>NC_044401.1:70623912-71224227 GCF_006542625.1 Nomascus leucogenys | reverse complement strand
CCCTGGGAGGTAAAACAAATACCTCCCCACCCTCAACATTCACAGGTGATAACTGATACAGAAAGGTCTGAAGGTCACTGCTGGGAGATCTTGGAAAAACTCCTTTTCAAAACAGCCTTTCGGCATCAGTCTACTTATTCTTACTACTTATTCTCAGTAAATTTCCCTCCTTCTGGCCTGCTTTTAAGCCACATAATTGTAACAACTCAGGATGTGGCTCAAGAGGCTGAGCACCTTAAGGCCTCTCATTATAGCCTTTGTTTCATTAGAGTTTGCCAATTTGACCTTCATTCCTGCTGGTCTATTGGTAAACTTGCAGCCTGCACAGGTCCACACAAACAGCTGAAGCACGATCCTCCTTTAATAGAAGGCTGTGCTCATGGTCCTTTAAATTATGCATTCTTTCATTTGTGCAAACTAGGCCAGGAGAGGGACTTGTAGTACAGCCTCAATCCTTACATTGTCTGAACATAAAAAATAAATATATGGAAGCAAAATCCATTGTCAGATTTTAACAAAAGAAGAAGGGAAAAAATAAGCAATGGCACAGAGTAGACACCACTAAAAAAAAAAATGGAGAAAGAGAAGGAAAGAAACTGATAACATGGGCCGGGCGTGGTGGCTCATGCCTATAATCCCAGCACTTTGGGAGGCCCTAGGCGGGTGGATTGCCTGAGGTCAGGAGTTCCAGACCAGCTTGGCCAGCATGGTGAAAACCTGTATCTACTAAAAATTCAAAAATTAGCCAGGCATGGTGGCAGGCGCCTGTAATCTCAGCTTATTGGGAGGCTGAGGCAGGATAATCGCTTGAACCCAAGAGGCGGAGGTTGCAGTGAGCCAAGATCGTGCCATTGCACTCCAGCCTGGGCAACAGAGCAAAACCCCGTCTCAAAAAAAAAAAAAAAGAAAGAAAGAAAAAGAAAAAAAAAGTGGTAACACAAGATGGACTGTGTAGGGTCTTTTTAAAAATTGAGTGGCATGTTTTGGAAATGAAATAGAAAAACTGCAAATCCAAAAAAGGAAGTAGCTTCTGACCCTTTTCTAGACTCTGGAATGAACAAGCAAACCTGATTATGATCAGTGTCAAGAAATATTTGCCAATTTCTACCAAATTGTGAATGTAAAGAAAGGCCTGTGAGTCATAAGTACAGGAGAGGAAATTAACTGCAATATTTACTGTGCAGATTCTGATTCACCACTATTTTGGGACAAAGCCTGGTTGCTGTTAGCAGATGCATTTACATTCTACTGGAAGCTCAATCTTATCAAGCCACATTAGCTAATAAATTACTTGTGAATTGCCTTAAGTAATATTTTACATGGAAGATTCAGAAAAACCAGTAAGACTCCTAAGTGTTATTTCTTAAGTAAAATTCAGAAGAGAAATAAGTTAGCAAAAAAATCTCAGTACAAGTGAGGTCTACCTTAAGAAAACACGATAGGCAGTATTTTGGTCTTGCAAAATAGATAAACTAGGGTAAGGTATTTGCTTTGACTGGGATTTTTTATTATGCTCTGCAAACTCTCTCCACTCCTGCAAATGGAAACAAGTATGATGTCCATCAAAAGTGAATTGGTTAAATAAATTATGTATTCCCACATCATGAAACACTAGGCAGCTTTAAAAAAGTGAAAAGAAATCGGTTTATAAGTGAGCTAGAGAAATATGGCAAGGTATGAAACACTGCATATATTAGATTTCTCTGTCTTTGTAAATGCTTAGAATATACACTGACAATATCTAAATGAACTGGTACCATTTTTTTTAACAGTCGCTGGTTGTCATGGGGGAAAAATGGGGATTGCAGAAGACTTTCTCCCCTATTGCATTTTTTTTGTAGTGTTTGCTGCCATTTTTTTTTCCTTGCTCTCATGAGTATTTCTTACTCTGGGTCAAAAAAAAAAGCTAACAATAAATAAAATTGATTTAAAAAATATTTGAAAAAATTGGGTATCCTTCATTTCTAATATTATTGATTGGAAATTAGGTTTTAGAAGTCAATTCTGAAATACAAGCAGGAACAATAGTACTTATACTCTTCCTGGAAATTAATTATTCCTTAAATTGATCTTGGTCACAGAGCTTATAGAATGAAAATGTTAACAGTATCATTACAAACATGCTCTCTCACTGTCCTCTACTGCTTGTTGAATGATGTGCTGTTGTTTTCATTGATATATATATTTTTTTCTGACACAAGGTTTTGCTCTGTCACCCAGGCTGGAGTGCAGTGGCATGATCATAGTTCATTGCAGCCTCAACCTCCCAGGCTCAAGTGATCCTTCTACCTCAGCCTCCTGTATAACTGGGACTATAGGTATTTGCCACCATGCCTGGCTAATTTTTTTTAAGTTTTCTTTTTCTTTTTTTTTTTGTAGAGATGGGGTCTTGTCACATTGCTCAGGCTGGTCTTGAACTCCTGGCCTTAAGCAGTCCTCCCATCTTGACCTCCAAAAGCACTGGGATTACAGGCATGAGCCGCCACCCTTGGCCTTATCAATAATTTCTAGTAAGAAGCCTCAATGCCCTACTAGACTGATCCAGGAAAGCTGGATCAGTATTGGAGGTGGGTGGCGGAGGGGATATGGCTTTCCCTAAACTACCCTTTTGTGTTATCTGTGTCAGTTTCACAACCATAAAACGGGGAAAACAGGGGACTTTTATTTATTTTCATAACTCATGGAAGACTGTGCACTGATTGAAGCTGCATGGACACTTAGAAGATGAAGAGTACATACGATTATAGGGCTGCTTTATAAAGAGAATGTCTGTTTTTCTAACACACATTAAAGCAAGATACAGATGGAAATGATAGGAGTTATTTAAGGCTGTGATGTCGGGTTGTGATAATGCAGGTAGCTGACCATGGTCTGTTATTAGAGGCCATTGTTTTACTCCTGTGCTTTCAGTGATGGCAGGATAGCACAGGGAGAGCGGCAAAACCAACCAGGGCGGCATGAGTCAGTCTTGATGTCACTGTGATACCGAAGGAAGACAAGACCAGCTGCATGGTGATCTATATGGATTCTTCAAATCTTATATGGGCAAAAACGTGTTGTACACTTCAGCTTGGATCAAGAGAAGAAGATTCAGCTGAGCAAAGCGGCTCATGCCTGTAATCCCAGCGCTTTGGGAGGCTAAGGTGGGAAGATCGCTTGAGCCCAGGAGTTAAAGACCAGTCTTGGAAAAATAGCCAGACTTTGTCTCTGCAAAAAACTTTCTAAAAATTATCTGGGCATGGTGGCATGTGCCTGTAGTCCAAGCTACTTGGGAGGCTGAGGTGGAAGGATTGCTTGAGCCAGGGAAGTCAAGGCTGCAGTGACCTGTCATCAGGCCACTGCACTCCAGTCGAGGGAACAAAGCGAGACTCCATCTCAAAAAATAATAATAATAATGAATTTTTTTTTTTGAGATGGAGTCTCACCCTGTTGCCCAGGCTGAAGTGCAGTGGCGTGATCTCGGCTCACTGCAACCTCTGCCTCCCAGGTTCAAGCAATTTTCCTGCCTCAGCCTGCCACGAAGCTGGGACTACAGGCACATGACGCTATGCCCAGCTCGTTTCTTGTATTTTAGTAGAGACGGGGTTTCACCTTGTTGCCCTGGCTGATCGCAAACTCCTGAGCTCAGGCAATCCACCCGACTCAGCCTCCCAAAGCGCCAGGATTACAGGCATGAGCTACCACACCCAGCTGATAATGAATTTTTTTAAAAAACAGCTTCATAATAAAATTTTAAATGGACATTGATGTTAGTTATTTAGCCCTGGAAATCCAAATCTGATAGATTGTGACCGTTTTTTTTTGAGATGGAGCCTCTCTGTGTTGCCCAGGCTGGAGTGCAGTGGCATGATCTTGTCTCACTGCAACCTCTGCCTCCCAGGTTCAAGCAATGCTCGTGCCTCAGCCTCCCGAGTAGCTAGGATTACAGATGCCTGCCACTACACCTGGCTAATTTTTGTATTTTTAGTAGAGACGGGGTTACACCTTGTTGGCTAGGCTGGTCTCAAATTCCTGACCTCCTGATCTGCCCACCTTGGCCTCCCAAAGTGCTGGGATTACAGACAGGAGTCATCATGCCTGGCCTGTGACCCTTTAATAAATAGCACAGAACTGATTTTTCTCTACAAAAAGCAGACATGTTCACTGCAGAAAATTGTGAAACAGAGATAATAGCAGCAGAAGAAAGACGACTTATACCTGCACCATTGAGAGATCACTAGCACCAAAAATTTTGGCTCAGGTCTTTATTATTCATTTATATGTATACCATCCAATTCAAATATGTATATGCATAAATGTACATATAAAATTTATAAAATAAATGGCATCATCCTGTTCATACTAACATAAAATAGAAACCTAATGGTGTGTGCTTGTGGCTCACGCCTATAATCCCAGCATTCTGGGAGGCCAAGGTGGGCGGAGCACTTGAGGTCAGAATTTTGAGACCAGCCTGGCCAACATGGCAAAACCCTGTCTCTGCTAAAAGTACAAAAATTAGCCGGGTGTGGTGGCGTGTGCCTGTAATCCCAGCTACTTGGGAGGCTGAGGAAGAAGACTCACTTGAATCCAGGAGGCGGAGGTTGCAGTGAGCCACTATCATCCCACTGCACTCCAGCTTGGGCGACAAAGCAAGCGAGACTCCATCTCAAAAACAAAAACAAAAACAAAAAAACCCCAACAACCTAATGGTGTGTGCTTGTCAACTATGTTGTGACTAACATCTTTTGAACAGTTCGATGTTCTCCTAACGTGATTCACACTTACCTTCCGAGGCTTCACCTTGTCCTGTATATCGTATTGGCCAATTCCCTTATAGCTGATTCCAAGCCACCAAGGAAGTCCTTGCTTATCCTAGAAGATGAAAAAGCATGAGAACCAAGACCTAGCTGTTAACTCTTCTAGAAGTGAATAAAATTTACCAATTTTACCTCTTTCTTTTTTTTTTGAGACGGAGTCTCATTCTGTCACCAGGTTGGAGTGCAGTGGCATGATCTTGGCTCACTGCAGTCTCTGCCTCTGGGTTTGATCAATTCCCCTGCCTCAGCCTCTCTAGCAGCTGGGATTACAGGCACGCACCACCATGCCTGGCTAATTTTTTGTATTTTAGTAGAGATGGGGTTTCACTATGTTGGCTAGGATGGTCTTGATCTCCTAACCTCATGATCCGCCCACCTCAGCCTCCCAAAGTGCTGGGATTACAGGTGTAAGCCCCCGCACCCAGCAATTTCACCTCTTCGCAAGTATCAGCAAGTCAAAACAAAGATGTCTTGATAAACAAAACATTTAAAAACCTAACTTGTTATTAAAACACCTACTTGGAGTTTCTTCAAATAAAATCTTTAAGCTGAAATTGTCCAGTACTGTTAATACCATCAAAAAGAGTAAAGCATTACTGTTTTGATTAAACAGTTGGAGCAAATAAATAAAATGTAAGTAATTCAACTAAGAATTAATCCAGTAAAAAGCCAGTTATCCATTAAAAAAAAAAAAAGCTCTTTGTCTCTTAATTAGTAACCAGTTATAAAAGCTTGGGGACGTTTCCAAGGAATTACAAAGATGAGAAAAGTGGTTCCAATTCCTGATGTTTATAAAACAATTAACAATGAACATGGGAATATCGAAAACCCTTTTGGAGAACTGCACAATTCAATGACAGGATGTTTGAATAATTGGTTTGAGGTACATATGGGGAGGTGAGTAACATTGTTTTCATAAATTTATCTTTTATGTTTTGCCAAAGCAAAGAATATACTGACACAGGAAAAGGAAAATTTAGGTTTAGACAGATACCTATATGCAAACCAGAGTCAGTAGAAATTAAAGTTAAATTGGAGGCCAGCCATGGTGGTTCATGCCTGTACTCCCAGCACTTTGGGAGCCCGAGGCAAATGGATCACCTGAGGTCAGGAGTTCAAGACCAGCCTGGCCAACATGGTGAAACCCCATCTCCACTAAAAATACAAAAAATGAGGCAGGTATGGTGGTGTGTGCCTGTAATCCCAGCTACTCTGTGGGCTGAGGCAGGAGAATTGCTCAAACCCAGGAGGCAGACGTTGCAGTGAGCTGAGACCATGCCACTAAAACAAACAACAAAAAAAGTTAAATTGCTACTGATTTTTAGCACAGGTATTCTCATTATGTAAATTTTCTAATTCCCCATCATTTCGAATTGTATAGAGATATGAACATTATCATAAGATGAAAAGTCAATCAAGAACTGACCAATTATAAAATTATTTCTCTTTCAAACAAGACACCCTTAACACTTTCATCTCATCATCTCAAAATATGTCAATCTCTCCCTGCTTATAAACATCTGAAAATACTTTTCATCATCTCAAAATATTTGTCAGTCTCTCCCTGCTTATAAAACATCTGAAAATACAGTGTATGTAATACACTGATTGAAACATGGTATTGCAAATCCTGTAAAAAATTCAGCATTTTATGAAGCTGTTGAAATAACGCTGGAGACTGCATAATTTTCAAACAAAAGCACTCTCAAGTGAAGATCTGGTAGTGCTACAAAGGTGACCAACTGGACAAAAGACCAAACAGCAAGCAGAGGTATTTTTCAACAGAGAATGATCTGAACATCTTAGGATGAAGAGAGGTCTTGGAAAAACATTTTAACGTAGCAAGTATTTTGCAAAAATAATGTACTTTATAATTGGCTACAAATGGCAAGATATAATCAGCCTTTTATACAGTATGAAAAAAGCTGCTATTGTGCAATAACTCTCAATCATCATGAAGGCTTTATTATGTAAAACTATTTACCTTTACTGCATAATAATGGACACCATAAGTTGGTAGAGCTTCTACTATTTTCATATACCTATGGAAAATAAATATGTATCACAATCTTATTAAAATAGTTAGAGGACCCTTTTGGGAAAAGTGATTTAAAGAAACACCACGTTTCTACTTTCCTTATTATAAGAATAATTAATATGTTTCACTCAAGTAGAAACAGAATAAATGATTTTGGGGAGTAATATATTTTAGCTTATCCAAATATTAGGAAAATGCTAATAGAACCTCAATTTCAAAAAGCTATAGAAAATGTTACTTTCCACACATTCAAATGTTTATGGATTAGGAATGTACCATATTATAAACTCCACTTGCAAGTATTTTTTGAAGTAAGCCCCTAATAATGCAAGCAATGGGCACGAACTTTTGGGTCATACTCATAAGTTAAACAATAAAGCTATTCCATATATTGCTTGTGGTAGAGGTTAAATAACTACAAACATCTGTCAAAACTCCTAGAAGTTTATACTTTAAAACTATGAATTATGCTATGTAAACCTGACTTAAAAAATATGTCCCTCCAGGCCGGGCACGGTGGCTCACGCCTGTAATCCCAGCACTTTGGGAGGCCGAGGCAGGTGGATCACCTGAGGTCAGGAGGTCAAGACGAGCCTGGCCAACATGGTGAAACCCCGTCTCTACTAAAAATATAAAAAATTAGCTGGGCGTGGTGGTGGGCGCCTGTAATCCCACCTATTTGGGCGGCTAAGGCAGAAGAATTGCTTGAATTCAGGAGGTGGAGGTTGCAGTGAGCCAAGATTGCACTATTGCACTCCAGCCTGGGCGACAGAGCAAGAATCTGTCAAAAAAAAAAAAAAAAAAAAAACTCCCCTAAAATAAAAATTAAAGCAACAATGCCGCTACTTGCTATTTTTAATTCAGTAGTGTTTCTTGTATATCTTTATGGCTTTGGAGTGGACTAAATTGTGTAATGCTTCCTCTCTGCCCTCAAGGAACTGAGGCTCCTGTTTTAACACAAGTAGACTTTTTAATGACATTTTGATGATCAATTTCTCCAGGAACTATAATCAATAATTTGATAATTTTTTTTTTATTATTGTACTTTAAGTTTTAGGGTACATGTGCACGATGTGCAGGTTTGTTACATATGTATCCATGTGCCATGTTGGTGTGCTGCACCCATTAACTCGTCATTCAGCATTAGGTGTATCTCCTAATGCTATCCCTTCCCCCTCCCCCCACCCCACAACAGTCCCCGGAGTGTGATGTTCCCCTTCCTGTGTCCATGTGTTCTCATTGTTCAATTCCCACCTATGAGTGGACTATAAATCATGCTGCTATAAAGACACATGCACACGTATGTTTATTGTGATAAATTTTTTAAAAGTAAATGGCCTGCCTGTAAATGAATGTAAGGGGTGAAATGTGTCAAGGTCATGCAGCAACTAAACTGCACAGCCAGAATTCTAACAAAATGAGTCGGACTCCACATCCTAGAGCCTTAACTACCATATGAAACTGTCTCTTAGATGAAGCCCCACAATAATGATCAGGAGAAAGAATAAGGCTCTGCATTCAAGCACGGGTACTTTTTTTTTTAATTGTTTTTTAGGTTCCACGGTACATGTGCAGGATGTGCAGGTTTGTTACATAGGTAAATGTGTGCCATGGTGATTTGCTGCACAGATCAACCCATCACCTAGAGATCAGGGACAGCATGCATCAGCACTTTTCCCTAAAGCTCTCTCCCATCCCAGCCCTCTCCTGACAGGCCCTAGTAAATGTTGTTCCCCTCCCTGTGTCCATGTGTTCTCATTGTTCAGCTCCTACTTATAAGTGAGAACAAGTGGTGTTTGGTTTTTTGTTCCTGCATTAGTTTGCTGAGGATAATGGCTTCCAGTTTCATACAAGCCCCTGCAAAGGATATGATCTCGTTCCTTTGTATGGCTACATAGTATTCCATGGTGTGTATGTACCACATTTTCTTTATCTAGTCTATCATTGATGGGCATTTGGGTTGATTCCATGTCTTATTAAGCATGGGAACTTTGTTATATACAGTCACGCATTGCTTAACAATGAAGATACATTCTGAGAATTGTGTTGTGAGGTGATTCTGTCCTTGTGCACACATCATGGAGTGCACTTACACAAACCCGGATGGTAGAGCCTACTACACAGTTAGGTTGTATGGTATGGCCTATTGCTCCTAGGCTACCAACCTGTACAGCATGTTACTGGGCTGAAATACAGTAGGCAATTATAATACAATGGTAAGTATTTGAGTATCTAAACATAGAAAAGATACAGTAACAGTATGGCATTAGAATCCTATGGGCCCACCATTGTATATGTGGACGGAAATGGTACATGACTGTACTCACTAGTTTACCCTAATACCCTTAATGGAAATTGTCACTACTTCTTTTTACTTTTCAGTTCAGAAAACAGGCACAACGAATTAAAATCTCAATGATCCAACTTCAGGATGCTAACTTCTGATTTCTGCTGCAAAGATAACAGAAGATGTGTTTTGATAAAAACGAGATTAGAGGCTGGGCTCAGTGGCCCATGTCTGTAATTCCAGCATTTTGGGAGGCCAAGTTGGGCAGATCATCTGAGGTCAAGAGTTTGAGACCTGCCAGGCCAACATGGGGAAACCCTGTCTCTACTAACACTACATAAATTAGCTGGGCATGGTGGCACGCGCCTGTATCATCCCAGCTACTCAGGAGCCTGAGGCACGAAAATCACTTGAACCCAGGAGGCGGAGATTGCAGTGAGATGAGATCGCATCACTGCACTCCAGCCTGGATGACAGAGCAAGACTCTCTCAAAAAGAGAAATTAGAGCAACGAAGTAGGAGTGTGAGGAAAATTTACAATCTCCAAGTCCTTATTTCAGTTTTCACAGGCATAAAAATAATTTTAAAAGTTTAGTGTAGCAACTTTTTTTTTTTTTTTTTTTTGAGACGGAGTTTCTTTATTGTCACCTAGCTGGAGTGCAATGGTACAATATGGCTCACTGCAACCTCTGCCTCCCCGGTTCAAGCAATTCTCCTGCCTCAACTTCTCGAGTAGCTGGGATTACAGGCGGCTGTCAACATGCCCAGCTAATTTTTGTATTTTTAGTAGAGATGAGGTTTCACCATGTTGACCAGGTTGGCGTCGAACTCCTGACCTCAGGTGATCCGCCCACCTCTGCCTCTCAAAGTGCTCGGATTATAGGCATGAGCCACTGTGCTGGCCTGTCCTTAATAATGCGTGGAAACTCTGTAAGTCACAAAATGTAGAAATACATTCCAATGGCTTGTTCTTAGTAGTACGAAGAAACAGATTATCTAACACCAATATACTATATGCTTGACTCAAAGTACAGTCACAAACTGGGGGACAAAACATGGCCTCTGGATAGGTTTTATCTGGCTAACATTGCATGAAATTGTCTTTAAATTACTTCCCAATGAGATAAGATTTAAAAATCTGAATTTCCAGCTTCTCTTGGAAAACAAAGGATCTGGCAACATTATGCCTGAATTCTAAAGCTGAGTAACCTTGCCTCTACTCAGGATGAAAGCTCACCTGTTTACCACAGTCCCCACAATTCCCTGTTGCCCTACATGTGGCCTACATTCCTCATTTCTTTACCTGCCTGGCACTGGTAGGTATCTGAGTTGGTGACACCAATGTATAGAATGACCCAAGACATTTTCTAATTCATGGTAAGATATTTCTAACCAGATAAGGACTATGTTCACAAAAACTACACAACAGAAATCATTTCAAGTGACACCTTCAAATGAGAGATATTAAAATTATATCTAAGCAAAAGGAAAGATACTTACTGAACCACAGCTTGACCCCGAGTGAGACCTTTGATTTTCAAATAATGCTCAATGACCCTGTCCTCACTGTAAAACAAAGAAATGAGAAGGATTGCAACGCATGATTATCTGAGGTACAGGCACAGTTTCCACCTTATCAGGTGGCTATCAGGAAACTTGAGAGAGAAAGCCTTCACCAACTTGTTTGGTAGGTAGAGTTTGGCTTTTGTTTCTGTAGGAGATGGATTACTGAACTTCAGACATTTGACTGCCTCCATTATCATCTTTAACTTATATTTTATGTAGCATATTTATATAATATATATATTACTACCTTTAAGACTTAAAGCGCACGGCCAGGCGTGGTGGCTCATGCCTGTAATCCCAGCACTTTAAGAGGCTGAGGGGATCACTAGATCAGGAGATTGAGACCATTCTGGCTAACACAGTGAAACCCCATGTCTACTAAAAATACAAAAAATTAGCTGAGTGTGGTGGTATGTGCCTGTAGTCCCAGCTACTCAGGAGGCTGAGGCAGGAGAATTGCTTGAACCTGGGAGGTGGAGGTTGCACTGAGCCGAGATTGAGCCATTGCACTCCAGCCTAGGTGACAAGAGTGAAAATCCGTCTCAAAAAAAAAAAAAGACTTAAAGTGCAGTCGCTCATACTTGTATTCCCAGCACTTTGGGAAGCTGAGGCAGGCAGATCACCTGAGGTCTGGAGTTTGAGGCCAGCGTGGCCAACATGGTGAAACCTCGTCTCTACTGAAAATACAAAATTAGCTGGTTGTGGTGGTGCATGCCTGTAATCCCAGCTACTTAGGACGCTGAGGCACGAGAATCAGTTGAACCCAAGAGGTGGAGGTTGCAGTGAGCCGAGATTGCGCCATTGCACTCTAGCCTGGGCAACAAGAGCGAAACTCTATCACAAAAACAAAAAACAACAAAAACCTTAATTTACTAGAAAAGGAAACAGTATCAATTTCTCAAATGGAAAATGATCTTTTGCCATAATTGGATGGAATATAATACATATAAAATAATGATATTAAATGTTAGCTGTAGAACATTATTGAAGAAATTTTGAGCATAAGGCCTATCCTCTCTTTGATTAAAACAGGGAGATCAGCAAGTGTTAGGCATTAAAGACTTTCTCGTCGAATGATTCAGAAAGATTTTAAAAGAATTTAAACTGCTTCTGAGTCTGTGTGCAATCTAAAATACTCTACTCTCACCACTTACAGACGTGTTGCTTTAGGAGAAAATCTTTTTATTGCCCTAGAGTAAAACCTGTTGACTGCAAAGGAAATCTCAAGTATAACCTAGAAGATGAAGTATTTCTATCTTCACATGACTACTCGTCATTAGTAATGTCTTTTTTTTTTTTTTTTTTCGAGACGGAGTCTCCCTCTGTTGCCCAGGCTGGAGTGCAGTGGCGCCATCTCGGCTCACTGCAAGCTCCGCCTCCCGGGTTCACGCCATTTTCCTGCCTCAGCCTCTCCGAGTAGCTGGGACTACAGGCGCCCGCCACCACGCCCGGCTAATTTTTTGTATTTTTAGTAGAGACGGGGTTTCATCGTGGTCTCGATCGCCTGACCTCGTGATCCGCCCACCTCAGCCTCCCAAAGTGCTGGGATTACAAGCGTGAGCCACCGCACCCGGCCTTTATTTTTTAAATTAAAAAACTATCAAGGCCGGGTGCAGTGGCTCATGTCTGTAATCTCAGTACTTTGGGAGGCCGAGGCAGGTGGATCACGAGGTCAGGAGTTCAAGACCAACCTGGCCAACATGGTGAAATCCCGTCTCTACTAAAGATACAAAAAATTAGCTGGGCATTGTGCCGCGTGCCTGTAATCTCAGCTATTTGGGAGGCTGAGGCAGGAGAATTGCTTGAACCTAGGAGGCGAAGGTTGTAGTGAGCAGAGATTGTGCCATTATACTCCAGCCTGGGCGATGGGGAGACTCCGTCTCAAAAAAATAAAAATAAAAATAAAAAAAACTATCGTGCTTGGCCAGGCCTGGTGGCTCACGCCTGTAATCCCAGCATTTTGGGAGGCCGAGGCGGGTAGATTGCCTGAGGGCAGGAGTTTGAGACCAGTCTGATCAACAGGATATAACCCCGACTCTACTAAAAATACAAAAATTAGCCGAGCCTGGTGGAGGGTGCCTATAATTCTCGCTACTCGGGAAGCTGAGGCACAAGAATCACTTGAACCAGGGAGGTGGAGGTTGCAGTGAGCCCAGTTCACGCCACCGCACTCCAGCCTAAGTGACAGAGCAAGACTCTGTCTCAAAAAAACAAAACAAACAAACAAAAAACCTATCACTTGAAAATGACATGGTTAGAAGTTTCCAGAGTCAAGATGCTATGTAGCCTTAGTATTTACTTTCACTATATATTTGGGAATATACTTCCACCTTCATACTAAATGTCTCAATATTGAATATTTATTTTGTAATCTTTATTTTGTAACATTTTAGTGGAAAGAAAAACCATCTTGAGGATTCAGACTGAAACCAAGGAGAATATATTTAACAAGAATATAAGTTTTTAAGGGAAAACGTAATTTAGAAAAAAAATGTGGGATGAAAATGGATACTATGGATTCATTAAAGCACAAACAACTAAACCAACTCAATATATACAATATCTAGCTGTAGTAGAAACCTCTGGTCATTATGAAAATCTTTGATCCAAGGAAATCTGTAATTTATAACACTTACATTGCAGTCTGCTAGATTAAAGCTGCATTACACAGTGACTGCACATATATTGTATATTATATATTCACCCAGGAACATACTCTACAGACATTTTATGCACTTGAAAGAAACATCAGCCAGGTGCTCTTTGCAAATGACTGCAAGACACGTCTTGGTACAATGATCTCCAGTAAGCTTCAAGTAGATCCTTTCACTGAAAGGATCAAGGTCTACCTATGGTTACTTTATATAAATGATTGGCAATTTGATATTTTTCTCACTTATATTTCTTTTAATGCCCTGAAAAGCATGTAGTTCTGAATGGAGGCTATGAGAATGGGTCACTTGTTATGTGGATTTGGCTTACCAGTAGGCAAGGGATGGATGCTCCTGAAGAGTTTTAGTTGGAAAGGCTGGTAATGTCTTTAAATCTTTCCTGGCATTTTCATCACTAAAAAGAAATGGAATACGGTAATGTCAGGTACTGTTATCCAAAAAATTATGCAAGCCGGTCACCAAATGAATGAGATAAAAAAAATAACTACAGCATTTTGGAGCCAACATACACATGGCTATGGACTCTAACTAGAAGCAGCCCCCAAATTTAACAACTGAGTTATACGATGATATGTTGAAGTTTATAATATTTTCTGCATGTGTCTATTTTACACATAACTATGATTATAATTGTACATTTTTCACACTGTACTTTTACAGAACATTCTTCACATTTCACTATCTACTTTCTCCATGTTCCTACAGTATCTTACTAATTATCTTTAGTGTCTACATAATATTCATCATGGTGGAATACTGGTTATCATGAAACCATTCACATAACATCACCAATTTTTCATAATAGATATCACTGCAATGAAAAGATTTATGTAGTCTTTTATATTACTCTTCTGTTACTTCCTTACAACCCTCTGAAACAAAGCAGACCAACTCAGCCATCTGCAGAAATCTCTGAATAGAAGATGACTGGAAAACGTGTTTCTAATGAAACCCAAGGTATCTCTTAAGTCACATTAAGTGAACTAAAATGTACCTCATGTAAGGTTAGCTATTACCTAATTATAAAACGGCAAAATTCTAGTTGTCAAGAGAAAGGTGTGGTCTTTACAGAATTTTAAAAAAGGGAGAACAGGCCGGACGCAGTGGCTCACGCCTGTAATCCTAGCACTTTGGGAGGCCAAGGCAGGTGGATCATGAGAACAGGAGATTGAGACCATCCTGGCTAACACGGTGAAACCCCGTCTCTACTAAAAATAAAAAAAAAAAAAAAAAATAGCTAGGTTTGGTGGCGGGTGCCTATAGTCCCAGCTACTTGGGAGGCTGAGGCTGGAGAACGGCATGAACCTGGGAGGCACAGCTTGCAGTGAGCCAAGATTGCGCCACTGCACTCCAGCCTGGGCGACAGAGCGAGACTCCAACTCAAAAAAAAAAAAAAGAATAACGGGTATGACCTACCCAGTCATAGGTGGTTATGACAGAAAATACTCTAACTGCTGAGTATTTAAGGATATAATCTATGAGGAAATGAACATGATTATCTAGAGCCTATTAGAGTGTAGCTACTCAAAATTCTGATCAAACTGGTGTTCATCTAACAGCATAATGCTAACTCTTCCTACCTTCCACTTCTTCCTATCTTTACCACTAGCTACCCTTCGATGAAAGGCTCCCAAATGCCAGATACTATGCAACACACTTCTTGGGCATTATTTGCCTCATGTAAGGCTCACCACAGGCATTCCCCTGCAGTAGATACTATTATTATCTATTTAAGTAGACGAGCCCCCCAGCTGGAGGACCAAACATTGAACCATTCCTTGTTGCTATTACATTTCAAAGCCAGGGCTGTGGGCTTTCCTACAGGTGAAAGATCTAGCTTTCCAAATTACTACAGGAAATAAAAAGTCACTTGGCTCCTGTTCTTACATAAGAATAAATCTCTCTATTCATTTGAAATCTGAGAGTTATGGCTTAACCACACTGACAATCTTGGGAAACTGGTTTGTGCTTCCTGAAAATCAAAATATACCACAATCCAATTCATTCATATTAAAGGTCAGCTGTCAACTCCCAGTATATTTATTTTTCTTAATAATCTCTTTTATGTTCTGTCTGGCGTACCACATTTACTTTTTTTTTTTAAACCTAAAACTGTCAGATACATTTACTTCTAAATTGTGATTTTTTTTTTAATGAAGGGCAAACGCATGCATATATTCAAAAATGATAAATTCAGGACATTGTGTTATGAATCATCCCCATCAACCACATGCGTGTTGTTTTTTCTGGATCCAGGTGAACCATAGGCTATGTTTCAAGAATCCAGCCTAGCATTCACTTACTTGGATTATAGTTAATTTTGTGGCAATGGAGACCTCACTGGAACAGAAGTTGGTATTTATCATAATTTATTCAGTTAACAAAAATATGTAGAATGAGTGTCATATGATGGAATTGTTTTTAACTCATACAAATGCAGTCAGCCCAAAGGGAAAGGAGAATGGGGAAAGAAGTGAGGGAGAAATTTTATCTGTCATTCCATTCAATAAGCTTATGGTTGAGAGTAAGCACAAAACAGGTGATTTGAAGCTGTTGTCCTTAGTCCTACGTCCCTCAAAGCACAAGTATCTCATGACACTGAAATTTTTCCAGCATTCAGGCATTTAATACATGTCTGCTAAACTCAAGTAATCTTTATATCTAGTACCTAAAGAAATAGCTGTGTGTTTCAACTGGAGACAAATACCACCTGTGTTGGATTTATTGAAAGATGAAGTTTAGTCTTCAACATACCATTTTCCCAATGATTTTCAAGAGTAATTTGAACTATACACAATCAGAATCTACTCCAGTTATAAGATGTTATTTGTTTAGAAATTCTGGCCGAATAAATCAATAAATTACTAAAGGTTAATCACGAGCCAGTATCTGAGATAATGATGAATATTCATTCATTAAGACCTTTTTTTGAGTACTAATCAATCATTGAGAAGCAAGTAAAACGTGCATTAATAAGCAAGTGGATTAAGATCATTTTAAGGAGAGTTTAGACTACCTTGAAAAAAAGTATTCTTAACCGGGCACAGTGGCTCAGCCTATAATCCCAGCACTTTAGGAGGCCAAGGCAGGGGGATCACCTGAGGTCAGGAGTTCGAGACCAGCCTGACCAACATGTGAAACCCCGTCTCCACTAAAAATACAAAAATTAGCCGGGCGCGCTGGCAGTCCACCTATAATCCCAGCTACTCGGGAGGCTGAGGCAGGGGAATCGCTTGAACCCAGGAGGCGGAGGTTGCAATGAGCCGAGATCGCACCATTGCACTCCAGCCTGGGGGACAAGAGCGAGACTTCGACTCAAAAAAAAAAAAAAAAAAAAGAAAAAGAAAGAAAGTATTCTTAAAAAGATGGAGCACAGAAGATTTTTAGGCACTGAAACTATTCTGTATGATATTGTAATGGTGGATATATGACATTATGCATTCGACAAAACCTGTAAAACTGTACAACACAAAGAGTGAACCCTAATTTGATTACAGACTTTCGCGACAAATGTACCACACTAATGCAAGATGTTAATGATAGGGGAAACAGTGGGGGTGGGGAGAGGGGGTATAAAGGAACTCTCTGTACTTTTCATTCAGTTCTTCTGTAAATCAAAAACTGCTCCAAAAAATGTTTGTTAAGAAAAAAGAAGAAAGAAATATACTTTAGATTATTGGTTCTCAACGTGGGCAATTTTGCCCCTCAGGGGACATTTAGCAATGTTTGACGGCATTTTTGATAGTCACAACTGAGGAAGGAGGTGTTACTGGCTTCTAGTGGGTAGTTCGTATAACGCACAGGACAGCCCTCAACAACAAAGGATGATCCTGCCCAAAGTGTCAATAGCGCTGAGACTGAGAAACCCTGCCTTCAATTAGAAGAATCCTGAAAATTCTACCCTAATACACTATAAACCATATCCTTTAGACTTACAGAATTTTTCTCTTATGTCACTCTGAATATTAGACATCTCAGATACAAATATCTAATAGGGGCCAAGTGAGACAGGCATTAGAAAATCAACTGGGTGGCCGGGCACGGTGGCTCAAGCCTGTAATCTTAGCACTTTGGGAGACCGAGGTGGGCGGATCACGAGGTCAGGACTTCGAGACCATCCTGGCCAACATCGTGAAACCCTGTCTCTACTAAAAATACAAAAAAATTAGCAGGGCGTGGTGGCAGGCGCCTGTAGTCCCAGCTACTCGGGAGGCTGAGGCAGGAGAATGGCGTGAACCCGGGAGGCAGAGCTTGCAGTGAGCCGAGATGGTGCCACTGCACTCCAGCCTGGGGGACAGAGCCAGACTCTGTCTCAAAAAAAAAAAGAAAATCAACTGGGTAAGCGAGCTGAGAAATGTAAGTCAAACTCACCATCAGACCTGGGGACACTGAGACATGGTGTGAACTATGAAGAGAGGAGAACATTGCCCACGTTTCATATAAGATACAGATTTGACTGTGTGTGATGGAGATCAAAACTTTAGTTAATTTCTCTTCACGTAAGTCAGAGCTAGCTGGGCATGGTGGCTCATGCCTATAATCCCAACACTTTGGGAGACTGAGGCGGGAGGATCACTTGAGCCCCGGAGTTGGAGACCAACCTGGGCAACACAGTGAGACCTTGTTTCTACAAGAAATTTTTAAAAAATTAGCCAGGTGTCATGGCACGTGCCTGTGGTTTCGGCTACTTGGGAGACTGAAGTGGACCACTGGAGCCCAGGAGTTCAAGGCTCTAGTGAGTTACGATTGCACCAGTATATTACAGCCTGGGCAACAGAGTGAGACTCTCTTATTAAAAAAAACAAAAAAGAATGGAGAGAAGATGCCTTCTCAGCTTCTTGGTTTCTAGTTTCAAATAATCAGATAATTTGCTAACTGCAAATTGTCAGTAGTGAATGATTAAAGGAGACAAGTAATTTAGGCAAATTACTTGTCTCACTACTTGAGAAATCTTGACTATCCCTCAAAATCACGGTTTTTTTTGTTTGCTTTTTTTTTTTTTTTTTTTTTTTTTTTTTTTGAGGCTGGGTCTTGTTCTGCTGCCTAGGCTGGAGTGCAGTGGCTTAATCATGGCTCACTGCAGCCTCAACCTCCAGGGCTCAAGTGATCCTCCCATCTCAACCTCCCAAGTAGTTAGAATCACAGCTGCGTGCCACCATGTCTGGCTAATTTTTTAATTTTTCATACAGATGGGGTCTCACTATGTTGAGCTGGCTGATCTCAAACTCCTGGCCTCCAGCAATTCTTCTGCCTTAGCTTCCCAAAGTGCTGGGATTACAGACACAAGCCACCATGGCCAGTCCCCCAAAGTTACATTCTCAGGGGAGAACATGGCCTTATTTCTTCACATTAGAAAAGGCTCCTGTTAATCCTCCAAATCTGGTCATTTGTACTATTGCAAAATATCCCTTGTGAATATATAACATCACTTTCCTATAAGAACCTGTTTAATATAGGAATTTTCCAGCAAGCCATCACCGATATTTAAAGTGGTTGAGCTGTGGAAGTGACTATAACACTAAAAGAGAAAGCCAGCAGAATAATCAAAAGATGACTGAGACAGATACCCTGGCAGAAAAATGGGTTAAACTCTTCAACAAGCAGTGTATAGAAGTAGAAATCCAAATGGCCAACAGAAAAAAAGTGTTCAACTTCATAAGGTATCATGGAAATGCAAATTAAATCCTCAGTTAATTACCAATACACAACGAAGTCTCACTCTGTCACCAGGCTGCAGTGCAGTGGTGCGATCTTGTTTGGTCCTTAACAAGGACCTGGGTTCAAGTGATTCTCCTGCCTCAGCCTCCGGAGTAGCTAGGACTACAGGTGCACGCCACCATGCCTGGCTACTTTTTGTATTTTCGTAGAAACAGGGTTTCACCATGTTGGCCAGGATGGTCTCTATCTCTTGACCTCATGATCAAGAGAGAGACTGCACCCGGCCAGACTATCAAACTTTTTTTTTTTTTTTTGAGATGGAGTCTCGCTCTGTCACCCAGGCTGGAGTGCAGTGACATGATCTTGGCTCACTGCAACCTCTGCCTCCCAGGTTCAAGCAATTCTCTGCCTCAGCCTCCCGAGTAGCTGGGATTACAGGTGCCCGCCGCCACACCCGGCTAATTTTTTTGTATTTTTAGTAGAGACGGGGGTTTCACCAAGTTGGCCAGGCTGATCTTGAACTACCGACCTCGTGATCCACCTGCCTCGGCCTCCCAAAGTGCTGGGATTACAGGCATGAGCCACCACGTCTGGTGACTACCAAACTTTTAAAACTCCAACAAGATCTAGTTTATGTGGAGATGTAGTGCAATAGGAACTCTCATCCATTACTAGTAAGAGTGTCAACTGGTACAATCATTTTGGAAATTTGCATACCCTATAATCCAGTAATCCCCTGCTAGGTATATTCCCTAGAGAAACTTCTATACAAGAATAAGATTTAGGGCCAGGCACGGTGGCTCACACCTGTAATTCCAGCACTTTGGGAGACCGAGGTGGGTGGATCACCTGAGGTCAGGAGTTTGAGACCAGTCTGACCAACACAGTGAAACCCCAAGTCTGTTAAAAAAATATGAAAATTAGGCTGGGTGCGGTGGCTCACGCCTGTAATCCCAGCACTTTGGAAGGCCGAGGCGGGCGGACCACAAGGTCAGGAGATCAAGACCATCCTGGCTAACACTGTGAAATCCCATCTCTACTAAAAATACAAAAAATTAGCTGCGCGCAGTGGCGGGCGCCTGTAGTCCCAGCTACACAGAAGGCTGAGGCAGGAGAATGGCGTGAACCCAGGAGGCGCAGCTTGCAGTGAGCCGAAATCGCGCCACTGGACTCCAGTCTGGACAACAGAGAGAGACTCCTTCTCAAAAAAATATAAAAATAAAAATAAATAAATAAATAAATATTAGCCACGCATGGTGGTGGGCACCTGTAATCCCAGCTACTTGGGAGCTGAGGCAGGAGAATCGCTTGAACCCGGGAGGTGGAGGTTGCAGTGAGTTGAGATCATGTCACTGCACCCCAGCCTGGGCGACAGAGCAAGACTGTCTCAAAAAAAAAAAAAAAAAAATTTACACTAACATTGTTCACACAAAAGACCAACTCAAATACCCCATAACAGTACAGATGCTCAAACTGTAATGTATTCATGTAATAGAATACTATGCAGCAAAGAAAATAGACAACAGCTACACACAACATGAATGTCACACATACTGAGCAAACATACAAGACCCCAAACAAGAAACAATCACTACTTCATGTACATAAAGGTCCAAAACAAACAAAATGAAACTAGAAAGAGTCACACATAGGTGATCAAACTATGAGGAAAGACAAGCACCTGATCTCGTCTCATCTAGGAAGCTAAGTAAGGTTGGGGCTGGTTAGTTGTTGGATGTGAGACAGCCTGGAAATACTGAGTGCTATAGGCTTAACAAAACAAAGGCAAGAAAATATGTACCATACAGTCAGAATGCCCATGAGGAAAGAGGGAATTTTATTGTAGGAAAGCACAATATACAATGAGGGGCAGGAGGCTTCTCGGATCCTGGCAACATTCCTCACTGGCTGTGGTTGTACTGCTGCATCCTTCTTTTTCCTCCGAGACTCCGTCACCCAGGCTGGAGCGCAGTGGCACAATCTTGGCTAACTGCAACCTCCGCCTTCTGGGTTTAAGCGATTCTCCTGCCTCGGCCCTCCCAGTAGGTGGAACTACAGGTGTGTGCTACCATGCCCAGCTAATTTTTGTATTTTTAGTAGAGACGGGGTTTCGCCATGTTGGCCAGGCTATTCTCGAACTCCTGACCTCAGGTGATCCGCCCGCCTCCGCCTCCCAAAGTTCTGGGATTACAGGCGTGAGCCACTGTGCCCGGCCCAGCTGCATCCTTCTAATTTGTTCTTTATATCAATATACATGTTTTATGCATTATTCTATGTGATATAATTCACAACAAAAATGGAATCAAGTATGGCCAGTTGAGTGGATGTGGGGAAAGCCGAAGTTCAAGCTCACTGCCCTGTTATGGGGAGGTGCTGCAATGGTAACGCAAGAGGTTAGAACCTGCTGAACCAAAAATGAATCCACTGAGATGTTAGAGACACTGGCACATTATTCTAGAAGGTTAAGCTCGATCATTTTCAGAGTTTAGGATCAAACAGGATTTCACGTTTGAGGGGACTGGCAGTAGCTGAGTGCTTATTTGTTCATCCTCCTGGGGAATTTGTCTGGGAGCCTGAGGCTGCAAGGGATCTATGGAGCTTGTAGGAGCAGCCAGGTCTGGCTTCTGCACAGAAGGCCCCTCCCCGGCCGGCTGGGCAGGAGGCATGATTTATGAGTCAGGATCAACCTCAGAGTTCAGAGGGAGGGCCCAAAAGTAGTAGGGGAGGTGAACAAGCCTCAATCGGGATGTCTCTGCCTTTCACCAGCAATAAATACACTCAACCTGACTGGACATTCCTGACCCTAATGGCAACAGATATGTTATTTTAAAGATGCACTTGACCAGAACTGCCATGAGGGACTGGTTTCTCCGGGTCCTAGCCAGAGAGAATGCCCATAAATCTACATCACTTGCTACTTCTCAGTGACCAAACCAGAAACTGCTTCTCTCCATAATTTCAGCAGGAATTCAGATGTCACAATGAAGAACATGCTTGCATTTTATCTGATTATCTAGGCTGAACTCCTCCCTTAGGCATTCCAGATTCCTCTTTCGATAACTTGCCAGAAGGAAGCTGCCCGTGACCCTCTATTTAACTACTACAACTATTTCTCAGGCAACAATTCCTTTGGTCATTCTGAAGCCCCCTTTCATGGGCTGTTGTTTTTCTTTACTGACCCCAAGTACCCTGACGGAATGTGCCAACCCCACTCATTTTTGAGAAAGCCACATGGCTGGCAAAACTGAAGCTACCCTTTGTGTGTGCTGGAGCACTTGTGTGGAAAAAGCCACCCCCAGCAAATGGGTGCACCTGCTTGTGGCCAATTCTGGGCTTGCACACAGCAACAATCAGCCACCCACTATCAGAGACCGGAGTAGAAGGGAGTGCAGGCAATTAGCATACTGGGCATGCTAGCACTTCCTAGAGAAAACTAAGACCCTTGCTGTATATGCTTGGTGTGGGGACATCCTGCATTTGTAGAACAGCTTAGGAAAAAAAAAAAAAAAAAAAGCCCAAGCCCCAAAGTCGCAAATTTTACTTTTTTTTTTTTTTTTTTTTGTAGCGATGAGGTCTCCCTTTGTTGTCCAGGCTGGTTTCAAACCCCTAGGCTCAAGTGATCCTCCCATCTTGGCTTCTCAAAGTACTGGGATTACAGGCATGAACCACCACACCAGCCCTGCATTTCACTTTTCTTCTCCAAGCAAAGCGCTTCCTTACCTGAAACCCAAACCAAGGGTGCATAAAAAATTCATGTTAAATATAATATCCAAGTGGAAACAGCTACAGAAGCTTCGCTTTCTAAACCTAAGCTGTTTTGAAAGTTAACTTGGGGCTGGGTGCAGTGGCTCACACCTGTAATCCCAGCACTTTGGGAGGCGAGGTGGATCACTTGAGCCCAGGAGTTCAAGACCAGCCTGGTGAACATGGCAAAACCTCGTCTCTACGAACAATACGTCTCTACGAACAAAACCTCGTCTCTGTGAAAAATCAGTTGGGTGTGGTGGCACACGCCTGTAGTCCCAGCTACTTGGGAGGCTGAGGTGGGAGAATCACCTGAGCCAGGGAGGTTGAGGCTGCAATGAGCTATGATTGCCTACTGCACTCCAGCCTGGGTGACAGAGTGAGACCCTGTCTCAAAAAAAAGATTAACTTGGGACTGGAGTTTTTTTCACCCACACATAATCGTAACTCAAAATCCTTATTTCAGAAAATGAATATGTGGACGTAAAAAAGCCATAGTTAACTGCCTATTTGTATGCTCAGTAAAGTCTAAAGCCTGTTATTAAGTGAAAATGTACCATACAGCTTATATATCATCAGAAATTAAAAGATCATGACAGGGGCCTCCCAGGATTTCGGCAAATCATCACAGCTGAGAACTCTATTTAGTGCTGTGTCCCATGCAAACCAAAGATTTACTGTTATTAGGAATGGAGCTAATTGGAAACATTTGCCAGTCTTCTGGTGTTGCCTTGTATAGGCCTACATAAGAAGTCATTTCTTTGTCTATGCTTACTAGAAACCTGTGATGACCCATCAAGGTTCTGAAATATACTGAAGGAATGGGACAGGATTAGTGATCATAGCAGCTACAAAAGTTTATTTAGGCCGGGCGTAGTAGCTCATGCCTGTAATCCCAACATTTAGGGAGGCTGAGGCAAGCAGATCACTTGAGGTCAGGAGCTCCAGACCAGCCTGGCCAAATGGTGAAACTCCATCTCTACTAAAAATACAAAAATTAGCTGGGCCTGGTGGCGCATGCCTGTAGTCCCAGCTACTCAGGAGGCTGAGGCAGGAGAAATGCTTAAACTGGAGGTGGAGGCTGCAGTGAGCTGAGATCATGCCAGTGCCCTCCAGCCTGGGTGACAGAGTGAGACCCTGCCTCAAAAAAAAAAAAAAAAAAGTGCATTGAATTTCTGTTAAATAGGTGTAACAGGTGCCAACCTAACTATCAATCGAACCATTTGAGCTGGATCTTCTATTGAAGGATGACAGATTGCACAAACAAGTAATTACTAAAAAGGATCTTGGTTACTATTAATAAACACCAATTTCCTCAACTAATCTATGGGCACTGATCAAGACCTGGGTGATTAGCAGTTTACGAGCTTTTCACTGGCTAGCTTACCTTCAAGTTGCCCTTTATTGAAAAAGAATATCATGTTTCTTTCAGTTATTTGCAGAACCTGGCCTTCAATGATGAATTCAGCTTACTATCTGCTGGACTTAACTAGAAATTTCTAACAGTAAGTTTCTCTCTACCGATTCCTAGGTAAAGCAATATTAAAGGTGACAAACACAAGAAAACAGTGATTATCACTGTACCCTCGTACCCTGACTGGCAGCATCAACATTATCAGATGACTTGCTGGAAAGGCAAATCTTAGGCTCCACCCCAGACCTACTGGATCAGAAAGGCTGAGGGTGCGGCTCAGCAATCTGCTTTCAACAAAGGGCTTAAGAACCACTGCAATAGGATAAACACAACATAAAACAGAGATTTTGGCTAGGTGTGGTGGCTCATGCCTGTAATCCCAGCACTTTGGGAGGCTGAGGCCGGCAGATCACTTGAGGTCAACAGTTCCAGACCAGCCTGGCCAACATGGTGAAACCCCACCTCTACTAAAAATACAAAAAATTAGCCGGGTGTGGTGGTGTGTGCCTGTAGTCCCAGTTACTCAGGAGGCTGAGGCAGGAGAATTGCTTGAACTCAGGAGGCGGAGAATTGCTTGAACCCATGAGATTGCAGTGAGCCAATCTCATGCCACTGCACTCCAGCCTGGGTGACAGAGCCAGACCCTGTCTCAAATAATAATAATGATAATAATAATAATAATAATAATATTTTCAAGAAGGAGACTGTAATCAACTCCTTAAATTGTAGAGATGGTCAGGGAGCCTGAGCAAAGCTTTTGGGTGGACAACTCAGGAGGTTTGTTTTAGGAGACTCTAGCAAGTGACCTGACCTAGCAGTGACAAAACATGAGTGCTGTCATCTAATCCGCCAAAAGAAATACTTCTAAAGGGCCAGGCGCAGTGGCTTATGCCTGTAATCCCAGTACTTTGGGAGGCAGAGGTGGGTGGATCACCTGAGGTCAGGAGTTCAAGACCAGCCTGGCTTTGAGGTGAAACCCTGTCTCTACTAAAAATACAAAAATTAGCTGGGTGTGGTGGCGGGTGCCTGTAATCCCAGCTACTCAGGAGGCTGATGCAGAAGAATCGCTTGAGCCTGGGAGGCAGAGGTTGCTGTGAGCCCAGACCATGCCACTGTACTCCAGCCTGGACAACAGAGGGAGACTCCATATCAAATTAAAAAAAGAAAAGAAAAAAAAAGAGAAATACTTCTAAGGGACAACAGCTCTCTCACTGGGTATTACCAGGTGGCAGAGAGAGGGCTAACCCCTTTCTGTACAGGCATATTATGCTATTAACATCAGTGTCCCTATTTCATGGATGTGAAAACAGAGAGTTAAGAGAGATTAAGCAATTTAAACTCGCAAAGCAAATGCGACTCCAAACCTGTGTTTTAACAGCTTTGCCTGACTTCTCCAGGATTCTAGGAAGAGGGGACAGGAAATAGGGAAGGAGCAGAGGAAAGATTTTAACTTTGAGGCTTCAGCATTGATCATTATGGTAGCCACTGATTAACTCCACCAAAATATGTATTGCTTAGGTGATGACAGTCTGCCTTTTTAAACTACATCAAACTGGATTAACCCCAAACTGGATTAACCACTTCAAGGATCTGAACATAGATAACAAGACTTAATGTCTTAGCAGTGTTTCTTGAATCATACCAAACCAGAACAAACCAAACAAAAACCATAGCCTAGTTGTCCCTTAGTAGCGAGGACACCAAATTTAGGGTTTTGTTGTTGTTGTTGTTTTGGGTTTTGTTTTTTTTTTTCCCCGAGATGGAGTCTAGCTCTGTTGCCCAAGCTGGAGTGCAGTGGCACAATCTCGGCTCACTGCAAGCTCCGCCTCCTGGGTTCAAGCGATTCTCCTGCCTCAACCTCCCAAGTAGCTGGGACTATAGGCACCTGCCACGATGCCCAGGTAATTTTTATATGTTTAGTAGAGATGGAGTTTCACCATGTTGGCCAGGCTGGTCTGGAACTCCTGACCTCAAATAATCCGCCCGCCTCGGCCTCCCAAAGTGCTGGGATTACAGGCATGAGCCACCGTGCCCATCCCCAAATTTAGTTTTTAAAAAACACTTTTACATGAGCTGCAAAACCAGACTCCAGTCATTTTCAGCAGAACCTTAAAACAGGGAGTGCAAACTGCTACAGTGAGAAGTCCAATATATCAATTAAAGCTCCTTAAACCACACAAGGTATTCCTGAAGCCCCACTTTTTATACTGACTCAAAAAGTTCAAAGTAAGATCTCTACCCTGGATGAGTTATCTCTGTTACTGTTAGGGGATACTAAGGCCTGGGATGGGATGAAGAAAAGAAGAAACAAGCTGACACTTTCATTCACAGTCAATCATATGCAAAGGCAGAAAGCTACAGCTCAAGTTCCATTCAATGCCCAATGCCACTCCTGATTATCGGAAATCAGTTCCAAAAAACTGAGTACAGACTGAGCTAACTGCATAACAGCTAAAAGAAAAAGCCCTCTTCACTTTCTACCCATCCAGACTAAACTTAAAAGACAGCAGCTCCAACCAGCCAGGTAAGCGAGGTGAATTCATTTGGTCCAACCCCTAAATGCACAGATGAGAGAAACGAGACCCATTTAAGGTTGAAAACTTACCAAAGTTCCCACAGTAGGTGGCAACAGATCTACAGGACCAGAGGTTTGTTCTCTGGACAACTGCAGGCCGGAGCACAAGAGGAGGAAGAGGAAGAGGAGAAAATTGGAAAGCTAGGGAGAAACGGAAGAGGAGGGAGGGGCCGGGAAAGGAAACACCCAGCTGGCTGTGCCAGACCTTGCTCTCCCCCCCTCCTATGCCACAGGGTCTTTCATTTGTGGGATATCCTCCCTACCCCATTTAAACCTTTCTTGATCAGACCTTAAACCAAGTCAGGTTGCAGCTGTTTACAGAGTGAAAAGTGAGAACTGAAAGAATTATATAAGCCTTTCTCCGGGCCTCTGGCCAAAGCTAGGGATGCCTCCCACTGTTTCTGTGAGAGGTGGGAAGTTGTTCGCCCATCCTTCATCCTAAGAAGCTCCTTCACAGGGCTACAGGTGTGAGCATGCAAAGAAGGCCTTCATGGGGGTTTAGGTGTGAGCATGCATTTCTAGGCTTCATGCATTTCTAGCGCCTTCAGGGGGGTTCAGGTGCGAGCACGCATTTCTACACCATCTCTGGTCCCCAGCTTCCTCAGACCTCTCAGCTCCTCTTTCATAGGATGATAAAAGATATTCCTTGGGCTTTTATTTGTGTATTCATTTATTGAGACAGAGTCTCGCTCTGTCGTCCAGGCTGGAGTGCAGTGGGGTGATCTCGGCTCACTGCAACCTCTGCCTCCTGGGTTCAAGTGATTCTCCTGCCTCAACCTCCTGAGTAGCTGGGATTACAGGCATGCACCACCATGCTTGGCTAATTTTTTGTATTTTTACTAGAGACAGGGTTTCACCATGTTGCCCAGGTTGGCCTCAAACTCCTGAGCTCAGGCAATCGGCCGGTGTTGGCCTCCTAAAGTGCCAGGAATACAGGCGTCAGCCACAGCGCCCATCCACTTTGGGCTCTTAAGGTGGCCATCCTAGACACTTTCTGTGTGTGACAAGTGGAAGCATTTTACCTACACAAACTCATTTAGTCTTCATAGCACCCAAGATGTTGGTACTCTAATTTACAGATAAGGAAACTGAGATTTAGGAAGATCACCTAGCTGCCCATCATTTTACTAGAGCTAGTACACAGGCAGCCAGTACATACCTAGAATAAAAATAAAAAATGCCAACCAACCAATCAACTCTAGGCCTATGATTTGCAGTAATAAGGTTTGGCCTTTAGAACTGCATTCAGTCCCAGGTCTCCCTGTTCCTAGGAGTTTTGTGGTCTTAGATAAACTAACCTTTATGAGCCTGGGTTTCCATATTATAAAAATATGAATAGTGACCTGTTGCACAGGATTCTTGGGTATATTACAATAGAATGCTATGAAGGCACTTGCCTATGTTCAATAAACGTGTTCCTTCCTGGCCAGGTGTGGTAGCTCACGCCTGTAATCCAGGCACTTTGGGAGACTGAGGTGGGCAAATTGCTTGAGCCCAGGAGTTTGAGATCAGCCTAGGCAACATGGTGAAATCTCATCTGTATGGAAAATACACAAATTAGCCAGACGTGGGGTACACACCTGTAGTCCCAGCTACTCGGGAGGCTGAGATGGGAAGATCACTTATGCCCAGGGGGCACATGATCGGCAGTGATCCATGATCACGCCACTGCACTCCAGCGGGATGACAGAGTAAAATCCTGCCTCAAAACAACAACAACAACAACAAAAGTGTTCCTTCCTTTCTGATGGGAGCATAATAAACCAAAGATTTTACCAAACACTTTATTCCTACCACTCTCTGCCCAGGCTGGTGGTGGATTATTACTATTGAGAAGAATCCCAAAGGGGTGATTTAGGTTAGAGTTGGCAGATTTAATATATTGGACATGCTTATACTAAAAAATTTTTCGTTGTTCATCTGAAATTCCAATTTAACTGGGCATCCTATATTTTTATCTGCTAAATCTGGCAACTCTAAGGTTTATAATAAACTGCCTGGGAAAAGAACTTTGAAAGTAACTTGCCAAGTTCTGAGTTGTGAGCAGTTTGGGGCTTGGTTTGAGAGAGTCTATTGGTAACCAGTGGAAGCTCAGCCTAGAAACTCACTTTTCCAACATCGTGACTGATCCACGGGATTGGTGTCAGCCTTTTATTTTCTCAGTATTCTACCAAAGATGCATCCTGTAGCAGGAAACCTGCTTGTGTTCTGGGAAGTGCAGTGTCCTCTCAGCTGGAATTCGTTTGTCATTAAATTTTTGTCTGTGGCCTAACTTTTAACAGGGGACAATTACTCTGCCCATCTGCATGCTTGATGGGGATCAACAGTCAAGCTATTTGTTTTTAGTTCTAAGGAATTTCTAATGAGAATGAAAATGTGATGAGAGATTTTTCTAAACGTCAGCCAGCTCCCTGAGGACTCCGATCGTGTCTGCTTTGAACCTTTAACTCTCTTAATAATGGGTAGAAGAAATATCATCCATAAGAATGACTTAGGCTGGGAAGCAGGTTAACATGAAAATCCGCAAATATTTAAAATAAAAATTTTATTTTTCTCCTGTTAAATTCATAGAGACAGAAAATAGAATGGTGGTGGCCATGGACTGCAGGAGGAGTGAATGGGGAGTTGTTTAATGGGTGCAGAGTTTCTGTTTTTCCAAGATGAAAAAGTTCTGGAGATTGGCCGTACAACATAAACACATCCAGGCGCGGTGGCTCACGCCTGTAATCCCAGCAATTTGGGAAGCCGAGGCGGGCAGATTGCCTGAGGTCAGGAGTTCGAGACCAGCCTGGCCAACATGGTGAAACCCCGTCTCTACTAAAAATACAAAAAATTAGCCAGGCGTGGTGGTGCGTGCCTATAATCCCAGCCATTCAGGAGGCTGAGGCAGGAGAATTGCTTGCACCCAGGAGGCAGAGGTTGCAGTGAGCCGAGATCATGCCACTTGCACTCCAGCCTGGGCTACAGAGCGAGACTCTGTCTCAAACACACACACACACACACACACCCAACATAAACATTACTTAACACTACCAAACACTATTCTTAAAAATGGTTGAGATGATAAATTTTATGTATATTTTACTACAATCAAAAAAATTTATTCTTAAATCTAGAGTTAGAAAAAGGATACATAGGCCAGGCATGGTGGCTCACGCCTGTAATTTTGGGAGGCTGAGGAGGGTGGATCACAAGGTCAGAAGATCGAGACCATTCTGGCTAACATGGTGAAACCCCGTCTCTACTAAAAATACAAAAAATTAGTCGGGCGTGGTGGCATGTGCCTGTAGTCCCAGCTACTTGGGAGGCTGAGGCAGGAGAATTGCTTGAATCCGGGAGGCAGAGGTTGCAGTGAGCCGAGATTTCGCCACTGCACTCGAGCCTGGATGACAGAGCGAGACTCTGTCTCAAAAAAAAAAGAAAAAAAGAAAAAGAACACATAAAAGAAAAACAATCAATGCAGATAATGCTTTCCTACAACAGAATGGAAAGTCAAAGAAAGGTGTTTCTCTTCTGGGAAACTTCCTACCAGACAAGTAAAAAATTACTTATGGTCAGCTTGAAGCCCCAACTCTTTAATCCTTCTTCCTGTATGTGTGATTCAATGTGTCTTTCCTGATCCCACAAAAAAAATGGATTAACCGCATTAGCCATCTGAACACAGATAATCAGATTGTATTGTTATGTGTTATGTTATCACTCAGTGTGTTTCCAGAATCAAACCAAAAGGCATGGAAATGCTTATCAGTGGGGGAATGTAGAATTCTCCCTCAACAATGTTGTCTCACAGCTCCTGTAGACTCTGGATGGTTTGCACTTTGAGAAGTGGAAGTAGTTCATGTCATGCTACTTTCTATTCCTACCGAATGCCACGCATGCCTGTGTCTCAGCCAGTTGCTACCTGAAGAGGCCAAGTATGCTGAGTTTCATTTCAGGACCAAGTAGCTGTGATAGGTCTAACGGCCTGGTCCACTTCAGTGGAGAAAGAAACTGAGAACTCAAATGGGTCAAGAGAGTTACTTCCTGTATAGGACTGATCCTATGTGGTGTTAGTAACTGTCTAAAGATGTATTAAGGTAGGACTTAGGATTTTTGTGTTCATTTAGTTGCATCAGGTTTTTTAAGCTGTGAAATGCAAGGGATTTTGAAATGCAAAATACTTAAGCTGTAAAATGCAGAAGCCTGACTCCTACTCTGATTCTACGGTTCACAGAGTAGAGTGTGTGGTCCAGCAAGAGGCTGAAATAAGAGTGGAAAATGCTGCTTATGTGTCCCCTTCTGGGAGATTCATAGCGCTCACGAGCAGATTGAAAACTTAGCCAAGAGAACTTGCGGAACTTTGTTTAACTTTTAACCAAGTATTGTAGAGAGAAAAATCACCTCTCAAGAGTTTTTCTCACAAAAGTGTTTTGTTGATTCACCAAAGTCCCTACCTGAAATAAGACAAAAACGTTCCATTTCTGTCAAGTAAGCCTTCCTTATTCTGCTGGCCAGGAAGGTAATGATTCTTACAAATTCGTGTTGCGATACAAAAAAAGAAACTGGTTGGGTGCAGTCGCTCACACCTGTCATCCCAGCACTTTTGGGAGGCTGAGGCCGACAGATTACCTGAGATTCAGGCGTTTGAGACCAGTCTGGCCAACATGGTGAAACCCCGTCTCTACTAAAAATAAAAAAATTAGCCAGGCGTGGTGGCTAATTTCAAGAAGAATTGCTTGATCCCAGGAGGCGGAGTTTGCAGTGAGCTGCGATTGCACCACTGCACTCCAGCCTGCAACAGAGCGAGGATCCATCTCTAAAAAACAAAACAAAAAAGCTCCCGAAAAACAAAAAAGGAAACCTCTAACAGTGGTAAAATGCATGCGGTTTCGAGCCCTAATTTGCCACTCTCTAGCTATGTGACCTAAATAGTAAGCTACTTAACAGCTACAAAGCTCAGTTTTCCTATCTATAAAATGCGGACAATGATAGTGCCATCACAGGGTTGCTGTGAGGATTAAACATATTAATAACAGTAACAATGGCAAATATTGTTTATTGAGACAAAGAAATGGTTCCAGGGAGGCTAGGCAAACTACCCACAGGTACATAACAAGTGGCTGGGCCTGGATTTGAACCCAGGCAGTTAAATTCCAAAGCTCCTCTCTTCACTACAGCTTCCCCATTGATTCCAGTGGGTACTCAGCATAGCGCCTTGCCCATGGGAGATGATATTTTTATTATTGTCATTGACGGTAAAGGCTCTGGAAATGAAATTAGATTTTAGAGCTTTAAGTGCCCCAGAGGTGTAAGAACTAAGGGGCAAATTTTTTTTTTTTCTTTTTTTGAGACAGAGTCTTGCCCTGTCACCCAGGCTGGAGTGCAGTGGCGCGATCTCGGCTCACTGCAAGCTCCGCCTCCCGGGTTCACGCCATTCTCCTGCCTCAGCCTCTCCGAGTAGCTGGGACTACAGGCGCCCACCACCACGCCCGGCTAATTTTTTTGTATTTTTAGTAGAGACGGGGTTTCACCATGGTCTCGATCTCCTGACCTCGTGATCCGCCCGCCTCGGCCTCCCAAAGTGCTGGAATTACAAGCGTGAGCCACCGCGCCCGGCCTAGGGGCAAATTTCTTGAAAGTGTTTTTATCTTCCCTTCGTTAACTACTCTCCAGGGCGTCCAAAGAAATTCCTTTCCCATGCGAAATAGCTGCATTTTTTTTTTTTTTTTTTTTTTTTTTGCAGCACAGCTGTAAATTGTGAATATTCCCTTCCCACTTGAAGCTGGGTGTTAACATACTCTCATTCTGACCCAGCACTGAATTGCAAAATGTAGTCACTCATTTTTTCTTACAAGTAGAAGCATCCTAATCACATAGTTATTTGGTAATTTTCACCTCTCAAAATTAAAAAAAAAAAAAAAAAGGCCGGACTCGGTGGCTCATGCCTGTAATCTCTAATCGCAGCACTTTGGGAGGGCGAGGACGGTGGATCACGAGGTCAGGAGTTCAAGACCAGCCTGGCCAACATGGTGAAACCCCGTCTCTACTAAAAAATACAAAAATTAGCCAGGCATGGTGGCGGGCACATGTAATCCCAGCTACTCGGGAGGCTGAGGCAGGAGAATCGCTTGAACCCGGACAGCAGACGTTGCAGTGAGCCGAGATCGCACTACTGCACTCCAGCCTGGGCAACAAGAGTGAAACTCTGCCTCCAAAAAAGAAAGAAAAAAAAAGCTTTGCTTTTACAAGCTCATTTGTGGCTGGCAGCTGGGTGATAAAGCCTTGCCTCCTTGCCGTGTCAGCTTTCAGGAATTCTCTGTTTGTCTGTGTTGTGTTACCCAAGTAGCCTGTTATCTTTGCGGTTTAAGGGCTGACTTGGAAATTCAGACTGTCATCTATTTAAAGAAAATGGAAGTCCCCACTCGACTATTTTAATTAACTTTCGGAGAGCAGGGTTTCCTACTGGTTGTGATAATGTTAACTTAAAATACTCTGAAGGGAACACGGCAGGAAGCAAAATAAAAAGGGGAGGATTGCTGTTTCTAAAGGCATTCGAGGAAGAAGTTTAAACAAAGCCATGAGGGCAGATAGCATGCGCTACGCGGAGAAAAAAGGAAGAGAGGCATGAGCGGATACTAAGGAGTATGCACAGCAGAGAATGGGAGATTAAATGTGTAATGCCAACCAAGTATGGACTTGAATGCCAGGTTGTGGTGGTGGTGGTGGGCAGGTGTCTGTGTGCAATGAGAAATTAAGAGGTTTTTAGAAAAAAACAATGACCAAATCTATGTTGTAGGAAGGTAGCTGGAAGTTACCTACAGGCAATAGTGTGTGCCGGAATCAGAACAGATCTGAGAACTCACCAGCAATGTAACAATCTCTTTGGGCTTAAAGTTTACATTTATTACTTCGTTCAATGGAGATAATAGCTATTGTGGTAGGACTGAATGAAATCAGACATGGACATTTAAATAATGTCTTAGGCCAGGTACGGTGGCTAACGCTTGTAATCCCAGCACTTTGGGAGGCCTAGACGGGCAGATCACCTGAGGCCAGGAGTTCGAGACCAGCCTGGCCAACGTGGTGAAACCCCGTCTCTACTAAAAATACAAACAATAGCTGGGCGTGGTGGCTGCTGTGAGCAACCCCACACCACTGCACCCCAGCCTGGGCGACAGACAGAGACTCCATCTCAAAAAATAATATATAAAATAACACTGTAATATTCAATTATTAGCTCAACACGTAATTCACACACACACACTTTTACAGTCAGGCTGAGTGGGAGGGAATGAGGGCTGAGAAAGTGGCGGTGCTGATCAACAGAAGGAAAGGAGAGAGCTGTCTGACAGGTGGAAAAAAGATGGGAAAGGAAAGGGGAAATCCTCAGAGAGCATTCAAGAGAGAACGGAGCTGTCATTCAAGAGAGAACGGCGCTGTCATTCAAGAGAGAACGGCGCTGTCATTCAAGAGAGAACGGAATCAGTGGAAGAAGAGCTGGTTTGGAGGCTGGGCTGTTGGTGACGTCAGCTTCGGAAATGCTCAATTCAAGAAAGAGGTGGATATTCATAAGGAGTGGACCAGAGCGGCCTTAAGAATTAGGTGTTCAGTCATTGTTTTTACTGAAAAAGCCACTTTGCCTAGGAAGGTATTTGGGGACATATTTTGGTCAATGTTTGTTTAACATGTTTTTTGAGAGTGTCAATGCCTGTAGTCCCAGCTGCTTGGGAGGCTGAAGCAGGAGAATCGCTTGAACACAGGAGGTGGAGGTTGCAGTGAGCCAAGATGGCGCCATTGCACTTCAGCCTGGGCGACAGAGCAAGACTCTGTCTCAAAAAAAATCCCAGCATTTTGGGAGGATGAGGCGGGCAGATCACTGAGGTCAGGAGTTTGAGACCAGCCTGGCCAACATGGTGAGACCTCGTCTCTACTAAAAATACAAAAATTAGCCAGGCATGGTGGTATGTGCCTGTAATCTCAGTTACTTGGGAGGCTGAGGCAGGAGAACTGCTTGAGCCCGGGAGGTGGAGGTTGCAGTGAGCTGCACTCCAGCCTGGGTGACAGAGCAAGACTAAAAATAAATACACATAGATGTTCATCACAGGATTATTGATATTAGCTTTATGGGGGAAAGGAGCTAATATAAATAAGGCCATGATGAACATCTTTTTTCCCATTATCGATATGGGAAAGAAGCAGTATTTGTAACAATAGGGGAGTCCATCACGTCCAACAATTTGGTAAAATAAAATGGATTGCAGGAACTGTTCTAAGTACAAGTGCAATATTAATTCATTTAATCCTCACAGCAATCCTATGGAGTGTGTATTATAAGTCCCATTTTACAGATGAGGAAACTGAGGCTTGGAGATTTTAAGTAATTTGTTCAAGATTACACAGGTAATAAGTAGCGCCAACCTGGCATTTGAATCAGGCTGTCTGGTTCCACAGTCTTTGCTTTAACCACTACAACATAGCCTCATGGTATTTTATTTTGCCTTTCTTTTCGTTTTTTTCTTTCTTTTTCTTTCTTTCTTTTTTTTTTTTTTTTTTACAGACAGAGTCTTGCTCTGTTGCCCAGGCTGGAGTGCAGTGGCACGATCTCTAGCTCACTGCAACCTCCACCTCCAGGTTCAAGCGATTCTTGTGTCTCAGCCTCCCCAGGAGCTGGTATTACAGGTGTGTGCTGCCATGCACAGCTAACTTTTGTATTTTTAGTAGAGACAAGGTTTTGCCATGTTGGCCAGGCTAGTCTCAAACTCCTGGCCTCAAGTGATCTGCCCATCTTGGCCACCTAAAATGCTGGGATTACAGGAGTGAGCCATTGCACCTGGCCTTGCCTGATTTTCTTTTTCTTTTCTTTTTTTTTTTTTTGTGACAGAGTTCCACTCTGTCATCCAGGATGGAGTGCAGTGGCACCATCTTGGCTCACTGCAACCTCCACCTCCTGGGTTCAAGCAATTATCTCGCCTCAGCCTTCCAAGTAGCTGGGACTACAGGTGTGTGCGACCGTGCCAGGCTAATTTTTTTTTTTTTTTTGAGACAGAGTTTCACTCTTGTTGCCCAGGCTGGAGTGCAATGGCGTGATCTAGGCTCACCACAACCTCTGCCTCCCGGGTTCAAGCGAATTTCCTGCCTCAGCCTCCCAAGTAGTTGGGATTACAGGCATGTGCCACCATGCCCAGCTAATTTTGTATTTTTAGTAGAGACGGGGTTTCTCCATGTTGGCCAGGCTGGTCTCGAATTCCTGACCTCAGGTGATCTGCCTGCCTCGGCCTCCCAAAGTGCTGGGATTACAGGCGTGAGCCACTGCGCTCGGCGCCGGGTGCCTGATTTTCTCAGAAGAGTTTTGTAACAAGGCAGGGTGTGATGGCTTGCACCTGTAATCTCAGCGCTTTGGGAGGCCAACATAGGCAGATCAGCTGAGCCCAGGAGTTTGAGACCAGCCTGGGTAACATGGTGAATCCGTGTTTCTACAAAAAATGATGTTGTGTACCTGTAGTCCCAGCCACTCAGGAGGCTGAGATGAAAGAACTGATTGAGCCAGGAGGTGGAGGTTATAGTGAACTAAGATCATGCCACTGCACACCAGCCTGGGTGACAGAACAATACTCCATCTCAAAAATAAACAAAAACAAAATAAAGCAAAACAAAAACAAAGAGGAGTTTTAGAACAAAACTTTGGAGGAAAAACATATCCTCTCTATTCAGGGGAGGAGAAGATCAGATAGTGAGAGCATGGTAATTTGCAAAGTGCTCTCACATCTCCTCAAAACCAAGCTGCAAAGCCATTGTTTTGATTAACCCCAATTTACAGATGAGGGAACTGAGGCTCAGAGGGATGCTGCCAGTCTGCGTGATTTCCAGTCCCACGCTTTCTCCACTACTTAGTGTAGTTTGGACAATTTCAAAACAGTGTGCGCCACTTCAACCTCGTGATCACTCAGGAAAACCACCAGGAACAAGCTCAAGTGAAGCAAAGGTCTGGACTGGGCTTGCCCAGAATTAACTCACCAACCTTGATGTCCTGGGGCTCAAATGTTTGAACAACTGAAGGACTGTCCGTTTTAGGCCTTCCTTTGCCTCAGGTAAGGGATCTTCCCTAAGGAAGGTTTGTGAAATTAACCTTTCTCTTTCTATTCTCCACCTCCCCCACAACTATAGGTTATTACAGCTTCTTCAGACCAATCTGAGTCTCAAAAGTCTCATCAGAGGTAGCTAAGAGACCAGACAGGATGATAGTAATAATGAGGATAATAATAACTAAATTAATAATAATAGCCCAAGGGTGTAGATTACTTGCTACAAGCCAGATGTTGCCCTGGGCAACATTTACATACATTTGATTCTCATGACAGTTTTATGGGAAAGGTACCATTTTACCGATGAAACTGAGGCTCAGTGGGTGTCAGTCACAGGCTTGACTGGGGCTAAGTGGGGAAGGTGGGTTAGCAATCCATTGAGTGTGAGCTTTTGGGCCCTGAAACTGTCATTTACACATTGACTTTAGAATCACCCCCATATGATTTCTTATCCAGGGTTGTTTTTTAAAAATCACCCCCGTAAATGACTGTGTTCCTTGCATATCTGATATTCCCAGGAAACGTAGCTTTTCTGGGAAAGACAACAGTGGAGACATAGTAGCTTTGAGTCTCACTCCGTCACCCAGGCTGCAGTGCAGTGGTGTGATCTTGGCTCGCTGCAACCTTCGCCTCCCGGGTTCAAGCAATTCTCCTGCCTTAGCCTCCTGAGTAGCTGGGATTACAGGTGCCTGTCACCATGCCCAGCTAATTTTTTTTTTTTTTTTTTTTTTTTTTGAGATGGAGTCTCGCTCTTTCGCCCAGGCCGGACTGCAGTGGCTCTATCTTGGCTCACTGCAAGCTGCGCCTCCCGGGTTCTCGCCATTCTCCTGCCTCAGCCTCCCAAGTAGCTGGGACTACTGGCGCCCGCCACCGCGCCTGGCTAATTTTTTTGTATTTTTAGTAGAAGCGGGATTTCACCGTGTTAGCCAAGATGGTCTCTATCTCCTGACCTCGTGATCCACCAGCCTTGGCCTCCCAAAGTGCTGGGATTACAGGCATGAGCCACTGTGCCCGGCCACCAGCTAATTTTTATATTTGTAGTAGAGACAGGGTTTCACCACGTTGGCCAGGCTGGTCTGGAATTCCTGGCCTCAACTGATCCTCCCTCCTTGGCCTCCCAAAGTGCTGGGATTACAGGCATGAGCCACCACGCCCGGCCTCAGGTGTGAGCGTTTAGTGATACTAATGGTCTATAAATTACCTTATCCTCTTTTTTTTTTTTTTTTTTAATGTCCTGCCCTTTTCTTTCCATTAAAAACAATTTGTGTTTGATTTTCATGACTTCTTCAAATTTCTTAACTTAGAAAAATGTAAATACACACACACACACACACACACACACACACACACACACACACACATATACATACAGAGAGAGAGAGCACAAAACAGAACTGGTGGGAGATTGTGGTGAGGAATCGTGCTGTTTTAAGTGGCATCCTTGAACATTCTACCAAAGACGAATGGGAAGATGACGAGAGTGTTGGGAGTTTCCAAAGTGAAGTACAACTCCGTAACTGGAAGTTTTCAAGGTTGGAAGGCATTATTTTGTTAGTCCGTTAAGGGGCACATTATTCAAAGACTTGGCTGGGAATGAGTGCTAGGTGATCTGTAAATAATCTACGAGTAACGTCTACCAGGAGTCGAACATTAACATCGTAGAGGCCAGGCTTTCAACGGGGTCATTGGCCTACAAAGGGAAGCATTGCCTCCACCCTTTAACTGTTTCTCTGCAACTCCAACGATTGCGTTAAAAGGATAGAATGGAGCAGGTAGAGGGTGAATTCAAATATAAACACTCTCTGTGGATGTGGCCAGTGAGGCAGTTAGAACCATTAAATGTCTCCGCAGCAACAATACAACTGTTAGGTCAAGTGTATGAAGGGTGAGGCCCCTTCGGGGCAGCTGCGAAAGAAAGCCCCTATTAATCCCTTAACTAAGCAGCTGATGGATTAAATCTTTTTGTGCATACATTATAACTCTTCGAACACAAGATTATTGTAAGTTTTTTTTATCAGCATTAGCTATCAAAGCTTTTTATAGATTTCTTCATCTCACTAATTAACAGATGACAGAAAACAGAACTTTGGAGAGCTTCTGGTTACAATTCGCTGTCATTCTGGCTTGAAAAACTGTAAGAAAGCATCATTCCCTGATTCATTCACAAAAAGAATAGGTCTCTATTTGAAGAGCGAAGCGATCTCAGTCTCCTGCCTTAGAGATCTACTTTCCTTTGATTTTGTATCCATTGTTATTTAAAATAACCGCATAAAATGATTCTTTAGGGTTATTTTGCATAGTAATATCAGAAAAGAAAAGCATTACCTGGTATAATCTCCCTTGGCTTCCTAAAAACAACAAACAAAAACAAATAGAGTTGATCAATATGTATTTTTGTTAAGCTAAATGAGTTTTATCTTGATTACTTTCCCCTCTTACAGTTCCTGAGTTTTGTTTTGAAGAGTGTTTCTCAGGAATGCTCTCCCTATAGCCATAAGAAGAATTAGGCACTGATAAGAAAACCCTGACTGTCCTGTTAGGAATATTCCTTATTCTTAATAAAAGAAACATATATATGTGAAAAAGCACAAATAATTATTTCTCACTGTATGTTTTTAAGATCACATGATAAATGCTTTTCATTCAAGTAGCACACTTTTTAGACTGGAGGAAGACCTTTTAAACCACAATACAGGTAAACCGACACATACTATTTGTTTTCCCTTTACTTTTTAAACCAGCATGGAAACAGACTAATGCCTTTAAGAACTAAAGGGCTCTTTTACTGGACCACAAGAAAATGTATACAAAAGTTACTAAATTTACATGAAAATTACAGCTGTTGTAACAACTGCTGCCTCCCAAATTCAAGTATCCCAGAGCTCTCTTCCAGGAATACGGGTTTAACTCTTTTCCTTCAGAGCAGTCTAAATTTCATTTTTCTTTGAGACTCACAATATCACATTGCAGCTCATGCAAACTATTCTAAAGCAGAAGACGGTGGCTCACATTTTTCATCAGCAAACAACTAACTGGCTTAAAAATCCAACAGTCACTGGCCCATGCAAAAGTTTCAGAGTTGCGGGCAGTTAACAAAAACGAACAAACACAAGGGAGCTGCTAAGAGGCAGTTTGTCCAATCTTACCTGTAAAATAAACGCTGCTAACTTGAAGATGGTTTCGCTGTCTACTTCGATTTGCCCCTGTTGATGGAAAAGGAAAGCATCATTGAACATGGGACTGTCCTAGATTCTAGCAAATGGCTCTGAAGTTGAGGAAGCTGTCACAGCTTGGCACCTCCAGTTTACGATCAAATGCAGATCATACCATTGCAGGGGAAAGTGGGGGGTGTGGAGAGACTTATTGAGGGTTAAGGCGAAACCACTGTGTGTGTGTGTGAGTGTGTGTGTGTGTGTGTGTGTGTGTGTGTATTTTAAATAGCTGTGGTGAGGGATTATGTTTAGAGAGCAGTATTCAGGAAGAAATGGGAATGACTTTGAGGCTAAACATTCAGAAAACTTCTAAATGAAAAATTTTTATCTCTGCAAGTTCATTTTTAAGCACTCTGCAGAATTTCCTAGATTCATTTGTTGAGTGTTTTCCTGGGATAAATTTTTTCCCCTGTGTTATAGTATGGTTATTTCAGTATACACACAATGCAAATATTATTAAGAATATAAATTCACTTCTGTGTCAATGACACATTGTTGAGTTCATATTTGTACTATTATAGATAAAATGTGAGTCCTTAAAAATCAGTTACAGCAAATGCTTTGAAGACTAAGATTCTGTTGATTTATATTGAAGTTTGAGGAACTCTAATTTATCAATTTTCCTTTTTTTTTTTTTTTAAACATGCAAAACCCGAAAGAAAAATTGGAGCTCTGGGCCTTGGTAAAGAATGCTTTTTCAGGGCCTGGCACGGTGGCTCATGCCCGTAATCCCAGTACTTTGGGAGGTTGAGGGAGAAGGAGGCCAGGAGTTTGAGACCAGCTTGGGCAACATAGAGAGACCTCATCTCTACCAAAAAAAAAAAAAAAAAAAAAAGCTTTTTCAGTAGCCCAGTAGGGATGCATAGATATGTGCAGAAAGGGTATAGCTCTAACAATAATACTCATATGCACGTTTATATTTTTTAAATTGTGATGATACATGAGATATTATTACTGAACCATATTGTAACAATGAATGGTATAGAGGTATCTTTATTTTAAAAACAGGTTTTAGTGGTAATGTTAGCTTGTAAGTTTGAACATATGCAAAAACAATTCCACTTAACCCCATTATTGCCTAAGTCCTGTATAATTAGGACTTGAAAGGGCATAGTATTTAAGAACATGTAATTCCTGGAAATTGCCCTGCATTCTTTCTTCCTCCCTTCCACCTCTTGAATCTGAGCTGGAGTGTTTCCTAGTTATACCAAGTGCATCAATGGGGAGATTAAGTCATTTTAAAGTAAATATACAATAGACAGGTTCACAGAGGTAGTTATGCTCAGTGAGGATTTCTGAAAGGATTGTGCTTTTCTCTCAGGTTTCCACGTGATTTAATGAGGGTTCTCAAAAAACAAACAATAATTATTTTAAAACCCATAAAATAAAATGAGCAAATAAAAACCCCAGGGTGTTACAATGCCAGCAGTGATAATTATTCATGTTTCCCTTATATTACAAGATGAAAACAAATTAACTTCATCCTCTAACACACAGGCCACCCTTCTGAAACCTGAGGAGAGGATCTGCTTCAAAGTTTTTTGCCTCAAAGGCTGACAGGCCCAGAGCCTTGGAATTCAAAGCTCGCCCATAATCTCTAGAAACAGATTACAAAATCAAAGGGAAGCCAGGTTGATTGTAGAAATCAACTGCCCTCTGCTTTTCAGGCAGGAGATGGTGGTTTTCCAATCTGGTGAAAGACGATGAGGCAGTCCATCCAACAGGTGAGGTGGGTGTTGATCAAGATTAAATTTTAGAAAGGGTACATTCGTTAGTTCAAAGAAAAAGAAACTCACGGCAAGGGAGGACGGCTAACAGGAGAACTCAAAAACATCACTGGGTTTGAAATTAGGCAGGAACTCAAAATTAAAGTCAAATGTGTCTTAAAATCTTAGAGAAGAAAAAATTACTTCAGATGTTAAAAACGCTAAAGATGAACAAAGTAAATTGAAAATTACTGCCAACTCCTCCAACATTCCACGACCCCCCTTTGCCTCATCAGAACCTCAGACAAGTCACCTGAAAAATATTTCAGACACCAACTTTTCAATTTAGTAAATGGAAGTTCAGCAGACAGAAAAACCTACAGCAGATATTCTTAGGGAAGCAGCCAAATAATTTTCTACTTTAGAAGGGTTATTAAGTATTAAAAATGCTGAAATGAGGAACTGAGCAAGACAAGTACCAGGCTCAGACAGCTCCAGAAGTGTAGGGAGCAAATATCCAACTCACCTGTGGACTTTTCCACCTACACAAGTGGCCCCAGTACAGTTCTGGTGGAGGAGGGTGATGGTGCAGTGAAGGAGTGGGCTCTAGCAAAATCTTGTTCCAGGAAGAGAAGAGAATGCATGCTTTGGCAAAGGCCCATATTCTTTTAAAACCCTCAGCCCCTACCTCACCTTCCATTGAACAATCACTGTTCTAGAAATCCCAGGCAACAAATGTTGAGACCTAATACTGCCTGCCAACGTTCTTGGACTCATTCACGGAGTTTACTAAACAATACATCAATCAGGTGTGACACTATTTGCCCAGTTATCTGCAATTTCATTTGGTGAAATTTAATCAAGACTTATAAAGAACTCCAAGATTTCAAGTCTGAAGTGTAAAAGCTGTTTTGGAAGTGCCGTCTGCCCAAGATGGAACATTTCTTTTACTCCCAACCATGGCAACAGAGGTAACCTTATAGGTACCAGGCAAGCCAACACTTGAGAGAAGGATCTCCTCAAAGAGAGAGGTAATGGGATCCTTCAGTGGGTTTCCATGACTATCATGGATAAACAAAGAGAACCAGAGAAGTGAGTCAGATGATGTGGCTGAATGCACAAAGGTAATATGAACAGTATCAAGTCCTGGTGCCACACCCTCATGGCTAATTTAGCTGGATTATAAATTCAATCAGTAGGTCACTGGGTTCAGGTGCCACACAGGACATCTCATTTTTGTCCTTGGCTTCTTGGCTCAGTTGACCAAGACACCAGGCTAATGAGGTGAATTCTAGGTTTTGAATGCCAAGTAGGAGAACAGAATCAAAGACAGTTTTGGGGCTTGAAAGGGAAATTAGTGAAAATATGATTTTTTTTTTTTTTTTGCAGGTGATGGGAGGCAATGAGGATCAGGAAGATGAAGTGTAATGTTCAATTCCCCTGAACATGGCACTCTGGACTCCCTGTCCAGTGCTCTTTCCACTCTACCATGTACTAGTTAACCTTTTATGACTCCAGTGCAAATGTCTCATCAGGAATCCTCCAAAGGTATGTTTTTGGTAAAAACTGGAAACAGGTGAGGCTGTGGAAAAATGAATCCAAATGCTACCTCCACTGTTGCTGGGACTGTATGTTATCAACATACACTCTCAAAGTAGAGTGGGAAAATATTTCTTTTTTGTTTGTTGTTTTTTTTTTGAGACGGAGTCTCGCTGTCGCCCAGGCTGGACTGCAGTGGCACGATCTCGGCTCACTGCAGGCTCCGCCCCCTGGGGTTCACGCCATTCTCCTGCCTCAGCCTCCCGCGTAGCTGGGACTACAAGCGCCCGCCACCTCGCCCGGCTAATTTTTTGTATTTTTAGTAGAGACGGGGTTTCACCGTGTTAGCCAGGATGGTCTCGATCTCCTGACCTCGTGATCCGCCCACCTCGGCCTCCCAAAGTGCTGGGATTACAGGCGTGACCCCGCGCCCTGCCGGGAAAATATTTCTTAAGACTGATTCTGCTCTTCCCATTTGGATCAGTACTTCATGGAAACTTATCTGCGCTACAGCAATGAATATTAATACTGTGGTCACAAATACTTAGGATTTAGACATACTTGAGAAACTACTGGGACACCTCAGTTTGTTTCCAGGCCTACTACTAATTATCTATTTTAAGTAGAAGTCTTTAAAATTAACTTGTAGAACACCAACAAATAAATGTAGAAGAAATGAAAAAGAAAGAAAATTACCCTTGCACCTGTCTAGTACTAATTGATTCAGGCAATAATCTTCAATAAATAAAAACGATTTATTGAAGTCTGGCTCAGTGGCTCACACCATTAATCCCAGCACTTTGGGAGTCTGAGGTGGGGGCACTGCTTGAGCTCAGGAGTTTGAGATCAGGCACCATAGTGAAACCCTGCTCTACAAAATATCAAAAATTAGCCGGGTGTGATGGCTCATGTCTATATTCCCACTACTAGGGATGCTGAGGTGGGAGGATGGCTTGAGCCTGGATGTCGAAGCTGCAGTGTGCCGTGATCATGCCACTGCACTTCAACCTGGGCAACAGATCAAGACACTGTCTCAAAAACAAAAAATAAAACAACAAAAAACAACTTTTTTTTTTTTTAGACGGAGTCTCATACTGTCGCCCAGGCTGGAGTGCAGTGGCGTGATCTCGGCTCACCACAACCTCCGCCTCCTGGGTTCAAGTGATTCTCCTGCCTCAGCCTCCCAAGTAGCTGGGATTACAGGGGCCCGCTACCATGCCCAACTAATTTTTGTATTTTTTTAGTAGAGATGAGGTTTCACCACGTTGGCCAGGCTGGTCTCAAACTCCTGACCTCAGGTGATCCACCTGCCTCAGCCTCCCAAAGTGCTGGGATTACAGGCGTGAGCCACCGCACCCAGCCAAAACCCACAACTTTTGAGTGAAAGTTTGATGAGAAACAGGACAGGATATTTACATAATCACAAATACCTCTCCATAGATTACTTATTAATCACAAAACGGAAAACAGTACCCCTTCCAAGGGGAAGCTGACACATACCATCTCAACTCTGTGATGAGATACTGCCAATAATGGGATAGATCAGCTTCATGAGCCTCCTGATCGTAAGGTATGCATGGAGAATGACACGACCCCACTTATCCTATGAAATGAAAATGTTTCACAACTGGAAACTGGGGGCTGGGAAAGGTCTGATTTGTAGCATTAGTTGACTTCATCAGTGTAAATTCTCCCACCATGGCTGATTTCAGGCTACCAATATAACATCACAGAACATGGAATTGGAAAGAGATATGAGAATTAGCTCTCATGAGATGGTATAAGCTGGCTCCAGCACACCATGGTGTGGCATTCCTGTCAAAAATGCATTACTAGTTCCAGTCATGAGGAACCATGAGACAGATCCAATCTGAGAGATATTCTATAAAACATCTGGCTCATACTCTTCCAAAATGTCAATATGATGAATATGAAAAACGAAGTTCCAACATAAAGGAGACTGAAGAAGCGTAACAACTAAGTGCAGCATGCTATCCCAGATCAGGAGGAAATATTACAAGGACATTACTGGGAGAACTGGACTGTATATTAGGCAATAAATAGTAGAGGTTCAGTGTTAAATTTTCTGAATGTGATCGTTGTAATTAGGTCATATACGGGATGTCCTTGATCTTAGGAAATATACAATGAAAATATTTGGGGATAAATAGGTATGATGTCTATAACTTACTCTCAAGTGGGTCAAAAAATTTACATATGAAAGGAGAAAGTGCAAATGGGGCCAAATGTTAAAAACTGGTAAATTTGGTTTGGCAGACATACTGACATCTTTTGGTACTGTTCTTTCAACTCTTCTGTAAGTTTGAAATTGTCTCATAATAAAAGTTCGAAGCCGGGTCCAGTGAGTGGTGTATGCCTGTTGTCCTAGCTACTCAGCAGGTAGAGTGGGGAGGATCGCTTGAGCCCAGGCATTCAAGGCTGCAGTGAGCTGTGATTGTGCCACTGTACTCCAGCTTGGGTGACAAAGCAAGACCCCACCTCTTAAAAAAAAAAGTATGCAAAAAGAAAAATATGGACATATATTCCTGGAGTGGTGGATATCAGTTTTGACTGGCAAGTACCCTTCTCTTTTTTTGAGCAGACAATTCCATTATTTTGGATAATTACTTCTTTCCCTACTGGCTCTAGTAGAAATACATCATCAGTTTTTGGGGGAAGGATGGAAGCTGCTCCAAGGACCCACTCCAGGATTTTCTGAATTAGACCAAAGGGAAGAAAGTTCTGTCTCTCTCTCTGTCTGGGGGCAAAGTCGGGAAGATGTGACCTAGAGGAAATCAATGACCACAGATGGAAAGGAGCTACTTGACGTTGGTAGTCAACTGTATCCACTGCTGAGCAGAGCCAGACTTCAAAGCTTTTACAGTTCAAAAATTGACAAGAATGATACTCAAGCAGAGTGCTCTGGCTTGCACCTGTAGTCTCAGCTACTCAGAAGACTGAGGTGGGAGGATTGCTTGAGCCAAGGAGTTAAAGGCTGCTGTGAGCTGTGATTACACCACTGGACTCCAGCCTGAGTGACACAGTGAGACCTGTCCTTAAAAAAAATAAAAGGTGTGAGGGGGTACTATTTGGATGCTGTCTAGGATGCTCTCACTTTGGTTTACTGCCAAGCCAACCAACAGTGCAAAGAACAGATGTGATAAGGACACAAATGAGTGAGTGCATGCAGCTGCCTGGAGTTTAACTCACATCTCGTTTCTCCTGAGATAGATCTACATGGAGGTAGGAATATGCTGGGTCAGAGAAACCCACACTGTTTTTGTTTGTTTCTTTTTGAGATGGAGTCTCACTCTGTCTCACAGGCTGGAGTGCAGTGGCACAGTTTCCGCTCACTGCAACCTCTGCTGCCTGGCTTCAAGTGATCCTCTCACCTCAGCCTCCTGAGTAACTGGGATTACAATTACATGCTACCACACCTGGCTAATTTTTGTATTTTTAGGAGAGATGGGGTTTCACCATGTTGGCCAGGCTGGTCTCGAACTCCTGACTTCAAGTGATTCGCCTGCCTTGGCCTCCCAAAGTGCTGGGATTACAGGAGTGAGCCATGGCCCCTGGTGACCCACACTGGTTTTTATACAATTAGGCTGGTGGTGGAGGAGCCATGCCAACACTGAAGACCTCTACTATCCTACAAGGCGATTCCTCCCAAGCCATAGAAACATATTCCTCTGTGCTGATGCCTATTTTCCAGGAGTTATTATGCCCCCTAGAAAGCCAGGCCATAGCTACTACATTTGCACCCCACTCCTACTCACATCCTTTGGGTACATCATTTTCTCCCTTTTTGTCCAAGCTAGTTGTTAGAGGTAATCTTTATGGGGGATGGTCTCAGTGATATAATGCCCATTCATTCTTCTAGATCAGGGTTTTACAACAGCACAACTGATATTTTGAGTGAGAGAATTCTTCACTGTGAGGCTGCCCTGGGCATTATAGGGTGGTAGGCAGCATCCCTGGCCTCTACTCACTAGGTGACAATAGCAGCCTACCCCTAGCTGTGACAACTGAAAACATCTGTAGACATTGCCAGATGTCCTCAGAATGGCCCGTGGTTGAGAACCACTTCTCTAGATTCTCTAAGTTTTATTCTTGGGTTAGGCTAGAATAATCAGAAACCTATATAAAGCATAAGGGCTCATCCAGGTAAAATTGCCTTTTTGGAACTGTGTTCTGGCATTACTCCACTGGTTTATGTTGAAAAACAATATAAGTAACAACCCTCAGAACTCATTAATACCTCCAATGTGTTGTTGAGAACATTGTTTATTACACAATATGATATCCCATTGGGAGGACCCATGGGAGAAGTTTCTGATTTTTCATATCAGTATTGACTGTGCCCCTTCTGAGCAGCTTTTGACCGTAATGACCACTCTGAGTTATGTAAGTGATTTTAACTCCCTCTTTACTTTAGCTCTTAAGAGAAGTTGAATTATAAATTTGTGGGTTAAATGCTTTATACTAACCATGCTAAATATTTTATACGAACCTTAATCTTGGCAGCATCTAGTTATTTCTACCTTTATTTTCTTACTTATAAATAACGCTAATTTCATCACTTACTGTATTTTAATATGTTCAGGATTGGCTTTTTTTTTTTGAGACAGAGTCTCTCTCTGTCACCCAGGCTGGAATGCAGTGGTGCTATCCTGGCTTACTGCAGTCTCGACTTCCCAGGCTCAAGCAATTCTCCCACCTCTGCCTCCTGAGTAGCCGGGACTACAGGTGTGTATCACTATGCCTGGCTAACTTTTGTTTTGTTTTTGAGATGGAGTCTCACTCTGTCATCCAGGCTGGAGTGCAATGGTACGATCTCAGCTCACTGCAGCCTCTGCCTCCTGGGTTCAAGCATTTATCCTGCCTCAGCCTCCCTAATAGCTGGGACTACTGGTGCGTGCCACCACACCGGGCTATTTTTTTTTTTTTTTGTATTTTTAGTAGAAACAGAGTTTTGCCATGTGGCCAGGCTGGTCTCAAACTCCCGACCTCAAGTGATCTGCTCACCTCAGCGTCCCAAAGTGCCGGGATCACAGGTGTGAGCCACCGTGCCTGGCCATAGTTTTTGTATTTTTTATAGAGACAGGGTTTTGCCATGTTGCCCAGGTTGGTCTTGAACTCCTGGGCTCAAGCAATCCTCCTCCGTCAGCTTCCCAAAGTGCTGGGGTTACAGGCGTGAGCCACTGTGCCCAGCCAGTATATTCAGTATTTAATTTTTTTTATTGAGGTACATACAGTAAAATGCACAAGTCTCAGTGTACAGCTCAATACATTTTGACATGTGTTTGTTACTCATGTAATCATCAGCCAGAACAAGATAGCAAAATCAAACATTTTCACTAATGTTCTCATCTTACGGAAACATATATATTTCTACAAACTATATCAAATCAATACAATTATTTTGCTAGTTAAAAAAGTATAAAATAATACTGAAAAACAATTTCAATTTGCAGTTTTTTTTTTCAATATCACCTTTACTGGTTTGAGCAATTTTAAAATTACTAACCCATTTGAGTATTTCCCTTGCAAATGCATATTATTTACTATTACCCGTATGTGAAATGAGCCTTTGTTTACTTGCCTATTTGAGAACCTACGTTTGATATGAGTTGTGTATACATTACTAACATTATTAACCCTTTGTCTTATCTACTAGGTACAAATTGTGTCCTTCAATCTGTTCTCCTTTGACATGCCCTTCTCCTAGTCTGTGAAGTCTGATTGGACTGGGACCAGTCTCCCCACTGGAAGAACCTGTGGGGCCATGAGAAAGTTATTTTTTCTGAAACTCAGCTCCTCGTCTGCAAAATGGAAGATAATGTTAACTTTACTAAGTCGTTTGGAGCAGCACTCCTCAGCCTTTTTGGCACCAGGGACCAGTTTTGTAGAAGACAATTTTCCCACGGACCAGGGTTGGGGGATGGTTTCGGGATAATTCAAGTACATTACATTTATTGTACACCTTATTTCTATTATTATTACAGTAATGAAATAATTATACAATTTACCATAATGTAGAATCAGTGGGAGCCCTGAGCTTGTTTTCCTGTAACTAGACCATCCCACCTGGGGGTGATGGGAGACAGCGACGGATCACCTGGCACTAGATTCTCATAAGGAGTGGGCAACCTAGATTCCGTGTATGTGCAGTTCACAATAGGGTTTACGCTCCTATGAGAATCTAATGCGGCTGCTGATCTGACAGGAGGCAGAGCTCAGGCGGTGATGTGAGTGATTGGAAGCGGCTGTAAATACAGGTGAAGCTTCTCTCGCTCACCCACCTGCTGCTCATCTCCTGCTGTGTGGCCCGGTTCCTAACAGGCCATGGACTGGTAGCAGCCTGTGGCCAGGGGGTTGGGGACCCCTGGTTTAAGAGCATTGAATAAAGGATGAATGTAAAGCATTTGTCACAAAGCCTAGCATCCAAAGACTCTCTTAATGTTATTCTCCACACTAATGTTTGCCATGTTGCTTAAATTCATGTATCTATTATTAGATTCTCTCCTTTGCTCTGGTTCACTGTTCAAGTTTTACATAGTTCCATAACATTTAATCACTGTTCATTACAATATGTGTCAATATCTGATAGGATAAGTGCTTTAATTTTCCATATGAATCTTTGACATTCTCTTATTTTCAAAGAAATTTTAAAATGATCTTGTCAAGTTTTAAAAAAGAAATAATAATTTGTCTTCCTCTTTGCAACCATAGCACATTTCTATTGAAATCACTTTTATTTGTTTTAGAAGTGGGGTCACCCAGGCTAACGTGGAGTGGTGCAATCACTGCTTATTGTAACGTCAAACTCGTGTGCTCAAGAGATCCTTTGGCGGCACCCTCCTAAGTAGGCGGGACTGCAGGCACTGGCCACCATGCCTGGCTAATGAAATCGCTTTATAGTGATCATAAAGTTTTGTGATATACCTACAAATATCACACGCATCCTATGTGAGGATTAATATTCAGTATTTTACATTTTGCTATACAAATGTATAGCAAATGCTTTTTTTTCATCCTATTGAAAGGTGACAACATGCTAGCAGCCCTCGCTCTCTCTCGGTGCCCCCTCGGCTTCGGTGTCCACTCTGGCCCTGCTTGAAGAGCCCTTAAGCCTGCCGCTGCACTGCGGGAGCCCCTCTCTGGGCTGGCTGAGGCCGCAGCCGGCTCCCTGTGCTTGCCGGGAGGTGTGGAGGGAGAGACGCCGGCGGCAACCAGGGCTGTGCAGGGCGTTCAGGAGCCAGCGCGAGTTCCGGGTGGGCACAGGCTCTGCAGTCTTGGCACTCAGAGTGGCCGGCCGTCGCCGCCAGCCCTGGGCTGTGAGGGGCTTAGCACCCGGGCCAGCAGCTGTGGAGCGTGCGCTGGGTCCCCCAGCATTGCTGGCCCACCTGCGCCATGCTCGAATTCTCGCCTGGCCTCAGCCACCTCCCCGCGGGGCAGGGCTTGGGACCTGCAGCACGCCATGCCCGAGCCCCCCCGTGGTGGGCTCCCGCGTGGCCCGATCCTCCTCAATGGGCTCTGCGCCCTGCTCTGTGGTGCCGGGTCCCATCCACTGCCCAAGAGCTGAGGAGTGCAGGTGCCTGGTGCAGAACTGACGGGCAACTCCGACTGCAGCCCCTGCACGGGATCCACTAAGTGAAGCCAGTTGGGCTCCTGAGTCAAGTGGGGAATTGGAGAATTTTTATGTCTGTATATGCACCAATCAGCTTGGGGTTTGTGGATGCACCAATCAGTACTCTGTATCTAGCTAATCTGGTGGGGACTTGGAGAACTTTTATGTCTAGCTAGAGGATTGTAAATGCACCAATCAGCACTCTGTGTCTAGCTAAAGGTTTGTAAATGCACCAATCAGTGCTGTGTGTCTAGCTAATGTAGTGGAGACTTGGAGAACTTCTACCTCTAGCTGGAGGATTGTAAATACACCAATCAGCACTCTGTGTCTAGCTCAGGGACTGTAAACGCACCAATCAGTACCCTGTCAAAACAGACCAGTCAGCTCTCTGTAAAACGGGCCAATCAGCAGGATGTGGGTCAGATAAGGGAATAAAAGCAGGCTGCCCAAGCCCGCAGCGGTAACCCACTTGGGTCCCATTCCACACTGCGGAAGCTTTGTTCTTTCACTCTTTGCAGTAAATCTTGCTGCTGTTCACTCTTTGGGTCCACACCCTCTTGAAGAGCTTTAACACTCCCCGTGAAGGTCTGCAGCTTCACTCTTGAAGCCAGCGAGACCACGAACTCACCAGAAGGAAGAAACTCTGAACATGTCCGAACATCAGAAGGAACAAACTCCGGACACACCATCTTTAAGAACTGTAACACTTACTGCGAGGGTCCACGGCTTCATTCTTGAAGTCACTGAGACCAAGAACCCACCAATTCTGGACACACTATTATCTGATTCCTAACATGCAGGATTATCACTACTTTTAGTGTATTTAACTTGTAACCAATGTCTCACCAAAGCTAATAATGTTAACAAGTTTTAGCTAATTTATTTCCATTTTCTAGGCTTATAGAAAAATTGTCTCTAACTAATATTTTTGTGTAGTTCTTTGCAATGTGCATGGTATATCTGGCTGCATTACATGAAACAGACATTATATCTTACTGCACAGCTCTCATACGTGGCTGGCTGGTGGACTCTAAGTTGGTATTGTTTTTGTTTCCTTTGAAAGCAGACATTTTTAAATTTTCATTTTATTTATTTATTTGAGATGGAGTCTCCCTCTGTCGCCCAGGCTGGAGTGCAGTGGCACGATCTCGGCTCACCATAACCTCCGCCTCCTGGGATCAAGCAATTCTCCTGCCTCAGCCTCCCAAATAGCTGGGAATACAGGCGTGTGCCACCATGCCTGGCTAATTTTTGTATTTTTAGTAGAGACAGGGTTTCACTATGTTAGCCAGGCTGGTCTCGAACTCTTGACCTTATGATCAGCCCTTCTCGGCCTCCTAAAGTGCTGGGATTACAGGCGTGAGCCACCGTGCCTGCCATATTTTTATTTTTTTAAGACAGAGTCTCACCCTGTCACCCAGGCTGGAGTTCAGTAGCGCGATACTGGCTCACTGCAACCTCTGCCTCCCGGGTTCAAGCGATTCTCACGCCTCAGCCTCTTGAGTAGCTGGGATTTCAGGCGCCTGCCACTATGCCCAGCTAATTTTTGTATTTTTAGTAGAGATGGGGTTTCACCATGTTGGCCAGTCTAGTCTTGAACTCCTGGCCTCAAGTGATCCACCCACCTCAGCCTCCCAAAATGCTAGGATTACAGGCATGAACCACCACACCCAGCTTATAAGTTGGTTTGGATCAATTTTTTGGCACAGTCTACTAAAGCTTAACATACATATACACTATGGCTCACCAATTTTCTCCTAAGTATATACCTAGCAGACATGTTTGCATATGTCCACTCAAAGACAGGCACTAGGATCTTCAAAGCAGTGCTATTTGTAATAATCAAATACTGCAAGGTACACAAATGACTTTTTTTTTTGAGACGGAGTTTTGCTCTTGTTGTCCAGGCTAGAGTGCAATGGCACGATCTCAGCTCACCATAACCTCCGCCTCCCAGGTTCAAGCGATTCTCCTGCCTCAGCCTCCCTAGTAGCTGGGATTACAGGCATGTGCCACTGTGCCTGGCTAATTTTGTATTTTTAGTAGAGCCGGGGTTTCTCCATGCTGGTCAGGCTGGTCTTGAACTCCCTGACCTCAGGTGATCCGCCTGCCTCGGCCTCCCAAAGTGCTGGGATTACAGGCGTCAGCCACCGTGCCTGGTCCACAAATAAGTAAATGAAGTATATTCATACTATATACTACTATTCAGCAGTGAAATTGAACAAGCTGGGCACAGCTACATACGAGAATATGGATGAATCTCAAAAACATAATTTGAGTAAAAACAGCCAGACAATAAATGAATACATACTGTATGACTTCTGTCATACAAAGTTCAAAGTTAGCCAAAACTAAGAAATACTGGTAAAAGCAATGGTAGGCTGGGCACGGTGGCTCACGCCTGTAATCCCAGCACTTTGGGAGGCCGAGGTGGGCAGATCACCTGAGGTTGGGAGTTCGAGACCAGGCTGACCAATATGGTGAAACCCCGTCTCTACTAAAAATACAAAAATTAGCCAGGCTTGGTGGCAGTCAGCTGTAGTCCCAGCTACTCAGGAGGCTGAGACAGGAGAACTGCTTGAACCCGGAAGGCGGAGATTGCAGTGAGCCGAGTTCGTGCCACTGCACTCCAACCTGGGCAACAGAGCAAGACTCCAGCTCAAAAATAAATAAATAAATAAATAAATAAATAAATAAAAAGCAATGGTAGCAGACAGAATAAGGACTGGAAGAGAAAATGTGAGGGGCTTCTTGGGTGCCAGTAATCTGTTTCCTTGAGGTTGATGCTAGTTTGCTAGTTACATGCACTTTTTTTTTTTTTTTTTTGAGACAGGGTCTTGCTCTGTCACCCAGGAGTGCAGTGGTACTATCATGGCTCACTGTAGCCTCAAACTCCTGGGCTCAAGTGATCTTCCCACCTCAGGCTTCCAAATAGCTGGGACTAAAGGTGTGTGCCACCATGCCTGGCTAATTTTCCATTTTTATATTCTGTAGAGACAGGATCTTGCTATGTTGCCCAGGCTGGTCTTGAACCCCTGGGCTTAAGCAATCCACCCGCCTTGGCCTCCCAAAGTGCTAGGATTGCAGACATGAGCCACCGTACCCAGCCTATATGCACTTTTCAATATGTATATTATTCTTCAATACAAAGTTAAGAAACAACTCCTGATCTCACTTGTATCCTTTTCCATCTGACTGAATGGCAAACCCATTCTTTTTTTTTTTTTTTTTTTTGAGACAGAGTCTCACTCTGTTGCCCAGGCTAGAGTGCAGTGGCATGATGTTGGCTCACTGCAACCTCTGCCTCCTAGGTTCAAACGATTCTCATGTTTCAGCCTCCTGAGTAGCTGGGATTACAGGCACACACCCCCATTCCCTGCTAATTTTTGTATTTTTAGAGACTGGGTTTTGCCATGTTGACCAGGCTGGTCTCGAACTCCTGGCCTCAAGTGATCCGCCCACCTTGGCCTCTCAAAGTGGCAACCCCATTCTTAATTGCTTAGATCCAAGACCTCCATTGGCATTACTGGACACAAAGCTGGGCAGTGAGAAATCTGCACAACTGTATTTGGTGACTCTGTTTACATCTCCTAATACGTTATACACATTATTTATTTTCTTTATTGTCTGACGCCCTACCTGCTGTCACCCCTGCCTAGTAGGTATAATTCTTAAGGGCAGGAATTGTTATCTGTTTTTGCCACAGTTGTAGCTCCAGAAGCTAGAACACTCCCTGGCACACAGCAGGTGTTCAGTATTTGTAGAATAGCAACTGAAAGAGTAATGAAGTAAAAAGTTGGTTGGGGGTATTTATATCTTTCTTTTTAAAAAGGGAATGCTTCTTGTGTTTCTTGATTCACTATAGATTTGATTTGCCCTGATTTTCAGCTCAGAGTAAGGGATCCCAGGTTTTTGAACTGTGAGGACATAGTCCAGGCTTCACCATCTATGAGAACTGTAAACACAGTACCTAGACAGCAATTCTAGATGTGCAAATTTACGACCCTACACAAAAAGAGGTGTTAGATGTCAAAACATCATTTACTCTTCTGGCTTTATTTTCTACAAAAGTAGCAGGAAAATAAATAATATCTATGTAATACTTCATGGAGTTTTGAGGACAAACATAAACGAGACATAAAGATGCTTTGAAAAAGTAAAAAGCATTTCAAAAAACCAAACACAGGGATTTTTGTGGGTGTATATCACAGTTTCAAAGACATGAGCATTATGACCAAAGTATCTGGGCAGACCGCTTCTCAGAAACTTGATCACAATGAAGATAGGAACAAATGGAGAGAGAGAAAGTTTGTCACATGTGAATTAATGCTTAGCCGTGGGAGGATAATACAAATATACAGATATGAAAATGAGAAATGAGAGAAAACTAGCCAGACCATACTTTCCCCAGGTACCAGCCCAGGTCTGGTTTGTGCAATGCACTTTTATTTTTAGATGGCTAGATGGCTAGGTGGCACACATATTTGTCCTTTTTTTTTTGAGACGGAGTCTCGGTCTGTCGCCCAGGCTGGAGTGCAGTGGCGCAATCTCAGCTCACTGAGAGATCCGCCTGCCGGTTCACGCCATTCTCCTGCCTCAGCCTCCCAAGTAGGTGGGACTACAGGCGCCCACCACCACACCTGGCTAATTTTTTTGTATTTTTATTACAGACAGGCTTTCACTGTGTTAGCCAGGATGGTCTCGATATCCTGACCTCGTGATCCGCCCACCTTGGCCTCCTAAAGTGCTGTGATTACAGGTGTGAGCCACTGCGCCTGGCCACGTATTTGTTCTTGAGATGAAGTTCCAAGTAGTTTAAATAGAAACCAGATCTTGGTTTCTAGATACCATTCTCCAAAAAATGGTTGATTCCAAGGCTATGGCAGCAAAAGTTTAGAGAAAGCCTGGACTGTGTTATCATGTCATAAAATAAAGAAGTGAGGCCAGGCATAGTGGCTCATGCCTGTAATCCCAGCACTTTGGGTGGCCTAGGTGGGAGGATTGCTTGAGCACAGTAGTTCTAGAGCAGCCTGGGCAACATAGCAAGACCCTCTTGCCACAAAAAAAATTTTTTTAATTATCCAGACTGGATGGTGTGCACCTGTAGTCCCAGCTACTCGGGAGGCTGATGAGGGAGAATCATTTGAGCCTGGGAAGTTGAGGCCACAGTGAGCTGTGATTGCACCACTGCACTCCAGCCTGGGTGACAGAGTGAGACCTTGTCTCAAAAAAAAAAAGCTCAAAAGTGATGAGGACAAGCCATAAGAACACAGGATCTGACTTAAAGAGGATTCCGTTGGGCAAAGCGGGAACCATTAGAGCATCAAAATGAATGACAAAAAGGCATTTTTTTTTTTTTTTTTTTTTTTGAGATGGAGCAGCCTGTCGCCCAGGCTGGAGTGCAGTGGCACAATCTCGGCTCACTGCAACCTCTGCCTTCCACGTTCACATGATTCTCCTGCCTCAGCCTCCCAAGCAGCTGGGATTACAGGCACCTGCCACCACGCCTGGCGAATTTTTCTATTTTTAGTAGAGATGGGGTTTTGTCATGTTGGCCAGGCTGGTCTCGAACTCCTGACCTCAGGTGATCCACCCACCTCGGCCTCCTGAAGTGCTGGGATTACAGGCATGAGCCACCATGCCTAGCCTGAAAAATATTTTCTAAAAATGAAGATAGAGAAGAAGGAAAAATTATTCTTTACATATGAATGCTAACTAAGAAATGTTGAAGGTGATTGAATTAGAAACTTACCTTTTGCAATGACCATAGTACTAACTGACTTAGGCAAGATCACCACTGGAGGCTGAGATCATTGGGTCAAAGACTGTTAAGAAACAGGATGGTCCCATCCTGGTGAACACTGTGAAACCCCGTCTCTACTAGAAATACAAAAAAAAAATTAGCCGGGCATGGTGGTGGGAGTCTGTAGTCCCAGCTACTAGGGAGGCTGAGGCAGGAGAATGGCATGAACCCAGGGGCGGAGCTTGCAGTGAGTGGAGATCGTGCCATTGCACTGTAGCCTGGACGACAGAGCGAGACTCCGTCTCAAAAAAAAAAAAAAAAAAGAAAAGAGAGGATGGTCAAGTAGCCTCAAAGTGTCAATTCCAGAAAACTTAATTACAAAGGAAAAGGTGACTTCAGAATAATCTGGCAGATACCACCTTAACTCAAACAAGACAGATTGACATTGCATACCTCCTTGTGAGATGCAACTGAGGCCATTTCATCATCCATAGAGTGTTCCTGCCATGAGAAAATTATTAGACTAGTGATTCTCAAACTTTGGTGTATTGCAGATACCTGGAGAACTAATAAAGAATACAGAGCCCCAGGCTTATCAAAGTATTAATAGGATAGAAAGAGATAGGACAGGGTGTAGGTCTCCGTGTTTTCACCAAGTTCCCAGAAGTTTCTGATTCATGTCCAACGTGACGTGTGTTTGGAACCAGTGAGTTAGAGAAATCCATATTTCACAAATTGCGAGATCTTCTGCAAGGCAGCTGCCCCATACTCTTCAGAAATACAGCGTAATAAAAGCCAAAAGAAGACTGGCCTGCTCCTGATTATAAAGGGGACTTTAGAGTTATGCCCACTAAATGCAATGTGTGACCCTGAATTGGCTCCGGGACCAGAAAAGGGTGGGAAAGACTAGAAAGAACATTAGCTATCAGAGCAATTTGAATAAAGACTGTATATGAAACACAGTTTGTGAACTATGGTTATTAATTTCATAAAACTGTAACCTCCACATGGGCAGAGATATCTTTAACTCACTACTGCACACCCAGCACCTATATAGGCCTAGCACATAGAAAATATTTAATACGTATATATATGTGTGTACATATCTCTATATCTATCTATCTATCTGTCTGTCTGTCTGTCTGTCTGTCTATAGAGAGAGTGAGTCTCTCTGTCCCCCCAGTCTATCTCTGCCTCCTGGGTTCAAGCGATTCTTGTGCCTCAGCCTCCCAGGTAGCTGGAATTACAGGCATGCACCACCACGCCTGGCTAATTTTTGTACTTTTAGCAGAGACGAGATTTCATCATGTTGGCCAGGCTGGTCTCACACTCGTGGCCTCAAGTGATTCTCCTGCCTCGGCCTCCCAAAGTGCTGGGATTACAGGTGTGAGCCACTGTGCCTGGCCTAATACATAATTTTAAATGAATTAATCTATACCTTTTAAAAAACTAAACTTTTTGATGACAATGTTCTACCAGAAGATGCTGCAAAACACACCATTAGAACTGTGAGCTTTCCTCCCAATTATTATGTTTACTTCTCTCCTATTCCGAAGTCTCGAGGCTCTACTTCATTCCCTCTAAGCCCAGGAAGAAAGAGACTGTCACAAGGTCAAATATCAGAGACTGGCTCCACTATTCTGCCAATATCTGAATCCTCCTTATAAACTTTTGTGCCAACATATTTTCAAAGTAAGGGAGTGAGTGTTTATGAGACTGCCCTGGAAATGAGAGGTGTGGTGATCTATGGCTAAATTGTTAGGCGATGCAAGACAGGCAGGCAGCCTAAATAGGTCAGGCTCTGCCAATAGGCATGGAGGTTCCAGGGCACCCACATCTGATACATATACAGGGAGACAATTGGAGAACAGATGAATAACCAGTATTAAACAAACACTTAGAACCAAGCTCTCAACTTCTGTACTTACCCTTCCACATTATAAGATTACATACAGAATAGACTTTAATTACAGCATTCTAATTGCTTAAATGCACCCTGCCACCAATGTACAATGACAATTTGAATTAGTAGCAGCAGGGCGTTCTGATGCAAAACTATTTTTTCTCTATTTAGAAAAAAGAAAAAATGCAAGGTGCTTACAACATAATCAAGGATTTTAGAGGAAGAAAGGATGAATCAGGAGGAAGAAAATCACAGTCATGATGTTAAAATTAAGCCTTTGACTAAAGAAGCCCTGGTAAAGTAGGTATCCAATCTGGCTGTTTTGCATGAATAAATATGCAGAGATACTTTCATTTTTAGGATTACATCTTCCATCCAATTGAACTGCTCATTTATTACTATTTTTGCTATAGGGAATACCATGTTTCAAATATTTTCACCAACATTCTTCTTGTATGTTATAATTGTGGTTGTATATGATCCAGTACTTCTTATAGATGAGAATTTTTTTTTTTTTTTGAGATAAAATTTCGCCCTTGTTGCCCAGGATGGAGTGCAATGGGGCGATCTCGGCTCACTGCAACCTCTGCCTCCCAGGTTCAAGCAATTCTCCTGCCTTAGCCTCATGAGTAGCTGGGATTACAAGCATGCACCACCACACCCAGCTAATTTTTGTATTTTTAGTAGAGATGAGCTTTCTCCATGTTGGTCAGGCTGGTCTTGAACTCCTAACCTCAGGTGACCCACCTGCCTCGGCCTCTCAAAGTGTTGGGATTACAGGCATGAGCCACTGTGCCTGGCAGATGAGAACATTTTATAACATAGTCCTCTTGGGAATTTTGTAATAATATCATCAATAACCACAAAAACAAGAAACATTTATTAAGTGCTTATTATCTGTTCCAAGAGCTTTGGATACATATTAATCCATAAGTCCTGTGAGGAGGTAATGTTATCACCCTTCCCCTTCATAGGTGGGGAGACTGAAGCTTAGGAAGATAGAATAGGCTGTCGCTTAAAGCCACCCAGCCTGTAGGTGATGGAGCTGAGATTTAAAGCTGGACAGTTAGGAATCCCCTACCTCTGATACCTGCTTCCCCCATGTCATGCATCAAGCCAAATTATGGACAGTCTCTCCAAGGGGTGTATAAACAATCTTGGCTGGTGTCCAACACCCCTGAACTACTGACTTCACTTCAACCAAGAGTAAACTGTACTCTTTTTTGTTTGTTTTGAGACAGGGTCTCACTCTGTCGCTTAGGCTGGAGTGCAGTGGCACGATCTCAGCTCAAGTGATTCTCGTGCCTCAGCCTCCCAAGTAGCTGGGACTACAGGCGTGCCCCACCACACCTGGCTAATTTTTGTATTTTTAGTAGAGACAGGGTTTCACCGTGTTGGCCATCCTGGTCTTGAACTCCTGGCCTAAAGCGATCTGCCCGCCTCAGCCTCCCAAAGTGCTGGGATTACAGGCGTGAACCACCATGCCCGGCCTCATGTATTCTTTATAAATTTAAAGTTGTAACCATTTGTGGCTCATTTAACAAGTTTCCCTGAAATGGATATCTTTATCTATTTCCTTTTCTTTTCTTTCTTTCTTTTCTTTTAGAGACGGGTTCTTGCTCTGTCACCCAGGCTGGAGTGCAGTGGCATGATCATAGCTCACTGCAGCCTCAACCTGCAGGCTCAAGCAATCCTCCTGCCTTGGCCTACAGCGTAGTCAGGACTACAGGTGCATGTCACCAAACCCAGCTCTCCAGTCTATTTCTTAACAAATTGACCTTGCAAAGTTTCCCCAAAATAGCATTCATCTTAGGCCAACTTAATTATGAAATGGAAGTCTTCTATCCATTCAATTTCTTCTTTCTGAAAAATATAAAGGTAGCCCTTCAAACCTCCTCCTTAGGGCTCTTAGGCATGTGACGCACTGCAGGAAGGAAAATGACATCTGCTTCTACTGTGGGTGAAAAAAATAGATGACAGATAGATGACAGATGTACAGGTAAATAGGTAGAAAGATGGACAGAAATAGTTGGTATGGATAAGTTTGGTTTTGTAAGTTTCTTTGCCATATTTCTTTTGAAATACAAGATTTGTGTCTTTAAGGAGATCAACCAAGCATTTTCTCTTTTTCTTTCTTTTTTTTTTTTTTTTGAGATGGAGTCTTGCTCTGTCACCAGACTGGAGCGCAGTGGCAGAATCTCGGCTCACTGCAACCTCCACCTCCCAGGTACAGGCGATCTCCTGCCTCAGCCTCCCAAGTAGCTGGGACTACAGGCGCCCGCCATCATGCCCGGCCAATTTTTGCATTTTTAGTAGAGACAGGCTTTCACCATGTTGGCCAGGATGGTCTCGATCTCTTGACCTCATGATCCGCCCGTCCTCGGCCTCTCAAAGTGCTGGGATTACAGGCGTGACCCACCGTGCCCGGCCCCAACCAAGCAGTTTCAAAAGCAGGAAACATACAAAGAAATTTGATTTATTTTAAAAAACTGAAAAAATATATTATGAAACATTTTCATTCACTGGTGCTCAAATTCCTAGTTTATAAAATTTTATATTTTCAGCTGAATGGACCATCTGCCTCCTCCACTTTCCCTTTCAAGCATTTATCATAGTATTTTTATATGACTTTTTTTGAGTCACAGTTTAGCTGTAATGCAATTCTTGTAGCCCATTTCTGAGACCATGGTGTACCAAAAATATCAGTAGTAGGCTTAAATGTTTTAGGATAATTCATATTAAATCACACCATTATGAAATACAGGTCTTCCAGCTGGATTTTTAGTAGCTTGTCTTGACGTATTCCACAAATATTTGAGTGTCTGCTTGGGCTGGCGATATACCAGTGAACAAATAATTCAGCCTTTGTAAATTTACCCTGGCTAGTGCCAACTGGAGGGCATTTTCCTTGTCCTCTGCTTTAATGACTATGTCCTTGTACGTCTTTGGGCCTCAGTTTTTTGTCCATGAAAAGGAGGAACAATGATCTTCTCCTTTACCCTCTTAGGGAGGTGACAGCCAAAGATCACAGCACAATGAAAAGGCCCTGAGGACATGGGATTCAAGATGACAGGTATAACGAGCTATTATTATGAAAACTTTGATTTTCACAAACGCACAAGGCAGTATATATCTTAATGCTCACAGTTAAAGACAAACATAATTTGAATGTCAGAAAAACATGTGGAAAACCTGTGAAATGGAGATAGGTGAAATATTCATTATAAAACTTTCAATAGTCCTTTAAAATATAATAATAGGCCAGGCACAGTGGCTCACGCCTGTAATCCCAGCACTTTGGGAGGCCAAGGCAGGTGGATCACCAGAGGTCAGGAGTTCAAGACTAGCCTGGCCAACACGGTGAAACCCCATCTCTACCAAAAGTACAAAAAAATTAGCTGGGCATGGTGGCAGACGCCTGTAATCCCAGCTGCTCGGGAGGCTGAGGCAGGAGAATTGCTTGAATCTGGGAGGCGGAGGTTGCAGTGAGCCAAGATTGCGCCACTGCACTCCAGCCTGGGTGACAGAGTGAGACTGTCTCAAAAAAAAATAAAAAATAAAATAAAATAAATAAAATACAGTAATAGATTTCTTCTTTGTGGACTGGCTAGTCTTCAAACCAGCTCTGATGTTTAGTTTAGTGACTTTACTTGATCAGTATCAGTCTTCTGATGACTAGTTATCATAAGAAGATACATTCACAAGTCTTTTATTTATTTATTTATTTATTTACTTATTTATTTATTTATTTTTTGAGACAGAATTTCACTCTGTTGCCCAGGCTGGAGTGCAGTGGTATGATCTTGGCTAACTGCAACCTCTACCGCCTGGGTTCAAGTAATTCTCCTGTCTCAGCCTCGTGAGTAGCTGGAACTACAGGCGTGCACCACCATACTCAGTTAATTTATTGTTTTTAGTAGAGATGGCTAAACTTTGTATTTCTAGGTTTTACCATGTTGGCCAGGCTGGTCTTGAACTCCTGGCCTCAGGTGATCCGCCTGCCTTGGCCTCCCAAAGTGCTGGGATTACAGGCATAAGCCACTGCGCCCGGCCCATTCACAAGTCTTTTTTGTTTTGTTTTGTTTTGTTTTGAGACGGAGTCTCGCTCTGTCGCCCAGGCTGGAGTGCAGTGGCGCAATCTCGGCTCACTGCAAGCTCCGCCTCCCGGGTTCACACCATTCTCCTGCCTCAGCCTCTCCAAGTAGCTGGGACTACAGGCGCCCGCCACCACGCCTGGCTAATTTTTTGTATTTTTTAGTAGAGATGGGGTTTCACTGTGTTAGCCAGGATGGCCTCGATCTCCTGACCTCGCGATCCGCCCGCCTCGGCCTCCCAAAATGCTGGGATTACAAGCGTGAGCCACCGCGCCCGGCCATTCACAAGTCTTAATACAGAACTTACAGCTTACAACATTTGATTTCTGTTACTGATCCTTTAAATTATTTCTAAATCTTGAAATGAGTTGAGGATTAAAACACATACACTCGTATGTGTGTACACACACACACACACATTCACATATGCAAACACTCTGAAATCCCAAATGCTAAAACTCAGCCAGGTTAGCAGATATTCTGAATGTATTTTAGTTCTTGGTACTACTAAAATTGTTGGTTGCTGAACTACATGGAATAATGCCAGGACAAGAACCATAAATGTGATGCTAACAGTAACGGACCAGTTACAGAAAAATATGCTTCATGTTCTGTTCAGTTAAATTGCACTGAGACTAATCCTCTTATCTCAAGGCATTATAAATATGGATAGTAATGGGTCTTTCCATGAATGTGTACTTTAAAAAAGTCTCTTTGCTATAAACAGGCAGCTAGAACTCTACGAAAGTAGGAAAATATCTCTCTAAGTTTTAGGAGAACCCTTCTCAGAAACAGTCACATTTTGATTATTCAGAAGCTCATTATTGACTTTTGGGGATTCATTTTTCCAATTTTTCTTCCATTCCTTCTTTGGTGCTGCCTACATGGTAATTTTAGCTCTAGGAAAAAGAAAGAAGGAAAGTCAATTACATTCAGGGCACTTTGGCTGAATGGTTGGGATGGGAGCCTATACTGGAAGACTTGGCTAGAATGAGGTTTCAGGATTAACTGAATTCCCTCAATGTAGTATATGCTCAACGTCCCTCTCTCCTGGAGGCAACCAAAATTTGATGACTTATTTCTTCAGAGCTCTAAGAAAAAATGTTTGAATCTAAGAGCAGAGAAGTATGTCAACCTATCATTGCAGCTGACTTTACAGTGATTCTCCTATGTCTCCAAAAGGCACTTACAGCAAGGATGGCAGCAGAGGTTATAACAGATATGCTGAAACTCCTGTGCTTTAAAATCTGATCATACAATGCTGAAATTGTATTCTGATAGGTTCAGCATATTACATTTCAAGGTTATAAGTAAAGTATCAACTCTGGAAAATTGAATTTAGAAACAGTAGCTCCACCTTAGGGAGAGAAAACAGAGTAAGACTGAAAGCTGAAAATGTCTAATTTTATGGTTGTTACTCAGAATTGATTTTTAATTTGGCTTGATCTTTTCACAAGTCTATTTTGCAAAATTTGATCAATTTAGTTGCCAGTGTAAACTACATTTATTTTGCTCACTTGACAAGTATTTACTAAGGGCCTATAGTGCATGCCAGGTTCTGTGCTAGTGTTTGGGGAGATAAAGATGAACCCGGGTCTCAAGAGGTAGTGCAGTTGCGAGGAGTTACTGATGGATAAAGGAAAAATTCAACATAATAGGAAGAATTAGAAGAAGTATTTAAAGGATGTTTTGGAGGTTGAAAGAATTTAACTCCCTGTAGGAAACAGTGGTGGTAGACAAAAAAAAAAAAAAAAAAAGAATTTCTTAAGGGGAAGAGACTAGAGCTGAATTCAAAAGGATGAGTGGAAATTTGCCAAAGGAAAGTGAAGGGAGATAGGAAGGCATTCAGCAGAAGGACAAGTATATCAAAAAGGCATGGAGGCTTGAGAAAGACTAGGATGCATCATCAGGGAAGGAGGAGTTACTTCAGTATGACCACAGGGTGAGTATGGAAAGAGCCTAGATTGATAAGCCAGGGCTTGCACGTCCTATCAAGGGGCTTGCTACACCATAGCAGTGGTAACAGTAGCAAAAATATAAATAGCAAAACGGAGTCTGTCAGACACTCTTTTATATAGTTTGCATATATATTAACTCATCCATTAAGGTAGAAACTTATTATTTCCACTTTAAAGTTGATGAAACAAAGGCTTAAAAATGTAAGTACGATGCCCAGGATAGAGCTAAGGCCAGACTCCCCACCACCCCATTATGCACCTCCTCTGTAGCTGGCAGGGGACTGGCTAAGATGTTAAGCAGGGGAGATGGCTAAGTCTTGTTGATTTCACATTCTAAAATGCCTCCATTTTGCCATCTATTTGTTGATTCTTTATTTTTATTTATTTATTTATTTTTTTTTGAGATGGAGTCTCACTCTGTCACCCAGGCTGGAGTGCAGTGGCACCATCTCAGCTTACTGCAACCTCTGCTTCCCCAGTTCAAGCAATTCTCATGCCTCAATCTCCTAAGTAGCTGGGACTACAGGTGCATGCCACCAGGCCTGGCTAATTTTTGTATTTTTAGTAGAGACGGGGTTTTACCACGTTGGCCAGGCTGGTCTCGTACTCCTGACCTCAAGTGATCCACTTGCCTTAGCCTTCCAAAGTTCTTGGATTACAGGCATGAGCCACTGCACCCAGCCTATTTGTTGATTCTTTAATCATTCACTCCTTCATTTACCCATTCAATAACCTTTTATCTAACATCTAGGTCCTAGGGATTCCCACATAAATGAAACCTGGTCCTAGCCACACTGTGCTAGCTTATATTTAATGAAATTAAAATGTGAATTTTCAAGGCCTTCCTATGCTCTTTCCCCAGGCTGCATACTCATTCTTAAAACAGAATAACATATGGCATGAGGATGAAGAGTGGACAAGAGGTCACAGTAGCTGAAATATATAAAATGCTAAAAGTGTAACAAAACTGATTTCAACCAAGCAATTGATCTCCACCAAACAAAAATGTATGCACAAAAGAAATATGTCAACATAATACAATTTATGCTCTAATATTGAGATTATGGATCTTTTTGATTTGTTATACTTTTCTGCATTTTCTAAATTTTCTACAATTAATAAGCATTACCTTTAACAACAGGAAAAAAAATGTTAGTTGTCTTTAGTAGCAAGCCTTTGCTGTTCTAGACAAGGCAATTAGAAATTTTCAACATTCACTGAGCTTTATCCAGTGAGAAAAATGCCCAAGTGTTTTTGTAATGGATGAAAACTGATCAGCAAAATGTTTTTATTCTCTCTCTCTTTTTTTTTTTTGAGACAAGTTCTCACTCTGTTATCCAGGCTGGAATACAGTGGCACAATCATGGCTTCCTGCAGCTTTGACCTCATGGGTTCAAGTGATCCTCCTGCCTCGCCATCCCAAGTAGCTAGGACCACAGGCATGTATCCAGCTAGTTTTTTAAATTTTTTGTAGAGATAGGGTCTCTGCATTGCCCGGGGTGGTCTCGAACTCCTAGGCTCAAGTGATCCACCTGTCTCAGCCTCCCAAAATGCCGGGATTACAGGTGTCATCTACCATGCCCAGCCATTTTTATTATCTTGATACAGCTTTGAAGAGGCAAATTTTAATGAATATACTGATTTTTTCTTTATTTTTCTGATTTAAAACTAATTCAAGCTTCCTGTTAAAAAATTGGAAAAGTATAACTTAGAAAGCAAAAGCTTTTCCAATCTCACTCTCAGAAATAATAAACATTTATACTATGCTATATTTTTATATTTCTTCCTATGAGTACATTTCATATACATAAGCAAATAATAAAGTTAAAAACAATAATACTATATTCACTGTTCTGTGCCTTCTTTTAATATTTAAAGCATTAGACTGTTTTCATGTTAGCTAAGGAAGGCTAGCCTATTCTTGTCAATGGCTGTACAATATCCTATCATATGAATGATTTGCAATTTATATAATGAATTCCTATTCAAGTATATTTGGGCAGTTTCCAGTTTCCTACTATTAGAAATAATGATGTAAAATATGTTTTTATAGATATCTTTTCCTATTTCAATAAAATCTTCCAAAGAATAGATCCCTACAGCTGGTAGAGTCCTGCATGACAAGATGTATTCTCTTTTTTTGAGACAGACAGGGTCTTGCTCTGTTGCCCAGGCTGGAGTGCAGTGGCACAGTCATGGTTCTCTGCAGCCTGAAACTCCTGGGCTCAAGTGATCCTCCCACCTCAGCCTCCTGAGTAGCTGGGACTACAGGCGTGCACCATCATGCCTGGCTAATTTTTTTTATGGTTTGTAGGAACAGGGTTTCACCATGTTGCCCAGGCTGGTCTCAAACTCCTGGGCTCAAGCAATCCACCTGCCCTCAGACTCCCAAAGTACCATGCTCCACCTTTAGGTGTACCCTTAATTTTAATGGAAATGGCCAAATTGCCTTCCTAAACTGCATTGGCTTTCAAGAGAACTTTGATACCTCCAGGTTCACACTCAGAAATGTAAGTGGCATTAAGATTCTAGGGACTGGGCTGGACACAGTGGCTCATGACTGTAATTCCAGCAATTTGGGGGGCTGAGGCGTGCAGATCACCTGAGGTCAGGAGTTCGAGACCAGCCTGGCCAATATGGTGAAACCCCATCTCTACTAAAAATACAAAAATTAGCCCGGCATGGCAGTGCATGCCTGTAGTCCCAGCTACTTGGGAGGCTGAGGCAGGAAAATCGCATGAACCTGAGAGGCAGAGGTTGCAGTGAGCCGAGATTGTGCCACTGCACTCCAGCCTGGGCGACAGAACAAGGCTCTGTCTCAAAAAAAAAAAAAGAGATTCCAAGGATATTGATATGTTAAGAGCATTGTTTTCAGATGATAGGCTGAGACTCTCACGAAGTCGGCTAATGAAAGGGCACACCTAATAAGGTCTTGGTTAAGAAATGGGGTAAGAGGGAGGATAAAAATAAACATGATTGCATAGCCTTGCAATAACCCTATTTTTTAATAGGATTACTAATGTTTGGCTCACTTGTCTTTCCGTATTTATTTAAAGTACAAAGACATGAGTACTTATTAGAAAAGAAAATGGAGCCCCATGAAGTCTACTAAAGCCTTACGGAGCCATTTTCTTCTCCATTTTGTTATGTTTGTTACGCTATCTACTCCTGATAAGCTGGAGGAGGGGAGGTCCTAACTGGTTTGGTACTCAGGTCAGTATCTCTTGACTAATTACAAAGATGTTTTATTTAAAGAATCAAAATAAACCTAGGTTTTATCGTGGGGCCAGATCTAACATAGAGCAACACCCAGGAGGCTTATGGTCATCTTTTTTGGCTTTATTATTTAATGATATGGTATATGTGTTGAACAGCATTTTCTTTCTTTCTTTTTTTTTTTTTTTTTTGAGACAGAGTGTTGCTCTGTTGCCAGGCTAGAGTGCAGTCGTGCAATCTCAGCTCGCTGCAACCTCCGCCTCCCAAGTTCAAGCAATTCTCCTGCCTCAGCCTCCCGAGTAGCTGGGATTACAGGCACGCCCCACCACACCTGGCTAATTTTTGTATTTTTAGTAAAGACTGGGTTTCACCATGTTGGCCAGGATGGTCTTGATCTCCTAACCTCGTGATCCACCTGCCTTGCCCTCCCAAACTGATGGGATTACAGGCGTGAGCCACAGTGCCTGGCCATTGAACAGCATTTTCTTTTTCTTCTTCTTTTTTTTTCTTGAGACAGAGTCTCGCTCTGTCTCCTAGGCTGGAGTACAGTGGCCCGATCTTGGCTCACTACAACCTCTGCCTCCCGGCCTCAAGTGATTCTCCTGCCTCAGCCTCCTGAGTAGCTGGGTCTACAGGTGTCCGGCACCTCACCCGGCTAATTTTTGTATTTTTAGTAGAGACACGGTTTCACCATATTGGCCAGGCTCGTCTCGAACTCCTGACCTTGTGATCCCCCCGCCTCAGCCTCCGAAAGTGCTGGGGTTACAGGCGTGAGCCACCGCACCTTGCCTGAACAGCATTTTCAAAAGTGTGTTTGGCAGTCCATTATTAAGTATTGCTTTAAAAAAGAATTGCACATACAGATAAGTTTGGAAAATATTAGGTTAAACCAAATCAAATAGGTTAATTTATTGCAGGACTTCTTGAAGCCTTTATTATTTGTTTTTCTTTTTAGAGGCAGGTCTCACTCTTGTCACCCAGGTGGGAGTGCAGTGGCATGATGATGGCTCACTGCAGCCTCAAATTCCTGGGCTCAAGTGATCCTCCCACCTCTGCCTCCTGAGCAGCTAGGACTGCAGGCACACACTACCTTACTTGGCTATTTTTAAAATTTTTTGTAGACACAGCATCTTGCTATGTTGCCCATGCTGATCTTGAACTCCCGCCCTCAAGTGATCCTCTTACCAGTCCTCCCAAAGTGGTGCGATTACAGGCGTGAGCCACCCCATTGGCCCCAAATTGCTTTTTTTTTTGTTGTTTTTTTGAGACAGGATCTTGCCCTGCCGCCCAGGCAGGAGTGCAGCAGCGCAATCTCGGCTCACTGCAACCTCCACCTCCTGGGTTCAAGCGATCCTCCCACCTCAGCCTCTGAGGTAGCTGGGACTACAGGCATGTGCCACCGCACCTGGCTAATTTTTTTTTTATTTTTTGTAGAGATGGGGTTTCACCATGTTGTCCAGGCTGGTCTGGAACTCCTGGGCTCAAGTGATCTGTGTGTCTCAGCCTCCCAAAGTGCTGGGATTAGAAGCATAAGCCACCATGCCCTGCTCCAAATTGCTTTTTATACTACTTTAGGAAACAGTAATAAGTAACATCAAGGAATTTCAGGCATGCTCAATCTCTCCAAGGTCCCTGACATCTTTTAGAAATATTGTGTCTTACAAAGTATCATCAGACACATTACTTTTAAATTAAACACAACACATACCGTCACATAAAGGATAAGGGTAATAAATAAACAAATAAACACATACAAATGAAAAAATCCTTAAGACTTAGGACTTTTAGGCCACAGGAAGGTATATTTGCTAAGTATTTTACTGCTAATGCAGCACTCGTCAGAGACCCCGACCCTTAATAGGAATGCAATGATGTTTTAATTGAATGAATGAAGACAGACAAATATGGTTTCTGGGGCCAGACTACATAGATCTGATCACTCCAGTGCTAATAAACTACTCAAGCTTGGCCAAATTGTTTAACCTGTTTATGCCTCCAGTTCCTTATTTGTTGAAGTAGTAATAAATAACTGTATCAGTTGTTGTGAGTGTTAAATGAGCTAATACACAAAAAAAAGTCAGTGATTTCTATTTGGTGAGTTGTTTATTGCTTCTTTTAGAGACAGGGTCTTGCTCTGTTGTCCAGGCTGGGATGCAGTGGCATGATCATGGCTTACTGTAACCTCAAACTCCTGTGCTCAAGTGATCTTCTTGCCCCAGCCTCCTGAGTAGCTAGAACTACAGGCACATGCCAGCATGCCTAGCTACGGGTGAGCTCTTAAGAGTTGAGTTGCTATCCTCCTCCTCCTCCTCTTCCTCCTCCTCCTCCTCTTCCTCTTCCTCCTCCTCCCCCTCCCCTCCCCCTCCCCCCTCCCCCTCCTCCTCCTCCTCCTCCTTCCCACCTCTGCAGAAAAGAGAGCTGAGGCTGCGTATGGTCTCTACCACAGAGCACCTCATAAGCCCTACTTGCTTTTCCACATTTTCTGTCTTTTCATTATTACCATATTTATATACACACCAAAAGAGACAAGATGGCCAATACTATTTTAACTTGCCAAGCCTGTCTTCAGATTGCTGATTTAAAAAAAGGGCTGTGGTGTTCCATGTTGGCTGATTACTAAAATCACAGATATGGTCAAGGGCACCTCCAAGAATAATAACCTGGGGCAAGCCTACAGTCCTGCTTCATGCATTTAGGCTTTTCCTAGCAGGAGCAGGTTGCCCAAGGTAGACCACAGCCATGTTGAATGCTTCCCGGGTTCCCCAGTATCACTTTCAGCATTTCCACATCACCACACCTGGCACAGGTGGTTGTTTTGTGAAGACAAGGTGTGCCCCGCTGCATTCTCACCGAGGAAGCCAAACAGGTTCAGGGGCCCTCACTTGAACAACAACCCAGACAGCAGCAGGCACTCTCCTCTGAAACACTTGACCCACAGGGGCAGTTCCTACCTAGTTTTCTTACAGGTTCTCTTCCAGCATGAGGGCTAGTACACTCCTGAAATACCCCTCTAGAAGTGGTGCTTTGTCCCGAGTCCAGCCCATAAAAGTCATCTGGCCCCTAAGGTACAGAAGCAACTTATTAACTACCATGGGCTAAGAGCATCAACATGTACAACAATGTTCAGAATTAAAGGAAAGAGGGAGTTTAAACTCAGGATGTCATGGATATGCCTCCCCCATGAATAGGCATGTGATGCCAGAGTCCATGACATTAACCACCACACTTGCTGCCTGTCATTGAGCATGTCCATGACATTAACCACTGCAAACTCTGCCTCCTGGGCTCAAGTGATCCTCCCACCTCAGCCTCCCAAGTAGCTGGGACCACAGGTACATGTCACCAAGCCTGGCTAATTTTTGTATTTTTTGTAGAGATGGAGTTCACTATGTTGCAAAGACTGGTTTTGAACTCCTGAGTTCAAGCAATCTGCCCACCCTGGCCTCCCAAAGTGCTGAGATTACAGGCATGAGCCACCACACCGGGCTGAAATTTTCTTCTTCTTCTTTTTTTTTTTTTTTTTTGAGACAAAGTTTCGCTCTTGTTGCCCAGGCTGGAGTGTGATGGCACGATCTCGGCTCACCACAACCTCTGCCTCCTGAGTTCAAGCAATTCTCCTGCCTCAGCCTCCGAAGTAGCTGGGATTACAGCCATGCGCCAGCATGCCTAGCTAATGTTTTTTCTATTTTTAGTAGAGACGGGGTTTTTCCATGTTGGTCAGGCTGGTCTCGAACTTCCAACCTTAGGGGACCCGCCCACCTCAGCCTCCCAAAAGTGCTGGGATTATAGGCGTGAGCCACCGTGCCCAGCCTGAAATTTCTTCTTCACATATAATTCTCACTCATTCTTTGATGAAGGTTGTAATTAGTGTTGACTTCAGTATTGTTAATTGTTATTCAGTAATACCTGGAAAATGAAATGATTAACTTTATGGATGTTTAATTTCTTAGTAAATGTAGCTATTTTCATGTGTTTTCCCCTAGCCAAATTACACATTTTTGCTTCTTGCTTGACTTCTTGGGAAACAAGGGTTGATTATTCAGCAACACTCATTCATTTGTTGAGTCAACAACAATTCACTGAATGCCCAATGTGTGCCACATTTCATATATAAAATTTGCTGGCCGGGCACGGTGGCTCATGCCTGTAATCCCAGCACTTTGGGAGGCTGAGGCGGGCGGATCACGAGGTCAGGAGTTCAAGACCAGCCTGACCAACATGGTGAAACCCCGTCTCTAGTAAAAATACAAAAATTAGCTGGGTGTGGTGATGCGTGCGTGTTAATCCCAGCTACTCAGGAGGCTAAGGCAGGAGAATCGCTTGAACCCAGAAGGCGGAGGTTGCAGTGAGCAGAGATCACACTACTACACTCCAGCCTGGGCGACAGAGTGAGACTCTGTCTCAAAAAAAAAAAAAAAAAAAATTTTTTTTTCCTTAGAGTATTTTTCACAAAAGTGAAAAATCTTTATTCCTTTTTCAGACCATTGTGGATACCCAAACTCAGAAACCAGGCACAATTATTTCTTTCAACACATTGAAGGGTCACCAATGGCTTATTCTCTATGCAGTATGGGCAATTATATTTACAAAACCCATTGAGAGCCACCCAGTTTTTCAAATGACACACTCTTGAGGGTGAATTTTATAAATCCGTATTTATGCAGCTGTGCAGAGCTTCAGCAACTGTATCAGATCTTATCACAAGTCATATTTCTTACTAAACAAGTGTGTAAGAAGACATTGTGGTTTTATCAGTGTTTGCAAATAAGAGCTCTCTTTTCTTGCCTGTGTATTTCTGTTCTCAGTGGAAGGAAGGAATTAGCTGTAGGGGGAAGCTGTCTGGCAGAGAAGAAATGTGTGTAGGGTGTGATCAGAGGTGTCAAACATCTCACTTGTGAGAAGAATACCCTCTGTGCAGTGTGGCGGGGGGGCCGTTCACTTTCAGATCTAGCTGTGAGTCCTGAGTTAACAGCAGCTACCAACCATCAGTGACTCACTTTTGCCAATCAATAAATCCACCTACCAGTGTCCTACAGCTGAAACTATGTTCTCATAAAACTTATTTGCCTCTGTGGCCATGGTTCAGCTGATACTCCTTATGTGGAATGTTCTCGAATAATCATACATCTTAAGAAATTACTTGAAAGCTGCTTTATCCAAACAGTTACCTGATCCTGGAACATCTCTAGGAATTTGTTACCAGCCATCTGCATTATATATACATATTTGGAGACGGAGTCTCGTTCTGTTGCCAGGTTGGAGTGCAGTAGTGCAATCTTGGCTCAATGCAACCTCTGCCTCCCAGGTTCAGGCGATTCTCCTGCCTCAGCCTCCCGAGTAGGTGGGATTACAGGTGCCCATCGCCACCCCCAGCTAATTGTTGTATTTTTTGTAGAGACAGGGTTTCACTATGTTGGCAAGCTGGTCACGAACTCCTGACCTCAAGTGACCCACCCGCCTTGGCCTCCCAAAGTGTTGGGATTACAGGTGTGAGCTACCACACCCAGCCATCTGCATAATAATTAGATAGAAAATATCCAACTCTAAATTCCTACAAATAAAATTTTAAAAATTATCTCAATAACAGTCATAGTGCCTTACAATATTATGTTCTGTAAAAGTTTTAAATTATTTGACAAGTCATGAAACACTCCCATTTAGAAAGGAGCTCCCAGGCCAGGCACGGTGACTCGCACCTGTAATCCCAGCAATTTGGGAGGCCGAGGTGGGTGAATCACTTGAGGTCAGGAGTTTGAGAACAGTCTGGCCAACACGGTGAAACCCCATCTCTACTAAAAATACAAAACATTAGCTGGGCGTGGTGGCAGGCGCCTGTAGTCTCAGCTACTCGGGAGGCTGAGGCAGGAGAATCACTTGAGCCCAGGAGGCAGAGGTTGCAGTGAGCTGAGATCGCACCATTGCACTCCAGCGTGGGCAACAAGAGTGAAACTCCATCTCAAAAGAAAACACACACAAAATAAAAAAAACAAAAAACAAACAACAACAACAACAACAACAAAGACAGAAAGGCGGTCCCAGCAACTGACATTCATAAAATGCAGTAGCATTTAAAGGAATTCTGCTTTTCCTTGCTTTCTCAAGACAAACAGAATTTAGCATACGGAGGTACAAGAGAAAGGTCATGAGCTGAAAATCTGCATTCTAACCACCTTTGCATTAGCAACAGAGAAAACACTTGATCAATGCCAAGTAGGCAGTGAAAAATATTACAAGGAGCGATTGTATTTCTCCACACAGGAGAGGATAGCCAACTGTGGTTTATGAAACGTGTTCCTGACTCAGTAAACACTGTGTTTGAAAAGCTGTGTTTGTTATACAGGTGTCTACTCATCAGTCAACCCTTAGAGTTCTTAGGAAAACCTGAGTCTCAGAAAAGAGGGCTGTAGTAAAGCCTTTGATGCTGGGAACATTTTACTTTCCCCATAGACTCAGCCAAAAACTCTGCTTTGAATATTTACACTTCCAGCCAAGATGGAGTAATAGGGACTGAATTTATCCTCTTAACTGAAAACAAAAAACAAACAAAACAAAACAAAAACAAAAAACAGACAAAATATATAAAACAACAGTTTTCATAACGCTGAATATCCAGCAACAAAGACAGTGAACCTTGAATGAGGCGAGCCCTATGACTGTCCCCACTACTGTCAAGAGAGGGCTCCAGGCTGTGGAGGGAGAAACACAATGGAACACACTGAACTCCCCGAGCTAAGGAGATGCAGCAACTCCTTAGTCCAGGAGATCAAAATGAATAGAATTTGCAGAACAGTCTGCCAGAGAAAAGAGAGCTGTGAAGAGAGAGAACCCTGAAAATCTATAGAGGGTCTCCTTTGAGGATTCAGTAGAGCACTGATCATTCCATGTATGAAAAGAAACTACCCAAAGTTGGAGACCATCTGAAGGATAAGAGGGAAGAGTGCCTGATCCTTACACAGGGCTGGAGGTGGTGCCTATTCCCACCAGCCAGACTAACAAACTCATAATTCATGGGGCACTGAATAGAGTACTCAGGAAGATCAGTATGCAGAATAATTAGCTATAGAATGTGCACTGCTCTGGGCTAGACTAATAAATCATAAAAGCAAGACCTGAAAAAAACCAAACCATATTCAAGCAACAAAACTGCATCCCAAAACCAAACATCAAGAATATTTATAGGAATACAAAAAATATATAGCATTCAAAAAGATACAATTAAGAATGCCTAGCATCCAATCAAATATTGCCAGGCATGCACATAGGCAGAAAAACATGACCCATAACAAAGACAAAAATCAATCAAAAATACCCAGAACCGACACAGACATTAGGATAAACAGACAAAGGCATTAAAACAATTATTATAACTATATTTAATATGCTTAAAAAGTTAAATAGTCACATGCAAGATGTAAAAAGGATCCAAATCAAACCTCTAAAGATAGGAACTCTAAGGCCGAGCGCAGTGGCTCGTGCCTGTAAATCCCAGCACTTTGGGAGGCTGAGGTGGGAGGATCACCTGAGGTCAGGAGGTTGAGACCAGCCTGGCCAACATGGTGAAATCCCATCTCTACTAAAAATACAAAAAATTAGCCAGGTGTGGTGGCACATGCCTGTAATCCCAGCTACTTGGGAGGCTGAGGCAGGAGAATCGCTTCAATCCAGGAGGATTGTGGTGAGCCAAGATTGTGCCACTGCACTCCAGCCTGGGCAACAAGAGTGAAACTCTGTCCCAAAACATAAAACAAAAACAAAAACTCTAATATACAAAATGGGATTAATGGCAGATTAGATTGCAAAAAACAGATGAAACTGAAGACAAAGCAAGAGAAACTATACAAGATATCATATTCCCCCAAATCCCCACAAATGCAAAGCATTACTGTGTGACAAGTTCAAGTGGCCTAGTATATGTGTAATTGGGCTTTGCAAATGAGGCATACATGAGGCCAAAAAGAAAAAAAAAAAAAACAGCTAAAGAAATAATGGCTAAAATGTCTCCAAATTTGATGACAACTATAAACCAAGATGCTCAATAAATGCCAATGACACACACACATACACAAACACATGAAGAAAGCTATACCAAAGCACCTCATAATAAAATTCCTCAAAGCAGGCCAGGCACAGTGGCTCACGCCTATGATCCCAACACTTTGGGAGGCTCGAGTCAGGTGGATCACCTGAAGTCAGGAGTTTGAGACCAGCCTGGCCAATGTGGTGAAACCCCATCTCTAAAAAAATAACAAAAATTAGCTGGGTGTGGTGGTGCACACCTATAGTCCCAGCTACTTGGGAGGCTGAGGCAGGCGAATCGCTTGAACCTGGGAGGCAGAAGTTGCGGTGATCTGAGATGGCGCTACTGCACTTCAGCCTGGGCGACAAAGTGAGACTCCATCTCAAAAAAGAAAAAAAAAATTGCTCATAGCAGAAAAAAGAAAAAAGAGAAAAATTTAAAAGCAGCTAAAGATACTCCATACAGAAACACAAAGATAAAGATGACAGCAGACTTCTCATCAGAAACAATGGAAGCAAGAAGATAGTGAATCAATATTTCTGAAGTACGGAAAGAGAAAAACTGCCAACACAGAATCCTACATCATGTGAAATATCTTCCAAAACCAAAGGCAAATAAAGATGTCTTCAGGTACAAGCTGAAGGAATTCACCACCAGTAAGCCCACACTATAAGAAATGCTAAAGGAAGTCCTCCAGGCAGAAAGAATCATAACAGACAGAAATATTAACCTACACAAGTGAATGAAGAGCAACAGAAATGCTAACTCCATGGGTAAATATGTAAGACTTTTGGTACTGTTTAAATCTCTTTAAAGTTAACTGAATATTTACACAAAAATAATAATGTCATGTGCATCTGTAACTTATCTAAAAGTAAACTGTGTGACATCAATCAAATAAAGGCTGAGACAAAAAAATGGAAGTATACTATTGTAAGATTCTTATACTACATGTGAAGTGGTATAATATCATCTTGAAGGTAGACTTGATAAGTTAAAAATGTATACTATAAACCCTAAAGTAACCATGGAAACAACAAAGAGTTACAGCTAATAATCCAACAAAAGAGGTAAAATGAACACATAACACGCTCAATAAACCTAAAAGGAGGCCTGGAAACAGGCATGCAGTCTGGATAGGGAATTCTGAGATCCCCAGCATTGAGATCATAACGTACAAGGGAGGAGCCAGGCTCCACTGGGCATCTCTTGGCCCATGGCTTCCCTTCCCTTCCTCAGGAAGTTGCTTGAGAAGGCCACAGTGAAGGCTTTTAAAGCTATGCTAGTCTGCAAAAAGAAAAGACAAAAAACTGAGAGTGTTTAAAAACTTTTTTTGTTGTTGTTTTTGTCTTTCAGACAGAGTCTAACTCTGTCGCCCAGGCTGGAGTACAGTGGCACAATCTAGGCTCACTGCAACCTCTGCCTCCAGGGTTCAAGTGATTCTCCTGCCTCAGCCTCCCAAGTAGCTGGGATTACAGGCACACACCACCATGCCTAGCTAATTTTTGTATTTTTAGTAGAGATGGGGTTTCACTGTGCTGGCCAGGCTGGTCTCGAACTACTGACCTCGTGATCCACCCGTCTCGGCCTCCAAAAGTGCTAAGATTACAAGCGTGAGCCGCTGTGCCTGGCCGTAAAAGCTTTTATAGCAACATCCCAGTGTGGGATTATTTTTCTAGCAATGCATGTTTATTGAATTTTATAAAAGTGATCTGTCCTTGATGCATTAGATAGAAATAAAAAACAATAAAAGAAAAACCCTGTCCCTTACCACAGATAACTGAGATACTGCTTGAAAACATGTGGCTGTGAGCAGCCTTCCTTCCCTAGATTTAAGGTGGCACATGTGTGCAGGGATCAGAAGGCAGAAACTGAACTGAAATAATAAGGCTGGTTTTGAATTACTGTAAGTGTAGGGCAGACCTTATTGAAAAAGATTTCTGGCCTAGACGTTTTGATTATAATCTGATTGATCCATCTTTCTGTCTTTCTGGGTCACTCTGCGTCGATTATTTGCTGCATTTAAAGTAGTGGTGATTGTGCATATGCAGGATTCCCGTGCAGATGATTGTCTTTCCTACTCAGAATTTGAGAAAAGATAGCATTTGTGTATGTGTGTAGTTGCACGGTAGGACATATTCATGGAAAAGACTGTGGCCTTTTTTTTTTTCTTAGTTTGAATCCAAGAAGAGAGGCAAAACCATTTCTTCCTGTCATCCCAGTCGCTCTGGAGGCATCCAGTGAACACGACAAACGGGGCACCTACCTTGTGCACGCAGGCCTTTGCATTCAGGAAAAACAGCTCCACGGTGGTTTTATCCTTTAAAAACGATATGCTCTCAATGTAAAACCTGAAAAACAGCAGAGGAGTTTGTTCCTACAGATTTATTTTCATCTCTCAGCATTCCTCATTCAGTGTTCCCCAAAAGCAGGGCAAGAAGTTTGAGAAACCTGAGGAAGGTTGTGCTTTCTTTTCCTTTGTAAAAGAAATGTGCACCACACATACGTACATGATGGATGGATGTGTCTGTATACCTAAAATCTCTTTCACGATGTTTTTGTGTCTTGGAAGATGAGTTAAAGAGAAACCCCAAATGGTATCCAACCAAAAACAAACAAAAACAAAGGTTTATCTGTGTTGCTTATTCTTTGAAACATGTTCTGGGAGTTCATAATACCTCAGAGAGCTTCAAAACAAAGAGCAGGTGAACTCGGAGTTGAAAGCTGAAGTCGGCTGAGCAAGCACTACCTAACCGAACCCCAAAGCCTGCTTGAGGCTCGGGGGTTTTTAGACGGAGGGACCTGAGGGCCCCACGCCTACCTGACCCCCATTCACTGGGTGAGTTTCCATCACACTTTTCAATCACTCCTTTCTTCCTTCCCATCCTTCCAGGCCCTGGGTTTTCCTTTGGCTCAAAGGCAGGCTCTCAGCAGCCATCAATCTTGGTCTTTTCTCATGCAAATCAGGGTATTCTGGGCCTCACTGGCCCACTCCCTTTCTAGGATTTTGCTTGCTGGATCTGTGAAACCACAGGTTGCAGGCAGGCCCCTCTCTCTCAGGAGGGCTCTGACAGCTCCCGGGTGGGGAGGGGAGGAGGCTGAGTCTTTAACAACTCTGTTTTCATAATCCTTTACTGATGAGGCCGGCTTGCAAAGGCTGGCACTCTGTGGTGGGCGAGTGGGCAAGCTAGGGCCCCGAAGTTTTCCTCAAGTTCTGGAGCATTGCTTGATTAATAATCAGGAAGAGCCATCAAGCCTCAAGACAGCTTACTGCTTTGAGTCCGAAAGGGAATTTACTCTCAGATCAGTGAGAGTGAAGGTAAAGCAGGGCTAGGAAGTGCCCAGGTGAACCTATCCTTAGCTCTGCGGAATCCTGAGGCCTTGAGCCTTTGCTTCTCTTTTTCTCCCTTTCCACAGTGATGATACCTTTGATAAATAAATGCAGCTGAAAGGGCTGTGAAAGATTTTATCACTGAGATGGTAAAATCATTCAAAACATTCCACCCTTTAATGTTGAGTCATCAACGGAAGTTCCAGAAAGAGAATGAATCCTTTATATTTTTACTTACAAGCTTTTATCTCACTTATAAGTGAGGTTAATGAAGATGGAGGAGTGTCAGATTTATGAGAAGAGAAAGTTAAGTACAAAGGCGGTGAAGGAAATGAGGAGTTGGGGGAAAAACAGGTTTTGGAATCCAAAAGATCAAGATGTAGTATTTCATGTCCACCATTTATTAGCTGTATGGCCTTGGGCAAATTATTTAGTTTCTCTGTGTCTTTTCTAAATTGGGTCTCGTGACTGTACTTACCTCTGAGGAAAGAACAGAATTTTATCTGAGGAATTCAAGTTCTTTCAATTTATCAAGTCGAGAGAGGCATTAAAATAGACAGCAAGCAAGTCCTGCTTCCCTCCTTGAGCTTTGTATTTTTCTCCGGAAACTGCTTGCTATTGCCAAAACTAGCTGCACTGGACACGTTAGTGTCCACTGCCCCGGACACTATAACCCACATCCTGTAGCTCAACAATGGACAGCCAGGCCAGACGCAGTGGCTCACGCCTGTAATCCCAGCACCTTGGGAGGCCGAGGCGGGCAGATCACTTGAGGTCACGAGTTCCAGACCAGCCTGGCCACCATGGTGAAACTGTCTCTACTAGAAATACAAAAATTAGCTGGGCGTGGTGGCAGGCGGGCACCTGTAATCTCAGCTACTCCGGAGGCTGAGGGAGGAGAATCACTTGAGCCCAGAAGGCGGAGGCTGCAGTGAGCCAAGATTACACCACTGCAACTCCAGCCTGGGCAACAGAGGGAGACTCTGTCTCAAAAACAAAACAAAACAAAACAAAAAAACCCCAAAAATGTATAGCCAGTCACTGATCAATGTTATTTCTGTAATCCAGGGAGAATTAATTCCTGAGGAACAACTTTTGTAACTGTCCCCTTTCTTGATTTGTCCTTTTTTTCTTTAAACAGTTGGATCTCTCCTTACTTCTTCAGAGCACTTCCTAAGGCAACTTGGAAGTGTGTCCTAGGCTGCAGTCCTCAACCTTGTCCCAAATAAGCTTTTTATATTAATTTTGTCTCAGCTTTTCCTTTTGGGTAGACAGTATTCTCCTCTCCCATCAGTCTAGTATCTTCTACCCTGAGCCCTGCTGCGTGGACTAGGCCAATCACCTGACTCAAAGGCAGCCAAGATGTCAGGCGCTGAGGTGGCCTGGAAAGGAGCAAGTGCCACTCAACAGATGCTTTTTATATTGCACGATGAATGAGCCAAGCCAATTGCACACGGTCTCTTAGAGACTTGAGAGGCGGGTGAGAAGGGATTCAGTGGAGGCAGAGAAAGGCACTAAGCAGAAATCACGAGGCAGCAGAAGCCATGAAGTAGAGAGGGACAAGAGTCCACAGCAGGAGTTGATGGACTGAAGCAGGGTAGCCAAGTCACTTGTGATGGCAGACACCAAAGTGAGGCAGACCAGAGGTTGGGTGCTGCTACAGGGCTGAGATGACCCATGTTACACAAGTTTCTGTGCACCTCCAAGAACCTTCCAGTTCAGCTACTTGCTGGTGGCTGTTTCCTGCTTTCTTGGCTTTCCCATGCATTTGTATCCCTATCAATGAAGATAATATGAGCAGGCTTCCAGTGGGCAGCCTAATCAAGGGCAGCTGCAGGATCCCAGCTAACGTTTTCCCCGAGCTCTTACTAAGGTGCCTGCAATGTGCTAAGTGCTTCCCGATTGTTCTCTCATTTAATTATCACAACCGCCTTGGGGAGGAACCTATCATGACCCCGATTTCACAGACGCAGACTCTGAGTTTTAGAGATCTGCCTACTGGTGGGACTAGGTCTTGGTCTGGGACAATGACTTTGACTCTGTGGACAGTGCTCTTAACCAACATCTCCTCCTGGGCTGCCACTCCCAGTTCACTCAACCAGCAATCAGCAGGAAGCTGAACCTTACTAATTGTGGGCATCTCAACCATGTAAAAAATTGGCAGAAAAATAAGACAAGTGTGATGTTTTCATCAAAATGTTAACATACATAGAAGTACGTGTGTTCTCTATTGCTTCAATAAGCAAAACCATGGCAAAAGGCTTAAGTTGAAGGATTTTGATTAACCTATAAAACATCTTTTTAAAAGTTAGAGTAGTCTCAGAAGGGGAAGCCCGGCCGGGCGCGGTGGCTCATGCTTGTAATCCCAGCACTTTGGGAGGCCGAGGCGGGCGGATCACGAGGTCAGGAGATCGAGACCACGGGGAAACCCCGTCTCTACTAAAAAAAAATACAAAAAATTAGCCGGGCGTGGTGGCGGGTGCCTGTAGTCCCAGCTACTCGGAGAGGCTGAGGCAGGAGAATGGCGTGAACCCGGGAGGCGGAGCTTGCAGTGAGCCGAGATTGCGCCACTGCACTCCAGCCTGGGCGACAGAGCGAGACTCCGTCTCAAGAAAAAAAAAAAAAAAAGAAGGGGAAGCCCTTTCCAGAGGAAGAGATCTCCCTGCTCTAAAAAAATCCTAGGTCAGATTAGTAGAACTCAACATCTGCCTTCTACTTGAAATTTCTAAGATTATATTTTTCCTTCACTTTTAATTACTTCATTAGACATCTCTAACAGGGACTGTATTAAAAACACGGGGTCAGTGAATTTTCACACTAACAAAGCTCCTAAGAATGTCTTAATATTATTTAAAATTTAGTCTTCACTTGAATTTTCCCATTGCCTCCAAAACTTATAAAAAAAGAGTTCTGTGATTGTGACATTTAATAAGTAAAGCTGCACTGGCCTATGGCAACAGTCACATATGCAAAAGTCGTAAGGATCACTGCCTGGATATAAATGAGTGATGCTGACCAGATGGGTAAGACCTGCTTGGGGGACACCGGGACACATTTTTTCTGCTCTACTAAAACTCCTTCATCACGGTGTGGGTAGGTGACCCAAGCTAGGCCAGTCAGCTTCTCACCCTGGAGAATAAACATGATTAGAATGACCTAAAGATCAAAGATGGTTGGAGCCTATTTATTCTGCTAACAGCACTCTGATGAAATTGTCCCTTGGTTTCTGCTCCCTAGATCCCTGCAGAAGCCTCATCCCTGTGTTTTCTGAGTCTTTGTCAATTCAGTTTTCCTTCCGTTTTGTTTGTTAGCCACAAGTAATTCTGTTGCTGGCAACTAAAGAACCCAAGTTAATAGAGGGCTTCTTCTGTGCTAGGGATAATACAAAGTGCTCTACAGGAATCCTTTTTTTTTTTTTTTTTCCATCTTTGGTACCACCAGATGCAGTAGGCAACAAATTATGAGCCCATTTTACAGATGAGAAAACTTAGATACAGAGATGTCAAGTCTTCTTCTTTAGGCCATACAGCCAGCAAGTAGTGGAGCCATGACTCAAACTGAGGGCTGTTAGACTTCTAAGTTCATATTCCAAGCCAATATGATATAATGCTTTCCTACAATAACAATCAAAATGAAATATAACATGTTCAGAATGCTGTGGGGGCCCACCAGCCTGATGTAATTAACTCAGCTTATGAATTAAGGGGAGAATGCTGCCAAACTGAAATCCATAGGACTACACACCACAGGAGAGGGGACAGTTGAGCTGAGTCTTAAAGAATGCATGAGTTCACCAGGTAACAAAGGTAGGAAGGGCACTCCAGGCGGAGAGCATATTAGCCAAACTAATCCTCTTGCTAGTCTTTGAGCACTGCAGAAACCACATACAGGTTGCTGGGTAGCTTGGCGCCAAATCAATTTGTAGCGCATCCAACTCTGAACAGATACCTTTGTACTAGAAACTGGGTTCACCTTGTTTTTGGAGCCCAGGCCCCTCACTACATCCTAGTCCCAGTAAACAGGTCCCTATCTTATTTCCCACTACTTTCTGGCGACCAGCCCTGGTGCCTCCTGCCTAGGCATCGCATTACCAGCTTTCTGAATCCACGATTCCATCTCTCCCTCAAGGGGGCCATTGTAATCACTTCATATTTATGGAGTGTATGAAAAGTACATACGGGCTTTGGGGAAAATGGCTCTTCAGGCACACCTATCAACACACACCACGAACTGAAAACAAAATCTAGGGCTTCTTAATGACATGAAATGGACTATCCCAGATTCATAAAGACCTTTTCTTTCAGCCTTTTTTTTTTTTTTTTTTGCAAAAGGATACTATTTCCTATTTGCACGCTTACTGTGAGCGATTTCACTAAGGTTTTGTTAAGTCGAAGCCCATGGTTAATTTTTCAGCTTCAGAAAGAACCCAGGCTTTTTGAATAGGCACACATTTTGGAGACAAACTTCAGCTTCACAAGTGTAATTTCTTGAGAATTTGCTCAGGAACGTTTTGTCACTGCTATTTGGGCTCCGCCCACTAGCATTTTTTTTCCTTTCTTGGTTGGCTTAACCACTCATTAGTGATGACAGAACATTACACCACAGTGACATGACAAAGACGGCTGGAAGGGACACAGCCCTGCCAGCCAGATGGCAACACATGGATGTCAAAGAGCACAACACCCAGTTGTTTGGAAGTGGCTGTCCTTTGAAGAGTCGCTTAAATTTACGTGGCCAGTATTGTCATCTTGTGGTATTTATTTCTAGTGGTCACAAGTCAACACTAGGGAGCGGGAGAGACATTAGTTTGAATCCTAGCTCCAGTGCTGATCAGTCTTGAGGTCTTGGGGTAGCTGCTCTGCTCTCAGTGCCTCTTACCTCTCTTGCCCCACACACTGGAGAAATGAGAGGGTTTGAAATGTACTTAACGTAGCAGGTGGCATGTAGTTTAGCAGCCAGTGAGTGGCGGTGATTATTAGAATATTATTATCTCTCTACCGATGTGACTGTAATAAAAGGCACTGACTTAGTTGGGAACTTCTTTAAAACTTTAACTGTAACAACCAGAATAAAAATTCCAAGTATCTGGCCAGGCGCGGCTCATGCCAGAATTCCCAACATTTTGGGAGGCCAAGGCAGGCAGATTACTTGAGGCCAGGAGTTCGAGACCAGCCTGGCCACCATGGTGAAAACTCATTTCTACTAAAAATACAAAAATTAGCTGGGTTTGGTGGCATATGCCTTTAGTCCTAGCTACTCAGGAGGCTGAGGCAGGAGAATCGCTTGAACCTGGGAGAAGGAGGTTGCAGTGAGTTGAGATCCTGCCACTGCACTCTAGCCTGGGTGACAGAACAAGATTCTGTCTCAAAAAAAAAAAAAAAAAATCCAAGTATCTTTCCTAAGTTCTTTCTCTCAAAGAAATAAATGCTACAAAAATGTCTGTTTTAACACAAAATGAGAAAATAGTGTGAAACCAATGCTCTTCTAACCAGTTTTGACTTTTCTTCCTCAACTGAGCATGGTTTCTTTGTTTCCCAGGGCCTTTGCGAGGTCCCGGTGGTACCTTCAAAGAAGGTGAATTGGGCAAGAACTGCTCAATTATTTTGCATTCTGAACAATGCTGAGTTTGTGACTGGCGTCCAGCGAGGGCTAAATCAAAACACCTCATTCTGGGTTTCATTTAGTCATCATGAGTAATTTCAGGCATTTAACTGCAGCCACATGCCTAGGTAGATTTCTATCAGCGCCTCATCCACATTCTGAGCAGGGAGATCTCTGCTTATTGCTTGTAATGACCCTGCAAGGTAGTCATATCTCACTTTATAATGCTGAAGGCTGAAGTGTAATTTAAGTGTATTTCACTTTCTCCAAACACATCACTTTCTGCAAGCCATTATGCAGTGCTTTTGGGAGTCCAATATGTTCCCTTTCATCTGTGGGAGGGGAACAGTCTTGGAGAATTCCCAGGGGAAGCACTGTTTGCTTCTACAACGTGCTTCTCTGCCAGGAATGCTCTTCCTCATTTCTGATTTCCAGACATGGCTAGAACCAGAGAGGGCCTCCTGGGAAGCCTGTAGGAACCTGCCCTCTTGCTCCTTTCCCACAACATGACTCTTTCTGAGTTATCTAGAAGAGCTGGAGGCCCAAAGGAGTCAGGGCCTTGCTGTGACCTGCCAGGAAGGGGAGAGAGTTTTCTCCCCTAGGCAACCTGAAGTGTCAGGGGCATGTGAATTCCAAGTGCTTGCCTCTCCTCTGCTTTAAAACAGCCTGCTCTAGTCCTCCACAGGGAATCAGGGACAGATGCTTTGAGAGGGAGTGGGGAGGGGAGGCAGGGGAGAAAAGTGGGGAGGTAACATCTGGGCACAGTGAATAATGAAAATAAATGATAAGATCTTTCACCCAGTGCAAAGGGGAATGGGTCAGACCCAAGCCAGACAATCCCAAATCTTTCATATTCAAAGGCTGTGACAAAAACATGATAGAATGTTTCGCCCACTGAACATGTGGTTGAGGCAGCCTGTTATTTAGAACATAAAAATAGTTAACATTTATAGAGGGTCTACAATACCTTTTAGCACTTGTAATCCTCCAACAACCCCCAAAGTAGGTGGGTGCTACCACCAGCTTCATTTTATAGGTGATGAAACAGGCCCAAGAGGGTGCCAGAAGCTACACAGTGAGTAAGTGGAAGAGCTGGACTATGAACCTAAGAATGATGCTAAAGCTCTGTTCTCAATGTTTGGGTGGGGGTGTTTACCAGCGCTGAAGACATTATTTGACTGTCAGCACTTGGGGAGTGTTACTGTTTATTTTGACACAGGGTCTTGCTCTGCTGCCTGGGCTAGAGTGCAGTGGCCTGATTACCGCTCACTGCAGCCTCAACTTCCTGGGCTCAAGCCATCCTCCTGCCTCAGCCTCCTGAGTAGCTGTGACTGCAGGCACGCACTACCATGCGAGGCTAATTTTTGTATTTTTTGTAGAGACAGAGTTTCACCATGTTGCCCGGGCTGGACTTGAACTGGACTCAAGTGCTCCACCTGCCTTGGCCTCCCCAAGTGCTGGGATTACAGGTGTGAGCCACAGTGCCCGCCTGGGAGCATTATTGACGTCAGTAAGTGGAGACCAGGGATGCTGCTAAAGATCCTACAGCACGGCTTAGCTCCCTACTACAAAGAATGGCCTGGTCCTCAGTGTCAATAGTGCTGCTACGGTGAAACCCTGCACTGAAAACTGAGCTTCTAATTTCTGTGCTCTACAGCTTCTTTCACCCTTTACAATATGGTTTCTTTCTTTCTTTTTTTCTTTTGGAGACAGGGTCTTGCTCTGTTGCCCAGGCTGGAGTGCAATGGCATGATCTTGGCTCACTGCAACCTCTGCATCCCAGATTCAAGTGATTCTCCTGCCTCAGCCTCCCGTGTAGCTGGGACTACAGGTGTGCACCACCACGCCCAGCTAATTTTTGTATTTTTAGTAGAGACGGGGTTTTGTCATGTTGGCCAGGCTGTTCTCGAACTCCTGACCTCGTGATCCACCCACCTCAGCCTCCCAAAGTGCTGGGATTGCAAGCATGAGTCATTGTGCCCGCCCCCCCAATACGATTTCTTTACTTTTGATGTTGCCTCTTCATTGTCCTGAGACACACACACACAGACAGACAGACACACACATCCTTTAAGTGTTCATGGCCCATCTGTTTCTTAAAACTGTGGAAACACAGGCACACCCACCAAAAAACAGGACTGAAAGGTTTGCGAGGGGAGTGAGCAGAATTCTAAAAATAATTTCTGATACTTGCCCAGGGAATACACCAAGAAATAGAATCCTGTAAGAAACTGGAATCGTGATCGAGCATGTGCTTCTGAGGATCCTGTGTCTCTCTTGAACTCTTGTGTGAATTAGGATGTTGGATCCTCAAAGATGAAGGCCATTAACCGCCTGCCTGGAAGTTCAGAATAGGCTGGGCCAGTTAGGGGTCATGGGTGATACTGAGGCAACTGGCCTTCGTAGTTCCCATGGTCTGGGGTATTGTGCATTCAGATGGGAGTGTGACAGATGGGCAAAGACCTCTGGCTAACTTGCACACCTCCCTCAAGTAGCCTCGGCTCAGCCTAAGTAGGAGGAATCAGTTGTTTCTCAGGGCCTTTAAATCACATTCCTCCATGAAAAGATGAACTTTCCAGTCCTCTCGTTATTATAAATCACCTACTGTCTGATGGCTTTAAACAAATGCATGGTTATCTGGTCACAAACATTGTATCCTTTCTTCCTCTTATCACTTTTCACAATTGCATTTAAAAAATTTGCTCAAGTAATATGTTCATTGTAGGAAAAAATACAGATGACCAAAAAAGAAGAAAATAAAAATCATCCCTACAATCCTTCTACCTAGAGATTAACTATTGTTAACATTTTAAACTTAGTTTCTATCTATACAGATGTTTTATAAAATATTCTACAAAGAGTGTTATCACATTGCATGGACTTTTTGTGGTCTACTTCTTTCACCTAGAATATATTGGGAGCATGTTTCTATATCAATAAGCCTCCCCCTTTACTACAGTCTGTCTTTATGTGTCACGTGTATTTGGCTCTCCTTAAAAAAATTCTGGTGGAATGATGAGGACTCATGGGTTGTAGTCATGATGCTTCCTTGAGTTAAACTCTTTCTAAAGATCTAATGTTCCAAAGACCAGGCCAGGAGCGATGAGAAGGCAGTCAGCAGTCTTGAATTCAAGGGCTCCATGTTTGCAGCAATTTTCACCCAGAGGTAGCAGTCTGCCTCGGGTTTCCTGCTACAGTGGGAAAGTGAGTTCTTCTCAGCCCTGCGTGTGGCAGACAATGCTTTAGGGTACCATTGAGTGGACACATGCAGTCCTAGGACCCAGCAAAAGTCACTTGGAAAGAGGAGGAGGAAAAGAAGGCAGAAGAAGAGGGAAGACCAAATGAAATGAAAAACAACAACAACAAAAATAATAAGGGGGATGAAAGATGCCAAGATTCTGCCTTTGACTGGAACAGGGTGGTACCGGCCTGAGCCACCTCAGGTTGCCCTCCCCTGAGGGAATATGAGCATTTCCAGTGGGGTCACGCCAAGGCCCTGCACTCCTATTTAAATGCTTGCTTGCTCCTCACCGTCAAGCCTTTCAAATGTTCACATCTGGGCTGCATTACCAAGAGGCTCATATGTTTGTGGAATATAATTTATGGCAGCCAGATAACAACCCCCAGCCTGGGGAAGTCCCCCAGAAACCTCAGGGAGTTTGGACTCCCATGGAAATAGAGAACTGGTTAAATAAATTATGGTACCTAAATAAATTATGGTGCGTCTATACACACAGAGGTCACACACATATTTAGCACACCTCTTTGAGATTTTATAACTGGAAAAAGGAAGACAAAGGTTTAATCTTGAAGTCGTAAAGGGAACACTATGTGCCTTTGCTTTAAATATTTTCATTTCTCTGTGCAGAAGCAGCATATGTTTCTGAGCTCCTCCCTCTATCCTGGGGGATATAAACCAGATATTTATTAACGCTTCAAATCTGTAGGACCTCAGGGTTTAGCTCAGGAGTAAATGAGACAATACTTTTCAAACAGCCTAGGGCCTGCTGCAGAGTTTATGCTACATTTCAGTAGAGAGAAAACTTCTTGAGAGCAAGATCTCATGGAATTTTTCTTTTTAATAAATGCTACAATAAATAAAATATTTTCTTACATTTGCATAATGTTTTGCAAAATCATTTTGTATCCCCTGCTCTCTCCTCAATTCTCATAACCAACTTGCACCATCTCCAGTGAACGTGTAGTGAGTGAGACTCAGTCTGGTCCACCCTACTCATCTCTGGCCTGGACCATTGCAACAGCTTACTAACTGGTCTTGCTGTGCCCTCCTGCCCCATTCCGGTCTGTCGTCAACCCAGCAGCCAGAGTGAGTCTGTTTAAAATGGAAATTGGTTATGCTCTCAAGCTCAAAACCTGCAGGCCCCAATGCTCTACAGGCCAACCCCATGCCAACTCCTACTCACTTCCCTTTTATAGGTTCTCTCCAGATACATGACTTCCTTCCAGGGGCTGGTACACACCAGGCATGCTCTTGCCAACCTGTCTGTGCACCTGCTGTTCCCCCGGCCCAGAAGAAACTTCCCCAGAAATGGGCCTGTGTCCTGGGTCCTTGTCTCCTCTCCTGTATGCCTTTGCTCAATGCCACCTTCTTTGAGAGGCCTTCCCTGACCATTGTATTTGAATGACAACCCCGGCATTGCTAATATTCCCTTTTCCTCCTCCCTAATGGAGTTTTCTCCATAACCCCTCACATAAGATACCTTGCAGGGGTTTACTGTACTTAGTGGCAGTCTCTTTCCATCAGGCTGTGTGCTTTATGGCTGCAGGATTTTGTCATTTTCTTCTACCACTGCTATATTCCCAGCACCTAGCACAGGGCCAGACACACAGCAGGAAATCAGCAACTATTTATCAGATGAATGGACAAACTGTTATTATATAATGAATGCATTTCTTTCTGTGTATGCTGACTATGATGGTAGAGATTTTTGCCTTCTTCACTATCGGGTCCTCAGACCTAGAATGGGGCAGAGCACAACATAGCAAAACTCCAAAACATAATGAATGAAGTAAGGAAGAAATATTTCTTCACAGCTTGGTGTAGCTCCTTCCAGGAATTTTCTCAGTATTTATAGATCTATATAGGTTTATAAAACATACCAACTTCAAAAATCCTCAATGTGATCACTTGGAACTTTCCATGGCATAGATAGGAATCTCTGTTACAGAAGGACACTCATTCCCTATCTTTTTCAGATATAATGTATCTTATCTCCTAAGATGCATGAGCGATGAGATACATGACAACATCACTGATAACAGTGACTTATTAAAGTAATGATTTATAAGAGGAGGGGTGGAGAGGGGGCTCGACAATGCACCCCTCCCTCCATGGCACTATATCAGAATCTGGGCCAGGAATGTGGAGTTGGAGGGGAGTAACTGTGTATAGTTTGAAAAAATTCCCAAGATGATTCAGATATGCCCTGCCTCTCCTTCTGGAGAAGCTCTGAATTACAAGGTACTTTTTCATCTAATCTCCTTTGTTGAAGTGATTCATTGTTTACTATAAAAGTGCCACCATAACCTACTGAAGCTATCTTCGTTGTTGGCATTAGGACATTTCTAATTGTTTGCATTGAAAATAACAGCGGTACACATGCTTTAATGTGCTATCACTGAAGCGAATTCTTTTTCATTGTGCATTAACTATTTGGTGACCACACACCTTGGTGTCCATGAATGAGGGGCTTCTGTGCTCCATGTGCCAGTGCACGCAGCAGTACTGTGCTGAAGCAAGAGGTGAGGACCCCAATCTCAAAAGAGGTCCCCCGCACTTCCAGAGGATCCTAAAATGAGCGGACATCAAGACAGAACCAAATGCTATATTTGGCTCTCTATTCTTCAGTCAAACAGGCAACCTGGAGATTTGTTGATGGTGTCTGCTAAGACACAAGTATTACCAATAGTTCTGTTTTCTCCAAAGAGGAGGCTAGAGACCCTCTGAGGAGCAACTCCCTTCACTGGAGCACAAGACAACCCCATTTGCAAGACCTCCACAGAACCAGCTACATTCCACAGTGACCTCGGTCAGTTCACAAAATTCTTTGGTGTGTGCTTTTCCTTTATCATTTCCTTAATTAAATTGGAGTAAAAACAACTACTTAATTAGAATAATAACAAAGACTATTATGATCTCACTATACTGTTGGGAGGAAGAACTAAGTGAATAATTAAAAACTTGATAAGGGTTTAACCATGCACGTAGTTAGGGGAAAGTAATGCGAAGTGATTGTGGGACGCTCTTGAGATAACACTCCAAGTAAGTGCTGAAACTCATGAACAAGCAGCAGGCCACTCTGGAATTTCAGGAACCTGCCTGGAGAAGATAGAGTGCCCTATGAATGACTGTACAGAAAGGGAGATAGGGTTTACTCCTTTGGTATTCTGTGACCCAAAACAGACCAGATATTAGCTGTCAAATCATCTGCACAAATCTGGTTGCTACCTAGATGGTACTTGTTAGATTTTCTGAAGACATAATGCTTTCATTGAGTAGAGAACACTACAGAAACACTACACCACATGCACAAAAGATGAAAGTGCAAGGATGTTAAGTGCAACCTATTGTTTTGTTTTTGTTTTTTGGCGATGGAGTCTCACTCTTTTCTCCATTCTGGAGTGCAATAGTGTGATCTTGGCTCACTGCAACCTCCACCTCCTGGGTTCAAGCTATTCTCCTGCCTCAGCCTCTGGAGTAGCTGGGATTACAGGTGCCCGCCACCAAGCCTGGCTAATTTTTTGTATTTTTAGTAGAGATGGGGTTTCCCCATGTTGGCCAGACTGGTCTTGCACTCCTGACCTCAAGTGATCTGCCTACCTTGGCCTCCCAAAGTTCCATTAAAGGCGTGAGTCACCGTGCCTGGCCAGCTGCAACCTGAATTTTAATAACAACCAGAAATAGCCTAAATGCTTAAATAAATAGATTTTCATATAGCCAAGGGAAGATATCCAGGTTGCAAAGAAAAAATAATTTAATTCATCAAATAACTTACCCTATTTTTCTAAGAAGGGGAGCAAAATTTATCATAAAATTTTTCATCAAACATAGGAAAGTGGGGAGAGGGGGTCAGTACACAAGAAGGGCTTTCAGCTCAATCAGTAATGATTTCACCTCAAGCTAGGTAGAGAAACATAGGTATTACTTCTTGTTTTTTGGTTTTGTTTTGTTTTGTTTTTGTTTTGTTCATGAGACGGAGTCTCACTGTTGTCCAGGCTGGAGTGCAGTGGTACGATCTTGGCTCATTGCAACCTCTGCCTCTGGGTTCAAGCGATCCTTATGCCTCAGCCTCACGAGTAGCTGGGATTACAGGCACACACCACCAAGTTCAGCTAATTTTTTTTTTTGTATTTTTAGTAGAGATGAGGTTTCGCCATGTTGGCCAGGCTGTTCTCAAACTCCTAACCTCAAGTGATCCACCTGCCTCAGCCTCCCAAGGTGCTGGAATCACAGTCATGAGCCACTGTGCCTGGCCAGTATTACATCTTATAACATTTTATTTATTTTAGAATGTGAACTAAAAAAAATAGTTCTAACATGAGATGGATTTGAGAAATTACTGATTTAGGTGAACGCATCTATTTCAGGATACAGTTAAGTGACTTGCGCAAGCAGACCTCAGAGAACAAGTCAAGGACTCTGCATTATTTTCAGCAGTCTCTCTGCATGTGAGTGGAATTAAGATCCCTGTACTGTTAATTCTTTCCATGAGCATTTGTTTGCATTTTATGCTCTATTCCAATTAAGGCATCAAATTGTATAGAATTCAATTATTTCTAAGTCTGTAGAAAACATTATTGCTAACGTAAAATGTAATAGCAAATGTTTGTCATATTTCAAATAAGAAGAATCTTAAAAATATGTTGAGTGAGAAACAGGCTTATGTATTAAAATGTATTACCCATGTTTTTCAGCTTTAAATTGATCTAAGAGGCTTTGAGGAATAAAGGAAGGTGACTCTATCCTTCATCTTCAAAGAAAACAGCTCTACAGTATCTATGGTAACTTGGTCCTCAGACCAAGACAGTAGAGAATCTCTTTCACATGATAATGTTTTGATAGGTCTCTTCTCTTTTTATTTGCTATCTCTAATCACCAGAAATATAAAAAATAGAAAAGAAAACACACAAAAAACCAAAAATAACAGCAAAAAAAGAGGGATGCTAACTGGGTCTGTGGATACATACCTCACAGCAAAGTGCAAAATGGTTGGGCCTGGTTTCTTGGGCAAATCGTGGTCAAGAACTCGGTGATCTAACTGTAGCCAGTTCTGCTGACCTCTGTGAGAGCAAAGCAAAGAAAAAGGATTCAACAGAAAGTCAGAAAAGTTCAACAACATACAGTGTTGGCAAAGCTGTGGCGAAATAGTTGCTCTCATACACCGATGGTAGGAGCAAAACCTGTTACAACTCGTAATGAGACCAACTCAGCAATTTCTTTCCAAACTATGAAAGCAATTGCTTCTGAACCAGCATTTCCATTTCCAGGAGTATATCAAGGTAAACCTGCACATGTGAGAAATAATTTGTATATGAAATCACTCACTGTAGCAACATTTGAAATAGCAAAAGGGGTGGAAATAACTTCAATGTCCAAGAGGATATTGTTAAAGAAAATTATTTAAAACTATAGAGTGGGCAGGCACAGTGGCTCATGCCTGTAATCCCAGCACTTTGGGAGGCCAAGGCGGGCAGATCACCTGAGGTCAGGAGTTCGAGACCAGCCTGGCTAACATGTTAAAACCCTGTCTCTACTAAAATAAAAAAAATTAGCCAGGCATGGTGGCACGTGCCTGTAATCCTAGCTACTCGGGAGGCTGAGGCAGGAGAATCACTTGAACCCGGGAGGCGGAGGTTGCAGTGAGCCGAGATTGCACCATTGCACTCCACCCTGGGCAACAAGAGTGAAACTCCATCTAAAAAAAAAACAAACAAACAAACCTCCCCAAAACCCCCCAAAACAAACGAACAAAAAAAGCTATAGAGTGAAATACAATGCAGCCATAAAATAGGCTGAAGAACACCGGCGTGATGGTGCACACATGTAGTCCCAGTTATTCAGGAAACTGACGCAGGATGATCGCTCGAGCCCAGATGTTTGAGGCTGCAGTGTGCCGTGATCACGGCTGTGAACAGCCACTGTACTCCAGCCTGGGCAACGAAACCAGACCCTGTATTAAAAAAAAAAAAAAAAGCCAGAGAGCCTCTTTATAAACCTATTTTGAACAATTTCCAAGATATGATATTAAATGAAAAAGCGAGATGCATAACAGCAAGTATATGGCCATTTTTAAAATTAAACAAAGAACAAGCACACATACGTGCATGTATATATTACAAAAATCTGAGAGGAAAAACAAAACACTGATAACACTAGTTGACTTTTGAGGTAAAAAACTAGGCCATACGTTAATATTAAATTTTTATGAAATATGAAACATTTTAGTTAATCAAGAAGGAGAAAACTTCTGGTTCAATGAAATAAAACACACAGGCTGGGTGTGGTGGCTCACGTCTAGCACGTGTAATCCTAGCACTTGGGAGGCCAAGGCACGCAGATTGCCTGAGCCCAGGAATTTGAGACTAGCCTGGGCAACATGTGAAACCCGATTTCTACAAAGAATACAGAAAAAAATTAGCCTAGTTTGGTGGTGCGTGCCTGTTGTCCCAGCTACTATGGAGGCTGAAGTGGGAGGATCACTTGGGCCCAGGGAAGTCAAGGCTGCAGTGAGCTGTGATCGTGCCACTGCATTCCAGCCTAGGCAACAGAATGAGACCCCGTCTCAAAACAAAAGCAAAAACAAAAACAAAAAACCAGACACATAACAATGCCACAGTTTTTTTAAAAAGTACAGGGTTGGTGCTAGGCAAGGTGGCTCATGCCTCTAATCCCAGCACTTTAGGAGGGTGAGGTGGGAGGATTGGCTAAAGTGGGAGGATTGCTTGAGCCCAGGAGTTTGAGGCTGCAGTGAGCTATGATTGTGCTACTGCACCATAGTCTGGACAACAGAGGGAGAACTTGTCTCAAAAAAAAAAAAAAAAAAAAAAAAAAGCCCGGGCACAGTGGCTCATGCCTGTAATCCCAGCACTTTGGCACTTTGGGAGGCCAAGTTGGGCAGATCACTTGAGGTCAGGAGTTTAAGACCAGCCTGGCCAACATGGTGAAACCCCGTCTCTACTAAACATACAAAAATTAGCTGGGCATGGTGGCGGGTGCCTGTAATCCCAGCTACTTAGGAGGCTGAGGCAGGAGAATCACTTGAAGCCAGAAGGCAGAGGTTGCAGTGAACCGAGGTCATGCCACTACACTCCAGCCTACGCGACAGAGCAAGACTCAATCTCAAAAAAAAAAAAAAAAAAAAAAAAAAAAATACAGGGCTGAATACTCTCTGAGTGCCACTTCTGTGTATATATTATGGGCTTACTGAGATTTAAGCATGTACTTGCTTATTTTATTTACTCAAGAGCCTCACCAAGTTCATAAACAGTTCTGCCTAGATTTTGACCACTGAGGGATCAAAAGGATTGATGACACTGGCGCTCAGAACTGTTTACGTGCCTTTTCTGAGGTTGTCCAACTAGTCCATCCATTTCAGGCTGTAAATTCCCAGAGGGCATAGACCCCCTTTTACTCGCTGACATACAATTCAATCTAAGAACATGCTGATGGTGGTGGGATAGTGTGTCAAAATGTAATAAAATATACAATGGGCCAGAAGACATTTTCAAACCTATTTTGGTCCTTGAGTAAAAAATTAAAAAACAAAATCAAAAAATTCTAAGCTGTATTCATTATAAGTAGACAGGAAAAGCGAGCATAAACAATAATATGAGTAGTAGTAACAATAACAATAGCTACTCTCTATTGAGTAATGACTCTGTGCCAACCAAGCTGGAACGCTTTATACATTAAAGCTATATTTTACAATAAGCCAGTGAGGAAAGTGCTAGAGCTGGGATTTGAAACCAGGGCTTCCTTTCTTCTTCCCCCCACCCGCCACCCCACCCAGTGGACTTGTATATAAAAGCACCTAGGACTTTCAGTACTGGAGAAAATGAGACCAGAGGGTTGAATCAGCTTTTATAATGACTTCTGACTCAGTCTCTGACACTTAGCAGGTTCAATGCTGTAAAGAGTGTGTCTTTGTTTCCATAGTTACAAGACAAGGCTTCTGATACCTGTTCCCAGCTTTCCTTGCAGGAATATTATAAAGATAAAGAAGCTGATTAAGTAACACAAGGGAAGGTTCTTAGAACTACTGCATTTGTGTGTAAAACAAAATAAGATAGGAGACTGACGTGAAGAGAGTCTTACACTATATTTCATCAAGTTTAGGATGCCACTGATTTAAAGACACATCCCAATTTCACAGACGTTTAAATGTGTGTCTTAAAATACATAACATATTTTACAGTATCAGATCTCAAAAGTTTTCTTAGGAAAGATGTATCATTTTAAAAGCATAACAGGCTAGACATGGTGGCTCACACCTGTAATCTCAGCATTTCAGGAGGTTGAGGCAGGAGGATCACTGGAGCCCAGGAATTCAAGGCTGCAGAGAGCTATGATCATGCCACTGCACTCCAGCCTGGGAAACAGAGAGAGACCCTGTCTCTAAAAATAAATTGAAAGCATAATGTATATTTGTATGAACTTCTATGGAATGGTGTCTATGAATGAATGAAGCAAGTTGTACAATAACATATACAGCATAAACCAATTATGATAACCACAGATGCACATTCAAAACACTATTAAATATTGATGAACATTTTTAGATATATTTCTGGAGAGTAACACAGCAACTTGCTAGTACTGGTTACCTCTGTGGAAGAAACTACAGTTGCAGTGGGAAAGTAATCAAAAGGGAATGGACTCAACCATGACGTTAAAGAAGATATTCATGCATATATAATATGAAATAGTTTTTTAAAAGGATAAATTACAAATTAGATTTTAAAAAATCTACCCACAATCTCATCAATAGGAAAAAGTCTGGAAGAACTTTTTAAAAAATGCCCATAATTCAACCAAATATAATCAAGGTTATTTATTGCTTATAACTTGCTTTTGTCAAATCTTCCCGTCAGCAAATATAATAGATCTAACCAATATCTTAAAAAGACAGTCATATCCACCCCTATCAGGAGTGCAGACCAACTGCAAAGCAAGTTTTATTTTTGGCTAGAATTGTATAAACAGAAGGCCCATTGTCACAGTCCCACTGGAAGAGACAGTGATCAAAAGTCACAGTTGTGTTGTAAAGTCTATCTGTTATTTCTTGGTAAACAAAGCTTATTTAGCAAAGCCTTTCAAAACATGAGAAGGCAAAACGAAAAATGAAATAGGTGAAGAGATGGAACCATTATGGTGACCTGAAGGGCTGGTGCCTCAGGAGGGCCGTGACTGCCCTCTAGGGGTGGAAGACTCACTTTGCACACCGAGCTGCGCAAGGCCCTAACAAGCGTAATCTCCGAAACGCTTCCCTCTCCCAGTAACGTGACCTTGAATCTGTTGTTGGTCATCATCACTGCTTTTATTACGTAATTGCCGTCTATTTTTCCGTTTCTTCTCTTGGTCTGTGTATGAGTTGTAGACAGTAGCTACTTCCATTGACAAAATGTTCCTTTCAGCTTTACCAAAGGCAAAAGACGCATGTGGCATCTAGGCTGGAAAATACAACTCAGATGGCCCTCACTCAGTGGTTTTACGGGGGCGAAGGGAGGCAGGAGGGAAGTGCTGAAAGAAAATACTTTCCAAAAATATTTACCAGATAAAGAAAAAGAACTAGGCTTGTGACCAAGACATTCCAAGGAGACACCCTTAGACATAAGCAATTTTCCAGGCCCGCTCCCCAGAAAGGTAGAAATGGCCAATTTCCACCCCCTCAACAGTCCTGCTCATACTTCTTCTGAAAATAAACACAACTAGAGCCAGGAGACACCTCCCCAAACTGGTCATAACTCAAAAAGAGACTCTGCCGTCACTTGCAGGGGAGTGCACAGAGGACATTTTGGAGCCGGGGTTCTTGGAAAGACCATAATTATAGTTATCTCCTTTGGTTGAGCCAAAGGAGGTAACTGGGAAACAGGCTGTGTGAGCCATTCTTCTCCCAGCGTAGTTTTGAGAAAGAAATCTCAGGGCAGACAACGAGAAGGGTGGCCCAAATAATTGAACGAAGTCATTCCTACTATTCCTTTTCTTTTCCTTTTTGGACAGAGTCTCGCTTTGTCACCCAGGCTGGAGTGGCACAATCTCGGTTCACTGCAACCTCCACCTCCCAGGTTCAAGCGATCCTCATGCCTCAGGTGCCTGAGTAGCTGGGATTACAGGCGCCCGCCACCACGCCCAGCTAATTTCTGTATTTTTAGTACAGACGGGGTTTTGCCGGGTTGCCCAGGCTGGTCTCAAACTCCTGACCTCAGGTGGTCCACCTGCCTCGGCCTCCAAAGTGTTGAGATTACAGGCATGAGCCACCATACCCGGCCTACTATTTCTTTTCTTTCTGAAGAGAAGGTCTTACAGTCTGAACCCCTTACTTTTGCACTGTCTGGTTTACATTCAACTGAGCTTGGAGCTTTTCCTGAAACCTCCCATGTGGCCAGGACCCTCTTTTCCAGTCTGCCACAAACCTTGCGGTCTGAGGGACCTCTGACACTGCAAGTCAAAAGCCTCATTCCTCCTCCCTATAACATCCTTCCACGGCCTGGGTGTGCCTCCTCCATCCGTGTGACTAACAAGGCTCACCTATGATCTTGTCCCCATGATCAGGCCAACGTCTTCACCCTCGGGCAAATGTACCTTGTTCGTTGCCACGTTCATGCATTTGCCCACAAAATAACTCTTGCCTAGAATGTCACCTCCCATCTCCCCTCCCATCTATTTAAAGTCTACCTTACCTACAAGATCCAATTTTAGTTACTTGTCTGTGTGACGCCTACACCAGCCCTCCTTCAGTTTCCTTCTTAACACTCCCTTATTGCAATACATTGGGCTGATAGCTCCCTTTTATTGTAGGCCTGTGCTATATGCTCTGCATACCTTACCTGATTTAATAGTATTGAATACTAGTACCCTATTATAGGTGCCTTATGTAGTACATACTATATAAGGCACTATTATTTTATTTTATTTTATTTTTTTTGAGACGGAGTCTCGCTCTGTCGCCCAGGCTGGAGTGCAGTGGCACAATCTCGGCTCACTGCAAGCTCTGCCTCCCGGGTTCACGCCATTCTCCTGCCTCAGCCTCTCCGAGTAGCTGGGACTACAGGCGCCCGCCACCACGCCCGGCTAATTTTTTGTATTTTTTAATAGAGACGGGGTTTCACCGTGGTCTCGATCTCCAGACCTCGTGATCCGCCCGCCTCGGCCTCCCAAAGTGCTGGGAATACAAGCGTGAGCCACCGCGCCCAGCCAAGGCACTATTATTATGTGCAGTGTACAGATGAGAAAACTTGAGTGTCAGAGACGTTAAGTAACTGATCTAAGGTCACACAGCTAGCTATCAACATTCTCTGATACCCGCTCCTACTTCCCTCTCAACCCTCATCTTGTACCACTTTCCCGCTTAATCTTTGTACTCTCATCACACTGGCTTTGTTTTTGTTTGGGACAGGATCTCACTCTGTCACTTGGGCTGGAGTGCAGTGGTGAGATCACGGCTCACTGCCACCTCCACTTTCTGGGCTCACACAATCCTCCCACCTAAGCCTCCTGAGGAGATGGGACTACAGGTGTGCGCCACCATGCCCCCTTAATGTTTTTGTATTTTTAGTAGAGATGGGGTTTCACCATGTTGCCCAGGCTGGTCTGGAATTCCTAGGCTCAAGTGATCTGACTGCCTCAGCCTCCCAAAGTGCTGGGATTAGAGGTGTGAGCCACTGTGCCCGGCCTTGTTTTTTCTTTCTCAAAAAACAAATCACAAAAGTCATGTCAGCCCCACCTCAGGACTTTTGCACTGGTTTTTGTTTGTAATGCCTCCCCAAATTTTTGTAGAACTGGTTCTTGCTTTTCATTACATGTCACCTCCTAGATCCTGTCCTAGCCTACCTTGCCTAAAACTGACTCCAAGTTTTCTTGGTCATGGCCTTTTATGTTCTTCAATGCACTTATAATCGCTGATATTCCTTTGATTTATCTGTCTGTTTACTTGTTATGCTAAACTATAGCATTGCAATATGGGCTCCATAAAAGCAGGGGCCTTGTCTGTGTTACTCCTAGCTGAATCCTTGTGATCCACAACAACACCTGGCATTGAGCGGGCATTCAAAAAATATTTTATTTTCTATTTTTAGAGATGGGGTCTTGCTCCATTGCCTAGGCTGGTGTGCAGTGGCGTGATCATAAACTCACTGTAGCCTTGAACTCCTAGGCTCACGCAATCCTCCCACCTCAGCCTCAGCCTCCCGAGTGGCTAGGACTGGAGTTGCACATCACCACACCTGGCTGATTTTTAAGTTTTTTTTTTTTTGGTAGAGATGGGGTCTCACTATGTTGCCTAGGCTGGTCTTGAACTCCTGGCCTCATGCAATACTCCCTCCCTTGGTCTCCAAAAGTGCTAGGATAACAGGTGTGAGCCACTCTTAATGTAAATATATATATACTTGAGACAAGGTCTCACTCTGTCGCCCAGGCTGGATGGCAGTAGTGCCATCATCATAGCTCACTGCAGCCTCAACCTCCTGGGCTCAAGTTGTCCTCCCACCTCAGCCTCCCGAGTAGCTGGGACTACAGATGTGTGTCACCATGCCTGCCTGATTTTTAAAAATTTTTTTTTGTAGAGACGGGGTCTCCCTATGTTGCCTAGGTGGCTCTGAAACTCCTGGACTCAAGGGATATGCCCATCTCGGCCCTCCAAAGTGCAGGGATTACAAGCATGAACTACACACCCAGCCAATATTTTTTCAATGAATAAATTACTCCAATATTCATGTTGTTAACCCCTATTCTATGCAACCTCTGCCTAAATTATAGTGCTTATAGCAGTTACAGTTTATACCATATAACCTAGCCATTGTATATTTATGGCTTTATGTCTTACACTGTTTGCTATGATTTCATCCACATTTGGATTCAGCCTATGTGTGTGCGTGTTCAATCACTGATTCGCAGGAGCTGGTGCTAGCTATGGATGTCGGCATTTCCCATTTCATCCAGTAGAGGACAGGTCATACAGAGCCTCTCAAATGGTAGCTGTTGAGTGATTCAGAGTGAGGTGAGAGATGTCTAGTGTACTCTCTTCTGCCTTGTTGAGCCCTCTTTGGGAAACATCCTCAGTCCAGAATCAAGTTTTCAGGTTTTTCTATTCCTCCTGATAATTCAGCTGCCTGGTTTTTGCCCAGCGCAAGTCCTGAGCCTGCTGGCATATCCTGGAGATCCTAGGCTCACAGCCCACCCAGGCTGGGAATAATCAGAAGCCACAAGGTGTTAAAAGCAAGTTAACTCCTTCTTGAGATGATTGTCCACCTGATTAAACTGAAGAACTGAAAAATATTTAAATTGGCAGCATTATGAAAAGAATGCTGGGTGGTTGGCCAACATATTTTATGTCTGGAACACATCTTCTTGCATTTTAACATTTAAGGAACTCTTTGGAAATTATCTGCAGAAAGTGGAAGGATTCCTCTGATAATGTATCGGGCTGCATATAATGTAGGCAAATTGGGCTGCCATAAAAAAGAGAGACAGATACACACAGACACACAGACACACACACACACACACACACACACACACACACACACACACAGAAAAGAGCTACTAAGTCCAAACACATTTGCTTAGAATGTTAAATTCTCATGAATTTATTTTTATTTACCTGCCTCGTTTTGGGGAGCATATATATTATTAACAAATATATACAACATTCAACAACTTGGCATAAAAGGCAAAAGTAAAAAAAAAAAAAAGAAAAAGATAGTTGAGAAGGCAACATAAAATGCACCTAAATGATAGTTTAAAAGTTCATTCCATATTAAACTATATACATGTTTTTTGAGTGGGCCACAAATTTGCCTTTAAGCTCTCTTGCCACCAACGCCAACACATCCACTCAGTTTCAAGATGTGAGTAAATATCTAATATTTCTATCATATAAGTGAAATTAGCAAGCACAATCACATTCAAAGACACGAGAAGATACACTGTAATCAGGAATAACAAACTCATTACTACACATTTCTAAAACACTTAGAACAATATTTTGAGTTCCTAAAATGGTCAGTATCCCTTTTCTTCTCCCTTTGCAATAGTCCTAGGAGAAAAATCGCATATTAAAAAACCTTCAGCTAAGCAGGACGTGTTCTGAATGCTGGAAGACTTACTTCCTTTTTTGTTAATCACGGAAGACAGCAAGTAGGTAGCCCAGGCAAAAGGCAAAGAAACTAAAACTATTAAAAGACTTACGTGTCATGTATGAATGTTATTCCAAAATACTCCTTTTCTTTCAGGTTGAAATGTGAAGCCACTAGGTCCAGCAACTCTCTTGCTAGAAGTTTGGGCTGTCAAAATAAAAATCTGGTTAGAAGCAATTTGGTTGCCTCTCTCTTACTGCTACCACCTTCCTCTGCCCTAAATAGTTTAAAGTAGCTTTTGTTTATTTGTTTGTTTCTTTATTACCTGCCCTTGTTTGTGGATTAGGTTGATGTACTATAGACAACTCTTTAAGAATTGTGGGAAGGAGAAGAGATGGGAATAGGAATATCAATGAGACTATCATTTTCATGTATTTGCAATTCACTCAAGTACCTTACATTTTCCCTCTAAGGTGCACTTACTAAGATGTTTTGGAAAAAACACTCTTTTATATGTAATGTGGTGCTAAGGCCCAAGACAAAGAATATTAAACACCTTGCTGCTTGGTTATCTGTGATATGTAAAAGATTGCAGGAATCATTTTGCTTGTTGGTGGCCAGTTGAAGAAGCCCAAGACTCAAAGCTGTGGGACTACTGATGAAAATATTAATAATAATAATAGTTACCATTTATTATGCTGAACTTATATCCCATTGTCATTTAGTCCTTATAATGAGCTATGAGGTAGGGCTTTTTATTTCCATTTTATAAATGAGTCAACCAAGGCCCAGAGGGGTTAAGCACCTTGCTTGATGTTACATTGTTAGTAAGGGCAGGGATTTGAACCTAGTCTGTCTCCTTCTAAAGCCTAAGCTTTTCCTTCCTAAGATAGAGAAATTGTACCCATTCCACACATCATCATCAACAGTGATGAGCACCTAGTTAGAAGAAGGATATAATCTATAAGCTTTTGGGAAGCTCTGGATCTGCTGAGAAGAAGCATGGGCTTAGAATCAGCCAGAATGCCTGGAGTGATAATTGATGCTGGGTTTGGAGGCACTGGGGAAGAAAAGGGGAATGCTTGCAGGAGGGCACTCTGGATGGATTCTTTCTGAACTTTGAGCCAAAGAGCTTAGGGTATATTACGATGGCTGTTGGGGATAAAAATGGACATGATTTAAAGAAAAAAAGAAAAGAAACAGGCAGACATCTGGACTAAAGGTCTACTTGGGCAAAGCTACTGTTGACTGTACTATTTCACTCTAATTGAAGCCTAAGCATAGTGGGCTAGGGACAGGCCTCAGAAGAGAAAAGAATTTAGGTTTGGTTAGAGGAGAAAATTCTAGGCTAGCTGTAGGTGTGGCCCGTCCACAAGGACTTTCACAATTTTTAAAGACTCTTGGTCCAGAGTGTTGGGTGAATAGAAAGAGAAGCATCAACAATTAAAATATCATCGCTTGGCTGGGCTCAGTGGCTCACGCCTGGAATCCTAGCATTTTGGGAGGCTGAGGAGGGTGGATCACTTGAGGTCAGGGGTTCGAGGCCGCCTGGCCAACCTGGTAAAACCCTGTCTCTACTAAAAATACAAAAATTAGCCAGGCGAGGTGGCGGTGGCCTGTAGTCCCAGCTATTCAAGAGGCTGAGTCAGGAGAATCACTTGAACCCGGGAGGCAGAGGTTGCAGTGACCTGAGATTGCGCTACTGCATTCCAGCCTGGGCAACAGAGCAAGACTCCATCTGAAAAAATCTATCTATATCTATATCATTACTTATATAGTGCCATATATTTTACAAAGAGATTTCACTCACATATATAATCTAGCTTGATTTTTAACCACAATTCTTCTGAGAAGCCTAGGCAGTTCACAGCTGACAAAACTGGGTATTTCACTTGCACAATGCCATGTAGCTGGACAGTGGCAGAATACAGATTCTCACCTCACAATAATCCTTTCAGGAATTACTATGGTTCCCAATTTACCGACAAGCGGCTCAGAGAAGTAAAGTCAATTTCCCAGGGTCACAGAGCTATTAAGTGTCAAGCTAAGATTGGAACTCAAGTGTCTCTGAATCCATGTCACCAGGCTATAATTACTCCAACATATGGACCAAGTTTTCTGACTTCGAAGATGCTTTTTTCCCCTTGATCAATTCTGAGTCATTGGCTTTGAGGCAAAGATAACGGAGAAGCCTGAATACAGACTATGAGGCTCAGAGAGGGAACGAGGATGAGCTGTCCCTGTGTGGGCAAAACCTACCTGGGCAAGACTTATCTGTGTAACACCGACTTGGGCAACACCTACCTTGGCAAAACCTATCTGGGCAACACCCACGTGGGCAACACCTACCTGAACCAGCAGCTCCAGTCTCCTATCATCCAGGAGGTGCACCTGGCAGTGCCTGCCTTCCGTCATCTGCAGAAACAAGACAGCAAGAGTGGTGTCAGGGCCACGGCTGGCAAGCAAACCTTTGGACTCGTTGTATCATTTATTTTATACGAGATGGGCTCAGCCTAAAAATGGCTTTAGGTGAGTTAATAAACAGGCGTGGCCAGAAACAGATTTATTATATGGGAGTAACTGGATTTAAAAGAAGAACAAAGAGCACAGGCTAGTCAATATATTGTAAAAATAATGTCCATAGAGTCCACGAAGTTCAAACAATGCACATGAAATTATTCTATGAAAAGTATGTCTCCATCCCAGAGGAAACTACTATATTTTTCCTGGAATTAATGTTTTATTTAAAAAAAAAAAAAAAAGAAAGAAAAGCCAGCCGGGCACAGTGGCTCACGCCTGTAATCCTAGCATTTCAGGAGGCAGAGACAGGCAGATCGCTTGAGGCCAGGAGTTTGAGACCAGCCTGGGCAACATAGTGGAACCCCGTCTCTACTAAAACTACAAAAAATAGCCAGGCATGTGGCGCACGCTTGTAATCCCAGCTATTCAGGAGGCTAAGGCATGAGAATTTGCTTGAACCTGGGCAGTGGAGTTTGCAGTGAGCTGCGATCACGCCACTACACTACAGCTTGAGTGACACAGCGAGCCTCTGTCTCAAAAAAAAAAAAAAAAAATAGGCTTTATTCAGCTGGGCACAGTGGTTCACGCCTGTAATCCCAACACTTTGGGGGCGCCAATCAGGGCGGATCACTTGAGGCCAGCAGTTTGAGACCAGCCTGGCCAACATGGTGAAACCCCCTTTCTACAAAAAATACAAAAATTAGCCTGGCACAGTGGTATGTGCCTGTAGTCCCAGCTACTCAGGAGGCTGAGTTGGGAGAATCACTTTGGCCTGGGAGGTTGAGGCTGCAGTAAGCTGAGATTGTACCACTGCACTCCAGCCTGGGTGACACAGAGAGACCGTTTTCTAAAAAACAGAAAAAAAAGTCTTTATTCACTGGTGTGTTTAACGTCTCTCTGGGCATGGTGGCATGCACCTATAGTCCCAGCTACTCAAGAGGCTGAGGTGGGAGGATTGGTTAAGGCCAGGAGTTCAAGACTGTAGTGAGCCAGGATCACGCCTGTGAATAGCCACTGCACCCAAGCCTGTGGGCAACACAGACCTCATCTCTTCAAATAAAAATGAAAAGTCTTCATTTTGGAAACTCTCCCCCTACTTTTAGTCCACCAACATAGTTTACTATCACCACCATAGTTAAGAACAGTTAAGATACATAGTTAAGAACAGTTTGATATATACATTTTCAATTATATTTAGTTTTCTATTATTCAGAATTGCAATACTAAAAAAACTTTGTAAAATACTTAAACATTGCATAGAATGCCAAGATACTCCTTGATTAACTCATGTTCCAAACCATTTTATCTGCAGAAATCACCATCCTGTTAGTTTAAGAATCCTCAAAGACCACTTTTATATGTATTTTCAGATATATATTTACATATTAAAATATTTCATATTATTTTACTTTAGTACATATTTTATTGAATGTATTGTTTTGCAAATGAAGTACTCTTAATATTTCCATGTGAGTGTAACCATCCAGAAATTTGATATATATGTGTGTATATGTGTGTATCCGTGTATGTGTGTGTATACATTTTTTGTTGTTGTTGTTTCTTTCTTTTTCAATTTGAGTAGGACTATGCTTCACTTGCTGTTTTGCCTTTTGCTTTTTAAATTCAATGTTTCTTGTTGATCTTTCCAATGTCAGCACATATAGGTGGACCTCATTCTTTTTAAAGACTCTATAGTATCAATCATTGTGTGAATACATGATAATTGAACAAGAGAAACAGGTTGTTTCCAATCTTTTGCTATCACAAGCAATGTCACCATGAACTTTGCACATCTAGCTTTGTCCATGGATATGGAATTGCTAGGTCACTTTTGAAAAGCAGGGGCAGCATTTTGGCTCTAAGCTGTTGTACAAAACTATAAGATCTAGGAACTCAGATACATATAAACCTAATTGAAAAAGAAAATAGCCTCCATTACTGAGTACCAACAACTTACTCAGCAGTGCATGAAGTGTTTTATATACATTATTTATAAGCGGCACAGTTACCTTCTGGGATTAGTATTATTATCCCCATTTAACAGATAAATTGAGGCTCAGACTGGGATAAGTAACAAGTTTTCAACGTGAAAAATACTAATTATTGAATTTATAGTTTTAATCGAACTCTGCTCTAAGAGTCTGAAAACTCGCTCAGCTAGTTAGACCATGGTATTATGAAGATGTGGCCCAGGGGAAGCACTGAGGTAGTGCTAAGAGGTAAGTGAGTGAGCTTTACTTTGTCTCATGGCCTCAGCCTATGTCTTTAATTCTGCAAAGCCAAGGTCAAATATACACCTTGCGTGACAAGGGGAAACGGAGCCAGTCTTTATTAGTTCTAGGCACTCAGCTGGGCTCTTTACATGTATTATCTCAGTAAAGCTCTGCAAAAATTTACAATATGGCAACATCCCCATTTTACCGACAGGAAATTGAGGTACGGAATTTATGGTAATTTACTCAAAGTTACCTAGGCAAGAAAACAGCCAAGTCAAGATTTGAATTAATGTCTAACTAAAAAAAAAAAAAAAAAAAAAGTAAGTCATCTTTTTTCTACTTTTCTGTACCAGAGGAGGAGATAATTAAGAGAGAAATAAATAAATGTGTCAGTGTTTCTATACCAGAGGAGGATATAATTAAGAGAGAAACAAATAAATGTGTCAGTTTAAATCACTTTACTTCTTTTGTAAAACAACCTTAGAAAGCTAATCCTAGGTATATGCCCTACAGAAAGATATAATAAAATAATGCTCAAAAGATCACACAGTGTGAATCCATTAAGGAATATGTCATAATTGAGAAAATATTTAAAGCTACTCTGTTGTCCTATAATCCAAATAAATTTATTTCCTGACTTTAAAAAATCAGGCTGGGCGTGTTGGCTCACACCTGTAATCTCAGCACTTTGGGAGGCCAAGGCAGGTGGATGACCTGAGGTCAGGAGTTCGAGACCAGCCTGGCCAACATGGTGAAACACTGTCTCTACTAAAGTACAAAAAATTAGCCGGGCGTAGTGGCAGGCGCCTGTAATCCCAGCTACTTGGGAGTCTGAGGCGAGATTGCATAACTGCACTCCAGCCTGGGCAACAAGAGTGAAACTCCATTTCAAAAAAAAAAAAAAAAATCACCTTTTTTGCCTTTCCATTTTTGCTTTGGACCGCCCTCATGTTAGACAATATTCCTTTTAGGAACAGATAATTTTATTCTAGACTATTCAACTGTAGATATCTTTTTGATGTGCCTAACCATTTCATGACAAACTTAGGCATTGGTGGCTAGGTTTTACTTGGTCCTGCCCCTTTGGCCTCAGGTGATTGGGCAAGGGATAGATACCTGACTCAAGCTGGGCCAATCAGAACCTCAGTCCAGGGAATCTGGAATTGTGTCTGAGAGGATAAAAACTTGGTTGTTTACGGGCAGCCATTGTGTGTGTGTGGAGAAAAGGAAAGCCATCTGCAGAAAGAATGAGGGAGACAAGTAGCTAGAAGGAGGCAAGAGAGCTGGGTGCAGTGGCTAGCGCCTGTAATCCCAGCACTTTGGGAGGCCGAGGCAGGAGGATCACTTGAGGTCAGAAGTTTAAAACCAGCCTGGCCAACGTGGTGAAAGCTTGTCTCTACTAAAAAAATACAAAAATTAGCTGGGTGTGGTGGTGTGCATCTGTAATCCCAGCTACTTGGGAGGCTGAGGCAGGAGAATTGCTTGAACCAGGAGGCGGAGATTGCAATGAGCCAAGATTGCGCCACTGTACTCCAGCCTAGGTGACAGAGCAAGACACTAACTCAAAAAAAAAAAAAAAAAAAAAAAAAAAAAAACAAAGAAGGAGGCAAGAGAAATCATGTGACCTACGAAGAAAAGCTTAGGAGAGTTGTTGTCAGAGTTCCTAATGTTTTCCAGTCACTTACAGTCCTTTTCACTGATCCGGGTGAATTTTTGTCCTTGAGTTCCATGAAACACCCTGTATTCCTTTGACAAATCCACTTTTTTCCCCTCTCTTAAGCTAAGAGGGAGGATTCTGCTTTATTTATTTATTTTTGAGATAGAGTCTCTCTCTGTCACCCAGGCTGGAATGTAGTGGCACCAAGATGGCTCACTGCAGCCTTGACCTCCTGGGCTCTAGTGATCCTCCCGCCTCCAACTCCTGAGTAGCTGGGACTATGGGTACATGCCATCATGCCTGGCTAATTTATATATATATATTTTGCAGAGACAGGGTCTTACTATCTTGCCCATGCTGGTCTGGATCTCCTGGGCTCAAGCAACCTGCCCGCCTTGGACTTCCAAAGTATTGGGATTACAGATGTGAGCGATAGTACCCAGCCAGATTCTGCTTCTTGCAACTAAAGCATCGTTATAAGACTCCACTAATTTCCACGCCAAAACCAAAGCAAAAGGGTTCCAAAGCATAGACTCTCCAAATGATGTCATTAATATGAGAAAGTCATCTACTTATAGTCACTGAGGCGCCCATCGATGACAATACAACAACCAAGAGAGGCTGACATCTGGGGAGGGGCGTGAACAAACACCTGAGGGTTTGGTGGAACACCACGCAGGCTGGAGAGGGGAGCACAGATGAACTAGAGAGAAAAACACCAGGGTTACATGTCCGCGCAGCACACATGGTGTTCAGTATGTGGAAAGATGGCTCTGCTGATAGGTCAGGGGGCTGATTTGATGCTCGATAGCAACAGAAAGGCCTGCCCTTGTCACTTATTTAAATTGGAGGTGGAAAAGGGATGGATGTATTTTGTTCATCATAACAGTGCTTATGAATAAATATTAGTTGATAATATTAGAAATCGGGTAATGCCACATAATTAAAAAATCCAAATTGACAGCTTCTTTTGACAAATGGTAAGACCTGGAAATTCTGGGCTTGATTTCCTCCATGGCAACATTTGGCAAGGGCAGGGCAGAGTAGTTCTCTATTCCGACGAGGTTTGTGTCTCTGGTTCACCCAAATGTATGTATGACCTCCAGGCTCCTGGGAGGTGTAGTGAGTTCTGTCATCTGAGTGAGCAAACCCTGATTTAAGTGGTGCCAGCAAAGAGACACAACCAACATAAACACAAACCCTGCTGTGGACCAGGCAAAGTGCTTGACATTTAACACTCATTAATGTATAGAATTTCAACCTCTACACAAACCTATCAAGGGGGCATCCTCATTTTAACCACCAGGAAATTAAGGCCTGAGAAGTGTTGTAACTTGCACAGGAGTTCTAATGCAGTTATACTCTGGATCGAAATCATAATTTATCTCTTACTAGCTGTGTTACCTTAGAGAAATTACTTGACCTTTCTGAGCCTTATAAGAAATGTCCTGACAGCATTTAATCTGAAACTCAGAATAAAATCAGCCACTTCTGAGGCCCACAATTATCGTAGTCCCTATTTGTTTGAAAACTGACAGCTACACTTTTCTGTAATCTATATATTTTCCCATTTAAAAAAACACATTTTTAATGGGAGGAATATTACTGACCCATTTTAAAGAAGATAAATAACAGGTAAAGTTAACAAGTCACTTAATGAGCATATGGCAGAAAAATCCTCCAGAGCTGCTGTAGTGGAAACAAAGAAAGAGAAGGAACCATTGGTTTTTGAGTGTCTTCTGTGTGCCTGGCACCCAGCGAGGCACTTTAATTATACCAATAATATCACTCCTAGGCACTTTCTATATTCCAGGTATTGCACTAAGCACTTTAAATAATCAATTCTCATGATGCTTACATGAGGTGGGTACTTTTAGCACTCCAACTGATGTTAGAGAGATGATAAATAACAAAATTCTTAAGTGGCAGAACCAGATCCAAATTCAAAGCCCAAGGCGCTTAACCACTTAGCAATACAGATGGTACTACACACACTGTAAAGTGACAAATGGTGAGAAAACTTCCCACGCAGCCCATTTTCAATGGATCAGATGAGTGGGTAGAAAAAAAAAAACCAAAGAATCATGAAGCAGGCATGAAAACTCATTGCACTTCCAGAAAAAAATAATTTGAATAAAAGTAGTTAGAACTGCAGAATTTATAAATAGAAAGCATCTTAGAAGGTATCTATTAACCACTGCTTATTTGAAACATGGGGAAACTAAGGAATGGATGTACCCAAAGCCACACAGCTAGTTAATGCCAGACCTGGGCTTAAAACTTAGGACTCTGACTCCCAGGCCAGAGCATAAGTGACCTGAACAAGGTCACTCACGTAATAAATACCATATTATTCAAATGAACTTCCTCCCCAACGTGTCAATTAAAATTTTTTTTTAAATTATAACAACAGAAAAAAATAAAACCCCAACCGGGAATTTTAAATTTATCTTAAAACCTGACCTGGGCCAGGTGTGTTGGTTCACGCTTGTCATCTCAGCACCTTGGGAGGCTGAGGCGGAAGCACTGTTTGAGCCCAGGAGTTTGAGACCCACCTGGGTGACATAGTGAGAAACCACCTCTACAAAATATTTAAAAATGAGCCGGGCATTGTGGTGTGTGCCTGTAGTCCCAGCTACTGAGGAAGCTGAGGCAGGAGGATTGCTGGAGCCCAGCAGCAGTTCAAGACCAGCCTGGGCAATATAGCAAGACCCTGTCTCTAAAAGCAAAAACCAAAAAAAAAAAAAAAACAACAAAAAAACCCAACAACAACAACAGCAACAACAAAAAACAGGAGTTATATTTGAAGAGAGCTGTATGTGGAGCACAATGATTATAATTACAAATACAGGATCATTTCTGAACCCCCAGAGACCATCAGAATAGTTTCAGAATTGACCCCTACCTAGTGGCAGCTAAGAGCAGCAATGCTTCAGATGAAATAAAAAACATATTTAAAAAACGACCTCTTTGGAAAGCTTCTCTTCACAACCACTCTGACTTGATCCCCTTCCCGCTACCTTCTCCCCTCACTGAACCCCAGGAATTCGAAGGCAAAAATTACATGTGTTGGATTAAAACTCCCACCTTGGTCTCCAGCTGGCCTGTGTTTGCTCCCCAGCTGATAAGAGTCAGTCCTCAGAGTGCAAGTGCTGATTACTGGTGGAAAGACTTTGTCCATCCGGTCAGTGGTTAAATGAGGAAGATCAGAAGGGAAGTGAGAACTGGCTATAAGCCAGACCTCTGGTCTCAAGGAGGGCCCTGATGCGGCAGCCCTTAGTGGGGTTCAAGTCTATATGAGAACACACTCCCCCACCCTGGCCCCCAATCCCACTGCCTGGTTTAGGAGATGAGAGAGGAGAGTGGGTTGGTAAGAAACCAAAAGGCAATTCAAGACAGGGCAGTATGGAACCACTCATAACAACCAGGGTCAGCTTAAAAGGCAACAGGAAATAGCTACAAAAAAAGACCAAAATCCCAGCCTACTTTGGTTTTGCTTTAGTTGTTCTTTGGAACAGAAACATATGAAATTGGTAAGGAAGAATCAAGCTTTTTAAAAAATTTTTCTTCTCTGTCTCTCTCGTTCCTTTTGACCTTTTTGAAAGCCTAGTGAGAAAGGGCCTGCTTCATAAAAATGCCTCCTCAGGATTTTCTGTGCGGTCACCTTCTAGAATGAAATCTGCCATCTGGAAGGGTGAAAACCCAGCTATCTGAGCAGGTTCCATAATTCCAATTGAGGCCTACAATGGTCCAAAACTGTCTAAGAGCTTGATTGCTTCATTCACCACTGTCTCCGCAGGGCCTAGAACAGTGCCTGGCACACGGTGAGACCGTGGTATATAAATATCTGCTGAGTTAAGAAATGCCTTAACTGTTCAGAACCCAGACACAGCTAACACTGAAATACATTCACAAATGATTTTTTTTTTTCCACACAGGGTCTCACTCTGTCACCCAGGCTGGAGTACAGTGGCACAACCACGACTCACTGCAGTCTTGACTTCCCCAACTCAAGTGATCCTCCCATGTCAACCTCCCGAATAGCTGGGACTATAGGCAAGTGCCACCACACCTGGCTGATTTTTTGTACAGACGGGGATCTCAGTATGTTGCCCAGGCTTGTCTTCAACCCCTAGGCTCAAGTAGTCCTCCTGCCTTGGCTTCCCAAAGTGCTGGGATTACAGCTGTGAGCCATTGCATCTGGCTCACAAATGATTTAAACGGACAGAGCATAATCCAAAGCGAGGATGTTCCAGGCAACTCCCAAGCCCTGGCCCAGAAAAACTCACACATAAAAAACACTCTTTCCACCCAGAGAACAAGGTGTGTTTTTAAACTCCTCATCAGATGAGATATTCTGGAGGAACTGGAGAGCAGGAGAAGGATGTATCTAGGACGTTCTTACTTTGGGATCTATTGAGTGGATGGAGTTTTATATTTCACCCTAATGATGTCAACCCTAGCTGAACAGGGCCCCTTTATGTCATCTCTGGGTGTTGACTGAATATGAGCTATTGACACTCCCGTTCAGAGAATGGCCTAGACTGACACAGATGTCTCCAAATGCAGTCAGCTGTGATTTTCCTCAAGTTCTTTCAAGACAGTGCCTACCCTCCCAATGTGCAATCACTGGAGACTTCTTTCTTTAAGTGTCAATAAATGATTCTCCTAGCTTCTAGCAAACACTTACTACATGTCACAAGAGTATGGAGTGCTTCACATGTGCAGTGACTTCTTTCACGCTGCTAACAACCCTAGAGTCATTGTTTAGATTTTTCTCTCTCTCTCTTTTTTTTTTTTGAGATAGGGTCTTGCTCTGTTGCCCAGGCTGGGGTACAGTGGCATGAACATGACTCACTGCGGCCTCGACCTCCTGGGCTCAAGCAATCCTCCCACCTCAGCCTCCTGAGTAACTGGGACCACAGGCATGTGCCACCACGCCTGGCTAACTTTTTCTATTTTTTTTATAGAGATGGGGTCTTGCTGTATTGCCCAGGCTGGTCTCGAACTCCTGGACTCAAGCAATTTTCCCACATTGGCCTCTCAAAGTGATGGGGTTACGGGCATGAGATTTCTGTTTAGATTTCATAGATGACCAAACTGAAGTGCAGAGAGGTTAAGTGGTTCCTGGTCATAACAGTGATAAAGTTGGGTAGAATCTTAGGTTCCATCAGTTGTACCAAAGTAGGACTCCTGTACATCTCTTGCAGGTTCACGGGAAGTGGAGAAGGAAAAAGACAATGAGGGAGGAAGAAAAGCAGGCAGTGCAAAAGAAGCAAAGGAGGAAAGGAAAATGAATGAGGGAAGAGTAGGAATGACAAAGAAGAGGAGAATTCAGGTTGCCAAAGCTGAAATTGAGTAACTGAGTAACGTGCCTTAAGAGAAACGCTAACAAAAATAACAGCTGCTGACTGTGTGCCTGATAACTATCCCAAATCCTTTCATTTATATACAAGGGCCTTTTATGGCCGGGCGTGGTGGCTCATGCCTGTAATCCCAGCACTTTGGGGGGCCAAGGTGGGCAGATCACCTGAGGTCAGGAATTTGAGACCAGCCTGGCCTGCATGGTGAAACCCCGTCTCTACTAAAAATACAAAAAATTTAGCTGGGCGTCGTAGTGCGTGCCTGTAATCCCAGCTACTTGGGAGGCTGAGGCAGGAGAATTGCTTAAACCCAGGGGGCGGAGGTTGCAGTGAGCCGAGGTTGCACCACTGCACTCCAGCCTGGGCGACAGAGCGAGACTCCGTCTCAAAAAAACAAAATAAACAAAACAAAACAAAAACCCAACTCTCTCTCTCTCTATTATATATATATATATATTCGTTTTAAATGAATTTTCATAAGAACTCTGTAAGGTGGATTCCATTACTAGCTTCATTTTATGGATGAGAATATTGAGGCTCAGAAAAGGTACATGGCTGACCCACCCTACAAGGTCATAGGGCCAGGAAGAGGCAGAGTAGGATGTAAACCTAGGTGTTCTGACTCCAGAATCCATGCTCTTAAGGGCTATATTACTTCAGTACAAAGTATTTCCTATCTCATACATCCTATATATTAAATCACATGTAGTTTAGGCACTTAATGTATCACCTTGATTGCGAAGCCTAACACTGCTCTGAAAAGCTTGATCTAGACTCACCAAACCAGAGTTGGCTGGTTCAGGCCACTGTCTCGAAGCAAGGCCAGAAGAGGAGCAAGGTTTTACAATCATCATCCCTTGGCTACTTCCTGGCCCCACACTGACAAATATGGGCAGCTGCTAAAAATGGTGTCTATGTTTGCTATTGATCTTCCTTGGGCAGTCAGCATGGAATTAATCTCCACCTGTTGGGATGCTTCCATGGCTATGTCATGCTTATGTGAACACTCAGGGTACAGGATGATATTTGTCAGTTATGTGGCCTCCTGGACCTAACTCCATATTACCCTGGGCTTCAGATGTAGCCTAGCACACATGTAATTAATTCAGTGTGGAAAAGCTCTAGATTATGTGTTCATTCATTCACTTAACCAAAATGTGCTGAGCACTCTCTAAGTACAAGCACTGTTCTTGGCACTATTATACACCAGCCAGTAAGACTGAAAGGGTATTATCTCTGGAGCTCGTCCTACAGTTCTCAACCTCATTGGTATTTGCAGCCAGATAACTCATTATTGTGGAGCATCGTCCTGGGCACTATAGGGTGCTAAACAGCATCCCTGACCTCTACCCACTAGATGTCAGTAGATCCTCCCCCATATGTCTCCAGACCTTGCCAAATGTCCCCTGAGGCTCAAAATCATCTCTTTTGAGAACAACTGCTTTAGAGGCGAGGAAAAGAAAAGAAACTATTAACAATTAAACGAATATGATATTTTCAGATAATAATGGGTCTAAAGTAGATAAACCGGCAATGGAATTGAGTTCTAAGCATGTGCAAAACTCACTTCTCTTTACCCAGGAAGCACAAGAAATGAGGAAATTGATGGAGAAGCCCAGGTGCAGTGGTTCCCGCCTGTAATCCTAATGTTTTGGAAGGCTGAGGCGGGGGGGATTGCTTGAGCCCAGGAGTTTGAGATCAGCCTGGGCAAAAGAGTGAGACCCTGTCTCTACAAAAAATTAGCCAGGCGTGTACCTGTAGTCCTATGTACTTGAGAGGCTGAGGCAGGAAGATCACTTGAGCCCAGGCATTTCAAGTTGCAGTAAGCCATGACTGTGCCACTGTCCTCCAGCCTGGGCAACAATGAGATACTGTCTCAAAAAAAAAAAAAAAAAAAAAAAAAAAAAGAAAGAAAAAGAAATTGATGGACAGAACTTATATTGGACCACTGCTCTTGGTCAAGTGGCTCCCAATAGAGACTGGAGGGCTGATGGTGTTTTCTAAACATTTAACTCCATGCTCCTTTCTGTCTGACAGAGGTTGGGAGAAAGTAAACAAGAAAGGCTGGCCAGTCAATGGACGGCCATTGCTGCAGCTCTAATGCCAACCTGGCAGGCAATTCCAGCCAGCTTCGGGCAGACATTCCCCAGGGAGGGCATTCTCATAAATGACAATCCCTTATCAGATTCCAGCCTGATCTCATAAGTCTGGTGAAAAGAAAAGCCAGGCTTTAAAGGAAGAAAGAAAAATAAAGAAGCAAAGCAATTTATTAAGCCTGGAGCTGAAGGCCATCAGGAGACACCAGCCTAGTGTCAATGAGACGTGCACAGGATTTAGAGTCACGAGGTTTGAGTTTGTGACCCAGCCCTGCTATTTATCTAAGAGAATATCATGGTATCTCTCTAAATCTCAGTTTCTGCCCCTATGAAATGGGAAGGATAAAAAATAAGTCTCATTTGGGTTTGCCTCTCGTATTAAGGCAGGTTGAACTTATTATCAACTCTACCTTAGAAGCACAGATGATAATTGTATCATCAGTAATACATCATTTATTGAGTGTAGGTTAGCTGTTAGAGTCTGTGCTAAGCGCTTGACATGTATTACCAGTTTACCCTTACCCTAGTGCCGTGAGTACTATTATTAGTGGAAACAATGTCTAAGCTGTTGAGTATTATCCTGTTCTCCAGAAATGGTTATTTTAATTTGCTTAAGTGCATATTTTTCCCAAGAAAAAAAGTTTTCCTAGATTATTATTATTTGAGACAAGGTCTCTCTCTCTATCACCCAGGCTGGAGTGGACCATGGCTCACTGTAGCTTCAGCCTCCTGGGCTCACGCAATCCTCTCACCTCAGCCTCCCAAGTAAATGGAACTACAGGTGCACACCATCACACCTGGCTAATCCTTTTTTTTTTTTTTTGTAGAGACAAGGTCTCACTATGTTGCCTAGGCTAGTCTTGAACTCCTGGGCTCAAGTGATCCTCCCGCCTCAGTCTGCCATAGTGCTGGGATTATAGGCATGAGCCACCGTGCCCAGCCTCTTCTACATTATTAAGACACTAAGCTGTCATATTTAAGTTAACAATCAACCCGCCAGTTAAACCCTGGAGAGACCCAAAAACCTAATAGCTGGAGATTCATTCAATCTGATTTTTCTAGTGATAATCAACAGGCTAACTTACAACCACCATTTTTAGCTGTCCATATATCCAAAGCTGGGGAAGGAAGGTGGTAAACTCTAACACCTTATCTGACTGGGACCAGATCATACCTTTGTTCTCACCTACATAAAATGCAAGTTAATATGTGTTCATGGCTTTGCCTATGTCATCTGCTTTTACATACATTTTCTCCGCTGAGCTCTCAAACCTACATGTGAAGCAGATAGTTTCCATAATCTGAGATTCCACGAGGTTGAGAATGACTTGTCTGAGGTCCCACAGTTTATAAGGGGCTAGGCCAAGCTCAAAAAGGTGCTCAACAAACAACACGAGAGGGAAAAATCAGGGCATATATCTACATGGAAGAAACTGCAGTGAAAAGCAAGATTCTCTTTATATTCTGACTGTGCTTTTCCAATTAGAAACTCATATTAGGCACCAAGAAGAGACTGTCAAATGTTTATTTTCAGAAAAACATGCAGGATATTTCTGCTGTTCCTCTCCAGAAAGAAACAGCCTCGTTGCTTAAAACCAGTTGTTAGGCTGTATTTTTAGACTTCATGGTACAGTATCAATGAGTCAAAAATAAAAAAAACACAAAAAAATGGGAGGGCACAGATACTGTAAACAGGAAAAGTCACAAAAATGGAACTAAGAAAAGCTGAGAGCACAGCCTGTGGGTTGGGGGCGGGGGGATTTTCATTTTCGTCTGCAGTTCAGGTTAACCAGAAATGAAAGTTCTCCAGTCGCCTTGTAGAAAATGGAAATTTTGGCTTCAGCGATTATGCAAGTAGCAGACACCCTGTGGTTTGGAAACTTTTTGCTTTGCCAACTGTCAGTTTTCTCTTTTCCCGTGAAAAACAACCTGTAGGAAGGAGTAAAAAAGTACTGCATCTTTCAAAAACTTAAAAGTCTCAAGTGTAATTTGTGTGAAGAGATATTGAAAACAAACTGCAGTACTTGTAATTTAAAGACATTCTAGGTATTGCCTATTCACGGTATAATACATTTGGAAATCCTGGGCTCAATGGAAGCCACTCAAAAAGCAAACAAATCACATACATCGTCCTGAAAACCTAAGAATTAGCAAAAATTAATTAGAAAATCAGAATCAACTTTACATTAATTTTGGAGTACATGCTTACTGTCAGGATTTTCATGTTTCAATTTTTCATCAACCCTGTTAGAATGCCTCTGATTTACGCTTTTCCAAGTCTCTTTATATTTTGTGACTCATGTATAGGTAGAGGCTGAAATAAGTCCTCCTTAGGGAGTTTATAATTAAAACAAACGGACTGTATTAGGTCCAGAGTCCTAGCCTATCTCTGATTTGTTGGTAGAAACATCATATTTGGATAAGGGTTTTAGAAAAGCATCACCAAATTGTAAAAACAGAAAAGTCAAACTCATTTGGGACATATAGAAAAATTCTTAATCTTAACATCCACGACTTGTTTCACTGTCACAGAAGAAATATTTCCTCTCAACTTATAGGCTTCTATTATTTAGTCATGAAACTTCCTTGTCACCTAATGCAGGCTGTGATTTTAAATGGGATTCAGACTCTTTTTGAAGCCAATGTGGGATTCAAAGATTAAAACAAAACAAAACAAAACTGGAAGCCACAGGTCAGGAGAACACAGAACTATGAAAAAGGAATTAAAAAAAAAAAAAAAGATTTCTTGGCAAGCACCAGGGAACACAACTGGGAGGAAAGACCTTTTGAGAGACAGAATGGTGGTGGAGAGCCGGCTCTCGGCCACTCAAGAAAGCCCACCGTCCCATTTTCGAGCTGGTTGTTAGGTACAACTAATATTAAAGTACATGAACTTACAATGAAATAAATCGCATTAAAAGCAAAGGTAATAAAACTCTTCACTTTCCAATTGTTTTACTACATTTACTATGACCTTTGCTCTTGTGGTTATTGAATCTGCATGGAAGTAACACCATTTAATGATATGCTACTGCTCATCTCTTCCCAGATCAGTAAGTCAGTCAAGGTGAGAGTATTTACACCACAGAAAATGGTAAGTGCTGCAAATCAGTGCCCCCTTTTCCCCAGAGCTGGTTGTGTCAGAAGTGTTTGCACTAGAGTGACTCCATCTTGAATAGGACCTGGGTAAAATAAGGCTGAGACCTACTGGGCCGCATTCGCAGGAGGTCAGGCATTCTTAGTCACAGGATGAGAAAGGAGGTCAGCAGGGCTGGTAACACAAGATACAGGTCATACTCAGCTGATAAAACAGGACACAGCAAAGAAGCCAGCCAAAACCCACCGAAACCAAGATGGTGATGAAAAAAGACCACTGGTAGTCCTCACTGCTCATTTTACACTAATTATAATGCAACAACATGCTTTAAGACACTCTCACCAGCACGATGACAGTTTACAAATGCCATGGCAATGTCCAGAAGTTACCCTATATTGTCTAAAAAGAGAAGGAACCCTCACTTCTGGGAACTGCTTGCCCGTTTCCCGGAAAATTAATGGATAATCCATCCCTTGTTTAGCATATGATCAAGAAATAATCATAAAAATAGCCATCTAGCAGCTCTTGGTGCTGCTCGGCCTATGGAGTGGCCATTCTTTTGTTTCTTTACTTCTCTAATAAACTTGCTTTCACTTTACTCTATGGACTCATCCTAAATTCTTTCCTGCTCGAGATCTAAGAACTCTCTCTTGGGCTCTGGATCAGGACCACTTTCTGAGAAACATTTACCAGCATACCAGTGGAGAAAGTGATGGTCAGAACACTCAGGATGTGGAGGCTGTTGAGAGACCATGTGATAAAGATGAACAAACAGAGGCTTCAGGTTTAGAGAGAATTGTGTTCGAAGCCCAGCTTACTTAACTTCAGTAGGACTTACTATTTTAAATCTCTAAAATAGATTTACTAATACCTTCCAGGGTTGTTGTGCATAGAACTCGGCGAACAGAGGCCAACATAAAGGTGACTATTATAATTTATTTCTTTATTTTTATTTTTATGTTTTGAGACAGAGTCTCACTCTGTCACCCAGGCTGGAGTGCAGTAGCGCAATCTCTGCTCACTGCAACTTCTGCCTCCCGGGTTCAAGCAATTCTCCTACCTCAGCCTCCCAAGTAGCTGGGACTACAAGCGTGTGCCACCATGCCCACCTAATTTTTTTTTTTTTTTTTTGAGATAGAGTCTCACACTGTTGCCTGGGCTGGAGTGCAATGGTGCGATCTTGGCTCACTGCAACCTCTGCCTCCTGGGTTCAGGCAATTTTCCTGCCTCAGCCTCCCAAGTAGCTGGGATTACAGGCGCCCGCCACCAGGCCCAGCTAATATTTTTTGTATTTTTAGTAGAGATGGGGTTTCACTATGTTGGCCAGGCTGGTCTGGAACTCCTGACCTCAGGTGATCTGCCTGCCTCAGCCTCCCAAAGTGCCGGGATTTCTTATAATTTATTGTTGGGTACTGGGCTTAATACCTGGGTGATGAAATAATCTGTACAATAAACCCCTATGACACGAGTTTACCTGTGTAACAAATCTTCACATGAACCCCCCGAACCTAAAAGTTAAAAATAAATTTATTATTATACTTCAAGAAATCCACAGTGCATAGCTCACTGATGAAGGTCTCCTGACCTTGGATGGCAACTCTCAGATCAGATCCTCCGTGTCATTTGCCTTTCCAGCTCTTTTGCCACTGGAATGTAAGTTCCACAAATGCAGAGATTTGTTTCATTTCCTGGTGTTTTCCTAGCCCCTAAGACAGTGCTTAGCTCATCCTGGAGCTCGACAAATATTTGTGGAATGAACAAACGAGCTGATTTTCCTTCATTTCCATCTCCTGCTCTCCTTCCGAGTTTTCTATCCATTTCTACTTTGAAGGTCCCATTGGCAGCTGAGTGACTCTTTTGTCTTTTTTTTTTTTAATATTATACATATTCAAGGTATACAACATTACGTTTTGATTCTTTTGCCTTTTTTTTTTTTTTTTTTTTTTTTTTTTTTGAGACGGAGTCTTACTCTGTCACCGAGGCTGGAGTGCAATGGGGTGATCTCGGCTTACTGCAAACTCTGCCTCTTGGGTTCAAGTGATTCTCCCGCCTTAGCCTCCTGAGTAGCTGGGATTACAGGTGCACGGAACCATACCTGGCTAATTTTTGTATTTTTAGTAGAGACAGGGTTTCACCATGTTGGTCAGGCTGGTCTCGAACTTCTGACCTCATGATCTGCCCGCCTTGGCTTCCCAAAGTTCTGGGATTACAGGTGTGAGCCACTGTGCCTGGTCGCCTTTTTTTTTTTTTTCCTTAATTATCTATGTATTTTATGATAGAGACAGGGTCTCGCTATGTTGCCCAGGCTGGTTTTGAACTCCTGGGCTTAAGTGATCCTCCTGTCTCAGCCTCCCAAAGTGCTGGGATTACAGGCATGAGCCATCACACCCGGCCTCTTTTGCCGCTTAATTGCTAGATGCCTCCCAGTTGTGTGGCTGCTATCTTTCCAGAATCTTTTCCCTGCTGAAGGAGGCTGCCATGACCTTAAAGCACCGGTGGAAGATGTTTCCAGCTTTTTCATTCACAAGCAGATTTGAGCACATGTCATTATGCTCTGTCGGCAAGTTTCTCCCACTTCTGTTCCTGCTCTATTCTAATCTCAGTTCCGTTCTGCCTCCATCAGAAGGGACGTGTCTTGTGAGAGGAAATCTCACCCAACAACACTTGAGGCTGTATCCAGGGAACACAATATTTTCCCCCATGTCCCTATCTCAAAGCTGTTTCTTACACTTGCTCTTGAACAGTATTTCTGAAGGGTGGGGAGGGTGGAGTAGGGTCACTCAAAAAAGCGTTGGTGCTTCTGGTAACAGTGGCCTGGACGGGGGATTATGCAAACTCATTGGGGAGTCATTAAATTCCAGAATTTGAAATTTCAGTCACTCTTGCTTTAGGCAGAGGGATAATACTGGGTGCAGCTGGCCACTCAGCCCCTCGGCGTAGGGCCGTGGCTGGGAGCAGCCCCTGGGGAGTCAGACAGGTGTGATATCTGACCGTGGCCTGCCCTCTAACTAGCTGGTGACTTTAGGCCAGCCATGTATCCTCTCTGAGTAGCTACTGTAAAATGGAGACAATTTTGCCTAGTGCACTGTCAGCATTCCATATTATTACTTTTTAAAGTACAGTGTATTATTTAAGAAGTGTCAGGGTCAAGAGCACAGACTTGGACTTAAATCCCAGCTCTGCTCTATATTACCTGTGTGACCTTGTATAGGTTACCTCACTTCTCTTGACCCTTGGTTTTCTTGTCTGAAAATGGAGATACTAACAGCACACTCACTTCCCAGGGCTGGGTGGCTCACATGAGATACGATGTATAAAATGCTTGGAAGAGGACACATTCTATAAATGGTAATATTAATAATTATTAATAATATACTTTTCACTAACAAAAAACAAGTCATTGGCCGGGCACGGTGGCTCACGCCTATAATCCCAGCACTTTGGGAGGCCGAGGTGGGTGGATCAAGAGGTCAGGAGTTCAAGACCAGCCTGGCCAAGATGGTGAAACCCTGTCTCTACTAAAAATACAAAAATTAGCCTGGCGCGGTGGCTGGTGCCTGTAATCCCAGCTACTCGGGATGCTGAGGCAGATAATTGCTTGAATCCAGGAGGCGAAGGTTAAAGTCAGCCGAGATCACGCCACTGCACTCTACCCTGGGTGACACAGCAAGACTCCATCTCAGAAAAAACAAACAAACAAATAAAAAAACACCAAGCAATTGATACACACTCCTTCAGGATGAATGCTCCCACAGGCCATGTTCAGGTGCCGGGCAGCTGGTGAGCAGGCTCCACTCTGTCCCTGGACCTTGCAGAAGAGAAGGGAGCAGGCAGGTCTGGCCATATACAAACCTAGTCTGAATGTTCCGTCATCACCTCGCCTGTCTGGAATGCCTTAAATTTTCAAAGTGCTTTCATTTCTATTTCCTCTTTTGAACTTTACAAGGAGTCTCGATGTGCCAGAAATGTCATACCCTCATTTTACAGACAAGGTCACTGAGGCCCAAAGAAGCAGCTACTCAGAGAGGGCACATGGCTTGCCTGAAGTCACCGGCCTCAGGTGAGGATGGCCAAGATCAGGTATCATACGTGTCTGACTCCCCAGGGACTTCTTTCTCCCTTGTGGTCACAAAGGTAAATGAGACAAGACTCCTGATGGGAGTTCCTTTCTTTCTTTTCTTTTTCTTTATTTATTTTGAGACAGGGTCTCACTCCATCACCCAGGCTGGAGTGCAGTGGTGCGAATGTGACTCACTGCAGCCTTGAACTCCTGAGCTCAAATGATCTTCCTACTTCAGCTTCCCGAGTAGCTAGGACTACAGGTGTGCACCACCACACCTGGCAATTTTTTTTTTTTTTTTGTAGAGATGGGATCTTGCAATTTTGCCCAGGCTGTTCTCAAACTCCTGGGCTCCAACAATCCTCCCACCTTAAGTGCTGGGATTACAGGCATTAGCCACTGTGCCCAGCCAGGAGCTCCTTTTTTCTATCGCCTCAAACCATCTCCTGGTCCTTAACAAGAGCATTCACCAAAAAGCAGAGTTAAAAAATATCAAACTAAAATATAAGCCAGTTCCTGTATGCAATGCTTCATCTCGTGCCTTTTACAGTGGGAAGCCTTTCCATCACATTAAACTCGAATTGCAAGCTGAATGCAGCTCTCCCAATCCAGGGATGCTTTTGGGAATCTGCAGTGCTTCATCATTATGGTCTTGGCTGCCTCGATGGCTCAGGCTGCCAGTCCCTGAAGACTTTTATTAGACTGTAGTCAATTAAAAAAATACACAATTTTAAAAAAAATTGGAGAATTCTGCAACAGTCCTGGAGATAAAAAGCTCTGGTTTTTCTGGCTTGTAAACTATTCCAACTACTGTAGAGTCCTGAAGGCTTTAGTGCACTGGAGCAAGGAAGAGTTTTGTCAAAGAGAAATGATTTGCTTACACAAGAAAAGGGAATCCCGTGGTGCAGACAGGGATGAAGCGTGGAGAAAAAAGATATGAACCTGGAAAACTCAAATGAGCAAGATCACCCCCAGATTTCCATGAATATTTTGGTTGAGAATTAGAAATCCTCGTAGAACTTTCAGTTTTGTTCCATTACAATGTCTCTGTGTGACAGCCAATTTGAGTTCTGCCTTAGTTGCTACAGAAATTCGTAGGTACCTCTTCTTCCACAGCACAGGAGTAAGTTATTAATTAAAATTTAATAACATAGGGAGCAATCCGGACTGTTTTTTCCCTATAATTGGCAATTAGTCTATTTTATCATTTCTTTCTTCTGATTACATAATAAAATACCCAATTTCCATCAAATTGTGAACGTGGTCCATTTTGCTGGCTTCATTCATTGTTTTGTTTGCTTTCCCGTGAATAACTATTTTTTGAGCACCTACTCTGTGCCAGGCTCTTGAGGATAAAGTAGTGACCACACATTTTTGTTGGGGAGAGGGTGAGGGTGGGTGCCAGATAATTGAATCTTATGCCATAATTGAAATGGCCAGAAATTATTTTTCTTTTATTTACAGATAATGAGATATGTCATTTAAAGCAACCTTCCCGCTTCCCCAAGACAGCAGAGGCAAGGCTGAAAAAGGGAAAATCTCTTGCATCCATCTCTAACAGGTCTCTCTACAATAACAGAAGTGTCTAGAGTGTGCTGGCCACTAGATATGGCTAACACTGTTAAGATAATGGGGCTATGATCAGGTGTGTCAGCCTCAAGGAGAGGCTCCAGAAGAAGATGAAGCAGGCTGGCTTCACATCCTCTTTAATTGCTGCCTCAGTGGCCTTAGACATTTCATTAAGCTTTTTGAGCCCCAGTTTCTTCATTTGTAAAATGAGGGGATGGTGTTACCCATAATCCTTAGCATAAAAATCACCACTGAGGTCCCCCTCCCTCTCTTATTCCTGGTTGTGATAGCCATGGGAGAAAATAAAATGGTGGGGAGGCCAGGTGCGGTGGTTCACGCCTATAAATCCCAGGACTTTGGGAGGCGGAGGTGGGCAGATTGCTTGAAGCCAGGAGTTCAAGTCCAGCCTGGACAACATGGTGAAACCTTATCTCTACAAAAAAATGAACATTAAAAAAATACAATAGTGGGACTGGCATTAAATGATCGGGGGAATTTAGGGGAAACATTTTGCTTCTTTGCTGTGCCTTTTGGATAACTCAGAGGTTGAGCACCGTCATCTATAGGCCCAGTTAACTGTGACAGCATTCTTCCTGCTGGGTACCTTCCACTCAATGACCCCTGGGTTTCAGTAGTTGCAAAATAGGCGATTTGAAGTCTGAGCACCTGAGGCCAAATCTTAGCTCCACTGCTTTATCCACTGTGTGATTAGCATCCATTCACATATTCAGAAATATTCATCAAGCTCTTATTGTGTTCCAGACTTTACAATAGGCTCTGGGGACTCAACAGTGACACAAGCCACAGAGTCAAGTGCTCCTCTCTCAAAGACTTGCCAACAAAAGAGAAAGCCAGAAAACAAGCAAATCAAGCAACACACAGGGTGATTTCAGGTCGTGTTAAGTAGCATGAAAATGAGAATACAGACTAATGTGATGGGCAGAGTTGTTACTTTAGACAGAGCAGGCTGGACCAGCGGTTCACACCTGTAATCTCAGCACTTTGGGAGGCTGACGCAGAAGGATCGCTTGAGCCCAGGAGATTGAGGCTGCAGTGAGCTATGAGTTATGCCCTGAGCTATGAGCTACGGTCACGCCACTGCACTTCAGCTTGGGTGACAGAGTGAGACACTCTCTAAAATGCTATAAATAAAGCGGTTAGGAAAGCGCTATTTGAGGAGGCAACATTTAGTCAGAGATAGCAATGATGAGGATTCAGCCTTGGCAGATCTGAGAAAAGCATATTCCAGACAGAGGCCAACAAAGTGCAAAGGCCCTGAGGCAGAACATGCTTGGGTTAAGATGTTGTTGCATAACTTTTTTTTTCATTATTGCATTTTTTTTTTTCCGAGACAGAGTCTTGCTCTGTTGCCCAGGCTGGAGTACAGGGGCACCATCTCGGCTCACTGCAACCTCTGCCTCCAGGGTTCAAGCAATTCTCCAGCCTCAGCCTCCTGAGTGGCTGGGATTACAGGCACGCACCACCATGCCTGGCTAATTTTTGCATCCATGTGATCTGCCCACCTCGGCTTCCCAAAGTGTTGGGATTACGGGCATGAGCCACCGCACCCGGCCCCATAATTGCACTCTTAAGGAGCCTCTCTAGACACTTTTTCCCCCAGTACCCTCCTCCCCCATGAAATGTTAATAGCACAGATATACTTTATATCTTATCTGCTGGGCAGGACTGAGTTTTTTTTTTTTTTTTTTTTTTCTTTTTGAGACAGAGTCTCACTCTGTCACCCAGGCTGCGATCTCAGCTCACTTCAATCTCCACCTCCTAGGTTCAGGTGATTCTCCTGCCTCAGCCTCCTGAGTAGCTGGGATTACAGGTGCGTGCCACCATCCTCGGCTAATTTTTGTATTTTTAGTAGAGACACGGTTTCACTGTGTTGGCCAGACTGGTATTGAACTCCTGACCTCAAGTGATCTGCCCACCTCAGCACCCCAAAATGCTAGGATTATAGGTGTGAGCCACTACACCCGGCTGAGAACTGAGTTTTGAAGGGCTGAAAACTATTGTAATACCTAAGATTTTCTTTACCCCTCAAGAACCAATTATAACTTCCCTTGAGGGGTGAAGTCACCCTATGGAGAATGCACACTTTAAGAAAAAAAAGGCAACAAATGTGGCTGGAGCTTGGTCACCAAGAGGGAGAAAACAAGAGACAAGCTTCGAGTTAATGAGGGGCTCATCAGTGGTTCTCGAAGTGTGATCTTAGGACTCGCAGCAGCATCAACTGGAACCTGTTAGGAATACAGAGTGGCACCTGGGAATCTGTGTGTTCACAGCCTTCCGGGTCACTCTCATGCCTGCTGAAGTCTGAAACCACTGGGCTGGAAACATTCACTGCATTGTAGGCCATAGTAAGAAGTACGGAGTTTGTTTCAAATGCAGCAAAAAGCCAATGGAGGCTTTTAGGCATGGAGAAGATAATCTGGGGCTATTTATAAAGGATAAGTCTGCTTACTGTGAAGAGACCAGACTGGAATGGGTGAGGCAAAAATGGAAGAATGAGAAATAATCCAAAAGGCTTTTGCACTGCTACTCATCTGTAAAATGGGCATGCAAAGATGACCAACCTCATAAGGTTGTTGTGAGGATCAAATGAGCTAATACCCACAATGGCTTGGCCGGGTGTGGTGGCTCACGCCTGTAATCCCAGCACTTTGGGAGGCCGAAGCGGGTGGATCACATGAGGTCAGGAGCTCAAGACCAGCCTGGGGAGAGAAACCCCGTTTCTACTAAAAATACAAAAAAGTAGCTGGGCATGGTGGTGCATGCCCGTAATCCCACCTACTTGGGAGGCTGAGGCAGGAGAATTGCTTGAACCTGGGAGGCGGAGGTTGCAGTGAGCCAAGATCATGCCACTGCACTCCAGCCTGGGCAACAGAGTGAGACTCTGTCTCAAAAAACCAAAACAAACAAACACAATGGCAAAGACATGAAATCAACCTAAATGTCCATTAATGGTAGAACAGATAAAGAAAATGTGTCACATAGACACCATGGAATACTACGCAGCCATAAAAAAGGGAGATAATGTCCTTTGCAACAACATGAATGGAGCTGGAGGTCATTATCATAAGCGAAGTAATAAACGCACAGAAACCCAAACACTGCATGTTCTCACCTGTAAGTGGGAGCTAAACACTGAGTACACATGGACACAAAGAAGGGAACAACAGACACTGAGGCCTGCCTGAGGGTGGAGGGCAGGAGGAGGGTGAGCTTCAAAAATCTACCTGTTGAGTACTATGCTTATTACCTGAGTAACAAAATAATATGGACACCAAACCCCTATGACACCCAATTTATCTACAGAACCAACCTGCACATGTGCCTCTGAAACTAAAATAAAAGTTAAAAAACAAACAAAAAAACCAATAAAATCAAATTAGTGAATAGCTACAAATAACTTGGTATAGTGCTTGGCACATAGTAAGCACCCAATACCTATTAAAACTATTCTTCTCTGCCCTTTAGTTCTCCCAGACTCCTCATGGGTTAATACCCAAGCACAGATCCTCACGCACCCCCCACCATTTGCTTTATATTCCTCTATTTATGCCAATGTGACTGACTCAGCTGGTCTGTGGGCTGGTAAAACTGTAACACGTTTGCAAGCCTGTTTCAGGTCATGGTGAAGGTCCATGGTGTTCTACTCAGTTTCCTTTTATTTTCTTTATTTTTTTTTTTCCTGTGAGATTTAACTATTGGCCTAGAAAATGCAACTTAATGTCAAACCCGAGTTTTATAATCAGTTCTATCATTAACTTTGGACAGTTTTTGCATCCATAAAATAAGAAGTTCCACATGTGGGGAGGCGACACATTGCAGAGTCAAGCATGGACTTTGGAATCAGGCAAACCTGTGTGCGAGACCTCACTCTGACACTAGCCGGTGGGACTTTGGGCAAGTCATTTAATCCCTTTTAGTCTGTTTCTTTATCTGAAAAATATGGATAATGACAGTATCTGCCCCACAGAATTGAGAAGGCAACAGGAGAATTCGTGGAAAGCACCCAGCACAGTGCCTGGCACTCAACGTTAGCCATGATGACTATTAATTACCGAACCTGTCACAGGAATGATGTAGCTACATGAACCATTAAGAAAAATAAATGTATCCCAGAACTTAAAGCATAATAAAAAAAAAAAGAAAACAAAAAAGGCAAATATAGTTCTGCAGGCCTCTAAAAAGGCAGAAAACATTTTGACTTGGGAGAGACGTCCATGGGACAAGTCAGCAAAACAGATGAAACATCCCCAGGCAAGCTGCTGTCCACAGCCACAATATTAAATTGATGTGAAATAATCCAGCTCAGGAGAACACCCCTCAGTGTCTTCATCTGTCAGGCATGCAAGTCCCCTGAGAGGGGATTCTTGACCGGGCAGTTTAGCTTCAGAGCCAACCAATTAGGTTCTGATTGAACCTAATTCAATCAGAAAAAACTCCCATCCCTGAGGTGGCCAACCAAGCCCTGCACTGCCTGGGTTCTGCCCACTCTTCCCCTGGTCTTGTGTTAATTTCTTCTTACTCCCTGGGCCCCAGCCGCATTGCCTTCCTCTATAAGATCTCCTTTCCAGCTCAAGGCATGAGGGGGTGGGGAAAGTGCCTGACTAACCCAACTCATCTCTAAAAACATAGATTAAAAGTCATTATTATTATTATTATTTTAAACTTTTAGGCTCAGGGGTACATGTACAGGTTTGTGATAAATGTAAACTCATGTCATGGGGGTTCGGTATACAGATGATTTTGTCACACAGGTACTAAGCATAGTACAGTACCTGATGGTTATTTTTTCTGATACTCTCCCTCCTCCCACCCTCTACCCTTGCCTCGGTGTCTGTTGTTCCTCTCTTTGTGTCCATGTGTTCTCATTATTTAGCTGCCACTTATAAGTGAGAACATATGATATTTGGTTTTCTGCGTTAATTTGCTAAGGATAATGGCCTCCACCTCCATCGATGTTTTTGCAAAGGATGTGATCTTGTTCTAAAAGTCATGTTTTCATAGGAGCCATCGTGCAGTGGTTATGGGTGAAGATCCTGCAGTCAGAACATCCAGGGTTCAAATCATGGCTTAGATGCTTTGCTAGTGTCACCACCATGGGCAGACGACTTCAGCTCCTTGTTACCTGGTTTCCTGATCTGCATCATGGAGGTAATACTGGTGCTACACTATGAGGTTTAAATGAGCTGATTCACATAGAGTGTTTCCAATAGCTTTGGGTTCCATAGCTCTTATTAGGAGTATTATTGTCTTTTAGTTCTGTATACTTCTTTGTTGCGTCACTTTTCAGTATTGTGATTAAATACTGATGTACTTTGTTATTTAATGTCTGCCTCTAGGTACTTTGTCTTGCTAACCACTGTACGCTCAGCTTATAGCATGCACTTTGCAAAAGAGGCTATGCAATAAAAAAAATAATTAAAATGGAGTTGTGTAATAAAAAAAGGAGTTGCAAAAAATAATAAAAAATGGAGTTGCATATAAAATAAAAAAATACAAAAAAGGAGTTGCATATTCATTTTATAAAAATTGGGAAGACACCACAGCACTCTTTTTCATATATAATAGTTAAAAGTGTCACTGATTGATCAATGGTTTCTTTTAAAAAGAAGGAAAAAAAAATACTGTAAAGCAAGACGAGTGAGGCTCCTTGGACCTCAGTGCTTGTTCTAATGAAGAGGGCTGTTTGCATCTCAAGGTGGGCACTTGGAGGTGTGCAGTTACCACGAAAAACCTCCTATTCTTTCAACTCAAACGCAGTGGTTACTGAAAAAAATCTCTGAAGATTTACAGATGAATCCCCTAAAGCCAGATGACTGTTCTACTGGTGAACAGAGCAATTACTTTCAGGTCCCACTAGAGTGACCTTATTCTCAACTCAACACAAGGCCAAATACCAAGAGGGAACCTGCCTGGTTGTTGCTAAAGGTATGATTCCTGCTCCCAGAGGAACAGTATAAGTGGCTGCAGCAGTGGAGGTGGCAAGGCTTGCTCTTACATTCTAAATACCTTCCATAGAGCCCATGTTAATTATGGCACACCACACTTCTGGCAGGCTCAAATACAGATAGGTGCTAAAGAGTTCCAGAAAACCTTGTTTCTTGGGCATTGCTACGCTTTGCGTTCCCTCCAAAATTCAGGTGTTGCCAATGTCTGTAGTATTAAGAGGCAGGGCCTTTAGGAGGTGATTAAACCTTGAAGGCTGCTCTGTCTCCTTAATGGGATTAGAGCCCTTATAAAATAGGCGTCATGCAGAATTTGGCAAGCTTGCCTTTTTGCCTTTTGCCATGTGAGGATATAGCAAGATGGCCCTTGCCAAATTGAGTGCCAGCCGCTTGATCTTAGCTGTCCCAGCCTCACACTGTGAAAAATAAATTTCTGCTCTGTATAAATTACTGAGTTGCAGTTACTCTGTTGTAGCAGCACAAAATGGACTAAGACAGGCAACACACACAAAGGCCTCATAGTTTCTCACCATTTCTCTGAAAGACACACACAGCTCACTTAGGGCTATAGTTCTTAAGCTGTGACCTCTCACAGGTCTACTAATGACATTAGAGAAGCTTGCAAACACTTCCCCCCACAAATATAGGCAAAATGTGTTAATGAGAATCTTTCCAGGAAGACTTTTTATAACTTACTGGACCTAGATTTGTACTGAGTCCATGTCCTTAAAGTGGTTGAGAAACAGGTCCTTAAAAAGAGGAACACTTCACCTGAAGGCAAGACCAAAGTCTGCAACGGACACACTGTGATTACTTATTTGTGAACTTTTGTTTTGCCCAGTGAAATCCAGACAAAGTGCAGAGTCAAGTGATCTCATGTGTCCAAATGACGGAATGCTGATGGGACATCCAGACACTCTCAAGATGCAGAGAGATTCAAATGTGGGCTAATGAGTAACTGGTTTCTATTTATATCATTATGAACATTATGGGCCCTGAAAAAAGATTATCCATTCATTACTTTGTACACTCAGTCTTCTGATGGTGTCTAAATATTTTTATGAGACTACTGTCATCTTTTGCCATATTTGGGATAGTTGTACAATAATACTATTAAACAAAAGTAACTGCCACTTTTTAGGGACTTCAGTGCCAGATCCTGGCTCTAACCCCCTCAATAACATTAAAATGTAGTTTTATTTCTAAATTGATAACACTGATGTTTCAATACATCTACAGTGATTAGATCAGAGTAATTAGTATATTTCAAACATCATTTCAAACATTTATCATTTCTTTGTCTTGGGAACATTCAGTATCCTCCTATTTGAAACTATATATTATTGCTAATTACAGTCACCCTATAGTGCTATAGAACACCTTATAGTGCTATAAGCACTGTCTAGCTGTAATTTTGCATCCTTTAACAAATACTAGAGGCTAGGAAGGGTGGGGGAAGGAGGGATAGGGAGAAATTTGTTAAAAGGTAGTTTTAAAATATTTTATTTTATTTTTAGAGACCGGGTCTCCCTCTGTCACCCAGGCTGGAATGCAGTAGCACAATCCATAGCTCACTGCAGCCTCGGACTCCTGGGCTCAGGCAATCTTCCTGCTTCAACCTCCCAAGTCGCTGGGACTACAGAGGCACACCACTACACCTGCCTAATTTTTAAAATTTTTGTAGAGATAGAGTCTTGCTATGTTGCCCAGGCTGGTCTTGACCTCCTGGCCTCAAGTGATCTTCCTGTCTCGACCTCCAAAGTGCTGGAATTGAAGGCATGAGCCACTGCATTAGGCTGAAAAGGTAGTTTTAATTACCCCCATCAGAAGCCCAGTGGGGAGGTCACTGAGTTTGTCAATGACAAAGTAGGATTTACATGCAAAGCCTCAAGCTAACACTCCACTCTCGACACTTCCTCTCTTTGTCCGTTTTGTGTGGATAAAGCCTATCAAAAACAGAACCTTTAACCATGGACTCCTGAATGCTTTAGAGTCACTGTTTGTCTTAGTTAACATTATTCAATTCCTACCTGGATATACCCCCGTCAATTTAATCCCTTGACCTAAAAATCATATTAATTAAACTCCACTACTTACAGCCATTTTGTCTTAACAGTTTTTTTTTTTTTTTAGACAGGGTCTCGCTCCATCACCCAGGCTGAAGTGCAGTGGTGCAATCCCGGCTCACTGCAACCTCACCTCCTGGGTTCAAGTGATTCTCCTGCCTCAGCCTCCCAAGTAGCTGGGATTACAGGTGTGTGCCACCATGCCCAGCTAATTTTTGTAGTTTTAGTAGAGATGGGGTCTCACCACGTTAGCCAGGCTGGTATCGAACTCCTGGCCTCAACCGGTCTGCCCACCTCAGCCTCCCGAAGTGCTGGGATTACAGGCGTGAACCACCACACCCGGCCCGTCTTAACAGTTTCTATACTCCCCAAGAGTGAGTCGCAAATGAACTAAAAGTCAAGCTTGTAAGAGCTACAGAGAGTCACTGGAGAGTTCTTATTTATATTCCCCAACTGGTAATGGACCCGTAAGTATAGTAGCTGCATCTTATTCACCTCTGTAAGCCCAAGCCTGACATATTGCTGGTGCAGTACATACCCAGGGAATATGTGTTGACTTTTAAAGAATTTGGAATCCAACGGCCAGTGTCAGATTTCAATCTAAGAGTTGCATCCATTACCAAAGATCCTGATTTCTTCATAGACAACATCTCAATGTCCGAATCCAATTAGTGGCATAAGTAATTTCTCCATTTGAACCTTGCCTTACTTAGTTTGTCCCTATCTATATACTGCCAGTGGCTCTAAAGGCAACTGGGCCATTTTAATCTGTGCCCTGAATTTCTTTCTATGTGAAAAGGAGAATATCAGTGGAAAGGAAGAAAGAAGGGGGAGAAAAAGGACAGAAGGAGGGAGGAAAGGAAGGGAAAGAGGGAGACAGATGGAGGTTAAACAGAGTGACAGATAGAGCTATAATATATTTGGGTAATAGGGAAGTAACCACAAATAATTAAGAGTTACAGAGCATTTCTAAGCTGAAAAATAGCCTCAGCATTAGTCTAATCCCTTCGCTCATCAATGTGAATTCTGAAGACTGAATAGGAAAAATTAGCTTCCAAGACAACATAGCTTGTCAGTAAGTGGCAGAGTTAGACCTGGAGTCCAGTTCTCTCTCTCTTGTCTACTGGGCTTTTCAGCAGCCCAGTAGACAAGATCTTTACAGGATAAAGATTCTCCTTTATAGACGCCCAATCTTTACAGGATAAAGATTCTCCTTTATAGACAACCAGTTTCTGTACTACTGTCCCTCCTGACTGGAAAACCTGAATCTAGAAACATCTAATAGAAATGATAGTATAAAAGCGTGTTCCTGAAAGAATAAGTACAATGTCTGCAGAATTGTTCATCTGAACTTACAAGGAAAGAACAAAAACAACCAAAGGGGTGGTTCCAATATGGCTGAATAGGAACAGCTCCAGTCTATAGCTCCCAGCTTGAGCGATGCAGAAGATGGGTGATTTCTGCATTTCCAGCTGAGATACTGGGTTCATCTCACTGGGGCTTGTTGGACAGTGGGTGCAGCCTACCGAGAGTGAGCCAAAACAGGGTGAGGCATCATCTCACCCGGGAAGCACAGGGGGTCAGGGAATTCCCTTTCCTAGCCAAGGGAAGCTGTGACAGATGGCACCTGGAAAATCAGGTCACTCCCACCCTAATACTGCACTTTTCCAATGGTCTTAGCAAATGGCACACCAGGAGATTATATCCCACGCCTGGCTCGGAGGGTCTCATGCCCACGGAGCCTCGCTCATGGCTAGCATGGCAGTCTGAGATCGAACAGCAAGGACACAGTGAGGCTGGGGGAGGGGTACCCGCAATTGCTGAGGCTTGAGTAGGTAAGCAAAGCAGCCTGGAAGCTCGAACTGGGTGGAGCCCACTGCAGCTCAAGGAGGCCGGCCTGACTCTATAGAGTCCACTTCTGGGGGGCAGGGCATAGCCAAACAAAAGGCAGCAGAAACCTCTGCAGACTTAAATGTCCCTGTCTGACAGCTTTAAAGAGAGTAGTGGTTCTCCCAGCATGGAGTTTGAGATCTGAGAACAGACAGACTGCTTCCTCAAGTGGGTCCCTGACCCCCGAATAGTCTAACTGGGAGGCACCCCCCAGTATGGGCAGACTGACACCTCACATGGCCGGGTACCCCTCTGAGACAAAGCCAAAGGAACAATCAGGCAGCAACATTTGCTGTTGAGCAATATTCGCTGTTTTGCAGCCTCCGCTGCTGATACTCAGGCAAACAGGATCTGGAGCGGACCTCTGGCAAACTCCAACAGACCTGCAGCTGAGGGTCCTGACTGTTAGCAGGAAAACTAACAAACAGAAAGGACATCCACACCAAAACCCCATCTGTACGTCACCATTATCAAAGACCAAAGGTAGATAAACCCACAAAGATGGGGAAAAAACAGAGCAGAAAAGCTGAAAATTCTAAAAATCAGAGTGCCTCCCCCCAACCAAAGGAATGCAGCTCCTTCCCAGCAATGGAACAAAGCTGGATGGAGAATGACTTTGACGAGTTGAGAGAAGAAGGCTTCAGATACCAAACTTCTCCAAGCTAAAGGAGGAAGTTTGAACCCATTGCAAAGAAGCTAAAAACCCTGAAAAAAGATTAGATGAATGGTTAACTAGAATAATCAGTGTAGAGAAGTCCTTAAATGACCTGATGGAGCTGAAAATCATGGCACGAGAAATACATGATGAATGCACAAGCTCCAGTAGTGATTCTATCAAGTGGAAGAAAGGGTATCAGTGATTGAAGATCAAATGAATGAAATGAAGTGAGAAGAGAAGTTTAGAGAAAAAAGAGTAAAAAGAAATGAACAAAGCCTCCAACAAATATAGGACTATGTGAAAAGACCAAATCTATGTCTGATTGGTGTACCTGAAAGTGACGGGGAGAATGGAACCAAGTTGGAAAACACTCTGCAAGACATTATCCAGGAGAACTTCCCCAACCTAGCAAGGCAGGCCAACATTCACATTGAGGAAATACAGAGAATGCCACAAAGATACTCCTCGAGAAGAGCAACTCCAAGACACATAATTATCAGATTCACCAAAGTTGAAATGAAGGAAAAAATGTTAAGGGCAGCCAGAGAGAAAGGTCGGGTTACCCACAAAGGGAAGCCCATGAGACTAACAGCTGATCTCTCAGCAGAAACTCTACAAGTCAGAAGAGAGTGGGGGCCAATATTCAACATTCTTAAAAAAAAGAATTTTCAACCCAGAATTTCATATCCAGCCAAACTAAGCTTCATAAATGAAGGAGAAATAAAATCCTTTACAGACAAGCAAATGCTGAGAGGTTTTGTCACCACCAGGCCTGCCCTACAAGAGTTCCTGAAGGAAGCACTAAACATGGAAAGGAAAAACACGTATGAGCCACTGCAAAAACATGCCAAATTGTAAAGACCATTGAGGCTAGGAAGAAACTGCATCAACTAACGAGCAAAATAACCAGCTAACATCATAATGACAGGATCAAATTCACACATAACAATATTAACCTTAAATGTAAATGGGCTAAATGCTCCAATTAAAAGATGTACACTGGCAAATTGGATAAAGAGTCAAGACCCATCAGTGTGCTGTATTCAGGAAAACCATCTCATGTGCAGAGACACACATAGGCTCAAAATAAAGGGATGGATGAAGATCTACCAAGCAAATGGAAAACAAAATAAGGCAAGGGTTGCAATCCTAGTCTCTGATAAAACAGACTTTAAAACAACAAAGATCAAAAGAGACAAAGAAGGCCATTACATAATGGTAAAGGGATCAATTCAACAAGAAGAGCTAACTATCCTAAACATATATGCACCCAATACAGGAGCACCCAGATTCATGAAGCAAGTCCTTAGAGACCTAGAAAGAGACTTAGACTCCCACACAATAATAATGGGAGATTTTAACACCCCACTGTCAACATTAGACAGATCAATGAGACAGAAAGTTAAAAAGGATATCCAGGAATTGAATTCAGCTCTGCACCAAGTGGACCTAACAGACATCTACAGAACTCTCCACCCCAAATCAACAGAGTATACATTCTTCTCAGCACCACATTGCACTTATTCCAAAATTGACCACATAGTTGGAAGTAAAGCTCTCCTCAGCAAATGTAAAAGAACAGCAATTACAACAAACAGTCTCTCAGACCACAGTGCAATCAAACTAGAACTCAGGATTAAGAAACTCACTCAAAACTGCACAACTACATGGAAACTGAACAACCTGCTCCTGAATGACTACTGGGTACATAACAAAATGAAGGCAGAAATAAAGATGTTCTTTGACACCAATGAGAACAAAGACACAACATACCAGAATCTCTGGGACACATTTAAAGCAATGTGTAGAGGGAAATTTATAGCACTGAATGCCCACAAGAGAAAGCAGGAAAGATCTAAAATTGACACCCTAACATCACAATTAAAAGAACTAGAGAAGCAAGAGCAAACACATTCAAAAGCTAGCAGAAGGCAAGAAATAACTAAGATCAGAGCAGAACTGAAGGAGATAGAGACACAAAAAGCCCTTCAAAAAATCAATGAATCCAGGAGCTGATTTTTTGAAAAGATCAACAAAATTGATAGACTGCTAGCAAGACTAATAAAGAAGAAAAGAGAGAAGAATCAAATAGATGCAATAAAAAATGATAAAGGGGATATCACCATTGATCCCACAGAAATACAAACTACCATCAGAGAATACTATAAATACTTCTACACAAATAAACTAGAAAATCTAGAAGAAATGGATAAGTTCCTCGACACATACACCCTCCCAAGGCTAAACCTGGAAGAAGTTGAACCCCTGAATAGACCAATAACAGGCTCTGAAATTGAGGCAATAATTAATAGCTTACTAACAAAAAAAAGTCCAGGACCAGACGGATTCAGAGACGAATTCTATCAGAGGTACAAGGAGGAGCTGGTACCATTCCTTCTGAAATTATTCCAATCAATAGAAAAAGAGGGAATCCTCCCTAACTCATTTTATGAGGCCAGCATCATCCTGATACCAAAGCCTGGCAGAGACACAACCAAAAAAGAGAATTGTAGACCAATATCCTTGATGAACATCCATGCAAAAATCCTCAATAAAATACTGGCAAACCGAATCCAGCAGCACATCAAAAAGCTTATCCACCATGATCAAGTGGGCTTCATCCCTGGGATGCAAGGCTGGTTCAACATACACAAATCAATAAATGTAATCCAGCATATAAACAGAACCAAAGACAAAAACCACATGCTTATCTCAATAGATGCAGAAAAGGCCTTTGACAAAATTCAACAGCCCTTCATGCTAAAAACTCTCAATAAATTAGGTATTGATGGGATGTATCTCAAAATAATAATATCTATTTATGACAGACCCACAGTCAATATCATACTGAATGGGCAAAAACTGGAAGCATTCCCTTTGAAAACTGGCACAAGACAGGGATGCCCTCTCTCACCACTCCTATTCAACATAGTGTTGGAAGTTCTGGCTAGGGCAATCAGGCAGGAGAAAGAAATAAAGGGTATTCATTTAGGAAAAGAGGAAGTCAAATTGTCCCTGTTTGCAGAAGACATGATTGTATATTTAGAAAACCCCATCGTCTCAGCCTAAAAACTCCTTAAGCTGATAAGCATCTTCAGCAAAGTCTCAGGATACAAAATCAATGTGCAAAAATCACAAGCATTCTTATACACCAATAACAGACAAACAGAGAGCCAAATCATGAGTGAACTCCCATTCACAATTGCTTCAAAGGGAATAAAATACCTAGGAATCCAGCTTACTGGAGATGTGAAGTACCTCTTTAAGGAGAACTACAAACCACTGCTCAATGAAATAAAAGAGGACACAAACAAAAGGAAGAACATTCCATGCTCATGGATAGGAAGAATCAATATCGTGAAAATGGCCATACTGCCCAAGGTAATTTATAGATTCAATGCCATCCCCATCAAACCACCAATGACTTTCTTCACAGAATTGGAAAAAAATACTTTAAAGTTCAAATGGAACCAAAAAAGAGCCCACATTGCCAAGTCAATCCTAAGCCAAAAGAACAAAGCTGGAGGCATCACGCTACCTGACTTCAAACTGTACTACAAGGCTACAGTAACCAAGACAGCATTGTACTGTTACCACAACAGAGATATAGACCAATGGAACAGAACAGAGCCCTCAGAAGTAATACTACACATCTACAACCATCTGATCTTTGACAAACCTGACAAAAACAAGAGATGGGGAAAGGATTCCCTATTTAATAAATGGTGCTGGGAAAACTGGCTAGCCATATGTAGAAAGCTGAGACTGGATCCCTGCCTTACACCTTATACAAAAATTAATTCAAGATGGATTAAAGACTTAGATGTTAGACCTAAAACCATAAAAACCCTAGAAGAAAACCTAGGCAATACCATTCAGAACATAGGCATGGGCAAGGACTTCATGTCTAAAACACCAAAAGCAATGGCAACAAAAGCCAAAATTGACAAATGGGATCTAATTAAACTAAAGAGCTTCTGCACAGCAAAAGAAACTACCATCAGAGTGAAAAGGCAAGCTACAGAATGGGAGAAAATTTTTGCAACCTACTCATCTGACAAAGGGCTAATATCCAGAATCTACAATGAACTCAAACAAACTTACAAGAAAAAAACAAACAATCCCATCAAAAAGTGGGCGAAGGATATGAACAGACACTTCTCAAAAGAAGACATTTATGCAACCAACAGACACTTCTCAAAAGAAGACATTTATGCAACCAACAGACACATGAAAAAATGCTCATCATCACTGGCCATCAGAGAAATGCAAATCAAAATCACAATGAGATAGTATCTCCCACCAGTTAGAATGGGGATCATTAAAAAGTCAGGAAACAACAGGTGCTGGAGAGATGTGGAGAAATAGGAACACTTTTACACTGTTGGTGGGACTGTAAACTAGTTCAACCATTGTGGAAGACAGTGTGATGATTCCTCAGGGATCTAGAACTAGAAATACCATTTGACCCAGCCATCCCATTACTGGGTATATACCCAAAGGATTATAAATCATGCTGCTTTAAAGACACATGCACATGTATGTTTATTGTGGCACTATTCACAATAGCAAAGACTTGGAACCAACCCAAATGTCCATCAATGATAGACTGGATTAAGAAAATGTGGCATATATACACCATGGAATACTATGCAGCTGTAAAGAAGGATGAGTTCATGTCCTTTGTAGGGGCATGGATGAAGCTGGAAACTATCATTCTCAGCAAACTATCGCAAGGAGAAATAACCAAACACTGCATGTTCTCACTCACAGGTGGGAATTGAACAATAACACTTGGATACAGGAAGGGGAACAGCACACACTGGGGCCTGCCTTGGGGTGGGGGGAGGGGGGAGGGGAGAGGGATAGCATTAGGAGATATACCTAATGTAAATGACGAGTTAATGGGTGCAGCACACCAACATGGCACATGTATACATATGTAACAAACCTGCTCGTTGTGCACATGTACTCTGGAACTTAAAGTATAATAATAATAAAAAAAGAAAACCAAAGGAGAAAATAAACCAATACAAGACAACAGAAGTGTACATACCTTTACAGCCCCATCTACAAAAGCTTCCTTTAAGGAAAAAAAAAGCATCTGAAGTATACAGGGAATATGCTCAATACCTTCCTTTCTTAGATTTCTGTTATTGGAATAATAAATTGATTGTTTAACCTTGTCAAATCACATAAACATATATTATTGTATAGTTTACCTGTACTCAGGTTTACTTTTCCAGTTTAGGAAAATACTGCATTTAAAATGTTTTCTAGTTTTCCAACATTAAGCGAGAAAAAAGTCTTAGTTGCAGCTTCACAGAATCTACCACAGGGACAAACGTAAGTCTCATACTTGAATTATGATCCCGAGACAGGCCTCTGCTGAGAGCTCACTAGTATTTTCAGGTTGCCACAATATTTTTGAAACAAAGAGAAGGTGTTTTAGTATGGTTTTACCTAGCATTATAGCTTTTTGTGATAAGAGACAAGACATGTAGTTCTTTTCCTGGGGTCTTTTGTGCACCTGTGCACAGGCTTCTGCTAGCAATTGGAAGCCATGCAGAACAGAAAGCAGAATCTCATTTGGATGCAGCTCCCACTTTTCTATTCCAAGATGCACGCACCCATGAAAAGAAACTCTTGCTGCATGAAATTCAGAGATGCTGGAAATTAGGCAAAATCATCCTCTGGTCCAGAAAAGGCAAAGGGTGGACAGAGCATACATTCGGAACTCAGGAGATCCAGAATCCAGGCTGTACCCTGCCCCTTATGGGATAGGAAGTCTTAGAAAAATTCCTCCTCTTCTCTGGATTTAATCTCTTCAGTAACAGAATGAGGAGACTGGACAAAGTGACTTACAAGGTTTCTTCTGGTTTAAATGTTCCACGGCATAAATATATCTAATAATCCTGCTCAGCCAATAATATTTGTCCACCACCCATCACCCTGCCTCCTGATAGTTACTGGGAATTCTCTCCATGGGTGAGACATAGTACCTGTCTGCAGCAACCTCCATTCTAGTAGTAACAACTTCCCTGCATACTCCAAATGTAGGACCAAACACAGTGGAACACACAGAGTATGCTCTGGAATGGAACTTGGTATGTCTGGGAATATTTTAGGCCCTCTGCTAAGAGCTGTAGTTTCTGAACCTTGAAAGAGCTGCATAACGAGATAGTCTTACTTCTCAGGATGTTTTATGGCCTGAATCTTAAGAACAGGATCATTTATAATGAGGCCTTAGGTCATCATAATGCCACTGTGAGAATCCAGGTCACAGGACTGCATTTGGATAAGATTATATTCCTTTTTACTCCTTCAGACATTAGATATCTTTAAGTAGGACTGATTTAGACAATAGACTCATTTCTAAGGCTACACTATTATGTTGTTATATTATAGCAAAAGGGTACTATTCCAGTTCCTATTGCGATATATTTAATTTCTTTGATGTTTCTCTTCTCTACCCAATCCTACCCACTTCCTCTACAGACTTCCTTCTATCCCCAAGAGTTTTGCCGTCTACTGGATGAGATAATTTCCTTTGTTTTTTACCCAGTTATTCCTCCCCTCCACCATCAACATCTACCCATCGGGGAAGAAAAATGGCCACATGGAGTTGGACTTAATGAGTTTACCATAACCACATTACAAGGCAGGAAAGAAAAAAAGGCTTCCCTTTAATAAGGATGTAGGACTTCCTCTGACAAATCATAAAAGTTTTATTAATTAATTGGAAGCCGTCCCCAAAAATGGCATTTCCGAGGTTTCTATCTTGAACTGCTGAATTCTGATCACATAGAATGCTCACCACAAACTAGACTGGAGGACAAAATTCGATTTTCCTTCTTCTTTCTGGAGGCAAAACAGGGACCCACATCAAAGGATCCTTTCAGAGGGGCTGCTAATGAGCTCTAGGACACCACGGAATTTTTGTTGCCAAGTGTTCACAAAAACAGGGAAGGCCCCAAACACATCTTGCTGATGAAACGATGAACAATTATAAATCAAAAAGCATTTTTGTGTTGCTTACTGACACAGTTCCTGCCCTCTCTCTGTCTTTTCTATATCCATAAAGAAACTCCAGTTTTTAAAATTAAAAAAAAGAAGAAGAAGAAAAAAGGAGAGTGGTGGGAGCAGGGGAAAGGGTGATGAGGTGGAATTACATACTTCATATTTGCCAAAGTTCTAAAGCAAAATAAGAAAGCAGCCTTTCACGGCTTTTAAAGGAGCAAAGATAGCATTAAAACAATGACAGGAAAACCCTCCGGACGATGGGCGTCTTAAGGACCATCTTCACTTTGGTATCAAACAGAGCACATCCAACTCCGTTTTGGAAAAAGTAATTCCTTCACAAGAGTGAAGATAAACATTTCTTGTAATTTCCTTTTCTGCAAGTTGGGTTCTGCAATATTAGTTCTTAGATTAGTCCACCCCCAGTACAATATTAAAATCTGCCCAATATTTTGCTATGAAGTGCCAGTCAAAGCTGAAGGAGCACCGTTACACAGGCTGCAATTGGAAGATCATAAAAAAAAAATCATTCTTACCTCCGAACCATCATGACCTCGGCTCATTTAAAGGAACTGAAGAGAGTGCTTAAGACAAAAGACACACGTATTAAGCACTTTGCGGTGTGTGTGTGTGTGTGTGTGTGCATGTGTGTGTGCGCGCATGTGCTTGCATTTTCTCCAACTACAAGCCAGTGGAAGTAGGAACTTAAAAACCCCCGACGCCTTCCGCTGCCATATAATCTCAAGGAAATGACCATACTGTTTGTTTCTTTGATTAGAAACAAAAGCCTTTCAATATGAGTCACGGGAGAAATGGGAAAATAAAAACAACTAAAAAACTTCTGCTATTTCTTTTGGCCATTCAAATGCTTTCTTTACAATACATTTAAAACATATGATGAAATGTCATCTACTCTTTTCTAAACTTCATTGATAATGCAAGCTTTAGGTTGGGTAATTATTCAGAGATAGGCGATGCCATGTATGAATCTAAACTTCTATGCATGTTCTGGATGAGGCTGGGAATTTAATGAATACAAATAAAAACAATATTTAACTCAACTTTGCTACTCACAGCCAGTTGATGTTAACAGCTTTTCCACTCAGAAAGAAACTCAGATTTCCATGGAACAACCTTAGTAAAATCAATCAGAGATGCCAGCCACAACAGAAAATCTTGGCAGAATGATGTGGTCTCAGAAAAGATTCATTTCACCATTTGCATTTAATGAAATCATTACTATTGAAGTCATTCAGTGAATAGGAAATAATCAAAATACATTATGCTTGAAGGCAGATAGAAAAACATATAGAATACTGGAAAAATAATAAATTTACTTTTTTTTTTTTTTTTTTTTAAAAGAATGATTAAGTAAAAGCTTGCGACAGGGTATCATGCTTCTCCCACCTGAAAAAAGAACAGTCTGGAATTTTGCTCAAGAGTATAGTATGGTTAAGAACATAACCATAAGATTAAATCTCTAAGACTGTCTGGAGTCAGAGAAACCTCGTGTTTTACAGCTGTATATATCCTTGGGAAGGTTACTTGATCTTTCTGAGAATTGGTTCCCTCCTTTGTAAAATGGAGATAAAAATCCTGATCTCCTTCAGGAGTGCTGGGGGAATTAAAAGAGACAGTTCATGCAAACCTCAAAGAATTTGCCTGGGAGATACCACAGGTGTCTAAATATAGGGTGGGGTACCTCCCTTTACCCCCACAAAATGTTAATCCTTCAGAAACCGGGGAGTGGCTTTATCTTCATACCCTTCCAAAGACTCTAATTACTATGACCACAATATACTGTCTGGGGAAGACACGGCAGCCTGTAACAACTTCAGTCAATCCTAAGTTTGGATGCAAATAGAAGTCACTTGATGATATCAGTAGAAAAGGTGACAAAAAGTTTAATACATATTTAGTAATATTTGTGAGCACGTGACCTCCCAATTGGAGGGGTTGGATATTTGAAGAAACAAGTTACTTAAACATTATTTCATGCACATATACTTATAGGATAAATGGAAAAAGGAAAAAAAAGCTGGGCAATGATATTCCTAGAAAAGCATCATATATGGAGATTGAAAAAGTGCTATATAGCTCAAACAACTTGGGCAGAAGTGGAGATGCTGCACTGTGATACAAGGATGATTCAAAGAGGACTTTTGTTTCAGGGCCAGCACACAGGTGCACATGAAGAAGTTGAATAAAATTATCCTATCAAGAGGGAGAGCACAAGGCAGAAATCACTCCAATTATTAATCTGCATAACAAGTGTTATGAGCACTCCTAATATTAGGAGAAAATTTTCTAATATTTCATATACATTTCTAAAATTTTATATAGGTTGACCCAAAACATTTGCCTGAGTCTTCTTGTTGGGAAGGTGGGGAATTATTGTATTACTTTATTTGAGAGAACCTTCTATTTGTTAATATATAACAGTAAAAACTCAATACATGGTACCTTTTCTTACTGGGTTGGAGAGTTGACTGTGAGAACGAGCGGGACATTTCTGATTGTATGGTAAAAATGTTTTCACTGTTGAAGGACAATGAGAATGCTGATAGCCAGTTTCAGCAGCAAGATGGGCTAGATTAGGCAAGGCTAAAACCAGGAGGCCAGGGCAGCTTGAGGGCCAGGTGAAGGTTGACAGACCAAACTAGGGGGGAGGCTGGGCAAGCTCAGGTTACGGGGTGAGAACACATAGAGACGGGAGTCTATGAGGAGTATTAAAATTAGGAGGCCGGGCACAGTGTCTCACGCCTGTAATCTCAGCACTTTGGAAGGCTAAGGTTGGCAGATCACCTGAGGTAAGGAGTTTGAGACCAGCCTGGCCAACATGGTGTAACCCCATCTCTACTAAAAATACAAAAATTATCCAGGTGTGGTAGCCGGCACCTGTATTCCCGGCTACTCGGGAGGCTGAGGCAGAATTGCTTCAACCTGGGAGATGGAGGTTGCAGTGAGCCGAGATGGCGCCACTGCACTCCAGCCTGGGTGACAGAGCAAGATTCTGTCTCAAAAAAAAAAAAAAAAAAAAAAAAAATTAGGAAACGGGATCCCTGCTTTTCTATGCGGACACCATCCAAATAACTGGGGGTGGGGAGGAACTCCATATCCACATATAAAGAAGATGAATATGTGATTCAAGACTGACCAATAAAATCACTCTACCTCCATGTGATGGTTAATACTTAGTGTCAACTTGATTGGATTGAAGGATGCCAAGTATTGATCCTGGGTGTGCCTCTGAGGGTATTGCCAAAGGAGATTAATATTTAAGTCAGTGGGCTGGGAAAGGCAGACCCACCCTTGATCTGGGTGGGCACCATCTGATCAGCTGCCAGCGTGACTAGAATGTAAAGCAGGCAGAAAAATGTGAAAAGACAAGACTGGCCTAGCCTCCCAGCCTATATCTTTCTCTCGTGCTGGATGCTTCCTGACCTCGAACATCAGACTCCAAGTTCTTCAGTTTGGGGACTCGGACTGGCTCTCCTTGCTCCTCAGCCTGCAGACAGCCTATTGTGGGACCTTGTTATCATGTGAGTTAATACTTAATAATCTCCCCTTTATATATATATATATATATATATACACTATATATATATACATATACACACTATATATATACACACACACATACATATATACACACACACATATATATTTATAATATATATACGTATATATATATATAATATCCTGTTAATTCTGTCCCTTTAGAGAACCCTTACGAATACACCCCATACCCATTAGTTATAGGGATCAGAGAAGAAGTATCTTTGTTTTTGTTTGTTCTGGAGTTACAAAGTTGCTTGGATGAAAATCTGGGGCTACCAGGAAACCTCAGGTCAGACAGAAGAGTTGGAGAGAGACATACTCCAATGTCATTGTCTGAATTACGAAATGCCATTGAACCTGAAGTCATTCCCTGGCCTTTTCAGTTACTGAGTCTATAATTTCCATTTCTGCTCAAGCTAGTTCTGATTTTTAAACAAAACTTTATTTGCAAACAAAAATATCCTATCTAATATGTCAGTTTGTGTGAGAAAGGATAATTGGAACCTGACACCATTAGTCCACTGACCAACACTGTTCAAGAATGTGGGTGCTTATAAACACAGGATTGGAGAGTTTGGTGGGGCTCTAGGTGCAAAGATGGGACAAGGGCATAGGTGCCAAGGATTCAGTTGTGAGGAAATGGATAATTCCTGCAGGAGTGGGGTATCGGACAGGAGTTTTGAAATCAGTAAATCAGAAGGGGTCCCAGATAACTGGCATTCAAAGGCCAGAACGGGACAGTGGCAAAGCTGATGCTATATCCAACTTGAAACAAATGTTCTTCCAAATGCCTTCTGCCGTGCAGCCAGACACAAGGCAGGGCTTAACCTGGGATTCAGGAATGTAGACTTGGGGAGCCCTGTTTAGGAGTTCCATTGAAAATGAAACTATATCCTGGAATAGGTCCAAATGAAATATGAGCTTATATGTGAAACTGTGCCTATAAAATACAAATTGTGACACAGTTGGATGATCACCTAACTGGTGAGCTTGTACATATGTATTGGTGACTTTGTGGAGGATTTTATTGACTGTGAGGGTGGAATAAAGGAAACATGTCCACCAATTTAAGGAAAAATATGTGGAAGCAGGATCCCAATTTTTGTCTTTAAGAGAAGCTTTGCGTTTTATCACAAAACTATCAGTTTCATCACAGAGCATTTCACATACTGAATGAATGCCAGACACACCATAAAATTACTACAGAGGCAATGTATTGCAGTTTTCCAAAACTCTGACAGCTGGGCACAGCACTAAACCATTTGTCATAAAGTAAGAGGACAAACTTTAAGACCAGCTCATCTCCTCCTAAATTTAGTGAGGTTTGCACTAAAGAAAAAATATTTCCTCATAACTCCTCATCCTTCTCTAATTCAGCCTCTAGAAAACATTCAGTTTCAGTTCAAATATTTCTTGAGCATCAAATACATGCAGAGGCCTTACAAGGAAGTCAAAGATGAAAACACCATGGTTCTGACCTTCGACAAATTTACAGCCTGGACCTGGCATCTCTCAAAAAGAGAAGAGTAATCACTTTGTCACCTCATAGTCAACTCCGCAATTGAGGAATTACGCATTCCTTTCACACACATGCTGGTTTCTGTTTTTAATCTTTTATCAATCTGTATGTCAGAGCTCCTTGGATACCTGATGATTTTCCTTAAATTTGCATTCATTGCAGTAATTATTTTTTTGAATGTCTATCGGGTATTGGACGTCAGAACTGGGTGTGTGGCCTATGTAGGCCCACAGGATTTAATGCTCAGAAGGGCCTCATGCTTGGTTTAGTGTTCTGCTCTCTCACAATTCTTAATCATTTTTGAACAAGGAGTCCCACATTTTCATTTTGCATTGTGTTATAGTTTGAATGTCCCCACTAAAACTCATGTTAAAATTTGATTGCCATTTTCACAGTATTAAGAGGTGGGACTGGCCAGATCTGGGGGGCACACACCTGTAATCCCAGCAGTTTGGGAAGCCAACAAAAACAGATTGCTTGAGTTCAGGAGTTTGAGACCACCCTGAGCAATATAGTGAAACTCCATCTCTACAAAACACACAAAAATTAGCCAAGTGTGGTGGCATGCGCCTATAGTCCCAGATACTCGGGAGGCTGACGTAGGAGAATCACTTGAGCCTGGGAGGTTGAGGCTGCAGTGAGCCAAGACTGTGCCACTACACTCCAGCCTGGGTGACACAGTGAGACCCTGCCTCAAAAACAAACAAACAAAAAAAGAAGTGGGACCTTCAAGACAGGATAATGGATTAATTCATTACCACAGGAGTAGATTAGTTATCATGGAGGTGGGCTTCTAATAAAAGATAAGTTCAGCCCACATTTTTCTTCTTTCTTCCTGTGAACCTGTGTACCCTTCTGCCTTCAGCCACGGGATGACCCTGCCAGATGCCAGTGCCATGTTCTTGGACTTCCCAGCCTCCAGAACCAGGAACCAAATAAATCTCTTTTCTTTATAAATTACCCAGTCTGTGGTATTTGGCTATAGACACAGAAAAGACATGTAGAGTCTGGTAAATTATGTAGCTAGCTCTGCTGGGCATGGTGCTAGGTGGTGGGGGAACAGTGGTGAATGGGAGAGGTATCCAGAGGGTGGCATGAAACAAGAAATAATTTAATTCATAAATGAGGTAATTTCAGATAAGAGTAAGACTTAGGAAGAAAATAAAGCAGGAGGACATGATAAAGAGGGGTGGAGAATGCTGTATGGGGAGAGTAAGCTCCTAGATTAAGACTGGAGGTCAGGAAAGAGCCAGCCACAGGAATAGTTGGTTTCAGGACCATTTCTGCCTTGTTCAGGGCTATAACATGTGGAACCTGGAAAGTTCTCAACTAATATTTTGAATGAATAGAACTTCTGTTTCAAAAGGAAAAGTACCAAATACAGAAAATTAATTCATAATTTAGTACAAACTGGGACTGACCGATAAGGAACATTTAAGTTTATTTAAGGTCTCTTTCAGGATCACATGTTTTAGCAGCTGGAGGGGGTGCACTATGTCCAGGAAAAACAACCCTGATGGAAAAGTTCATTACTCATATTCCCCTCTAGACAGAAAAAGAGGGAAAACTTTTGTGCTAGGCGAATTTTCTTGCTTTCTTAACCATAAATGGAAAAACAGACATGAAAAGAGGTAGGGAGAGAAGCAGGCATGGTAGGGGCTTCCTTTCTGTCCATTTCATAGGATGAAGGCCATGACTTTTGACTTGGTTTTACCATAAGGCACGTGCAGTTTTTTAGGTGACGCACATAAACTTTGTAAAATTTAGTCTCATCTCTGTGTTTGGAAAAATGAAGAGAAAAGGGTCTTCAAAGTTCATTCTTGAAATCCATTTTACAAATGGGAAACTAAAGCACTGAGATGTCTGGTAGCATAAGTCTCCCCAGTTGGGGGTAGAAGAACAGGATTTGAACCCAGGGCCCATGCTCTTACACATGGCCTTTCCATTTGGCCATTGTAGACAAGGTGGAATGCATCCAGGGGTTAACACTCAGGCATTCTGTGAGATTTCCTTCCTGTCTTTCTGCAGAACCTGGCGTTTTGTTTTCCCCTTTCTCTCTCCCTTTGTATTCCTTTAAAACCAAAACAAAAAAGTTTTTGTAATGGAAAATTTCAAGTACACACAAAAAGTCAAAGACCAGTGTCATAACCACCTCCCATGTTTCCACCTGGTTTTAAGTTATCAACACCTGGCTAATATTGTTTCATTTATATTCTTGCCTACTTTCTGTCCTCCTGTATGTATTATTTTGAAGCAAAACCAAGACTTAAGTAATTTCATCTGTAAATAATTCAATATAAAAGATAAGCATTCTTTTTTAAACATAACCCTAAACACTTAAAAAAGTTAACAGTAATTCCTTAATATCATCAGATCTCTAGTCTTCAAATACCCAGTTATCTGATTAATGTCTTTTTCCCCAAGTTTGTTTGAATCAAAATAAAAAAAAGCTCCACATTTTGCAACTGGTTGATATTTTCCTTAGATCTCTGTTAACCTACAGGTTCCTGTTCCATCCATCTCTCTCTTTTTCTCTCCTCTCTCTCTCATTGCAATTTATTTGTTGAAGAAACTAGGCTGTTTATCCTGTAAATTCTCCTACCACCTATGTTTTGCTGATTGCATTCCCCTGGTGTCACTTAAATGTTCCTCTGTTTACCATGGTTCCTGTAGGTTGGTTGAGACCCAAGGCTCTATCAGATTTCAGTTAGATCTTTTTTGGCAATACTATCTCATAGGTTGCCACTTGTGTTTTTTCATTAGAAGAGCCATTTCTTTTTGTGACATTAGCAGCTGCTAATGCTCAATAGCGATATCATTTAATTAATTAGCGGTGGCAGTATGATGGCGTTCTATTATCCCTTACTTACTAGCTAGAATATTTCTATAATGAGAGATTTTTTTTCCTTATCTATTAATTGGTTACCCAGCAGTATAATTCATAAAAGAAAGGCAGAGAAAATGTTTGACTCTTTACCTTTATTTGCCAGCTTCCAAAATAATGAGTTGGGTACTTTCAAGGGTGGTCAAAATGTATTTTGTCATTATGAACATACGCATTTAAATATAATTTATGTGTTTCAATCCATTAAAGTTATTTTCTGTTTTTTAAATTTTCTTTACTGATATTCAGATTGGCCCATTTTGGCGAGTGGGAGCCTCTTCAAGCCAGTTTCCAAGTCCTTGTGACATGATTTTAGTAGTATTTGTCAGCTTCCTTGCTACCAGTAATATCTGACAGCTTCCTTGCTCCCTGGGATAAAAAGATGCTCATCTTGTGCATTTACTACTCAAAACCTGGGCAGTGTCTGTTACTGCTTTTGGTTTCATTTAGAAAATTACACTATAAATTATGCATAATGAAAATACATATTTTAGGTATTACAGCCATGTTATCCACATCCCCACCAAGATATAAAACATTTCCAGAAAGCTACCTCTGCCAATCTTTCCCGACCTCCCCTAACAACCACTATTCAGATTTCTATCACAATAGATTAGTTTTTCCTGTCGTAGAACTTCTTACAAATTGAATTATAGAGTATGTATTTTTTAATACCTGGCTTCTTTTACTGAGCAAAATGTTTTCAATATTCATTCATGGTGTTGCATGTATTAGCAATTCTTTTTTTATCGCTTAGTAGTATCCATTGCATGAATATAGTATAGTTTATTTATCTCCTCTCTTGTTAATGGAAATTTGAGTTGTTCTCAGTTTGGGGGTATTAGAAGCTAATAAGCTATGAAGATTCTTTTACAAGCTGTGTGTGTGCATATTTTGTGTGTGCATGTGTGTGCATGCGTGTGCACATGCATATGTTTTCATTTCTCTTGAATAAATGTGCATGAATGAATGAAGCTAACAGATCATAGGATGAATGTATGTTTAACTGCCAAACAATTTCCTAAAAGGTCATACCATTTTACACTCCCAATACATGAGAGATCTGGTTATCCCACATCTTTGCCAAAATGTGGTATTATAGGTCTTCTTAATTGTAGTTATTTTAGTGACTGTGAAGTAGTAGAAGTATTTGTGACTTTTTTTTTGCACAGGTATAGGTTTAGGTGATAACTGTAGATTAATAATAGCAAGCACTTATATAGTACTTAATATGCGCCATACTCTGTTCCTGTTTATTATAAGTATAAACTCCACAATACCTTTGAGGTCGGGACGATTATTATTATCCCCATTTCACAGATGAGAAAGCTGAGGCATAGAGAGGTTAAATAACTTACATGAAATCACACCCTGGAAGTAGCAGATGAAGGCTTTGAACCTACGCAGTTTGGCTCCAAAGTTCAGGCTCTTGACTCGTGTGCTCTTCTGCCTCTCACAATTGTTAATTGGAATCCCTTCCAGTTCTCTAACATTTCACTGAGACACTGGTAAATATTTCTGTTTAAGGCAACTATCACGACGTCAGGAGCTCGAGACCAGCCTGACCAACATGGTAACACCCCATCTCTACTAAAAATACAAAATTAGCTGGGCATGGTGGCGCATGCCTGTAATCCCACCTACTCAGGAAGCTGAGGCAGGAGAATCGCTTGAAACTGGGAGGCGGAGGTTGCAGTGAACCGGGATCGTGCCACTGCACTCCAGCCTGGGTGACAGAGCGAGACTCAGTCTCAAAACAATAACAACAAAAAACCCCAATCCCCCCCAAAACAAACAAAAAACAAAAACAAACTATCACGTTAATTTAAAAATCCTATACTTTTTAAAATAAAGAACTGTGAATTTTAAACAATTTCCTTCTATTCCTGCCCATCTTATTCTGAACTTAAACATTTTCCTTATATCAGCACGTCTCCAATTTTTATTATATGTTTCCTAAAAAGATTTTATTTTTAATACTTTTGTTGTTGTTGGACAATTCTTCTGTAAGTCCTGATCTTCAAGTCCTGAGCTTGTATTGTATCAGAATGCTTTTTACAGTAAAAAAACAAACAAACGAAAAGTGAAAATAACTTTAATAACATGGATCTATATTCTCAGTATCTCCAGGTAGGGCAGTGCCAAGGTTGGTGAGGTCAGCAGATTAGCAATATCATAAAAGTCCCAGGCTTCTTCTATTTTTCCACCCAGCACATTCTTCTTAGGTAACATTCCCTCATGGTTGAAATATAGCTGTCATCCTTGAAGCTCTCACATCTCCACTCCAAAAAAAAGGATCACTTCTTTTTACCTTTTTTTTTTAATAGAGATGGGTCTTGCCATGTTGCCTGGGCTGGTCTTGAACTCCTGAGCTCAAGTGATCCTCCCATCTTGACCTCCAAAAGTGTTGGGATCATAGGCATGAGCCTCTGCACCTGGCCTCCATGCCTATTTTTTTTTTTTTTTTGAGACGGAGTCTTGCTCTGTTGCCCAGGCTGGAGTGCAGTGGTGCAATCTCTGCTCACTGCAAGCTCCGCCTCCCGGGTTCACGCCATTCTCCTGCCTCAGCCTCCCGAGTAGCTGGGAATACAGGCGCCTGCTACCATGCCCAGCTAATTTTTTGTATTTTTAGTAGGGACGGGGTTTCACCGTATTAGCCAGGATGGTCTCAATCTCTTGACCTCGTGATCCGCCCTCCTCGGCTTCCCAAAGTGCTGGGATTACAGGCGTGAGCCACCGTGCCCGGCCCAGCCATGCCTATTTTTAAGAATAGACAGCTTTTTAAGAAGTGGCTCCCTATTAACCAGAGCTGGGTCATATGTTTACCCTAAACCAATCCCTGGCAGAGGAATAAGGTCATCATGACTAGCTTCAACCGCAGCTTCAAAACCAGTGTACTGAGGCAACAGGTGTACTGAGCTATTGGTCTTTTCAGCCCTGGAGGCAGCCAGAGACACTTCGGTGAACACCTCCAGCCTGAGCAGCCTCTTCTATCTACTCCGGGTGCCACACAAACACTCTCATTTTCTGTGTATTCTATGACATGAGAGAAAGTAGGGAAGCACTGGGTTAGAGACCAATCAGTATCTCCCCCAGTTATACGGGCAAGGGGGCGATATTGATCCCTGAACCAAATAGGGCCTCTCAGGATGAAAGAAGCAAAGAATGGATGTTTAAATCAGGCTTGGAAAATGAACACAAAACAAGAGAACCCACAGGGAGCAAAGTGACAATTTATGTCAAGTGACTATCTTGCCTGTCCCACTCACCTCAGTTACTGCCTTGATGATTCTGACTTCCAAACATCCTGTCCTTTTAGCTCAAACTCAGAAGACAGGAACATGCAAGTTTAGCCAAGCTGAACCAGGGGACAGACAGAGGACAAGCTGGCCCCTTGGTGGCCATGGCAGGAAGCATGCACTGGGACCTGCCATTTTGCCATCTGCCTGGTGGGCACCTCCAGAAGGGAGACTGGGTGCTAACGGTATGCCAGTGGTGAGTGGGCAGCTAAAAAATATGACAAAAACATTCATTGGGAAACTTCTCGCAGCAATTCCAATTTGCCTCTGAGTCAGCCTGGCTCTGGTTAAAGTCTATACACAAACAAATCTGTGGGTCAATCCATCTTCACCCTCAGGGCACTATCTCCAGAATAACCATGGCATTAATGGGATCAGCAGTTTCAATCATCCCCTGAGTAATCAGTTCTGGTGCCTCCCCAAATGAGACAAATGACAGTTTCATGGTCGCTTGTGGCTATGAAATCTCATCGAGACAATTCAACTCTGGTTAAATTATATTTAAGTTAATAAATATGAATTTAGATGGCCAAAGAAGCTCAAAAACCCCTGGGCATCTTAGACGAAAAAGAAAAAATAAATGGTGCATCATTCTGTTCTCCTACCCCAAGCTTTCTCACTTGTTTTTTTAAAAAATAAATAAAGGCCTTGGTGATTCCTTCTCAGTTTATCTAAATGAAGTTTAGGCCATTTATAGAAGAGATAAAACAAAATTGCCGAAATTCACTAAACAGTAAAGGAGGAAACCACAATATGAAACCAAATAGTATAGTGATTATAAAAAGCAAAAACTATTCTCAGCCATTTCTAAAGCTTAAGATTTTAGTGCATAACAGAGAGGCTAGGTGAACATCTATCTTTATGACACTTGGGTTTTAACCAGCAATGCTCTATATAAACCTGTTTTAACTATACAAGGAAATTCCATATCACTGTGAGATGACAAATATTCTCTGGGAGACTAAAACCTACTCTCAAGTCTGGCTCTAAAATTGTTCTCAAACCAATTTATACTGTGACAAAATACAGTATGTGTTTCCCCCAATGTTATCAGGCAAGAACAACTCCAGTATTCCAAATATCATGGTCCTTAAGAAAGTTATGGAAATTGGACATCTCTACTAATAAATGAAGTAAAATAAAAACAAATAAAATGTACATTTTTTGGCCAGCAGACTGGTATAAATCAAAGTTGTTAGCTAGAATGTGGACAAGAACGATTCTTATTCACTTGGTAGTAGCATAAATAGATAAAACCTTTGTTTTTTTTTGTTTTTTTGTTTTTTTTTTGAGATGGAGTCTTGCTCTGTTGCCCAGGCTGGGGTACAGTGAAGCAATCTCGACTCACTGCAAACTCTGCCTCCTGAATTCAAGCAATTCTCCTGCCTTAGCCTCCGACTAGCTGGGATTACACGCGCATGTCACCAGGCCTGGCTAATTTTCGTATTTTTAGTAGACATGGGGCTTCACCATGTTGGCCAGGCTCGTCTTGAACTCTTGACTTCAAGTGATACACCCGCCTTGGCCTCCCAAAGTGCTGGGATTACAGGTGTGAGCCATGGCACTCAGCTGGTACAACCTTTTTGGAAAACCAAATTTCTTCCAAATTCCAGCAATATGATTTCAAAGTATTCATTTCACAGAAATTCTCCCACAAATGTTTTATGTATAAGAATGGTTACTGTAGCATTGCCTTAGTAAAAATTAGAAACAGGTCAAGCACGGTGGCTTATGCCTGTAATCCCAGCACTTTGAGAGGCTGAGGAGGGGGCAGATCATTTGAGGCCGGGAGTTTGAGATCAATCTGGCCAAGATGGAAAAACTCCATCTCTACTAAAAATACACACACACACACAAATTAGCTGGGCATGGTGGCACAGGCTTGTAATCCCAGCTACTTGGGAGGCTGAGGCACGAGAATTGTTTGAACCCAGGAGGCAGAGGTTGCAGTGGGCCGAGATTGCATCACTGCACTCCAACCAAGGCAACAGGGCGAGGCTCTGTCTCAAAAAAAAAAAAAAAAAAAAATTGAGAACAACTGAATGTCCATCAATAGGAGACTGACGTAATTATTAAAAATTAACTATGGTTCATTCATACCACTGGATATATAACACTTATTAAAAATAATGACATATATCAGTATATAAGACATGTAAGTAAATACATTTTAGAATAAATTATGTAGGGTGATCTCACTTCTGTAAAAATTTATATTACAATGATATGATCTATATGTCACTATATGTTTAGAAAATATCTGGCAAATATATGCCCTGTTAATAACCATTAAAGAAGCTTCATGTTCTAAGCCATGCATACCTCTAACAATTAAATTTATTAACATATGTTGCTTTAATGATAAGAACTCTATAGTTCTTAAAAGAGCACAAATATGACCTTTTATTCAATAGCATTCATATCAATAATAATTAATAGTCTTTGTATTTTTCTTGTTGTTTTGTTTTTTTTTTAGACAGGGTCTCACTCTGTTGCCCAGGCTGGAGTGCAGTGGGATGATCGCAGCACACTGCAGCCTCAGCCTCCTGGGCTCAAGTGATCCTCCCACCTCAGCCTCCCGAGTAGCTAGAACTACAGGTGATACCACTATGCCTGACTAATTTGTATTTTTTGTAGAGATGAAATTTTGCCATGTTGCCCAGGCTGGTCGTGAACTCCTGGACTCAAGTGATCCACCCATCTCAACCTCCCAAAGTGTTGGGTTTACAGGTATGAGCCACCGTGCCCAGTGAACAATCATTTTTAAATGGACATACTAGACAAACACTTGGAGACACTACTACCTTCTGGCACTGTGTGAATGGACACAAAGTTAGATTAAACAGATCTTTATCCTCCAGAAATGGTCTACACAAGAGCCTGGATTAAATGTTTTGAATAGGACATTTTACAAAATTGTAAAAACATTATAGATATTCTTGCTATAAAATATTTGATTTCAGAATAATATGAAAGTAAGAGAAGCAGAAACTTCTCCTTCATCCACTTACACTTCCCAGAGCTAAAAATTATTTATTAATAATTTGGGCTAAACGTGTCCAGCCCCATCCCTCCACATACACAAACACATACACACATTGCTTGCATATATCCATAACAATACACATACATACATATACACATACACACATCCCATATATTGTTTTGTACTTTGTTTTCATTTTTACCCAAAAAATATATCATTGACAACTATCTGGGCCAATTTTCAACTCCATTCTCTTTCCTGATCTCATAGAATGCCATAGTACCGAGGTACTATCATTTAATGAACTATTCTGTTTATTTTCACTGCTTTGCTAGTTGAAATATGAAAATATGAAAATCCTTGCACATGCGCCATTACACGAGAATGTCCTTAGGAGGACTTCCTGAAATGGAAATGCTTGGTCAAAGAGAACAAATATCTTACATTTTGACTGGAAACAACTAGACTGTCCTATAGAAAGGTTGCAACAATTTATCAGATCAATTATAATTTAATGCTTCTCCTTTAAAATATCCATTTCGTCTCATTCTTATTTTAGATAATTTCACCTATATGACATATATCAGTATGTAAAACATGTTACAGTCCCATTTCTGGGATGCTTTTCCCTTTCTCTTTTTTTATTTTACCTCTTTTAGTGGCCAAGGCCTTTTTCTAAACTGTAATTTATTGAATTCTTGTCATGTTCTAGGCATCAGTTTAAGCAGTCACACGGCACCCTCCCATTTAAACCTGACAACATCATGAGATATCATGTTCCCGTTTTACAGATGAGGAAACCGAGGCTCAAAGGGGTTGAGAAACATGCTCTGAGTTACCCAGCCAGTAAAGGACGTGGGCCAGCATTGGAACTCATACCATCTGACTCCAATATCCTTAGCTCCCACAGGATATGTGCAAATCACACAAAGGAAACAGATAAAGCTGTTCATCCCATTACAACATCTATTAGAACAGACTGATGACATTAGACAGCAGTAAATAATGAATGCAGCTGCAGTGGCTGAGGAAGGCACTATGGTTTCCCAGGCCATATCCTCTGTCTTTTTTCTCACAGATCCCTCAAGCCTGTGCCTACCCACCTTGTCGTTCTTGGACAGGTGCTTTGCATACTTCTTGAACAAATGCAATTGCCACATTTTGAGTATGTCTCACTCTTCTGCCTTATACTTGATACTCAGTCCTCCCCAGTGAAGTAGCCCATGGCATACTCCCACTTCACAGATGAGCCAGGCAAGCCAATAATGCAGGGGCTTCAGCACATAAGTGTCTGGAGTGCAGTGGTGCAATCACAGCTCACTGCAACCTCAACCTCCTGGGCTCAAGCAATCCTCCTGCCTCAGCCTCTTGAGTAGCTGGGACTATAGGTACACACCACCATATCTGGCTAATTTTCTTGGTATTTTTTGTAGAGATGAGGTTTCACCATGTTGCCCAGGCTGGTCTTGAACTCTTGGGCTCAAGCAATTCTCCCACCTCGGCCTCCCAAAGTGCTGGGACTAAAGGCATGAGCCACAGGGCCCAGCTTGTTTTCTTCTTTTTAATCAAAGGAAACAGATGAAGTTGTTTATCAAATTTTCATTTGCTAAACTTCGTCAAAATTAATAGTAATTTTCTAAAGAATACACCTATTATGGAGTCTAACCATATCATTTGCACTGATGGTTTCAGAGTCATACTATAAGTTTAGAAGTAATGTTGAAGGTTGGTGGAAAAAAAGCGACAGCTATCTTTAGTGGATATGTTGGCTCATGGTTTTACTTTCTGGAAAAACTTCAGATACGCAGTCCTATATATACATAAATACATACATGTATTTGTACATTTTTCATATGTCATACATTAAGTATCCACACGTATTTATTTCTCCATAGATTTAAGCATGACCTATTTAGCTCAGAGAAAAAACACAAAGAAAAGGCCAGGAGAAAAGAAAAAAGGGTAGAAAGAACATAATGAAATTTGATTTACTTAAAACACAATGCACAGATAAAAGTGTGGTGAATTTTTGTAACCTAATTTAGTATATGAGCCTGAAAAAAATCAAACAGATGCAACTGTGTGCTGAATAAAGGAGACTGTTAAGATTCTGGCACTAACATCTCAAGAAAAAAAAAGATTTTTGAAACTCAAGAGTTGGTTTCTGAAGTTTATTGGAGGAAAAACACATTCACTAAAAAAAAAAAAATCTCATTCCCAAAAAGAATTTGAGAGCAAAATCATATGAGCTCGGCTGGAACTATATCTGGCATCAATACCTAGAAAGTTCAAAATATAAAAACCCTAAGGAAGAAAGAGCTTCATAAATTTAAGTATGATTTGACAGTTAAGCTTCTTTGTATCCTGACCAAAATTGTTTCTAACTTAAACACTGAATTCATTTAAAAATTGGTAGTAGCCTATTTATTAAAAGAAAATGTACTTTCTCCTGACAAACATTTGGGAAATACCTGGTATGACTTTTTTCTTTAGCGATGATGATGAGAGATTCTGTCATTATTTGATGGTGCTAATTAGACATAAAAAAGCAGCTCTTGTAACTTAAAGAGTCAAATTCTCTCTATATTGTCTGTGCTTGCAGAATTTTGAAAAGCTTGAACATAGCCAAAGAGTTGGGGAAAGCAAGCTTTTAATTAAACACTAATAAAGGCCAGAAAAAATTTTGCTTTTGCTTCGGTTTTTTTTTTTTTTTTTTTTTTGCTCCTAAGAATCCAGGACAATCCAATTAGAAGGGCCGTTCACCATTTAACTCCAGTGGATGGGAAAGACCTGAGACAGGGTCAGAATGATTATAAAACGTACATAGAAATGCCAAAAAAAAGAGAGCAAACGGTCTGAAATGTCTGTCAGGAAAAACAGGGCACCTTCCAGAGCCCAACCACAGGGCCGGGTGCAGGAAATAGCGATCGCTTGACAGTCAGGGCTGACAAGAACTGCAGAAGCTGCCAAGTTCCCCGCCCTGGGCTGGGCACGGGTGGGTACTTGCAGCTGGCAGTACACACAAGCTGGTGTCCTTGAGGGAGCCCAGTGGCAGCAAGGTTAGAGGAAATAACCTACTCTGCTATCTAAAGCAATGCTTTTCTAATGAAATGGTCATTAGAGAAGCCAAACGAATGTATTCTCAATCAGCTTACGGTATTTTCAATAATGAAAAAGAATAAACCCACACATACAAATGTATTTCAACATACATGGCTTTTTCCCCACATGAGGTTTCTAAAGCTTCACGGAATGCAAACATTGCCTTTGGGCAGAGTTCTGCTAATGCTGCTTCCTCCTCCTCCAAATGCTTGGTGTCTTCTCATATCACATGCTGCCTCTACCCTTGCCCGGGTGCCCATCGTCTCTCAGCTGGAGATCGGAAATGGCCTCCTGACTGCTCTTACCCCTTTGAAGTCATTCTCCCCAGAGCGGCTGGAGCAAGCTTCTTAAAGTGTAAAGCAGATTCATTTGTTCATTTAATCAACAAGTATTTCTGAAGCACATTTTTGGTTCCAGGTGCTGTTCCAGGCACTGAGGATTCTAACAGTGAAGTCCCCTGTATGCCTTCAGCTATTAATAATGTTCTGGCAGGGGAAACGAGCATATCGACAAAGATATTCATCAAGTCAGGTGGCGTGGTGAAAAGGGTTACAGTGAAAAAATAAAGCAGGCTAAGACATGGTTGGGAGTCACCTCCCTGGTTGGGGTGACATTTGAAGAGAGACCTACAGGAAGTGATGGGGTAAGCATCGTGTAGACTTCTCAGGAATGAGATTCCAGGCAGAGAACATTCTGTGGGCTACAGCTCTGAGGCTGGAATGTGCTCGGCAGGTTTGAGGGACAGCAAGGAGGCCAGGGTTGCTGGAGAAGCGTTAAAGAGGGGAAGGGTGCTGGGAGTTAAGAGCAGAGTTTGGGTGTGTTTGCTGGAACTGAGGCAGGAGTTGGGAGGAGCCTAGGTAGAAGGAATACTGACCACACAGACACACAGGGGCCTTGGAGAGATAGCAAGGCCAGGTTGTTTCTCAGAGTTCGGAAGTCATTGAAGGGATCTGAACAGAAAAATCACATGGTCTGACTTACTTTGAACAAAATCCCACCGGACGCTGGGTTGAGAAAAGACTGTAGGGGCAGTTGGCATTTTCAGAGAGACCAGTTAGGAAGCTATTGCAACAAACCAGCTAAGAAATGAGTGTGGCTTGGCCCCAGGATCATGGTGATGAAGACGATGATAAGTGGATATATAGTTTGAAGGTAGAGCCAAAGGGATTTGCTGATGGGTTAGACGTAGAATGTAAGTGTTGAAAACTAGCCAAGGTTTTCATTTCAGCACCCGGAAGGGTGGAGTTGCCATTTACTGACAAATAGCCAGCTACAAAGTAAGCTCTGAGAGGGCAGAGCTTTTTGTTGGTTTCTTGCTGTATCTCCATTGCCTCGACCAGGCCTAGAATGCAATAGGCCCTATTGAATGCACAAGTTATTCCCACATTTGAAACATCTTCAATGGCTTCCCACCACACTTACTGCAAACTCTAGAACACCAGGGCACCGTGTGATCTAATCTCTGCTGCCTTGCCAAACCCACCTCTCATGACCTTAACATTTCTTGCAACACTTTGGCCACTCCACTCTGCTCTCCATTCCTACAACATCCTAAGGTCTTTCCTGCCTCAGTGTCTTTGCATCTGCCATTACCTCCACTTGGAATGCTGTTCTCCTTGGTCTGCACATGCCAAGCTCCTTCTCATCCTTTGAGTCTTGACATTAATAAAATCTCGGAAAGAAGCCTTTTGTCACATTTCTCCCCTGCTAGCTTCATCCAGTGGACTCTGAGCTCCACAACGGCAGGGCCTGCCTCTGTCTGTTATGCTGTTGTATCCCAAGTGCCCAGAAAAGTGCCTAGAAGGTAATAAATATTGCTCAATAAAAAGTGCTTTAATAAACAATGAGGCTGGACGTGGTGGCTCATGACTGTAATCCCAACACTTTGGGAGGCTGAGGTGGGCGGATCACCCGAGGTTAGGAGTTCGAGACCAGCCTGGCCAACACGGAGAAAGCCCGTCTCTGCTAAAAATACAAAAATTAGCTGGGCGTGGTGGCACACACCTGTAATCCCAGCTACTTGGGAGGCTGAGGCAGGAGAATCACCAGAACCTGGGAGGTGGAGGTTGCAGTGAGCTGAGATCATGCCATTGCTCTCCAGCCTGGGTAACAGAGCAGGACTCTGTCTCAAAAACAAACAAACAAACAAATAATGAATGACAATATCTGATAGAATGGTAGTTTAAATGATGATATCCAGTGTATATCATGGTCCACTCTTTTTAAGCATTATATATGTGTGTATATGTGTGTACGTACCTACACATATACATACAAAAATATTCATTTATTTTTCACTATTACCTTAGAAGGCAGGTATAATATTAATATCTCCAATTTAAAAATGAGGCACAGACATGGAGTAACTTGCCCAGGGTTATACACGTAATGGGTAGCAAAGCTGGGATTTGAACTCAGGCAGTGTGGTTCTAGTGTCTGTGCACTTAAACCCCTAAGATTTACAAGGATTCCCTTGTGCTGATGCGAACACCTCCATGATTTGACTTTAGGGATAACTGGGGTAAGAGGAGGAGAGAGGACGCTCAGCCAGGTGTCTGTAGATGTTTGCATGTTTGCAATTAGAAATTAACAACTTCACCAAAGACTTTTTCTTCTTTTGAAGTGGAAAGGCTACTTAAAGAAATCGACTAGGCAGTCTTACCGACCCTTTTTACTTTAGTTTAAAAGAGTTTATCAAATCTGGCTGTGGTTACAGAGTTTGGTAGAGGGAGCGATCAGAGACTAGGAGAGTGCTAGAAAGAAACGTAGTTAAACGTAGAAAAGGAAGAGGCTGACTTTAGGTAAGTGGCAAACTAAGTGCATCTCATTCAATGACTCAAGTGGATGAGATTAGGATTTAGACACATCTAAGCTCCAATCTTTGCTCACGAACAAATTAATTAACAACTGTGAACAATTTCTGTATTTGCCAAATGAGTTTAATTATACCTATTTAACATCATTAGAAGAATAAATAAAATGGTGAATACAAAATGCTCAGCACTGTGTCTGACATATAGAGAAATGTTTATTAAATAAATATAACTGGCCAGGCATGGTGGCTCATGCCTGTAATCCCAGCACTTTGAGAGGCTGAGGTGGGAGGATTGCTTCAGGGCAGGATTTCAAGACCAGCCTGGGCAATAACAAGATCCCGTCTAAAAAAAAAAAAAAATTGCTGGGTGTGATGGCGCACCTGGAGTCTTAGCTACTTGAGAGGCTAAGGCAAGGGGATCACTTGAACCCAGAAGCATAACACTGCAGTGAGCTATGATTGCACCAATGCACTCTAGTCTGAGACACAGAACAAGACCCTGTCAATCAATCAATCAATCAATCAATCGATCAAAAAATGCTTAAGATGAGCCAGGCAGCCTAGTGAAATCATTTAGATAAACTTGTTTTGTCCCCTCAACGACCCTGGTAGGTAGGCACTATTACTTCCTCATCTTACAGAAGATAAAATGAGGCACCAAGAAGTCAAGTAACTTGTCCATGTCACACACCTATTAAGTAGGATGTCTGGGCTTAAATCCTGGTCAGAGTTTGCACCCTAGCATGATAACTTTTGGCTTAGGATCAAGTCTTTGCCAGGGGTCCAAATTTTTTTTTTTTTTTTTTTTTTTTTTTTCTTGAGACGGAGTCTTGCTCTGTCACCCAGGCTGGAGTGCAGTGGCGCAATCTCGGCTCACTGCAAGCTCTGCCTCCCGGGTTCACGCCATTCTCCTGCCTCAGCCTCTCCGAGTAGCTGGGACTACAGGCGCCCGCCACCACGCCTGGCTAATTTTTTTGTATTTTTTAGTAGAGACCAGGTTTCACCGTGGTCTCGATCTCCTGACCTCGTGATCCGCCCGCCTCGGCCTCCCAAAGTGCTGGGATTACAAGCGTGAGCCACCGCACCCGGCCGGGGTCCAAATTTTTACATTTGAAGAGCTACTATTTCTCCATCAATGTTATCTTTAACCTTTATACCAAACTTAAAAGATCTTATTTTATCTTTTTATAGGTAAATAAACAGGCTTAGAAAGGGTAAGCAGCTTGGCTCAAGGTCATATAGCCGATAAGTGATGGAGATTTGATTTTTATCCTGGGTTCAGCTGTGTCTAGCCCATTCTATTTCCCTATTTTATCAAGGACCTTTTCTCTCTTAGGTAATAAGCATCTAATTGAATTTTAATGAGACAAACTAATTCCTGTAAAAATATTTGCTGGCTACACTACCCAAGGGTAGCATGATGCTTATAATAACCAGGTCTTCTTAGCAGTTGCAAATCTCAGGGTCAGATCAGAGGACAGCTTACACAGATGGGAAAGATAGCAGACATGGGGTCCTAGAGCCTTTGTGCATGAGGATATCGAGTTCTTAGTTCTATGGAGTGGGGGTCAGAGTTAGGAGGAAGAAAATTTAACAGTTTCCTGTCAGAGAGACAGAAATAAAGCAACTAAAAGTTGTGAGCATGTTTGCTTTTCTAGTATAAACCAGACAGTAGCATTAAGATGCTAGTGCTGCCTGATAAAATCCTGTGCCATAAAACCATGTGCCCACAGTGTGTCTACACAGTGGTCAGTGGGCCCCTTTCCTGGTGGCCATCCAGACTACAGTTCTTCATCTGGGTGGCGAGAGGAATGAGTCAAGGCTCCTGCAAACTTTAGAAGCTTCAAAGGTTAAGAAATTACGTGCATAAGAAATTACGAACAATGCATATGTGAAGATAAAATTGCCAGACATCCATCCAACCATTCGTCTGTCCATCCAATTGCCTACCCACCAACCCACCCACCCATCCAATCATCCATCCACCCACCCACCCACTTACCCATCCACCCACGCAAGCATCCATCTAACCAAACACCTACCTATCTATCCTAACTACCATTCATCCATCCAACACCCATCCGTCTAATAATCCACCCATCTATCCATTCATCCACCCACCCACCCACTTGCCTGTCCACCCATCCATCCATTTATCCATCCACCCCATCCCATCCATCCATCCATCCATCCATCCTTCCATCCATCCAATCATCTGTTTAACCAAGCACCCATCTATTGGTCCATCCATATAACATCTGATAGTGTTTTTAGTGCTTTTAAATATTAATACATTTAACTTTTGTAACCATCCCAAGAAAATAACTCTTTGATGTAGGTACTATAATTGTCCACATTTTACAGCAGAAAAAAAAAAATGGAGCTTTGGAGAACTCACATAACCAGTAAAAGGTGAGTTAGGATTTGAATTCAGGCGGTCTGAGTTCATAGACTTCATCTTTAAGCAGTAGGCTGTTTCCACCCAGTATTTTTTGAGTGAATGAACAAATGAACAAACGAAAAAATTGTATCTTTATGTGTCATTTCTCTTAAAATAAAGCATCAAATTTGTGGCCAGAGGCTGAGTGTTAGAGTCAGCTAGCATGCTATTCAAATCCCAACACTGTGACTTATTACCTATTATAATAAGTATATAAAATCAATAAAATGGGGTTCATAATATCATATTGAAGAGGAGAAAGGCACAACATCTAATACAGTGTGTGAAATCTAGCAACTCTGCTTTTCAGTATACACCATACAGAAAGTCTTGCTCATATGCACAAGGAGACAAGTAAAAAAATTTTCACTGTACTGTTATTTGGAAATAACTTATGTCTACCAACAAGAGATTGATATATTCATGCAATGGGATATAGGGATTAAAAATGAATTTAGAGATGAATCCCAAAAACTTACTGAAAGAAAAATAAAAGCAGCAGAATGATGCATACATATATAAGTTTTACAGACACAAAAAGTAATATATATTGTTTATAGATACAAACAGATGTGACATAATTATAAAAACATGCCTGGGAATAAAAAACTTCAGGGCAAGATTTTCTAGGGAGTGGGAAGAGGTACAAAGGAGGTTTCAACTGATTCAATATAATTTTATTATATTACAAAAAAGTATCCAAAACAAACATGACAGATTATTAGTAACATGCCTTAAACAGTGCTGGGAGCACAGATTTTTCCTTGCATTATCTTTTATATTTCTGTATATTGAAATAAGCCCTTAAGTTTTTTCTTCTTAAAGGTAGTACATGCAAAGTGCCAAGCATAAGTCCTAGCATATACAAAGGCCTAGCATATAGCAGCTGCTTAATATCTAGTAGCTGTTAGTCAAGTCAAGACAGCAAGGTTACATAAAAGTACCAGTTAAAGGGAAAACAGCTATTTAAGCAAAAAGCCTTACCTAAACACACACACAAAATTTAAGAGACAAAAAAAATGACTAAAAAGGACATTAGGGGAAAATGGAACTATTTAATTTACTATATTTGCTAGCATTTTTTATAGCAAAAGTTTATTTCAAGGATGCCAGAATGTATATCTGTTATGTATGTACATATATACACACTATATCTAATTACATATGGGTGTTAATTTTAATTTTTTTCATGAGAGCTTAATTTCCATCTGCTTTCCATGTCTTAAGTCATATGGTCTTGTTCATAAAATTTAGAACTGCAGATCTGATTCCTCATTTGAGTCATTCAAACTTTTCCACAACAACAAACTGGGACATCAAAAATATAATGTTCAGAATAAACATAAGTAGGGGATGAATGAGAAAGTTATTTTATGCTACAAGCTCCACCAAGAAAAGATGGAATGTGAAAAACAAACACTCATTTGAAGAGTCCGGAGAGTCCATTCCTGATGCTTTTCAAGCTGTGCAACAAAGGTTCAAAAATGCTTTTCAAAGAACCTGGGACTAATTTTGTTGAGTTTAGGTGACATGTTTCTTTTAGAAATTGCTGTCAGGTGATGGGCTAAAAACTTAAGATAAAAAAATTAAAAATTATTTTTTGGGTACCTTAGCATCTTAGTTCCCTGCCATAAAATCTTTGGTTACCAGAAAAAGTAGGAGATTAATTTTCTCAGTGATAAATGGACTCATTTCATTTATCACCCAAATTTTCTCTCCTTTCTGTATGTGTTAATCACTGCTATAATGGTAAGTAGCTGAGTCTGTTGTGGTCCAATCCCTTGAAAAAAGTGTGGCAACCAGTCAGGAGACCTGTCTGAAGGCTGGCTGTGTTTTAAAGCTAGATTCTACATCCTCACGCCAAGGCAATCTCACTCTCCACTTTCTTCCTGCTGGCCTTGCTTCAGTGCAGGCTTTAGTCCTAGCACCTGTTGGGGAGGCACCCGTAGAAGGTGCTTGATGTGTTGCCCAAACTTTTCTCCTCAGCTGTTGGGAGTGTTGTGAGCCAACAGCTCTCAGCCCCCTCTGGAAATTGCAGTCCCTTAAAGAGAGCTGCCTCCTCCAAGGTCATCCTATCCCCCTTTTCAAGGGTAGCCCATCTCCAATAATGGGTTAATGACGGTGGGGAGAAGACCTACCCCTCTCGTAACAACCTGGGACAATTCTCAGCTTCAGAGCTACCTGGGAGGTCAGCTGCAGTTTTTGTTGAGCCTGAATTCTAGTTCAACTTTTCCCTCTGCTTAATCTGCTTAATCCTACTTCTTCTTCTTTTTTTTTTTTTTGGAAACAGAGTCTCACTCTGTTGCACAGGCTGGAGTGCAATGATGTGATCTCTGCTCATTGCAACCTCTGCCTCCCAGGTTTAAGCGATGCTCCTGCCTCAGCGTCCTGAGTAGCTGGGACTACAGGTGTGTGCCACCATACCTGGCTAATTTTTTTTTTTTTTTGTATTTTTAGTAGAGATGGGGTTTTGCGATGTTGGCCAGCTGGTTTCGAACTCCTGGCCTCAAGTGATCTGCCCACCTTGGCCTCCCAGGGAGCTGGGATTACAGGCTTCAGTCACCAATCCTACTTCTTTTTTATTCCCTTCTCCAGGTGCAGGTCTTCAGAGGGCTCTCTAATAAACTTCCTGCTTGTTAATCTCCATTTCAGAGTCTGCTACCTAAGGAACCAAATCTGCGTCAGCATTTACGCTGTTCTGTGGCAAGGCAGAACTGGTTTGCCTGGCCCCTTTGGTTGGGTGGGTATGTGACCAGTTCCGCCAATGACTGAGAAGTGACATGAGCCACTTAGAAGCCAAGCATTTAACTGCTAGGACTAGACTCTGAAGAGCTCTTCACCTTCTATCATGGCACCTGGCAACGTTTAGGAACATTCTGTGGGTCTGAATGACAGTAATCAACCAAGCTTCCAACCAACCAGTGATTGGATAGGTAGTATAAGCAAAAGTAGAGGAAATTACTGCTTTAAGCCACCAGGATCCTGGGGCTGTTTGTTGCCATGGCTAACCTCATCTATGCTGACTCATACACTGACATCACTACAACAGCCTCCGAGCTGCCCTTGCCTTACTGCTTCCCTATGCAACACTTCCCAAATCTATCTGCCTCACGGCTACCAGTGGTATTTCTAAATCAACTCCTTCCTTCCCCACAAAGATCTCCCCATAAACATCAAAATTCTAAAGTACAGGGTCATTCAAGTTCAGGCATTATTCTCAATCAAAATCTCTTTGTCTTTGTCTCTCTACTCATCAAGGTTAAAAAAAAAAAAACAAAAAACCCCCTTTATAATCCCCAACAAAAGCCATGTTCCATGCCTGAAATACCCTTCTACCTTCCTCCTGCTTGTCCTTCAAAGAAAGGCTTAAGACTCACTCCCTCCAGGAAGCTTCCTTGGTCCTTCCATTTTCCGTTATTCCTGTCTGGTTTAGACTCCCTCCGCTGATCATCTAAAAAGCCAAAGCCCTTTCATAGACCTTGGTTTCCTTAACTGTCTCCCTTACATGAAAATACATGTTCTGAAGGCAAGACAAAAGTCTATTTTGATTTTGTGTTTCTAACACCTTGGCATAGGAACTGAGACTTGGTGAGCCCTTGATAATTATTTTAGGTATGAATGAATGAACAAATGAATAAATCAATCAATGACTCCAATCATTATATTTTACAGAGAAGGACCTAGTAAAGGTAAACTGAGCACTCATCCTGAACATTTATTTTTTAATTTCTAAGTAATTATAATTTTTTTTTTTGAGACAGGGTCTCACTCTGTTGCCCAGGCTGAAGTGCGGTGGCACAATCTCAGCTCACTGCAGCCTTAGCCTCCCAGGTTCAAGCATTCCTCCTGCCTCAACCACCTAAGTAGCTGGGGCTACAGCCACACACCACCACACCCAGCTAATTTTTGTATTTTTTGTACAGGTGGGGTTTCACCATGTTGCCCAGGCTGGTCTCAAACTCCTGGGCTCAAGTGACCTGCCCGCCTTGGCCTCCCAAATGCTGGGATCACAGGCATGAGGTGCCACACCCAGCCACGACTAGGTTTTTGATGAGAAAAATTTTCCACATTCCTTGAAGTTCTGTTTTTCTGTGGTAGAATTCTGGACTTTTTTCCTCTAATATTCTCCACCATTTTTTTCTTGTCTGGGGATTGGCAAACTTTTTCTGTAAAGGGTTGGATAGTAAATATTTTCAGCTTTGTGGGCAATAGTTCTTGTATCAGCTACTGAACTTTAAGTAGTTCAGACACAACTGCTCAATCTTGCCATTACAGTGTGAAAGCAGCTGTAGACAACACGTAATGGATGAGCCTGGCTGTGAGCCAACAAAACTTTATTTACAAAAACAAGAGGCAGGCCAGACTTTGCCCACAAGCCATAGTTTGCTGACTCCCTTTCTAGTCCAACTAATTTAGAAGACTGTGGAGAGTGAAGGGTGAGAGCAAGCAAACTGTATACAGTATGAAATGTACAAGGGCTCAATAGGGAATTGTCCTTTGGAGGACTTGGTCTTTGCCCACCAATGTGGTGAGATCCAGAGTTCAGGCATTACCAGTTTGTGGATCACTGGAGTCGGATATAGCAAGATTGTCTCTTCAGAGACCCTAGTGGGAGATGGCTGTGACCTTCTAGATTTTAACTGTGGGCTTAGCTAAAAGAGGATGTGCTCTACTGTGTGGAACACAGTCCAAACACCCAGGGTCCACCCCACACCCCTGCTGTGGGAAATTTCACAGTCTCTTTTACTGAGCATCCTCAGGAAACATGTAAAAATGGGAATGTAGTCTCACCAAGGCCGGGTGAGACTAGTTCCTCTAGTCTCACCTATAAAAGCAATAGTAATGCCCCTAGCTACCCTCTATCAAGTACCTCCTCTGAGTTCAGTATTAAATCCCTTACATAAACAAGAGCTAACATTTATTGAGCATTTGATTGTGCCAGGAAAAGTGCTAAGTGATATATATGTTCTGTCATGAATTTCTCACCCTATTTCATAATGCGGCTACTTCTGTTCCCCCACTCTTACCCAGGAGGAAATGAAGCTCAGAGAGGGAAAGCAATTTGTCCGAGGTCAAATTTGCTCAAGTTGAGCCTGCAGACTCTGCCGTGTTCTGTGTTGTATGCCACCCCCTCAGGGACAGCTACCTGCCTCAGGAGAGCTGACCCAGCCTCTTACTGGTCACTTAAATATCCCGGATTCTGTGCAAGTTGCCTCCTGTTGGAGGCAATGACTCCCTTCAGGGTTTGCAAGAAATTCTACCTTTGGGACACTGGAGAGAAGGGGAAAATCTAATCCCAAGGAATAAACTGAGGGTTTTGTTAGAACATGCCGCACTTAATAAAAAGCAAAGGGTGTTGATTATTTTTTTCTGTAATATTCTGTCATCATTTTCCACCTAAGTTGTTTGTGAAACCTAATTAATTGCTATAACAAAACCCATCCAGGCAAGATATAAGGAGGATAGGGATATGGCTGATGAATCAGCTTTTAGCATTTAGCTTAAAGTGAAGGTGAATGCTCATGTCTGCTACTTTGGCCAAATTCAAGGCTTCACTCATAAAGTAAGTCTTTGTTCAAGGCAGCCTCAATGCAGCCTGAGCCTGCTTTTTATTTAGTCTCATTACTACAGAAAGGCCTTATAGCTAGTGTCTTAATTATTCATGGTTTGTTGGCAAATTGAGTCACTTGCTTCTCCAATATCTAGAAATGGAGGAAGTGTTCAATTCCAAAGAAATTATGCCTTCCTAGCTTTGCTAGCCTGACAATAATGTTGTTGGCAAATACCTTATGAATAGGTGGGAGATCTTATTTCACTTATAGTATATGAATAAAAAGAACACCCCCAGGAGACTGCCAGGTATTTCATGTAATGGATACCTCCCTTCCCACCCTATTTCTCTCTAGAGTGATTAAGCTTTGGCTTTCCTTACAAACAAGACTATTCAGACTAGAAGCAAGCAAAATGACACCTTTTTATCAACAAGATGATATAAAATTTGGTTCAGTAAAATATGTAACTCCCTGGTGTGTGTGTGTTTCTAGTCCATATGCCTGAAAGCTGAGCAGTGCAGTGGAACAATCCCCTCTCTGATTCAGAATTCACAATTATGGGATAGCAAAGGGGTATTCTTATGATAAGCCCCTTAACTCAAATTTGTACGGCAAAATACCTACAAAGGTATTTGAGCATTAATTTTTGTACTTATCTTGAAAAATAGCTAACATTTTTATGTAAAGAGCACTAGATTTGATATTCTAATGATGCAGTGGACATTGTTGCTTGCATTTCAGCCAAACATTCTGCCTTTCCTCCCGGGCATTTCTGTGGTCTGAGTAGGGCCAATCTCACTCCTAGGTTCGGAAATGGGTCCCTTCCCCCTCTAGCCTTAGCAAATCAATGCAATCCAGTGTTTCTTAACCTTTTAATTCATTGTTATCTGCTTAAGGAGCCTTTTTAGATTTTTGTTTGTTTGTCACCCCTCCTATTTTATTTTGTTTCATTTATTTATTTTGAGACAGAGTCTCACTCTGTTGCCCAGGTTGGAGTGCAGTGCTGTGATCATGGCTTGCTGCAACCTCCATCTCCCAGGTTTAAGTGATTCTCATGCCTCAGCCTCCCGAGTAGCTAGGATTACAGGCATGTGCCACCATGCCTGGCTAATTTTTGTATTTTTAGTAGAGATGGCGTTTTGCCATGTTGGCCAGGCTGGTCTCAAACTCGTGAGCTCAAGTGATCCACTCGCCTCAGCCTCCCAAAGTGCTGGGATTACAGGCATGAATCACCACACCCAGCTACTTTTTGTATTTTTAGTAGAGACGGGGTCTCGCCATGTTGGCCACGCTGGTCTTGAACTCCTGACCTCAAGTGATCTGCTCACCTTGGTCTCCCAAAGTGCTGAGATTAGAGGTGTGAGCCACCGCACCCAGCCCAATCCCTACCATTTTAATGTCACAGATATGCTGTATTTCTGTTTATATATTGCATGTATATTTGTGCTTTATAAATAAAAGTAGTGAATTTTTTTCCCACTCCCCTCCTCCAAAATAATTTTTGCCTCCTTTGGGCCATTTCACTCTCATTGAGAATGCATAAATTCTCATCCCATACTCTGTGCCAATCAGTGCATGGCATCAGGAGTGGCTACAGACCCTAAATTGGAGTTCCAGCATGTAAACTGGGACTTTTTTTTTTTTTTTTTGACAGTTGGAGGATATGAGAAATTCTTTCTTTCTGGGTGTGTGGATATAAGGCCTGAAACTGCTGTGATTATCTGCTATTGCGAGGGAAGAAACCAGCTGAAGATAAAGCCAACACATGAGCAGGACCAGGACTGAAATCATGGTACCCTGATCAAACAATACCTTAAGTTCATTCCACTGCTAGACTTTTCAGCTGTGACAAAAGTCATTTCTTCTTACTCTGTAGGCAAGTTTGAATTGGGTTTTCTATTATAATAAAAAAAATCCTGATAGAAAAGATGACATTTATTGGATGTTTTCTAAACTCCAGGCAGCATGCTAAATATCTTACGTGTCAATTAATTCTTTCATCAACCTGTGATTAGTACTATTAATTTCCCATTTTATAAATGATGAAGCTGAAGTATAGTAAGATTAACTTACCCATGGTCATACATAGGCAAAGACTGGATTAACTCCCTTGTCTATTTAACTTGCAGTTACTGTCTTTTAGTTCCATACAGTTGTCACTACTTTTTCACTTAATATTTGAAAAGCATTAAAAAATGATCTTTCTTTGCAAAGGATTATGTTGCACAATTAAGAATATTCAAAGGCTGAAAATATTTTTGAAAATCTTATTTTTGCAAAAGCACAGGAAGTATTAAACTTAGAGATCATTTTCTTCCGATTCTGCATTCATAAAAGCCTTTGTTATTCATTTTCATTGATACATATTAGATGTACATGTTTTGGGGGTACATGTGATAATGTGACACATTCATATAATCAAAGCAGGGTAACTGGGGTAGCCAATACTTTAAATATTTTAATTAATTAATTTTTTAGAGGAAGTCTCCCTCTGTCACTTAGGCTGAAGTGCAGTGGGGTAATTATGGCTCACTGCAGCCTTGAACTCCTGGGCTCAAGTGATCCTCCTGCCTCAACCTCTTGAGCAGAGGGAACTACAGGTGCATGCCACTATACCTGGCTGATTTTTAAATTTTTTGAAGGGATGGGGTCTCACTATGTTGCTCAGACTGGTCTTGAACTCAAGTGATCCTCTCACTTCAGCCTCCCAAAATGTTGGGATTACAGGCATGAGCCATGGTGCCCAACCATTATCTTTTCTTTATGCTAGAAACATTCAAATTATTCTCTTCTTGTTATTTTGAAATGTACAACTGATTAATGTTAAAAATAAGGAGTGGGGACTTATTATTTTTTCTTTTTTTTTAAGAGATGGGTCTCACTATGTTGCCCAGGCTGGCCTCAAACTCCTGGGCTCAAGGGATCTTCCTGCCTCAGCCTTCTGAGTAGCTGGGATTACAGACGCACAGCCCACTGCCTTACTACCAACATTATTTTAGATGTTCTTATCAATTATCATATGGTATTGGCTCAGTCACCATCCATTTTAGAGAAAAGAAAAAATATATATATTTTAGTAGCTCAGTCTCTCAAATTGCTATTGCGCTTAAAAATTATCAGTCAACCTTGTAAAGAACCCATAAGGTCTCAGGTTTCTGGAATCTTTACTTTTGAATTGGTCAGTAACAGTATTAGAGATAAGCCATAAATCCTCTGAATCCTTGGGGAGTGAGGCACAGAGTCACTCTGGTTGGCTACAATATTTGCGTTCCCTTTTTGAAAGTTTCTCAAACATTAAAAAGAAAAACCAAAATTACACAAGGGGCACTTATTCTACAGACCAAACTGAACAGGGATTTCCCAAGAGAGGAAAAAAAAGCCTTGAAAGACAGACACACTTCTGGCTCCAAAAAGCCAGGGAGCTACGTAATGTGGCCAGATGGGATGTATCCACAATTCTCTAATACTCTCAAACTCCCACATGCTGCCCTGGTTCCCAACCTGCCTTTCAGATTGCATTTCAAAATGCAAGATATCACAGATATGTTATACGAAGCAGAAGCAGTGAAAGCACAAGTTCAAATGTTCCTCATATTTTAACAAGGATGACAAGGGGACACTGACTCTTTAGACTTCCATAGGCTAACCTTAGGTGCTGGCCTTTTCATTTTGCCTGATTGATGGAAGACTACGGTTTGTCAAAATCAAATGCTTGATCATGTATGAGACACAATATAATGAGATATAAATTCTAGACGTATTAGGAACAGTGTCAACTGGGGGGAATCCAGGAAATGCAACAAATCTATTCCACATCACAGGAAAGAAAATAAGATATTATGTTTCCACAGTAAACACCAAGTATATTTCTAATTAAACAATGCAGATTTTTAAAAATCTCAAATATATTAACAACCAAAGCACAGAACTTTTAAATTCATAAATTACTGTTTAAAAAAAAATCCAGGCAAACTGCAGTCCCAGAGAGGATGAACGGTCTCCTAATTGAGCAAAGTTGCTGCATTTTTTGCCTGCAGGACGGGACCGAGCAGAGAAATAAAGGGGCTGTGTTGTGTGACAGGGAGTAAATCCTAACATAAGCATTCCAACGTGTAGCAGGGCCACCCCTCCCTTCCCCAGCCTATCACCCTCCTGCAAAGTGTTCACAATTTGCTGTCCTTCCTTCCAAAAGCCAGTAGACACAGAATCAGCTTTTCCTGGCTCTGCCTTACAAGTTGGGGCTGCCTGAAGGAAAACTGAAAATCCAAAGGAAGGATGCAAATCCACCAAGGCCCCCTTTGCCAGCAAATTGGTGTGAAACCGTTGCTTCAGAAGCAGCCACTCCCACCCCCAACGAAATTAAAAAGAAGGACTCATTTGAATGTCTAAGTGGCTTTCTGCAGACCCTCTGCTGCAAAGCAACAGCCTCCCTAGCCAAGCGCCAGCCAGTACACCATCACTCTGTAACAGATATCTGCAAACGCTGGGACTATCTCGCAAGTGCCCCCCATGCCCGATTTAAAAAATTCACAAGCTCTGTCAAGCAATAGTACCTAGAGCTGCTGAGCGTTTGACCCAAGGGCCAAGCAATCTGCTAGGAGTTTAAGAAGAGCTGGGGGGAATAAAATCATACAGGTGGAGCCGGCTTCCCATGAGTGCCGGGCATCCTGCTGGGGCCCTCAGGTGCCGCTCGCCCTGGCTCACCTGGTACACGTCCTGCAGCCCGCACCACGTCCGCAGCACCTGGTGGCAAGCCCGCAGCCTCTCCGTGTACCATCTCCGCAGCGTGGACACGGTCAAGTTCCATACGAAGCGGCTGCCGCTGAACAGCAGGTCCTCCACGCCACACATGAACACCGAAGCCATGCCTCCTCCTTCGCTCCGAACCCGGGGGTCCCGACTCTCGTAGGTGCAGCCCCGACCCCAGCGGCCCGCCCGCCTGGGCTCCCGACGCCGGCTTCTGCTGGCAGCCGGCGGGTCAAGCCTGCCACCAAACTCGTCTTTCACCGTGCGTCCTGGCCAGGCTCCGGCGGCATGCCCTGGGATTGGGTGCCCGCCAGCCAACGGCTGCGACTGGCACACAGAAGCCCAGTGTCCACCCCCGCCCGCTCGCAGCGCCGAGCAAGCTGTGCTAAGCTCCACCAAGCTGGCCCTCGGCGCTCCCGGGGCACGGGAAGCCCTGGCCGGCGAGGACTCCCCCTGGCGCTTCCCCAGGGCGCCGGGCAGGGACGGAAGCGGAGCAACTCTTTGCAGGCAGAGAGGGGAGCTGCATTTCAGCACACTTGGCTTCCACGTCTTGCGCGCGCGCGAACACACACACACACACACACACACACACACACACACACACACACACACACACACATCGGACGAGTAGTCTCCTAATCTGCCTAGGGGAACACCTTACTCATCTTGCTCTGTTCACACTGATAAACACCTCTGGGCAGCCACAGATGCAGAAGAGAGAGAGAGAAAAAAAAAATCTCCAAGGCATCCCTTTGGACCCTATTCCTGGGGGAATAGCCATGAATGTTTCCTTGGTTCTGCTGGAAGCAGGAGATGAAGGCAACAGTCTCAAAGCAACAGGCGGCCCTAGAACCTGCCTTTGCTCCTAACTTGAGGGTCTCAGAGAAAATCACAACCTCCTGTGGTTGCCAGCAGGAGGGCAGGTTTCCTCACACCAAGATGCTACTAATTCCAATGCAGCAGTCAGGGAGAAAAACAGAGTTCTTGGTCCCTTGTAAATAGCTTGCCGTTACTACTGCTGGGAAACAGAAGCCCATAAGAGAATCGGTGGTTTAGTTCTGGAAAATTCAGCCTCTGGACATGTCTAACCTCACCTACCAGCACCAACCTCCATGGGTAGTTTATTCTCCCCTCAAAACCAAAGGAAATTGTCCCACCACTCATGAAGTCACTAGATAATTAATCTTATTTATTTATTTATTTATTAAATTTGTCCCTCAGGAATTGATACGGATTGTTGGAAACATTTGGAAAAGGGAGCTCAAGGAGTCTCACCTACCACCGGTCTCTGTTTTCCTTTATTTATTTTTGAGACAAGGTCTGTTGCCCAGGCTGGAGAGCAGTGACTCAATCATAGCTCACTGCTGCCTTGAACTCCGGGGATGAAGTGATCCATCTTCCCACCTCAGCCACTGGGACTACAGGTGCTAAGTTTATTATCATTTTTTTTTTTTTTTTGTAGAGATGGGGTCTCACTATGTTGTCCCGGCTGGTTTCAAATGCCTGAGCTCAAGCAACCTTCCAGCCTCAGCCTCCCAAAGTGCTAGCATTACAGGCATGACCCACTGTGCCCAGCCTCCATTTTCCCTTAGAATGTATGAAGATTTCTCATAGCAAAAGTGCTGTAGCAAATTTCAGGATGGAGTTTTTTCCTGAATCCATCTGTAGGTCAATTGTCTGTATTTTCTTGGCTGTTTCACACCTGGGTTGTTATCTATGCTATTAAGTGGCACCAAAAGGAAAGGTAAGGCACCAAAGCTTTTCTCCTGAAATAGCCCAGAAGACTCCAGAACAGATTACTGACAAGTAAATCAGCTTCATTTCAGGTATCAAATGTGCTTTTAGAATCTTAATTCAGGTGAAACTCAATCAGTCAAAAGACGAAGAACACAAAGTCTGTCCTCAAAGTGCCTGTTGTTTTCAGTGACTGTAATCAGAAAACTTTTAAATGAGATTTCTTTCTTTAGTTGCCTAAGAGTTTTTGTTGAATTAGTTAATAGGACACAAGACTTGGTCCAAGATTTGCAAACCTTTCTTCACAGTAATTCTTCCCTATGTGCCATCAGTATTAGTATTGATGGTTTTTTTTTCAAGATGATGGTAATGATGAATCTGAATATAATAGATTTTACTGAATCAAAAGAAAATGAACTTAGCTTGAAAAAGAAATGTCATCATGCTGAATGGAAAACTACTGAACTTCAAAAATGGCCTATTAGTACAAGCAAATAGTGGTGGTACATTTTTTTTTTTAACGATGCAGTTCGACTGTGTTCTCGGAAATGTCAGGCAGCCAAGGGAATACCAGAATAAAACCTACAACAGGTCAATTACCTCTGTCTCATGACACCATCCTCTCAGAAGAGAGGCTCTCGAAACACTCTGGCTGTTAGCTGTCTGTGCGTAGGTCTAATGTCAGCAGTCACTTTCAAATTCCATCATTTTCGTTCAAGGTTTCCAAAGTCAGGGCAATTTTTTAGAAGATAGGATGTAGTATAATAGGGGCTCTCAAAGTGTGGTCACTGGGCCAGCAGCTTTAGCATCACCTGGGAATTTGCTAGAGATGCAAGCTATCAGGCAGCCCCAGAATCAGAAATTGTTGGGGGGTGAGATCAGCGATCAGAGCTTTCAGTTGGCCTCTGGAGGATTCCGACTCATGCTAAAATTAGAGAACTACAGTAGTGATAGTATAGTGCTTAGGAGCTAAATCTCCTAAAAGAGAAACACCCAACTTCAGATCTCTGCTCCTCAGGACCCGTGAGACCCCAAATAAGCTCCTTAAATCAACAAAGTCTCAACGTCCTCACGTGTACAATGTATTATCAGTATTCACTACAAAAAGTTTGGGGAAAATTAAGTAAAATATTCTGTATAAGGTCTTTAGCACGGTGTCTGGCGAAGGGTAAGCATCCAAAGAAAACTAATCAGCATCACCCCCCGAATCAAGAATTGTTTCAATTTTTTGTAGTCACATAAAATAGTATAAGTAAAATGTGGGTTTTTAAAAATATAGATTTAGTGAGTATAAGTGCAGTGTTGTTATATGGATATATTGCATAGTGGCAAAGTCTGGGCTTTGAGTGTAGCCATCACAAGAATAGTGTACATTGTACCCATTAAGTTATTTCTCATCCTTCATCCCCTCCCGCCCTCTGACCCTTTCCAGTCTCCATTGTCTCTTAGTCCAATTTTTTTTTTTTTTTTTTTTTTGAAACGTAGTCTCCCTCTGTCACCCAGGCTGGACTGCAGTGGCACCATCTCAGCTTACCGCAACCTCCGTCTCCCGGGTTCAAGTGATTCTCCTGCTTCAGCCTCCCGAGTAGCTGGAATTACAAGAGCACAACACCATGCCAGGCTAATTTTTGTATTTTTAACAGAGATGGGGGTTTCAGCATGTTGGCCAGCTGGTCTCGAACTCCTGAACTCGTGATCCTCCCCCCTCGGCCTCCCGAGGTGCTGGGATTACAGGTGTGAGCCACTGCGCCAAGCCTTCTTAGTCCACTCTCTATGTCCATGTGTACATATTATAAAATGTGTTTTCAAATTTCAACTAGTTACCTACATGTGCTTTCCTATGACTTCCTGTTTGCTGAAGGTGAAAGATGGTGGCAACTTGTTTTCAGGGAGCAGTTCTGTTGCTCTTTCAAGTTCCCAAAAAGCTTTTTGAGCTTGGTCTTCCCCACTAGAGGCAACTTTTCTTGTGGACTCAGAAAAGCTGGGTGCAGGACAGAAGACATCTTATTTCTACTGACATAAACATTGATGCTTTTTTTCTTATCCAAATGGCTTTCCTCTTTTGTACAAGAAGTTCAAAGGTCAAGACTGAGTGATTTTAGAGGGAAGGAAGTGCAACTTCCTCCACTCCAGGGACTGCAGTGGGTGGCAACTGAACCCAGATGTGCAGAAGTGGAGAAAAGTGCTACCCAAGTATGGCATCATCCTTAAAATGGACTAGCCACATGGGACTAACCAGATCCCAGACACACACCCTTGAAGCTGGTCTAAAATTTTCTGTGGAAAAGGAGCTAAATCAAGCTAGCTTCAACATTGTCTTGCTCTTTCTTTCTTTCTTTCTTTCTTTCTTTCTTTCTTTCTTTCTTTCTTTCTTTCTTTCTTTCTTTCTTTTTTTAATTTAAGAAGAGGATTTTCTTTCCTCCTCAGCACAGAGTTCCCTGCAATACACTGTAATTTCCTGCAGCTCTCTCTAGAGGCTTAAGAAGATGCTTCGGGTGGCAGCATTACTCATACACCTGGGAGTTGTGCTGTCGTAAAAGAGAAATTGTCGTTATGCCTGAGGCTCCTGTAGGTTCTCCTTTGAGGAATCAGCAGGAAGAAGAGCATGAATGCCAAGAAGACAGGACAAATTCCAACCCCTGTCTCTAGGAAGAAAGAGCAACTTAGTGAAATGGCAGCTTCCAGTGGTCCCCTCTGCCTGGCAAAAACACAGAGTCCAACTAACGTCTATGGTCATTTTTCAGCTGTACTCTCTACACACCTGAAAAACTAGTGTGGGTAAACTGACAGATCATGGACGTCCAACATAGGGCTCGAGGTGAATGAAAACGAGGTCTAGTTCAATGGTTCTCAACCGGGGGCAATTTTGTACCTCCCTCCCATGCTGGGACATTTGGCAATGTCAGAAGACATTTTTGGTTGTCACAACTGGGAGGTGCTACTGGCATCTAGCAGGTAGAGGCCAGGGATGCTGCTAAACGTCATATAACGCACTGGCGAGCCCCCACAGCAAAGGACTCTCCTGCCCAAAATGTCCCTGGTGCAGAGGTCAAGGAAACCTGATCTAATTAAATGCTACACCCTGGCCAGGCACGGTGGCTCATGCCTGTAATCCCAGCACTTTGGGAGGCCGAGGCTGGCAGATTACTTGAGGCCAGGAGTTTGAGAAGAACCTGGCCAACATGATAAAACCAATCTCTACTAAAAGTAACAAAAATTAGCCCGAAGTAGTGGTGTGCACCTGTAGTCTCAGCTGCTTAGGAGGCTGAGGCGGAAGGACCACTTGAACCTGGAAGGTGGAGGTTGCAATGAGCTGAGATCACACCACGGCACTCCAGCCTGAGCAACAGAGCAAGATTCTGTCTCAAAAATAAATAAAAAATAAAATAAAATAAATGCTACACCCTGTTCTTCCTCTCACATGACTAGTTGTGGAGAAACACTCTTCCCTCTTATTTTCTTTCCAAAAGGCAAAAGAAATGAAGCAATCACTGTATAATGGTTTTTTGTTTGTTAGTTTTTTTTTACACAGTCACAATTTTGAATATAATGAACTCAAAGTCTTTTGAGAAATAACCGGAATGCCGTTTCCTATGATTTTCACTTATGATTTTTGGATACTTATCATCCAAAGGGAGAATAACTATCATAACAACTATTAATATTTTGGTACTTCAGTTTTTGTTTCATTTTATTTATTTATTTATTTTTATAATTTTTTTAATTATACTTTTAAGTTCTAGGGTACATGTGCACAACGTGCAGGTTTGTTACATATGTATACATGTGCCATGTTGGTGTGTTGCACCTGTTAACTCGTCATTTACATTAGGTGTATCTCCTAATGCTATCCCTCCCCCCTCCCCCCACCCCACGGCAGGCCCTGGTGTGTGATGTTCCCCACCCTGTGTCCAAGTGTTCCCACTGTTCAATTCCCACCTATCAGTGAGAACATGCAGTGTTTGGTTTTCTGTCCTTGTGATAGTTTGCTCAGAATTATCATTTCATTTAAACCAGAGGCTCCACAGTACTAGAAGAAGTCTTTCTTTGGCATGTTTATAGAAAAAATCCCCCCCACACTAAACCCAGGTGGAATGCTGATGCCTCCTTTGGGCCATGCACTGTTAGGAAAGTCTCTGACTGTACACACGACGGGATATTGCTCCTCTCAGTTCACTTTTCTCTATTAGACTGTCAGCTATGTGAGGAACCACTGTGATGTGACATGGAAGCAAGGCTGGCTGGGATGGCTCCTCCTTGTGCAGGAGTATCCCATGCACTGGAAGGCATTTAGTGACCTTGGGCTCTGCCTGCTAAACGCAGTAGTGCCCCAGTCATTAGGACAACCACAACAGAAAGCACCTCCATACATTTCTAAATGCTGCTAGGTGGGGTAGTAGCTGCCCTCATTCAGAAACCACTGGTACAAGCTGGGAAAGGGTCTTATTCATATTTGTTTCCCCAGTGGCTGGCACATAGCAGGCAACCAATAAATGTTTATTGAACTGACCAATAAATGACTATTTGTCTTAACGGTGAATACAGAAAGTGGTTCATCCATTCCCAAAACACAGTCTTGTTCATTAGAAAATTACGTATTGAGTTCGCACTATGCATCAGGCAGGGAACTAAGCACTCAGAACACTGACAAGACTGAGACGATCTCTGTCTAAGCGAGTCTTAGAGGAGAGTGGGGAAGTCAGAAGAGGAATCTGAACAAGAAATGTAAAGGAGCAGGCACTGCCACAGGGGTTCTAATAGAGACACGTGGGTGAGGATGGGGGCATTAAGGGATGCCTCCCTGAGCACATGACTTTCAGCAGAGACCTGAAGGCTGAGTATGGGAGAATCAGGTGATGATGGGGGTACATGACAGCAATCCAAGGCACAGGGAGCCTTGAGGACAATGCTTGCGGCAAGAAGGATCCCATATTTGTAGAACATAAGGGAAAAGGGCAAGGGGGCTGCTTGACGGTTGGGAGACCAGGAAAGCCCATCAGGGAGGCTGCTGCAGAGTTCTAGGGTACAGAGAAAGAGCTTGAGTCAGGGCTGTGGGAATATTCACATAACTAAGCTGAAGGAGTGTTCCTGTTCCTCAGTCCTCAGGAACCGTGGGGCCTTCACACACAGAGTGGGGTAAGAGGTTGGTGGGCAAAAGTGCCACCCTCAAAGCAAGCTTCTCTTGTGGCCTCTGGGAGGGCTCCCCAACTATGCAGTGGCAGGCTCCTCACTCAGGGGGTGGGGCTCTGAATGCCTCATGTCCCTCTACATCCCATTCCAAAAAGGAGGCAGGAGGCCTGAGGGGCACAAGTTCTGTTTCAATGCCACTCGAGCCAGGGGCTAGGTGACTGGTCTCCTGCTTTCTTTCATCTTTCCCTTTGACTGAGAGATTAAGGGACATCCTTCAGTGTTGGCGTCAAGCAGGAGGAGATGGCAGGAAACACATAGAGGTGGTGGAAGCCTGAATTGGAGGAAGTAGCCAATGTCCCCCTCATACTCCAAGGCTGACCAGCAGGCTGCTTAACTCTCTGCAGCTGCCTTCATGACTACGAACGGCTTTTTGGCATCGCGAAGGGCTAAAAACCGTATAAGCTAAATAATACCCACCACTAAAAAACCAGCTCCTGGATTCATTAATTTTTTGAAGGGATTTTGTGTCTCTATTTCCTTCAGTTCTGCTCTGATGTTAGTTATTTCTAGCCTTCTGCTGGCTTTTGAATGTGTTTGCTCTTGCTTTTCTAGTTCTTTTAATTGTGATGTTAGGGGGTCAATTTTGGACCTTTCCTGCTTTCTCTTGTGGGCATTCAGTGCTATAAATTTCCCTCTACACACTGCTTTGAATGTGTCCCAGTGATTCTGGTATGTTGTGTCCTTGTTCTCGTTGGTTTCAAAGAACATCTTTATTTCTGCCTTCATTTCATTATGTACCCAGTAGTCATTCAGGAGCAGCACATCAAAAAGCTTATACACCATGATCAAGTGGGCTTCATCCCTGGCATGAAAGGCTGGTTCAACATACGCAAATCAATAAATGTAATCCAGCATATAAACAGAACCAAAGACAAAAACCACATGATTATCTCAATAGATGCAGAAAAGGCCTTTGACAAAATTCAACAACCCTTCATGCTAAAAACTCTCAATAAATTAGGTATTGATGGGACACATCTCGAAATAATAAGAGCTATCTATGACAAACCCACAGCCAATATCATACTGAATGGGCAAAAACTGGAAGCATTCCCTTTGAAAACTGACACAAGACAGGGATGCCCTCTCTCACCATTCCTATTCAACATAGTGCTGGAAGTTCTGGCCAGGGCAATCAGGCAGGAGAAGGAAATGAAGGGTATTCAATTAGGAAAAGAGGAAGTCAAATTGTCCCTGTTTGCAGATGACATGATTGTATATTTAGAAAACCACATTGTCTCAGCCCAAAATCTCCTTAAGCTGATTAGCAACTTCAGCAAAGTCTCAGGATACAAAATCAATGAACAAAAATCACAAGCATTCTTGTACACCAATCACAGACAAACAGAGAGCCAAATCATGAGTGAACTCCCATTCACAATTGCTTCAAAGAGAATGAAATACCTAGGAATCCAACTTACAAGGGATGTGAAGGACCTCTTCAAGGAGAACTACAAACCACTGCTCAATGAAATAAAAGAGGATACAAACAAATGGAAGAACATTCCATGCTCATGGGTTGGAAGAATCAATATCGTGAAAATGGCCATACTGCCCAAGGTAATTTATACATTCAATGCCATCCCCATCAAGCTACCAATGACTTTCTTCACAGAATTGGAAAAAACTACTTTAAAGTTCATATGGAACCAAAAAAGAGCCCGCATCGCCAAGTCAATCCTAAGCCAAAAGAACAAAGCTGGAGGCATCACACTACCTGACTTCAAACTATACTACAAGGCCACAGTAACCAAAACAGCATGGTACTGGTACCACAACAGAGACACAGATCAATGGAACAGAACAGAGCCCTCAGAAATAATGCCGCATATCTACAACTGTCTGATCTTTGACAAACCTGACAAAAACAAACAATGGGGAAAGGATTCCCTATTTAATAAATGGTGCTGGGAAAACTGGCTACCATATGTAGAAAGCTGAAACTGGATCCCTTCCTTACACCTTATACAAAAATTAATTCAAGATGGATTAAAGACTTACATGTTAGACCTAAAACCATAAAACCCTAGAAGAAACCTAGGCAATACCATTCAGGACATAGGCATGGGCAAGGACTTCATGTCTAAAACACCAAAAGCAATGGCAACAAAAGCCAAAATTGACAAATGGGATCTAATTAAACTAAAGAGCTTCTGCACAGCAAAAGAAACTACCATCAGAGTGAACAGGCAACCTATGGAATGGGAGAAAGTTTTTGCAACCTACTCATCTGACAAAGGGCTAATATCCAGAATCTACAATGAACTCAAACAAATTTACAAGAAAAAAACAAACAACCCCATCAAAATGTGGGCAAAGGACATGAACAGACACTTCCGAAAGAAGACATTTATGCAGCCAAAAAACATGTGAAAAAATGCTCATCATCACTGGCCATCAGAGAAATGCAAATCAAAACCACAATGAGATACCATCTCACACCAGTTAGAATGGCCATCATTAAAAAGTCAGGAAACGACAGGTGCTGGAGAGGATGTGGAGAAATAGGAACACTTTTACACTGTTGGTGGGACTGTAAACTAGTTCAACTATTGTGGAAGTCAAAAAGTCAGTGTGGGATTCCTCAGGGATCTAGAACTAGAAATACCATTTGACCGAGCCATCCCATTACTGGGTATATACCCAAAGGACTATAAATCATGCTGCTATAAAGACACATGCACACGTATGTTTGTTGAGGCACTATTCACAATAGCAAAGACTTGGAACCAACCCAAATGTCCAACAACGATAGACTGGATTAAGAAAATGTGGCACATATACACCATGGAATACTATGCAGCCATAAAAAATGATGAGTTCATGTCCTTTGTAGGGACATGGATGAAACTGGAAACCATCATTCTCATTAAACTATCGCAAGGACAAAAAGCCAAACACCGCATGTTCTCACTCATAGGTGGGAATTGAACAATGAGAACTCATGGACACAGGAAGGGGAACATCACACTCCGGGACTGTTGTGGGTGGGGGAGGGGGGAGGGACAGCATTAGGAGATATACCTAATGCTAAATGACGAGTTAATGGGTGCAGGCACATGGATACATATGTAACAAACCTGCACATTGTGCACATGTACCCTAAAACCTAAAGTATATATATAAAAAAATCCACCACTAAGGCACCTATTCAGTGTCTATTCTTTGGCTTCAGCAAACTCATTTCACTCCTGGGGGGTGTAGGAGGGGGAAGTAAACAAAGCAAAACTTTCTCATTTCCTTCATCTGTTATTTTATCAAATTAAAGTCTCCTTGCTCAAAGAAAAGAAGAGGGATGCTATCTATATTTTCTGAAGAAGTAAAAAAAAAAAAAAATAGCGGCATGGTGTGAGACTTTGTATTGTACCCATTTTTACTAGTTAATCAACTGAGCAGACATTGGAAATTCCTGACAGATCAAATTTTAGAAGTTATCTGTCTAGATGTAAAAGCATCCAAATGGGAGGATGGTTCCAAGGAAGCCCAGTGGATCAGAGGGAAAGGGCTGGCCGCCTTCTTTAAGGGAGAAATGGTATCAATCTTGTGACTGACCTCCCACCTCCAGAATTTGTCACCTTTTGTTTATACTTAACCTACATGTAGTTCAACAATGACAAAAATAAAATAGTTATAAATTGGTCCATATAGCACCATTTTTTTTCTATACTTATTAAGTATACTTAACCTACATGCACTCCAACAATGACAACAATAAAATAGTCATAAATTGGTCTATATAGCACCATTATTTTTTCTAAATAAATAAAGGCAGCTTCGCTTATATCATCAGTTGATTCTCACAATATATATTTTCCCAAGAAGAAGTAGGAGAACGTTATTTTGGCCCCATTTCATGGATAAAGAAACTGAGGCACAGAGAAGCAGGATGATTTGCTAAAGAAAAGCATTTACGGCAGCATTTTTAAAATGGTGTAGTTACTAATTTTTCAGTCCTTTTACTTTAATTAAGAAACAAAAGAATGAATTTCTTTTGTTTTTACTATTTGGTTTGGGCCTCAGACTAAAATTTATAAGGTATTGTCTTAGACAGTTCAGGATGCTATAACAGAAGTCCCACAGGACTGAGTGGCCTAAACAACAGAAATTTATTTCTCACAGCTCTGGAGGCTGGGAAGTACAAGATCAAGGTGCTGGCCAATTTGTTTTCTGGTAACAGCCCTCTTCCTTGTTTGGAGGTGGCTGTTTTCTCCCAAGACAGAAAGAGTTCAGGTCTTTTCAGCCCCTTATAAAGGCACTGATCCTACCATGGGGACCCCCAGCCCCATGGCCTTATCCAAGCCCAATTACCTCCCCAAAGCTCCACCAAATACCATCACATTGGTGTATAGTTTCAAATATGGATCTTGGGAGGACAAAACTTTCAGTCCATAGCAAGCATGGATGGTTCTAGGATGTGTTTTATTACTCTAGGAACTTAACGTGACAAAAAGTCCACCCTTTGGGTTTACCCAATTTAAATAAGAATAAAACAATCACCTAAAAGGTCGAGAAATAACAGATGCTGGTGAGGCTGTGGAGGAATAGGAACACTTTTATACTGTTGGTGGGAGTGTAAATTAGTTCAACTATTTTGGAAGACCGCGTGGCAATTCCTCAAGGATCTAGAACCGGAAATACCATTTGACCCAGCAATCCCATTACTGGGTATATACCCAAAGGGTTATAAATCATTCTCCTATAAAGACACATGCACACATATGTTTATTGCAGTATGATTTACATAGCAAAGATTTGGGATCAACCAAAATGCCCATCAGTGATAGACTGGATAAAGAAATTGTGGCAGATATACACCATGGAATACTATGCAGTCATAAAAAAGACTGAGTCCATGTCCTTCACTGGGACATGGATGAAGCTGGAAGCCATCATTCTCAGCAAACTAACACAGAAACAGAAAACCAAACACCCGCATGTTCTCACTCTTAAGTGGTAGCTGAACAATGAGAACACCTGGACACAGGGAGGGGAACATCACCCACCGGGGCTTGTCGGGGTGGAGGGCAAGGGCAGCGAGAACATTAGGACAAATACCTAATGTATGCAGGGCTTAAAACCTAGATGATGGGTTGATAGGTGCAGCAAACTGGCACATGTATACCTATGTAACAAACCTGCACGTTCTGCACATGTATCCCAGAACTTAAAGTAAAATTAAAAAAAAAAGAATAAAAAGATGAGAAAAAAAGAAAATCTATAATGAACAGTAATTTTTTAATGGTAGATAAAAGAGCAGTTACTTGAAATCCAATGGCTCTTCCCTCCTATACAATAAATGGTAGAAGAAAAACAAAAAGATATATGCAAAATCTTTACTCTCCAAAGATCAACCATACTACCTAGGTGTATATAGTAGTGAACTGCAGTACACTGAGAAACAGAAATTACCAATATCAGTGGCTTGCAAAGTATTAAAATATCTCAAGGCCGGGTATACTCTGACCATCAAACAAATATGAGCAATAGGTTATAAAAATAAACTATTTTCCCATTATTGCTAAAAATACAGAATAATTTGGTAGGATTATTGCTAGGAATTTCAACTATTTGGCCCTCAGCAGTAAGAGCAAAAGAAAAGAAAGGAAAAGTCTAGCATCCCAAAAAAGGGACATGAAAGTATTTCTTGTATCTTGCTATCCTAAAATTAACTTTTTAGGATAGGAACGTACTGTTCTCAACTACAAAATGAATTGTATACAAGAAGAGCAAGCAGCAGGAAGCAGCATGCTACAAGCCTTGAAACCTATGGCTATTTTATACAGTGGAGAAAATAGTTGTGTATTCCTCAGACTAAGAGTTCAGGGAGCTTTAGGCAGTATGACAGGAAAGAAGAGAAGAACTGCATGATTTGGTCTTGAGTCAATAACAGAGAAGGAAAAGAGGGGTTTTACTTCTGAAGGGACTAGCACCAGAGAAATTTAAGGCAGACTTCCTCACTCTAAAACAGTTCCATTATTATCTCATTCTGGTGGGTTTATAGATAATTTTGGCTTATTCTTTGTATGTTTATGTATTTTGGCAGAAAATGTTGGTTGTCTGTCCACCACCTATTCCCCTCTTTTTCAAATAATGTTATTTTGCCGGTGTCCTTTTTCTATGTTGCTGATATGAACTATTGATCTAAGGGAAGGCACAACACCCGACTCTGGCAACAAGATATAAAGCGAAGCTTTCCAAAGAGTTATAGAAAACAGGGGCTGGGTCTGGTGGCTCATGCCTGTAATGCCAGCACTCTGGGAGGCCGAGGTGGGTGGATTGCTTGAGGTCGAGTTCTAGATCAACTTGGCCAACATGGCGAAACCCCTTCTCCATTAAAAACCCAAAATTTAGCCAGGCATAGTGGCACACACCTGTAATCCCAACTACTTGGCAGGGTGAGGCAGGAGAATCGTTTGAACCCAAGAGCAGGAGGTTGCAGTGAGCTGTGATGGCATCACTGCATTTTAGCCTGGGTGACAGAGTGACACTCTGTCTCATAAAAAAAAAAAAGAGAGTTACAAAAAACATATCCCTCTTTGAAGAGAAGAAACATCACAAGAATTTTGTCAGCACATGAAAAGATGCTGAACATTATTAATTCGTCATTGAAGAAATGCAAATCAAAACCACAATGATATACTACTTCACATCCATTAGAATGGCTATAATTAGAAAGAGGAATAATAACAAATGTTGGCAAAAATGTGGAGGAATTGCCATCTTCATACATTACTAGTGGGAATGTAAAATGTGGAAAAGACTGGAGTTCCTCAAACAGTTAAAAATAGAATTACCATATGATCCAGCAATTCCATTCTTAAGTATATGCCCCACAAAAGTGAAAACAGGAATTTTAAAAAACCTGTACACAAATGTTCATGGTTGTGTTATTCATAACAGCCAAATGGTGGGAATTATCCATATGTTTATCAGCTGATAAACAGATTTTTAAAATGTGAGGTATCCATATAATGGAATATTAGCAATAAAAAGGAGTGAGGTATATACTCAAGGGAATTGAAAACATATGTTCACACACACAAATTTGGACACGAATGTTCACAGAAGCATTCTTTGTAATAGCTAAAAAGTAGAAACAACTCAAGTGTCCATCACTTGATGAGTGGATATACAGAATGTAGTACATGTATATGATGGAATACTACTCAGCCATAAAAAGGAATGAAATACTGGTATGTACTACAACATGGATGAATACTGAAAACATTATGTTAAGTAAAAGAAGACAAACAAAAAGGCCACATATCCATAGAGACAGAAAATAAGTTGGTGGTTGCCAGGGAGTTGGGGCATGAGGTGTAGTGAATAGGGAATGACTACTAATGGGTATGAAATTTCTTTTTGGGGTGATGAAATGATCTGAAATTAGATAGTGGGGATAGTTGTGCAACTTTGTGATTATACTAAAAACCAATGAATTGTACACTTTAAAAGGGTGAATTTTATGGTATGTGCATAAAAATCAATCGATTAATAATGAAATAAGCAATTGACAAAAAATAGATAACTTTAAAAAAAGAAATGAAATCTATGCCAAGACATGGATGAATCTCAAAAACACTGTTAAGTGAAAGAAGCCAATCATAAAGGACCACATATAATATCAATCTCATCTATATGAAATGTCTAGATTAGGCAAATCTATATAGATAGAAATTAGATTAGTAGTTGCCTAGGGCTGAGGGAATTAGGGAGAAATGGGGAATGACTGCTAATTAGTACAGGGTTTTTTTTTGGGACAATGAAAATGTTCTAAAATTAGATTATAATAACAGTTGCACAACTCCGTAAATACATAGAAATCCATTGAGTTGTACATTTTACATAGGTGAACTGTATGGCATGTGAATTATATCCCAGTAAAGCTGCTACCAAAAAAAGAGAGGTAAAACCACAGAAAAATCTTAACTCGTACCTGAATTTGCTGAATATTCCACAATGAGTGTGTAATACTTACATCTTCAGAAAGAAGGTGTTCAAATTTCTCTTGATGTGGAAAATCATGTTACATAAAACAAGGTAAAAATCAGAGCAGAAAAAAATACTGTACATGAGCTCAGTTATAAAACTGAGTGCATGCATGTAAGGGAAAAAACCTAAAGGAAAATATACTAAATTATTGACAGTACTGATTTCTGAGTTCCGATCATTGGATGATTTTAATTTATTGTGGTGGAGGAGGTTTTTCTTTCTGTTTTTCTGTATTAGCACATACTACTTCTTTATTCTTTTGTTTTATTTTTTAATTGACACATAATACTTACATGTTTACGGGATACATAGTGATGTTTCAATACTTACAATGTGTAGTGACCAGATGAGGATGATTAGCATACCCATCATGTAAAACATTTATCGTTTCTTTGTGCTGGGAATAGTCAATATCCTCATTTTAGATGATTGAAACTATATATTATTGTTAATTACAGTCATCCTACAGTGCTATAGAACATCAGAACGCATTGCTCTTATCTAGCTGTAATTTTGCACATACTACTTTTTGATTTCTAATTGGAAATGCACATGCAATCATACAAAAGCTTATTCAGCAATGAAATGTAAGCCTCCCTCACATCCTTGTTCCCCAGCTCCTCATTTCCAGGGCTGCCATGTAAGATTGTTCAAGACACCGGTTGCACAACGGCACCTGGCTAAGGCAGTGAGTGGGGGCTGTAATCTAGCCAGGGCTCTGCTGTATAAGCCGTAACTCATGGCTTTGAGAAAAAGAGTCCTTTTCATCTTAACCCCACACGAAAGCGTTATGCAACCAAGTGGCCATTCTGGCCTTTTCCCCTGCCCAGAGATACAAACTTCCTAGTTTCTTGTATATCCATCCTGACATAGTCTATGAAATACAAACATACACTGCATACTATAACATATATACAAAAGTTATTTTAAAAGAGTAAAGAAATGGCAATACAATGAGAGCAGAAGGCAATACAGTATAATCAGAATTCTAGTATTTCTACAGAAGTCATTCAAGGCACCATGGTAAAATTGGATTTAAAGAAAGAAAAAAAAATACTTGGAAAAAATAAATCTTAAGGGAAGAAGCCTAAATGCAATAATTGTTGAATTTTTTCCACCCGAGCTGTCCTCAATCCACATGAGTTGTTTATACAGCAAATGAAATTGGTTGTATCCATTGTCAAGCGGGTTCCTATTTGGTACTTTGTTCATGGCGCTCCCCACAGCTTAGAAGAGTGTGGAAGCTTGTTTGTGGTCCAGTTTCTACTGCAGAAAGCTTTCGGATTTTAATCCGCTGAGAAACCTGAGAATGGGTGTCCCCAGGTGAAACCTGGCCCTTCCATTTCATTCACTCTTATGTCCTTCAGAACAAGAACTGCTTCAACAGGCAGTCCTAGGCCACTGTCTCAGTTTGTATCCCACCATCTCTATATTCATTCCATCTGAGGCGAAGTCTCGACTTGTTCAGAGAAAATGATGGTTAAATCAGTAAATAAGTCACATTATGAGATCTGATTGTAAGGATTGCTCTGTCACTCTGCATAACTTTTGTCTGTGTTCCTGTTTTATGTTTTGCCTCATTACAGAGGGCCATACTGGTCTTCTTTTGGGTTCTAAGGCTTTTGCCTCAGGCTCTTTATATTTGTGGCTCTTTAAGTCCTCAACACTCTTCTCCATCCTGAGATTGAATCCAGTGAACTCCCATTTATCTTTCAAGCATTAGCTTTAATGTTGATCCCTCAAAGCAGGTGAGTGCCCCATCGCTGCTGCTTAAACTTCCCTTCTCCTTACATCCACCATATTTAAAATTACCTGCTAAGGCTTGATTTTGACACCAGACCATAAGCTCCACGGGTGCAGGGACCATTCCTGTCTTGTGACCCTTACATTTTCATTGCTTAGTATTAGGTTGGTGCAAAAGTAATTGCAGTTTTTGCCACTGAAAGTAACGAGCTCAGTTGTTAATTACTTTTGCCCCAACCCAATACAATACCTGGCTTATATTAGGTACTCAATAAACCTGTTAATTGAGCAGATGCAAATGTAAAACCTATGAGTGACCCTACAGAAGGAAAGTCTTTCCTTGTTTAAAAAAAACTGAGGCTGGGCATGGTGGCTCACGCCTGTAATCCCAGCACATTAGGAGTCTGACACAGGAGGATCACTTGAGGCCAGGAGTTTGAGACCAGCATGGGCAATATAGTGAGATACTGTCTTCACTAAAAAAAAAAAAAAAAAAATTAGTTGGGCACGGTGGCTCATGACTATAGTCCTAGCTACTTGAGAAGTTGGGTTTGAATCCACGGGTTTGAAGATGCGGTGAGCTGTAAGCTATGATCACTCCACTGCACTCTAGCCTGGGCAACAGAGTGAGACCCTGTCTCTTAAGAAAAAAACAGTATACCATTTAGGAAAAAATTTAGAATTGATTGAGAGCCAAGAATAATAAGGCTTAGAAACTACGCCTTAGGTCTGGAAGCATTTTCCAAGGAAGAAGCCTGGAGGAAACTGAGGCTGGTACTGGGTTAAAACTAACTACTGGGTGAAAAAACAACAAGACAAACACCACTGGAGTGTAATGGTTGAGACCCAGGAAGGCAATCCAAGAAGGTTTTAGTGTGAGATATTTCTGTATGCTGAGAAAGAAGGTGCTGGGCAAGGTCTCTGGATGTGACCTACCTTACTCTTAATGACTTACCTTACTCTTAATTTGCCCTGATTCAAATAAATATTGACAGTAGGATCAAGGATTATCTCAGACATATTTGGTACTCCTAAGTGGCTTAGTTCTCTAAAGCCCCTTTCAAGAGTGCTTTGGGGCATTCAGAAACTAGCTCTGCTTCTATTACACGGAGTTATGCTAAGAGCAGGATAAGATGATGTGGACTTATTTGCCTTGCGGATTTCTTCCCTGTTTCTATTTCTAAAATAGAATACTTAAGTCTGTTAACTGATTAACTACAGGAGTACAGAGAATGTCAATGGTTACTGGCATTCTTTACTTCCATTTTGAATGCCCTTTTCCATACACACTACTATATGGTTTTAGAGAAGATAAATAATTAAAATAAATAATTTAAGATATGCAGCATAGAAATATACAAAATGCAAACATTATGTTTACATCATAAAGCACAGCTACATAAACAACAGATTATGTTCAGGCTGAAGAAGAATTTTTAAAACCCACAATCACTGAAATATGGTTGTGATGAAAGCAGAACATCCAAATTAATTTCCTTCCATAGCAATGGAAATATACGGAGGCACAGCCTCTTCAACTATTCCATCCAAGTAAACTACATGGTACAGAGGAGGGATATCAGGGGCCAGGGAGTTGTCCCAAAGCAATTTTAGCAATCAGAAATTGAATTTACCTATTTTATCTTAAAGATTTGTGAAGATCTTTTTATTCTTCTTCATAATATATCTTTGGTTTTCTTTCTAAAAATTCAATAAGTAAAACTGTTGTTCCAGGAAGATGTGCAATGTTTATTTTGGGTTTCCTATAATCTCTCAGGACATCTCTCAGGAGAAGAGTGTATCTCTCTTTCTCTCTTTCTTTTCTGAGTCAGGGTCTCACTCTGCCACCCGGGCTGGAGTGCAGTGGTGCCACCACTGCTCACTACAGATTTGACCTCCCGGGCTCAAGTGATTCTCCAACCTCAGCCTCCTGATTAGCTGGGATACAGATGTGCACCACTACACCCAGAAATTTTTATATTTTTTGTAGAGAAGGGGTTTTGCCACGTTGCCCAAGCTGGTCTCAAACTCCTGGACTCAAGCGATCTGCCTGCCTCGGCCTCCCAAAGTGCTGAGACTACAAAGCATTAGCCACCGTGCCTGGCCAAGAGCACAAACATCTCAGTGTAAGAAGCACAGTGGTCAACAAGAGGAGATGCAACCACTGTAATCTATACAGACTTCAGAAAAACTTTCGGTTTAGTAAAAATAAAATGTTTTTCATAATAAATGATTAAATGCAGTAGTCTGTGCGTAGCCAATTCTTCTGGGATCTTATACAGCCTCCTGTCTCAGCATATATTAATAACACAACTGCAGTGAATTTCCTATTTTTCATGTCTGCCCAACTGTTGCAGTCATGGGTGATAATCCAATATCCATTCTACCCAAAAGGACAGGCCTAGGGCAGGTATGGTAATCCCATCCTCTCTGCCAAGTGATTGGTTTAGGAAAGGGCATGTAATCAGTTTTGCCCATTAAGACCAAAGGGGATATCTACTGAGGGGGCTTCCGGGAAACCTAGCTTAACTCTGGTTGAGCCACCTTGTTGCCACCACGAGGATGAAGCCAATACAGAGAGTTGATTTTTAAACAAGGCAATTACCAAGATGAGAAACTGGAGACTTCAAGTATTGTGTGTGAGCTGCCCTACCTCAGGATATCTTAACATAATAGATTTCCCTATGACATATGAAATAATATCTTTCCTTATTACCTTATTAACCCAATTAATGTGTGGGTTCTCTCTTACCTTAGGAGATCTTTAATGATATACTTTACATTGGACTGAAGGCTTTGAGAAGGGGAGGATGTTTTGTTTATCTTTGTATCCCAAAACCTAACACAGTATCTCAGATACAGGAGGTGCGTAACTCATATATGTACGGCTGAATTGAACCAAATATCAAACATAAGATGTACAAAATGAATTTCCCATTGCCTCTAGATCTCCTGGATACCAAATAGCTAAATAAGCAACCCAGATTATAGACAGCACGACATAAGGGTAGGTGAGAATCACTGGCGTCAGGAGACAGTACTAAAACTGACCTCAATACATTAGTCAGATTGCACATGACAGACAGTAAATCAAAAAGAATTAGGATCAATGAGATATACATATGAAAATCACTGGATGGAGAGTGATTGAAAAAGATTCCAGAAGATTATTTTGTTTAAAGGAAGCATAGCCCTGGAATTTCTGTATTATGGTACTAATCATTCAAATATAGAATACGGCAGAGAAGAGAGACAACATTTTCACATCTGGAACATCCAGGAGGCTATGCCAGCAGTAGCTAGACGTTTGGAGGACCCTGAAGATACTGGGTCTGTGTCCACACTAATAAAACACAAAGGCTAAATCAGATCCCTTCCACTTCATTTGTAAGAACTGCCTGGATCACAGAGGTGCTTTGAAACTTAGCAAGCGTTCAGGGGCCTCTAATGAACACCCAAATATTCCTCAGAAAGGAAAAAAAATAATTCCTTCCTGATATTCCTTAGAAAGGAAGCTATGTGCAGGCATTTACTTACAGGGTTTCATACCCACCAAGCCATGTTAATGTCCTCAACAACTCAGAAGTATTCTCACTGTCCCCATTTTAAAACTGGCTCAACTGGGCAGTTATTTTCATTAACCAAAGGATTCATTTAATGCTAGATACAAGGAATGCTATGTAATATGGCATTGTAACAGAGGCCCTCTGCTAGCAAAACAACAGGGCTCAGTGATAGGGAAATCTCAGTAAGGAAGGAAGGAACCCTTCCCCTTGAAATGAGGGGGGAAGCTAACCCCATTCCTGCCGTTGCTACTAAACCCTGAGACTACGAAATGTCAGCACTATTCAAACAGTCATAGAAACCTTCACAGAGAGGAGAAACAGGCAGGACAGGTTTTGGAAGTATAGAAAGCTTAAATATATACCTAACGCAATCAGCTTGAAAATAAAAGAGGCATACGGACATTTGAACCTTACAAGATCAAGTATACTCCACTTACGAAGTATAGTACAGCATTCTCTATCTCTATTCCAAAAGTGTGCATAAGCATGCATGCGCAACCCACTCCGCCCACCTGAACACACACACACACAGGTCTCTCTTTGCACATTTTATTCTAACCAGAATCAGAGACATGTCTATACCTAATATATTATTTTGTTAATTTTAGAGAGAGGGTCTCTCTGTCACCTGGGCTCTGGACTGCAGTGGCGCAATTATGCTCACAGCCTTGAACTCCTGGGCTCAAGCGATCTTCCTGCCTCAGCCTCTCAAGTAGCTAGGACTATAGGCAACCAACACCACACCTGGCTATTTAAAATTTTTTTTTGTAGAAACAGGTCTCGCTATATTGCCCAGGTTGGCCTTGAGCTCTTGGCTTCAAGTGATCCTCTTGTCTCAGCCTCCCAAAGCACTGAGATTACAGGCCTGAGCCAATGTGCCTGGTCTCCTAAGAATGTATTCTTTTGGATTTTCTTGAAGAAAATTGCAAATAGAAAATACAGTGTGAGTGTATTTTTGCCCATAAGATTTCTCTCCAATAACAGAATTTGGAAAAAATAAAATTAAATAAATGCACAGGCTTTCTGATCCAGAGGATTCTTTCACAGTATTACTTTCTTGAATATTAAGGATAGAAAATGTAACTCTGGCTTTGAGATGTGATTATTAGAGTTAGAAGCATCAAATAATAGCTTCAGCTACTTTTTGTTGATTTGTTTTCATGAAACAGCCATTAATCATTTAATTTTCACAATGACCTATAAAATAAAGTATTATTATGACCTATATTTTACATTATTATTATTACTTCTATTATGGTAAAACTGAAACTTAGGTTAAGGGAGTTGACCGGTTAGGTTCAGACACTGGAGTATCCAGAGGTCAATAATCCAGGCAGAACTGTGAGTTTCGTGCTTGGTACTGGGTGGAGTTGGGCATAAATGAAGTAGGTCAAGACAAACAGAAAGCAAGTTCATGTGAGCAGCTTGGAATGAGGACACCAATCAAGAAGACATTGAGAAGGGTGACAGTCAGTTGGTTCAGAACCCCACACTCCACAGGAATAGAAAGAGGATGCAAGAGATCTTGTTATACTCAGGTATGGCTACCAGGAGGGCAGGGATCCTGACTGTCTTCCTCACAACTATGTCCTCAGGGCTTATCACAGTGCTTGCAAATAACAGGCAGGAATGAAAGAGATTAAAAACTTGGTCCAATAGCCTAGAAGAGAAATGTGAGGTGCCAACTCTACAGGGGCTATAAAGTCTTCATCAGAGCTCTTTGCTCGCAAATGATGGAAACATAATTATAACTAATTTAAGCAACCTGGAATTTACTGGCTCATATGACAAACTAGGGAATAGGCAGGGTCAAACAGACCTTGTAGATGCCAAGAATGTTTTGTTTCTCCTTGCTCTTGCCATTGCTTCTTTTACACAGTTCATTCATTTTCTCTGGTATGTTCCTTTACACGTGTCATTCATTCTGTTGATGTGCTATCACAAAAGGGTATAAAACCACAACCAAAGGCACCTCCAAGTGTATGTCCTTATAGACTCACAATCAGAGAGGAAAGAGACCTCTTCTCTGCTAGCTCCTGTAGGTTAAATCATGGGCAAGGATGCGGATATCATAACCATTGTGGCCAGGGTGGAGGACATAGCAGTTTGTGTAGTGACTGGCTTAGCCAGAAGCAGGAGCCATCCTGTGGTCTGGGAGGGTGGGTACCATGACTGGAAGCCCTGTGCAGGGCAACTTGGTCAGATGTGTGAAAAGAACATTTTCCCCAATAAAAGGGAGTTCCTGTTACCAGAAGAAGCGGGTAGAAGGATGTTGGGCAGCAGAAGCAGCTGATGTTCTCTACAAGGGCTCTTACCTTTGAGGCAAACATATCCAAGCAAGGGGAGGAACCACTGCTAAGCCGTGACGTTCTAGTTCTGCGATACGCCACAACATCTGGCTCACTCTGATACCATGTTTCCCAGTCCCACCCTCTTTGGTGTCAGAAATTAAATGATCCATGATGACCTGCTTTCTGGTCTGCAGAAAAAGCCTCCTAGTTTCAACTGAAATTTAAATTTAACTTGGTCCCTTGTAGTGAAACAGTACTGCAGGATAGGCACCATATTAATAGTATCAAACTTTTTATTAATGTCATTTCACATAATATCTTGCATTTTCAATGACTTGGTTATGTGGCACCCTGGGTATAATAATTATTAAATTCTTTCATCTGTTCCAAAGCAAAGGGATGCATTCCTTTGTTTTTCACCCAAAGATATCAATAACACCACATTATTAATTTTATTGGGGTCCCATGAATCTGAAAGCTTAAAACTTTATTAAAAAGGCACTCACCCTTGCACTTCTTGTTCCCTTTTCCATAAATCCAACACAAAAACACAGGAGGTGCCAACAGCTAAAACCTTTTGCCAAGATTGGCTTAATGCTTTTAAATGGCCAGAGACACACTCACACTCTCAGGGCCCCACTTCTAGAGCTCCACGTTTAATGAACAATGGCTCTTGGAAAACCTCATGCTGGATCTGAGCCGATACTCACAGCTCACAACTTTGCTGTCAAGATGCCAACTGTGCAAGGCTCTAACGAGAGTTTCCCAGTGCATCTGGCTCCTCCCAGTTAATAGCTGTCATTCCCACAGGCTCAGCTGGTCCTCAGCAAGTAAGAAGGAGCATCCTCCCCACCAACTGACCCTTTAAATAGCCTTGCCGCATTTCCATTGTAAAATATTCTCTTTCCTTTCTGTTCTCCCCTCCAACTTCTGGGGAAACAAGGCAGAAACTGCTAAGTGATGCTGCCTCCTCGTTTGCAACTTTCCTATCATCTCCTCCTCAAAGGAAGCCGGTTCAGTCAGTTTTGTGGCAGCAAACATGGCCTTAGGGGCAGGTCTCTATAGCTGTCAATAATGACTATGTTTAGCCAAGTCTTGCCAAATGTCATTAATGTTAGGTTCTGTTTTTGGTTTTTTTAGAGACAAGGTCTCACTCTGTGTCTCAGGCTGGAGTGCAGTGGCTCAAACACAGCTCACTATAACCTTGAACTTCTGGCTAAAGCAATCCTCCTGCCTCAGCCTCCTAAGTAGCTGGGACTACAGGTGTGTGCCACCACACCCAACTGATTTTTAATTTTAATTTTTTTTTGTAGAGACAGGTGTCTTGTTGTGTTGCCCAGGTTGGTCTCAAACTCTGGACTTCAAGAGATCTGCCTTGGCCTCTGAAGGGCTGAGATTACAGATGTGAGCCACCACACCCAGCCTAATGTCAGGTTTTTAAGCAAGCATTTGCACCAGTATTTGAAGAGTATCTTTTGGAATTCCTGAAATTTGTATAAACCAGAACATGGGGTGAGGGTGGCTTGGTTTAAGGAAGAAAGTGGTAATATAGATGTTCCCACTCCAGCCTCTGGCAATACTATATGTATCTTTTACTGAATGTAAATTCAGCAGGTGCTTGGGTATAAAAGACAGTAAGGATTAGCATGAGAAAGAAATAATGTAATGTAAGTGATTCCACCTGTGAAGCCACTTAATAAAGGCGATCGTTAGATGCGACTTAAGAATATTCTCAATGGGGCTTAGTTCCTGGATATCTCTCATGGTGTCAGCATTGCATAGTGTAATGACTCTACTATTTAAAGGGAAGCATTTTTCATGCAACACGGTCCCTAACCTCATCACAACTACTTTATCTGGTGCTTAATCTAAGAAACAGAAACAGTGAATTAAGTTTCAACTCTGGACTTAACAAGAGGTGCAATGTCTGACATGGCAACCCAAACGATGTTCAAGGGTTACTTATTAAACAGGATTTTTGTCTTTGTGATTTTCTGATCTCATGGTGTCCACTGGGCCAGGGATGGAAAGTAGTTTTCCACTTGAATGCCAAGTCCAGTTGATTGGTAGTGGCTGCCTGGGCACTGCTTCCAGAAGCATTCTAAGGCCCAGTGGGAAAGAGTGCTATGATTGATCAGCAACATCTGCCATAGGCCCAGATGTGGCTGCAGAAGTGTCACCCATTTCTTTCATTGAGAGGGAAATGAGGGTTGCATTGTGTTTTACCTTTCCAAATATTGGGCATTTCATTTTTTTTTCTTGTGGAGCCAGGGCTAGCTGAGGTTTTTATTCCTGGCCATGTGGAGGAAAAAGGAGTTAGGGGGTCACGGAAAAGCATCTGTGGTGTTTACCCTAGGTCATCGGGGTCAGCACACTTTTTAAAAGTACAGTCTCAGTTGTAGCTACTCAACTCTGCTGCTGCAGTGGAAAAGCAGCAGAGACAATACATACTCAAACAGGCACAGCTGCGTGCCAATAAAACTTTATTTACAAAACAGGCCATGGCCAACCCCAATCTAGATTGTGAGAGATATGGGTAGGAATTAATGCACAGATGAAATGGGAAGGTGAAATCAGGGGAAAATTTCTTTCTAGAAAGGAATTTAGGAGCAAACCTGAAAAGTCCCTTTTGAAGTGATGAAGAACCCTGAAGTCGTGGGACCTGAAACGTTCCTTTCAATTAATAGTCTGTAATGCAATCATGGGCTCCTCCACATGCAAGCAAGACACTGCTGCCTATCAAGTGTGGTTCAAGAGCCGAGTGCCCCCAAAGGCATCATCTTGCTAGTCTGAAAGTTCCACCACTTGGTGCTTTCTCCAGAAAGCCCTTGTTGAAAAGTAAAGCTGTCTCCGTGGAACACTTAATCCAATAACCCACCACCACTTGGAGAACATATTAGTTAAGAGAGAGCAGGACTGTGATGGAGCAGAAGATGGGACCTGTAAGTTTTGAGTGGAAAATGCTGTAAAACAGGAAAACGATATCATAAAAAGGAGTCAGGTCTTGTTGCACTGGCTGGAGAGGCAGGGCTTGGTAGGGGGAGTGGGGGGTGGACAATAAACAAGGTCAGCTCTGCCGAGCTGGAGCCAGCAGCATTTGGAGATAGCTGTGTGGAGTCCTCGCAGGGGACCAGAGCCACCTTAGAGCAGGGATGGCGCCAGTGGGAGGAATTTCAAGCAGGGAAGAGTTGAAGACTGGAGGGCTCACTACCAAGTTGCACCTGGGGACCACTGCTTAGAGTGTGTTTTTTAGAGAGGCCAGTGAGAAGCTCAGGTTTGAAGTCAGATTCTATCAACCTGGGGTAAAATCCCAGCTCTGCACTTACCCACCTTATAATCTTAGAGGAATTATTTAACCCCTTTAAGGCTCTGGTTTAGAATCTGTAAAATAGAGAGAAAAACACTTCCATCCTGAGGCTGTTCCTGAGGAATATATGCAGAGTGTCTAAAAGGCCAGTTCTTGGCTCACAGTGAGTTTTCAGGAAAGGGAGCCTGTAGTCATTCCACTACTCAGTCTCAGCAGAAAACTGGCATCGCTTGGTTCAGCACTTCTTTGTGCTGAATGTGTGAATGCAAAAGGGAAGAAGGCAGAGGTTACTAGCGGATTCTGGCTCAGTCTTTACGCTAGAGCTAGATGCCTGAACTTCTCTCTTTAAGTTGGAGAAGCAAATCCACTTGGCTGTTGAGACATTTCCAACAAGAATTCATTTAAATCGGAAAATCATACAACCAGGAGATTCCTAGGCATGGTCCCATTTCTCTGTGTGCACCACAGAAAGCTTACAATGACCCAGTAGAAGGAGTATTAGTGCATCATCTGTCCTCATAAGGCATCAGGAACACAATGAGCTACTTCCCAGTCACCTCTGGACTGCCAAGGGGTTGGCCAGATGGCATAGTGGCCACCAGCATTCACCCTCATTCTTCTAGCTGAGAAAAATCTCGATTTTTTTACATTATCCACCCCTCCCTCACACAACCCAGGTGCTAACCTCCACTTCAGGAGAAAACCTAATTGGCATAAACCAATTGGCATGTGAGGGGACCTGGGACAGAAGCCAGTCCAACAGAGAGAATCTCAGGGCTATTGCTTGGAAATCTAGGATAAAGGTACCCTCTCTTCTCTGCATATAGAAAGCTCAGACGTGAGGACTAAACTGCCACAGCAATTCTTGCTACTAAAAAGGAAGAAAATCTGACAACAAAGCCCACATGTGGGGAAAGCAGAGTAGAGAGAATTCAGAGAACACTGGCAGCCTCTTCAACTGCACCTGAAGTTAGAACCCTTCCGGTTCTCAGTTACATGAGCCAATAAGCAGCTCTTACGGTTTAATCTGGTCTGAAATGGGGTTTCTCCTGGTCATATGGATGCTTCCACTTTCAGGATCCCCAGAACCCCCAGCAATGCCAACTAGAACTCCACCCTTTCCTCAAATGGCTCAGATTTCCTGACAACAAACACAATTTCCTAGTGCACAGAACAGACCCCTGGCTTGCTTCCCTCAGACTGTGAAGCAAAAGGACAAACGAACAAAGGTTAACTTTGGTTGGCCCATTCCTCTCTGAGCCCATCTCTTGCTCCTGACTATTCCTCTCCTTCAGGAGACTCGGGCCAACTTCAAGTTCCAAAAGCAGGTCCGATATCAGCTCTGAAATTCTGCTAAGTCTCCAGATTCTACTGGCACTCCTGTGCCTAAGAGTGTGTGAATGCAGGGGTAAGCATGTGAAAATCTCCGTGAGCGTATGGGTAAGTGTAAATGTAGGAATGTGTGTGTGAGTACGAGTATGAGGGTGAGCGTGTCTGTGCATGAGCGAGTATGAATATGTGTGTGAGTACGTGAGTGTATGTGAGTGTACGAACGTGTATGTAGTTTGCAAGACCCGTACAAGCTGTTTCTGGAAAAGTGCTCCACCTAGGGGCAGACCGTCAAACTGATGCCCTCTGATGGCACAGGTAGTAGGCATGGCCCGGAAACAGCAATTGAGAGGAAGGAAGGAAAATAGAATATTTTACCCACGAGGTTCAGCATCTTCTCTTAATAAAAGTAATGCCTGAAAGGTTACGGAACAAGGGAAAAAAAGAAATATATATATATATATATTTATATATTTGAGACAGGGTCTTGCTGTGTTGCCCAGGCTGGAATCTGGAGGTATGATCACAGCTCACTGCAGCCTCTGACTCCTGGGCTCAAGGAATCCTCCCATCTCAGCCTCTCAAGAACAATATTTTTAATTACAATGGAAAACACTACTTTAAGCAAATCGAAGTTTGAAAATTTGTACTTGGCCTATAGAAGAGGGGCTGTAAACCATAAGGGGTCAACCATGAGCCCCATGGGCCATATTCTCCTGTGGCAAACTAGAGATGGTATCCCTGATTGAAGCAGGGACACCGCCATTCAGCCCTGAATGGTGCCAAGTGATAATGATGGCCCAGTGGTGCCAAAACTCTGATTTAAAAACAAAACACATCAGAACAATTTATCCAGATTTGTACCTGAACTATCCTAATTTTCTACATGGTGGCTACTAATTCACATGGTATTCTAAATGTGAGTCACCAGTTTGCAACTAATGCTCTCCATTCTCTGTTGTTTCTTAAAATTGAAGAAGGTTTAAGTTAGGACTCCTTTAGATTTTCATTGTCCTGAGAGTACTTACAAATATGACTCAACTCACAAAAATGCAATCAACCACCCACACTTCAGTCTGAAGCAAGGTACACCTGGAATGATTATAAATGTTATCTAGGCAATACAGTTTAAACCTGGGATAGAGAGGGAGAAGCTGACAGCACTGAGTTTCTGAGTTATGTTTTTCATCCTACAGGATATGAATCACCCCAGGCTCCATCCTTCAGCAGGGTGAATCTCTTTGTCAGAAGCATGAGGAATCAGAAATGTTCTGTCTCTTGACTTCATAAAAATATTTGACTAATGAACAAAGTCTCCAGTTCCAAAGCTGACCCTGATCTCCTGTCTAGAGAAACTTTTAAGAAGTTCATCGAATAAAGTAGTGAGTAATTTACAATATCCTGGATAACTATCTAGGGACGTGGTTATAATATAATTCACATTGGGATTCCAGTTAATGATATACTAGCCTCCAATCTAGTTTCACTACGTGCTTCTTAAAGTGGAAGATTGCTGAGGTCCTTGCTTTTGAACAATTATCTGTATCAAATCAGAACAAACCCCTGATTGAGTGATTTTAAAATTGTATTGTTCTGAAGCCCAATTGCAAAAATAAGTGGCTGAGTGTTCAGAAATACAGCAGGAATATTACCCACTTGCTAAATCTAGCTAGAAATTGCACTTCTCTCCATGACAGTAAAAACAGGTAACATTTATTGAGTGCTTACTATGTGCCAAGCACTACTTTCAGCACTTTTCATCTATAAATTTGTTAATGTGCTCAAAAACCCTAGGAGGTGGGTCCAATTATTATGCCCATTTTTCAAATAAGGCAGAGAGGGATTAAGAAAATTATACAAGGTTTTCCAGTTGGTAGCTGGTAGAGCCAGGTTTGAACCCAGGAAATTCTGGCCCCACAACCCAAGCTAACTGCTTTACAAGACTGAGATGCAGATTCAGTAGACCTTTTGAATCAGAATAGAAGAAAGATAAACTGAGGACACTTGATGTCACAGGAAGAGGGTGCCTGGAAATCAAAAGTTGTTATTGGAGTCAGACTATGTGGTGGACGGGTCAACTTTCAGAAGTCTGATTTTATTTTACTGATTGCTATTCTTTTGATAACCCTAAAGTTAGTGAGAGCAGAAGGGACTGAAAGTAGGTAGAAGCAGGAGGAAGAAGAGCTAAAGGTGGAACACGGGCTGCTTCAAGTACCCAAGGGAAGTAAGACAGTCACTTGCTCAAAGTTCTTCCCTGTAGAGGCCAAAGAGAATTTCATTTGGCTGAGTTCCTGTTTAAAACACAGATGGCTGTATTGTAACACAACGCACACTTACAAAGCATTCATTCTTTCCCATCCATTAATTTACTTAGGTTATCTAAGAGATTCAGAACTTGAATGCGCGAAGAGATTAATTTCAAGTTTTACCATTGGAAAGGGTTAATTCATCGTGTTGAGTGCTGAAGCTGGGGCCTCTGAGTGGATGAATGGGCAGTCAGAGGAGACCTAAGAGAATTCCAATGAGAAGCTCCACATCGTTCCCACTTCCTTGAAGTTGAGTGGGAAGCTTCACATGCACCAGGCACGAAATCAAACCTTCTCTGTGGTTACCTATTATCACCGATGGGTCTCTGAGTTTTCATGGTTTCCTCTTTTGTCCCACTACTGTAGTCTACTCATACCTCTATTACAGTAATTCCATTGTCTATGATAATGATTCATTGCTATACTCTTGATATGCAGCACAGTGCCTCATGTATACTAGGCACAAGAGTCAGGTTTGTTGAATGACTGGATTAAAGATGCTCAACTCGACGAACACAAGAAACTAGTCATTAATATGGACAAAAGTAATCACTAGTATTTATTGAGCATGAATGAGCCAAGTGCTTACATATATTATAACTTCATTTAATCTCTCAACAACTCTATAATGTAGGCATTATCCTGATTATCTCCATTTTACAGTTAAAGAAACGAGGCACAGAGAAGTGATTTCCTCAAGGTCACTTAGCCTGGACTTGATCCCAGGCCATCTTGATGTTAGAGCCAGATCTATAAACCTTGAACTATATCTCTCCCTTTATTTTACTGTCCTGACTGAATGCAATCAGGCACACTAAGTGTTCTCACTAATTCTTCTCAAATACTTTCCCACTATAGTGCCTCTCTCAGAATGGTACCTGCCCATAGTCACAAATCGCTGTAACCCCATTTCATAACCAGGCTCCCTCAAATGTCATTAAATCCTAGCAGTGGCTTTAAGATAGAAATAAATATGCAAGATGCTTGAATTAGCAAGGTTTCCCATTTTCCTCTTTCCCTAGCTTTAGAGTTTGACTTGATTGCCTCATTAATCTCAAGGGAATGTGATGCATTCACCACACGTCCAAAAGATGTGCAGCATTTCACAAAGCAGCAGAATGAAGACAATAAAACTCTGCATCTCCTATGCCAGGAGCTGCAGAGAAGTGTGGACAAGAAGAAAATGGTGCAAACGGCTCCTACCTGTTTCTCAGAGATGTAAAAAAACAGTGGAGAGAAATTTCTGTTTGCTTATTTTCTTTTGTTTACGTTAATGTCATTCCATGCCTTTGGGGATTTGGAACCTTCTGGAATTTCTCGATTCTGGGATGTTTTGTTGAATTTCATTTATTCTTACTAAGGATGATGCCGGCTTGGAGAAGAGACGTGCATATGGCATGTTCCTCAAAACACGTATGTTCCCATCTCCAGAAGGAAACTAGAAAATATCATACAGCTGCATTTCATTTATAGGGAGAGAGTGCTTCTAGAGGAGAAAGGTGGTTGCACGTAACAGATGCCTGTCTGAATAAAATCACAAGAACTTGCACAAAACACACAATACCTACTTCAAAAGACCTCAAACAGGAAATAATCAGGGTGCTGCTTTAACAGTGGAGAGATACACACTAGGACAAGACTGTCCATCAAGCAGATGAGTAGCACAGATCAGACATGGGGAAGGAAAAAAAACACAAAAACAGTTCTGCACTGAAAGAATGCTGCCCCTCGCTTTTTACAAATCTATACGATGTGGCTAGAAACCATGCATCGTATAAGAGATGGTTCTTCTTTTCAGCAAAGGAAAATAATGCTTCCTTTTAATTAGAAGGTGTTCCTTCAATGAACGTGTTGTGGTCCAGGGGCAGAAAAAGTCAGTGGTAATCTTAGGGCGTGATCCGCCTGCCTCGGCCTCCCAAAGTGCTGGGATCAGGGTTGAATCAATAGATGCTGTTTATTGCTCCAAGTGAGCAGTGCCATCAGGTTGATGTAAAGCTGTAAAGCACATTTCAAGGGGCTGCATTTCAACACTATCATGAGTGCTGCATGAGGTCAAGGGTGTGCCCAGAAAGCAGGCCCAGCCTGTGCAGGTAACTGCGTAGGGTGTACCCAGAAGTGCAGGTAGCTGTGTTGTCCTCCAGGGACTCCCATGAGGAACTCTCTAACCTTGGCTTCTATTATGCTCATGTTGAGACTCACAGCAACCAACCTTTTTTTTTTTTTTTTTTTTTTTTTTAGATGGAATCTCACTCTGTCACCCAGGCTGGAGTGCAGTAGCGAGATCTCGGCTCACTGCAACCTCCGCCTCCCGGGTTCCAACGATTCTCCTGCCTCAGCCTCCTGAGTAGCTGGGATTACACGTGTGCACCACCACACCTGGCTAATGTTTGTATTTTTAGTGGAGATGGGGTTTCACTATGTTGGTCAGGCTGGTCTCGAACTCCTGACCTCGTGATCCACCCGCCTCGGCCTCCCAAAGTGCTGGATTACAGGCATGAGCCACCATGCCTGGCCAGCTTACAAGCTTTTTAAGGCATTGACCACTGCCCAGTGAAAAGAAAGAAATATTCAGCATCTATATTTTGTGAACAGGCAACAACATGAGTCAATCCATCAAATGGAGATAAAGCCCCATACTGACTTCTCAAGGCTGGGCACCCACCTCGAAAAGGATGCAGAGTCACAAGATACTATGGATTGGGGAACAGATCCATGCCACCAATTGTTATTTCATTTCAACAATATGCCCCTGACCTTCAAGAGTCTTCTGTGTCGGTGGTCAAGCCCCGTCTACCTCTCCGGTGCCCCTTGCCCCAAGCCCCCTCTTCCCCTTCTGCCCTCTGACATATTACAATATCTGGCTGCATGGCCACTGCACACCCTGTTGCCTCCATATGGAACCCTCAGCCCCTTCTCCCTTTTCCCGGTTAAGTCCTACTCAGTCTTCAGCTCTCAGTAGTCATGTCCAGGAGGAAGCTGTCCCTGATTCCCTCAGCCTAGGCCAAGTTCTTCTGATAAGTAACTTCTTAGAACAGCAATTCTTTTCTTCGACTTACCTTAGTCTGCAGTTATGCATTTATTCATGGGACTATTTAATTTTGATCTTTTCCATGGGGCTGTGGGGTTTTGAGAGTTGGAAACTACTTTGTCTGCTTTTGGTCTCTATTGTTTCTCCATCCTTCATGGCACATTGTAGGGCTCAAGGAATGTTTGTTGAATAAAGAAATACTCAGTGTATTCGGTTAACATATTAAGGACCAGATAAAAGACAGTAGTAGGCCGGGCGCGGTGGCTCACGCTTGTAATCCCAGCACTTTGGGAGGCCGAGGCGGGCGGATCACGAGGTCAGGAGATCGAGACCACGGTGAAACCCCGTCTCTACCAAAAAATACAAAAAAAAATTAGCCGGGTGTGGTGGCAGGCGCCTGTAGTCCCAGCTACTCGGAGAGGCTGAGGCGGGAGAATGGCGTGAACCCAGGAGGCGGAGCTTGCGGTGAGCAGAGATTGTGCCACTGCACTCCAGCCTGGGCGACAGAGCGAGACTCCGTCTCAAAAAAAAAAAAAAAAAAACAGACAGTAGTACCGGCTATTATTCATGTTTTATTCTCTATGAAATTAATCATTTATTCAAGATGAAAACTAGACTCTCTTGCTGAATAAAGTGCCCTGTCCTCTGAGTTAGAAAGATTAAATATTAAAAGTTTTATATAGGGGAACTACTTTTTGCTTTGACTGCCAGGGCACACCAAGTAGCTCAAAGCTAAATTTTGGGTCTGCCCTTAATAACAGGTACTGTTTTGCAGGTGGTTCTGAGTAATTCATTTCTAAATAAGCATCCCCAAATATACAAAGCAGTTATTCTTAGCTGCTGAAAGCTAACACACAGAAAGAAAAAGCAGGTATTCTAAGGATCTTTCTGGGAGAAACTGCTTTATTAAAATTTTTTTTGCAGAGACAGGGTCTCACTCTGTTGCCCAGGCTAGAATGCAATGGCTATTCACAGGCACCCACAGTAAACTGCATCCTTGAATTCCTGGACTCAAGTGATCCTCTCACTTTGGCCTCCAAAGTAGCTGGAGCTACAGGTGTGTGCCACTGCACCCAGCTGAGAATATAAATTATAAGTTAGATTGCAACCCACTGAATCTGGCCAAATTGTCTTCAGGCTCGAAAACCTCAAATGCAAACCTGTTCTTTTTTTTTTTAATAATTATACTTTAAGTTCTGGGATACACATGCAGAACGTGCAGGTTTGTTACATAGGTATATATGTCCCATGGTGGTTTGCCACACCCATCAACCCATCATCTAGGTTTTAAGCCCTGCATGCATTAGGTGTTTCTCCTAATGCTATCCATCCCCTTGCCCCCAACCCCCCAATAGGCCCCGGTGTGTGATGTTCCCTTCCCTGTGTCCAGGTGTTCTCATTGTTCAACTCCTAGTTATGAGTGAGAACATGTGGTGTTTTGTTTTCTGTTCCTGTGTTAGTTTGCTGAGAATGATGGTTTCCAGCTTCATCCATGTCCCTGCAAAGGACATGAACTCATTCTTTTTTATGGCTTCATAGTATTCCATGGTGTATATGTGCCACATTTTCTTTATCCAGTCTATCAGTGATGGGCATTTGGGTTGGTTCCGCGTCTTTGCTATGTAAATGGTGCTGCAACAAACATATGTGTGCATGTGTCTTTAGAGTAGAATGACTTATAATCCTATGGGTATATACCTGGTAATAGGATTGCTGGATCAAATGGTATTTCTAGCTCTAGATCCTTGAAGAATTGCCACACTGTCTTCCACAATGGTTGAACTAATTTGCACTCCCACCAACAGTGTAAAAGCCTCCTATTTCTCCACATCCTCTCCACCATCTGTTTTTTCCTGACTTTTTAATGATCGCCATTCTAACTGGCGTGAGATGGTATCCCATTGTGGTTTTGATTTGCATTTCTTTAATGACCAGTGACGATGAGCTTTTTTTTTCATATGTTTGTTGGCCGCATCAATGTCTTCTTTTGAAAAGTGTCTGTTCATATCCTTCACCCACTTTTTGATGGGGTTGTTTTTTTTCTTGTAAATTTGTTTAAGTTCTTTGTAGATTCTGGATATTAGGCCTTTGTCAGATGGGTAGATTGCAAAATTTTTCTCCCATTCTGTAGGTTGCCTGTTTACTCTGATGAGAGTTTCTTTTGCTGTGCAGAAGCTCTTTAGTTTAATTAGATCCCATTTGTCAATTTTGGCTTTTGTTGCCATTGCTTTTGGTGTTTTAGTCATGAAGTCTTTGCCCATGCTTGTGTCCTGAATGGTATTGCCTAGGGCAAATCTGATTCTATCATAAAGCAGACACTATCGCCATTGTGTTAGTTTCATTTGGCTACCGTGACAAGTTACCATAGCTGATGGCTTAAAATGGCTGAAATTTATCTCACAGTTCTGGAGGTCAGAAATCCAAAATCAGTTTCACTAGGCTGAAATCAAGGTGTCAGCAGAGCCATACTTCCTCCAGAGGGTGTAGGGGTCAATCCATTCCTTTCATCTTCCAGCTCTTGGTGGCTGCCAGTATTGCTTGACTTGTGGCCACATCACTCTAATCTCTGCTATCTCTCTTTACATCTCTTTCTCCTCCATGTGTCTCTCTAGACTCCCTTTGCCTCTCTTTCACAGGGGTCTTGTGAGGGTATGTAGGGCCCATATAGATAATCTAGAATAACTTTTTCATCTCAAGAAACTTAATCACATCTGCAAAGTCTTTGGTGTATATATATATATAAGGTAACATTTACAGTTTCCAGGGATTACGACCTAATATCTTTGGGGCCATTATTTAACCTACTGAGGCCATCTTTTTCATCTCTAAAATGTATACACACAGGCATACGCACATACATTATAACTAATAACACATGTTTACTAAAAATTTACACGGTGTACACAGAACAATTTTATTAATCCTTAAACATTACTACTCTGAATTGGGCTTAGACCATTTGATAGAAGGTCGATGTGGTGTAGTAGGCAGAATTCTAACATGGGCCCTATGACCTCTACACCCTGTGTAATCCCCTTCCCTTGAGTGTAGCCAGGGCTTGTATCTGCTTCTAGCCAAAAGAAGATGGCAAAGATGATGGGATGTCACTCCCCTGATTAGCTCACATTATATGCCCAAGGTGATGAGTTATCAACCCACAATGACTCCATCTTAGCAGATTAGAGCAAAAGATGTTCTCTTGCTGTCTTTGAATAGCAAAGTTCCATGTTGTTGGCATGTTGTGGAGGGGGCCACATGTCAGGGAACTGCAGGTGGCTTCCAGAAGCTGGGGGCCTCAGTCCTACAACTGTAAAGAACTGAATCCTGCCAAAAGCCAGTGAGCTGGGAAGGGAACGTGGAGCCTCAGACAAGATCCCAGCTCTGGCCAACACCTTAATTTCAGCCTGGTAAGAAACTGAGCAGAGGACCCAGTTAAGTTTTGCCCAGACTCCTGGCCCATAGCAACTATGTGTGTGTGTGTGTGTGTGTGTGTGTGTGTTATACACACACACACATATATAATTACATATATACATAGATGTTGTTTAAGCTGCTAAATTTGTGGTAATTTGTTATGCAGCAAAAAAAACTAATACTCTTGGTTTGCAAAGTGTTTATTATCAAGATATAAAGTAAAGAATGAATAAGCACAGATAATCCAAATGAAGAGAATCAAATGCACCAAATGGCCAGATAGCAAAGTGCACTGGGAAGAAAATGTATGTTGCATATGTGAAATGGTTGACAGCCAGCAAATGGATTTACATTAACTAGGAAATATATGGGAAATAGGTCTGGGGGAAACTTAGACATGAAAAAGGGTTAGTTTTCACCTAACTATTTCAGTTACAGGAGTAGAAATCCAACTGAAACTGACCAAAGCAAGTATGAATGAATAAATTCAACGAAGGTGAATATAGAGAGTTTATTGGCTCACATACCTTATCAGCCCAGAAGTATCTGGCTTCAGGCACCAATGCCCTGAAATCTGTCTCTCTCTAGCTCTCAGCTCCCTTTCCTCAGTGTTGATCTCATGCTCAGCCAGCCTCTTCCAGCGGAGCCAGAGGTGGCCACTCATAGGTCCAGGCTTACATTCGGCTCATTGAGCAACCCTCTGTGGAAAGTGAGATTCTCTTTCCCAATAATTCCAGCAAGAGTCCCTCAGTTATCCTTCACTGGCTCACTGGCTAGACCTGAGTGATGTGTCTAAACTTGACACCAAAAAGGGGCAGGAGAGCAATGCTACCCAAGCCCAAAGGAAAACTGGGACTCTCTTAGCAGAATGGGGATTGGATACTGGGCAGGCAAAACTCACAGGTGCCCATGACATAGCATGCAGTATGGCAGAAGCACATGGATGGCAGCTCCACATTTGGGAAAAGGATGGAAGAGGCCTTGTCAAGTCAAGAACCAAATAACCAAGCAGTAAATGGAAGTTCCTATGCAGCATACACAGAGAAGAACTTGCAGACTGAGATACAGGAAGAGATGTTTGGGTTTAAAATGGGTCAAAGTGTTTGTTTCTTTGAGATGGAGTTTTGCTCTGTCGCCCAGGCTGGAGTGCAATGGCACAATCTTGGCTCACTGCAACCTCCGTCTCCCGGGTTCAAGTGATTCTCCTGCTTCAGCCTCCCGAGTAGCTGGGATTACAGGCACCCACCACCATGCCCAGCTAATTTTTGTATTTTTAATAGAGACGGGGTTTCACCATGTTGGACAGGCTGTTTTTTTTTTTTTTTTTCGAGACAGAGTCTCGCTCTGTCGCCCAGGCTGGAGTGCAGTGGCGCGATCTGGGCTCACTGCAAGCTCTGCATCCCAGGTTCACGCCATTCTCCTGCCTCAGCCTCCTGAGTAGCTGGGACTACAGGTGCCCGCCACTGCGCCTGGCTAATCTTTTGTATTTTTAGTAGAGACGGGGTTTCACCTTGTTAGCCAGGATAGTCTCGATCTCCTGACCTCGGGATCCGCCTGCCTCGGCCTCCCAAAGTGCTGGGATTACAGGCGTGAGCCACTGTGCCTGGCCTTCCAGGCTGCTCTTGAAATCCTGACCTCAGGTGATCCATCTGCCTTGCTCTCCCAAAGTGCTGGGATTACAGGCATGAGCCACTGTGCCCGGCCAAGTAAAGGTGTTTGATCTGCTGGGGTTGATAGGCAAAATAATCCCTGGGAAAAATCTCAGAAGGGGTGTGGCTTGATTAAACCAGCAGAATTGCTTTCTAGCAACAGGTGTAACTTGTATGAAAAGGGATATCCCCCCTCCCAAAAAAAAAACCCCTACATTCTTTTCATCTATGGAACAATCATATGTCTCAGGTGCCATGGTTTCTACCTTACATTCATGATCAGATTCATTTCTCACCAATAGCCCTACAAAGTAAGCATTTTAACACTTGAAAAAATTCAGGCTCAGGAGGTTAAGTGATTTTCCCCAGGTCACTGACCTAGCAATTGGCAGAACAAGGACTCAAATTCAGGTGAATGTGTCTCCGGAGTCACTGTGCTAAACCCCCTCTTTCTGAATTACAGATGTTCGGGTTTCAAATGGGTCAAGATGTTTGATCTGCTGGGGTTGGTAAACAAGATAATCCCTGGAAAGGACTTTAGGCACCTGAATGGGACATGAGACTGGAGAAATGCCCAATAATATGTAACATTCATGCTGTGAAAGACTATTTCAAAGCCTCCTATGTGGATTTAAGTGGGTAGTCTACTTTTACTCTGGCCTAAGATTTAATTGGCTAGGATATCAGAAGAAGCCAAAAGCCCTTTGGAAAAAGAAAGGTGGATCCAAAAGAGCAGAGGAACTGTATGAAGCAAAGATGCCAGGGAGGATAAATGGCCAACAATGTGTTACCAGATGCGCCCTCCCTGAGAACACTGGACTTGGCAGGGGTAAACAATGAGAGAGGAAGTCAGGGACGGAAAGGGCCAGGGAAAGTTCAGGCCTCCCTCCCTCCCACACCCTCACTCCCCATTGTGGCTCACACTGAGTCAGCCCAGATGGGAAGAAGGCAGAGACATCACCCACCCAGTGTCCAACCTACCCATGGCTTGGAAGTAAGTGAGGATGAGATTTGTGACGGCAGCTTAGATACACTTAGGCGCTACTTGGTCCCCCTTTTCCTCCAGCCTCACACAGCTCCAGAGATGCCAGTAGTCAGATCTCTGGGAGACAGTACACCAGCCAGGCCCTTGAATTCTGGTGCCAGCTCTAGTATTAATTACTGGATGACTTTGCGTAAGGCACTTTGTGTCTCTGGGCTTTCATTTCCCGTATGAAGAGTCATCTGAGGTTGAATTAGATGAGGGATTGCACATGCAAGTGCCAACAGAGGCCAGGCAGGTAATGAAAATGTAGCAGGCTGAGTACAGGATGACAGGGAACAGTGGGGACCGGAGAGCACATGTTTTGTCCAGTGAGGGCATTCCCAGTGTCTCCAGATGCTCCAATTTTTCATGGGAAGCCACAATTCAGACCTTTATATAAAGTCTCCCAATCTTTAAGTGTTGGCAACAAATCAAGCCTGCAGGGCAGTTGGCAATCTTGAGTCGCTAGCCATGTGTGACTATTTCATCTTTAATTAATTAAAATTAAACAGAAATTAAAAATTCAGTTCCTCTGTCACAACAGCCACCTTTCAACTGCTCAATAGCCACAGGTATTAGGGGCTACCATATTGGATAACACAGATCTGAAACATGTCCAACTTTGTAGAAAATTCTCTTGGATAGCCCTGGTCTGAGTGATGTCTAAGATAACTTTCAGCTATTAAAACAAAAAATAAAGGCAAAATGAAACAAATGTTACTTTCTTAATTGATAGGAAACAACGCTACTGGAATTTCATGGCATAACCATAACACAAAAATATCAGTGTCATTATTTTATTTTCACTCTGATGAGTTCCCTTCAGTTGCATTTAAATTGATTTCTGCAGATCTGTTAATAGAAGCAGCCTAATACTTTCTAATCTGCTTCAACATGCAAAGTACATTCATAGGGATTTGAAATCTAAACTTATATTAAAAGGAGAGGGGCCGGGCGTGGTGGCTCATGCCTGTATTCCCAGCGTTTTGGGAGGCCGAAGCGGGCAGATCACTTGAGGTCAGAAGATCGAGGCCATCCTGGCTAACACATGGTGAAACCCCGTCTCTACTAAAAATACAAAAAATTAGCCAGGCATAGTGGCACATGCCTGTAGTCCCAGCTACTTGGGAGGCTGAGGCAAGAAAATTACTTGAACCTGGGAGGATGCAGTGAGTTGAGATCACGCCACTGCACTCCGGCCTGGGTGACAGAGCTAGACTCAGTCTCAGAAAAAAAAAAAAAAGGAGATGGGCCAGGCAAGAGAGAAACCCTATTTTACTTCTAGTACCTACCCCTCCCCTGCTAGGTGAGGTATCACTTCCATACAGAGATTTTAACTGCCTGTGCAAGAGCCTCCAATGTGATAAGCTGCAATGTTTTAGGTCAGGAGTCACCAAACTTTTCTATAAAGGACCAGACAGTAAATATTTTCAGCTCTGTGGGCTATATGATCACTATGGCAATTATTCATTTCTGCCTTATTACATGAAACCAGCTATCAACGATATGTAAGCAAATGCGCATGGCTTTGTTCCAATAAAACTTTATCTGTGGACACCAAAATTTGAATTTTGTATAATTTTCATGTGTCAAATAGTTACTTGATTTCCCATACAACCATTTAAAAATGAAAAAGGAAAAAAAAATTCTTAGCTCAGGACAGTAGCAAAATAGGCGGTGTGCTGAATTTGGCCCACAGGCAGTAGCTTGCAGACCCTTATGCCCTGAAAGTTCTCTGATGGAGAGACTGGTGAACTATAGGGCAGGGAGAGCTGAGCTCTGACTTCTATATATGACTCACCGGGCATGAGTCCCATGTAAGTTGTATAGTCAGCCAATGTTGTTCAGGAATGAAGGGAAGGACCATAAAGGCCCTTTTTTGTGAGACAAATTTATTGATATAGTCAGTCCTCATTATTTACAAATTCAAACTTGCCTGCTGGTTAGAATTCATTCATAACTCCAAAATCAATAGTCAAGGTACTTTTTTGAAAAACAGAGACAGGATCTCACTCTGTTGCCTAGGCTGTAGGGCAGTGGCACAATCATAGCTCACTGCAGCCTCAAACTCCTGGGCTCAAGTGATCCTCCCGCCTTGGCCTCCCAAAGCGCTGCAATTACAGGCATGAGCCACCACACTTGGCCTTTCCTCGAGGTATTTTTGCAATCATCCTCTGACTTGTGGAGAACAGCAAAAAAATTGAGTCACCCAATGCTCCTGTTCTCAGCTGAGGTATAACAAAATAAAGCGCTGCCCTCTTGTTTCAGCTCATGTTAGTTACACGTGTCCCTTTCAGAGTCTATTTAGCAACATGTTTTTCACATGTTGGTGCTTTTGGTTGGTGATTTTGCTGTTTAAAATGACCCCTAAGCATAGTGCTGAACTGCTGAATTAGCTGTAGTCTGAATGTTTGCGTATTTCCAAAATTCATAGTTTGAAGCTTAATCGCCCGTGTAAGAATGATAGGAGATAGGGCCTCTGGGACATGATTAGGTCATGAGAACACAGCCCTTATGAACGGGATTAGTGCCCTCATGAAAGAGGCCCCAGAGAGCTGCCTTACCCCTTCTACCGAGTGAAGACACAATGAGAAGGTGCCATTTATGAACTAGAAAGTGGACCCTTATCAGGGTCTACCAAATCAAGTGGACTGTCAAGCGGTATTAGCAGGACCCTCATCCATTGACACTGAATGGCTGGTGTCTTCATGGTGAATTTTCCAGCCTCCAGAACTGTGAGAAATACATTTCTGTTGTTTCTAAGCTACCCAGCTTATGGTATTTCGTAAGAGCAGCCCAAATGGACAAAGTTCCTGAGTGGAAGACAGCTGCGATGCCCTTGTAAAAAAAAAAAATATATATATATATCTTAGATAAGCCTCATTCAAACATGAATTATAGTACTGTTGACATGAGTTCAATGTTAACGAATCAACTATATATATTAAATAATGTATCTTTAAACAGAAGCAGACTTAAAACAAGGTTATGTACTGACTGGCTGATGAGAATGTTGTGACGAGGTTTAGAGCAGCATCAGTTATTCCCCGCTAGGTGTGATGTTTCAGTATTTGCTAATTTGGCGTTCATGATGACTTTACTGAATATAACTACCTCAAATAATGAGAACTGACCGCATTCTGACAGTAAAAAGAAGTCATGATATGTTGAATGCTCCTTTCTGCTACTTTATAAATTGTGTTTAAGCTTTAGCGAGAAAGGCCAAAACTATTTTAAATAAAGTTTTTGGATGATTTCATGACTTTAGGTCTCCATAATTCCGTGGTTCTGGTCTCCCAGATAACCAGGCTGTTGTCTGGTACTGTGTATGGCATAGAAAGATGTTTTAAAAGTCTTCACTTCTAGGTCATTTATCTGCCAGCCCACAAACTGTGCTCCAGCTAGTGAAACACCTCAGGCCTAAACTCTCAGCAGGACTCCACTGGAGACTTCACTGATGAACATTTTGCTACATTGTACATATTTAACACAGCTTTTTGGACTGTCTGGATGGTACTGTATACCAACCAAAATTAATGACTCAAATGTAAGTATTCACTGCATGTGTCAACCAGAAGACCTGGCGCCTTTATTATGTCTTTGGATGTGATTTTTATTTGCAAACACTGCATAAAATCACTGGCTTTGTATTTTGGAAATACATCATGTGGGGTGGTCCAACAGAGGAAGTTATTTGGAAACGGAAAAGGATGTTGGGGACTGGATCCATCTGAGAGCTGAGGTTCAGACAGAGCCAAAAAAAAAAAAAGGTGTTCGAAATGCATTTAAAAGTATATTAACAAGTAAGCTGATGTGTCTTTGGGACACACACTCATTTTAAAAAATTAATGACTAACTTCTCTTGACCAAATACTATTTTTCTGTGATTACTTATGCAGTTACTGGTGTTAAGGTCCTCATCATGGCCTCAGCCTCTTCTTCTCCAAGCATTTCTAAATATTAGATGACATAATAATGCTTCCTATGTGCCAGGCACTACTGTAACCACTTCAAATATATAAACCCATTTAATCCTCAAAAAATCTTATGAGATAGGTACAATTATTATCATCTTCATTTTATAGATGAAGAAAGTGAGGCATAGAGATGTCATGTCACTTGCCCAGGGTCACACAACAAATTAGTGGCAGAGCTAGAATTTGAACTCAGGGAGTCTTATTTCAGAGTCGTTTCACTTCACTCCCTATTGTTACATGGACCCTCAATAAAGCCCGGAATAACTGTGCAGGAGACGCAACTCCAATACAAGGACCTTTAGACTGTAGTTCTTCCCACTAGCAGGAATATTCAACTCATTATTCTTGATTTTATTCTCTTTTCCTTCCTAATTCTTTTATTTCCTTACTTCTTTTATGAAGGCCTCACTTACATATTCACCCTTTTTGGCATATAGTCTGGCAAAATTCACCCTTTTTGGCATATAGTCTGTAAGTTTTTGACAAACATATATGGTCATGTAACCATCATCACAATCATGACTGAATAGTTCTAGCACCTCAAAAAAGTCCTTCATGTCCCTTTGTAGTCAACTCTTGTCCCCATTCCAGCCATGGATGCCCTGCTTTGGGGCATCCATAAGCTCCAAAGGATCTTTGCACAGATTTCAAAGAACTTGGATTATATGGGCAATTTATAATTTTTTATTATCACTAGTCTCTAACTGGAATTTAGTATTTCTTCAACTGTGAATATAGGTAACAAACTACAGAAATATTAGCAGTACTTGTGACTCAGTCACCAACAGAAACCACAGATATTTTGATATCACATCACGCTGTTTGCCTATATTGCAAAATATTGTTTATACTCCTGACAACTTTGACATTACAGTAGTTATTAGATCTATTACTAGAAATTGTTATTTACTGCATTAATATATAAGTACCTTCGTGTTTATAATACAAATGTATTTAATGTTTTAGAAACTGTTATTTCAAAATAATTTAAGTTTAATTTTAAAACGTATTTTTCTAAGAAAGGGTTCATAAGCTTTCCCAACTTACTAAAGAGATCCCCTTTTCTAGAGCATGGCCTAATAGAAATCATATTTTGGGAAAATGAGTCATTCTTAACTTATTCCACCATCCTGGGCAACAAAGAAACAAAACACACAAATAAGCAAAAAAAGCTTTGGCTATTCATCAAGACAACATTTCCACCAAGTGAAAGATAAAGAAATAAAAAAGACTCAATTACTGTCCAGACTGATGGAGGAACTATATATATATATATATATATACATATATATATATATATATTTTAGACAGAGTCTTGCTTTGTCACCCATGCCGGAGTGCAGTGGTGCGATCTCAGCTCACTGCAACCTCCACCTCCCAGGTTCAAGCGATTTTCCAGCCTCAGACTCCCAAGTAGCTGGGATTACAGGTGCGCACCACCACACCCAGGTAATTTTTGTATTTTTAGTAGACACGTTTCGCTATGTTGGCCAGGCTGGTCTCGAACTCCTGACCTCAAGCGATCTGCCCACCGCAGCCTCCCAAAGTGCTGGGATTACAGGCATGAGCCACCACGCCCAGCCAGAATTACATATCTTTTCTTAAAGCTCATTCTTAAGCCAAATGATGCCACTGCTGTCTGCCGAGGAGGACTGTTCAATGGTACCACCTGCCTCCTCTATGGAAATCTGCATGGACTACAAGGACGCTTGCTCTTCCAGGTCTCTGCAACTGCCACAGGGCTGACAGGGACCTCAGACAGAGGAACCAGCCATCTGTGAGCTCAAGAATGACTCTAAAACGGAGAATGGGTTATCAGCCACTAAAGATTAGGCAGAAGCTAAACATTTATGTTCTCCAATTAGTTGGGATTACTTTCAAATCAGGATTGTATATTTATATTTATATTTATTTTTATATTTATATTTATATTTATTTTTTTTAGAGACAAGGTCTCACTCTGTCACCCAGGCTGGGGTGCAGTGGTGTGATCATAGCTCACTGCAGCATCAAACTCCTGGACTCAAGCGATCTTCCCGCTTTGGCCTCCCAAAGCAATAGGATTACAGGTGAAAGCCACAGCACCAGCCAGGATTGTATTATTAAGGCACATGTGCCTTAGTCTGTCACTTCTGAGTGGTTTCTCTCTTAACTTACTAATATAAGAAGCAAATCCACAGACAAAGAAGGATGGGAATAAGCAATTTTCATAAGAAATACAAACAGCCAATAAATATACAAATATCCTTCACTGATAGTCAGAAATAAATATTAAACAAATGAGATATTTTTTTCTCCTATTAGATTGGCAGAAACAGAATTACTTTTATAAGACAAAAGAATTGATGTAAGATATATGTTGACTACCTTAAATCCCAATATGGGATTTAAATAAAAAAGCAACTTCTTTAAAAATTCAAAGATGAATTTAAAATTTTCTTAGGAAGGTAATTTCTGAAGCTGATTTCAAGAGGCAAAGCTAAAATAATGAATGTAAGACTCTAAATAACAAGTTATATAGATGTAATATAGAAAAATCACAGGTGCTGTTGACCTTATCTTTAGCTTTTGGTAATTAGGACTTGAACTATAACAGCCTTTTATTTCTACCTACCCCCAACCCTCTGCTTTTAGGTACTTTACCTCTCCTTACCTCTCTGCAGCCAGACAGTGACTTAGGCAAATAGGAAGGTAGGTGATGTGCTATTATCGCTTTAAAAGGCTTTCATCTCTTCCATGGTTTTTCACGGTGTTATTATCTCTTATCAGTAGTTAATTTATATAGTATTTCCATGATGCCTTCTTAACAACATCCAGTGTATTAGCGTCACCTCCTCCTTACATGGTAAATTCATTTCAACACTGCATTGGCCAGAAAGGACATGCAGTAAATGTTAATCAATTCTACTGTCATAAGAAACATGCATGGAGTTAAAGTTCACAAGAAACAGAAGCTAGAGAACTAACAGCAAAGTTGAACTTGCTGTTCATTAGTTCACAATCACACTCCCCCAAGGTGAAGAGAGACACTCTCACCTGAAACCAGTGCTAGAAGTAGTTATCCTGTTCACACAGCACACCCTACTGCCCATGGGGGAAAGTTCACTTCCAATGCACAATTTAAAAATTAAATATTGACCCTGCTGGCCAGCCTCCACCTAAATCTCATCTCTAATCGATCTGCAATTCAATAACATGCAAGTCTTCTTTTGCCCCTACCTTTCGTGATGGCTTCAGCTGAAACATAAAAGTGCTTTAAAAGATTAATAGTTCCATCTTGATGCCAGGTGAAGTAAATTCCCAATTCATTCAATCCTCACTGTGATGTTTTGTACTTGGTACAAAGTAGATGCACAATAATGTTTTATAAAAGCACTGCAATAAGATAGGCATTATTTTTATCTTTTTTTTTAGAAGACTTAAAAGGATTAATTAGTAACTCTCCAAAGACCCCAAAGCACAAGTAAGTGGGGGAGCCAAGAGTTGAACCTCATCTAACTCCAGAGGGTATGCTTAATGACTACACTATATTACCCTCTTATTCTTTAATGCTAAAATAAGCTTTCAGCATTAAAAAGAAATGAACTGTCAGATGATAATTAGTTTCAAAGTCTACCATAACAGGTTAGGCCTTTTAATAGCTTTAATACCACAGATTTGGCTAAAGATTGATCAAGAACACAGGTCATTTCCTAAATACCTCACACAAAGGCAACTCTAAGCAAGTGCTAATTAAAATAGGGCATATGCCGTGTTATCAATAGGAATCTGAAGTTAAACAACAGAACGGGCTAAGTGTGGAGCTTCTGACATATGCTGGGATGTAACAACCCTTCTCTTTAAATCAGGTGTTGCACCCATATAGTTTGCTAAGGATAAAGTATGAATAAGGAAATGCTGGGGCTGTAATGAACAGGTTTTCATTATTGTGGATTTGAGACAAACTTTGAAAAGCGTGTGCGTGTGTGTGCCTGTGTGTGTGTGTGCCTGTGTGTGTGTGTGTGTGCCTGTGTGTGTGTGTGTGTGTGCCTGTGTGTGTTGGGTAGAGGATTACGGAGATTAACATTCAAAAGACAGTCAACACAGAATAGTCCAGAAGTGGAAGGAATTTACGACTTAGGCTTAGAGTTTTCTCACATTAACACCAATCTATTGGTAATGCCTGCCTGGAGCCCTGTTTCAGGAAGTATTGTGCGACCTGTTCTGAGTTCTATAAAGAAAGCGTACTGTGTTGATTAATAATGTCTCTCCTGGCAGGGGAAAGGAGGCGAGCATATTAAGTGCATAGTTGCTTTTCTTAGGACTAGAACATTCACAGGAGTGCCATATTTGTTCATTATCACAGAGCTATCTCAGAGCTGCCAACCAGGACTGAGATGAAAGATCACACTGCAGACCCAGGATATTTAAATCAGAAAATAATTTGAACTATGAAAACACAAGGGTCTATGGGATTTATCCTCAGATGTAATAAGATAAGCCCACAGATGTGCTTAGGGGCTGAGATGACAGAAAGGCCCCTTGGCTGAGAAACAGGAGGGAAAAAGAGCCAAGCAATATGGCTGAGAATTTGTTCTCCATACTGGTACAAGAGAGCTTCGTAGATTTGCTATTTCTTTGGCTCAGCCTCATAAGTTTTGGAAATGTGACTATTTATAGGGATTCTTATTTTTCTTATTTCTTTCACTCATCCCTTAAAAGTTTTAAGCAAAATCTACTTGAAAAATGTCAGCCTGTCTCAGGTGTGCTGAGAGAAAATTAAGTTTTGTCAATGTTTAGTCAGAATATAAAAGGAGGGGAAAACTGACCTCTGGTGGTAGATTTGGAAAATCCCTAATACAAAGATTTCCAAAAAGTGATCCAGGAAGCATTAACCCCTCAACATTTTCTGTGGGAGAAGGGCTCTGTGGTAAAAATAACTCTGGGAAACAACTACATATTATATAACATGTAAATATTATATATAATATATAACATATTATATAACATATAATATGTATTATATGTTATATATTATATAACATATAATATGTATCATATATAATACATATTATATAACATATAATATGTATTATATATGATACATATTATATAACATATAATATGTATTATATATGATATATATAATATAACATAATATGTATTATATATAATATATAATATAACATATAATATGTATTATATAACATATAATATATATCACATATAATATACATTACATATAATATATTATATAACATATAATATATATTATATAACAAAGAATATATATAACATATAATATATATTATATAACAAAGAATATATATAACATATAACATATATTATATAATATATAATATATAACATATAACATATAATATATAATATAATACATATTATATAACATATTATATATGATATATAATATATTATATAACATATTATATATGATATATAATATATTATATAACATATAATATATAATATATTTTATGTTATATAATATATTATATAACATATATTATATAATATATTATATAACATATATTATATAATATATTATATAATATATGTTATATAATATATTATATAATATATAATATATAAAATATAATTTATATTATATTTTATATATTTTATAATATAATATATTATATTTAATATATTATATATAATATATAATTATATAGTATAATATATAATTTATGTTATATAATATATAGTTATATATAATATATAATATATAATATATAGTTATATATAATATATAATATATAATATATTATACATAATATAATATATATAATATATTATATATAATATATTATATATAATATAATATATATAATACATAATATATATTATATATAAATATAATAAATATATATTTATACGTTGTATAATATATTTATAATATATTGTTATATATTATTTAATATACCTGTTTTTTGGCAACTCATGGTGTTTAAGTCCTTAAGAATTCCTGCAGAAGAGAAACTATTTAATGCCTTTTAATTCAGTATTTCCTAAATTTGTTTGAATATAAACATGAAATATATTTTTAAAATTAACCTAATATTTTGGGAGACATGAACATTAGGGAGAAGAATACAAGATCATGTTTTCCCCATCCGATATGGAGAATTTCTTTCAGAGCTCTTCTCTGACAAAACCTTAGAACACTTGTGTTCTTATATGTAGCCTTCCCTTGTTCTCTGTGACTGTGTTTTGTAAGAAGCTAGGTAAATGGTTTTTTTTGTTTTTTGTTTTTTGTTTTGAGACGGAGTCTTACTCTGTCATCCAGGCTGGAGTGCAGTGGCTCCATCTCGGCTCACTGCAACATCCACCTCCCAGGCTCAGGCAATTCTCCTGCCTCAGCCTCCCAAGTAGCTGGGATTACAGGCACGCGCCATCATGCTCAGCTAATTTTTGTATTTTTAGTAGAGACTGGGTTTCACCATGTTGGCCAGGTTGGTCTTAAACTCCTGACCTCGAGTGATCCGCCCACCTCGGCCACCCAGAATGCTGGGATTACAGGCGTGAGCCACCACGCCCAGCCAAGAAGCTAGGTAAATGTTAAAGAATAATTTCCCAGTTAGAGACAAATCATTTACATATTTCAAGTTAACAAGCATCTACTGAAGAAAAGCTAGTAGCTGTATCAGTACACTCAAGCTTTTCAGTTGTAACTATGCATTAGAAATCTTAAAAAGGCCAACATACTTTATAGATGGCTCTTCTAACACAGCAGCTCTTCAGAGCTGGGAATTGGTAAAACAGTGGCTCAGACTATTTTGTGCTCTGCAGCTATATAATTTTGGGGTTTGATGACAACCAGTTCTGCATTTCACTAGCTATGTGACCTGGGGCATGTTACATAACCTCTGTGTTCTCAGTGATCTCATCTGTGAAATGGAAATCACAATATCTCCTAGTTCTGTTGGGGATTAAATAAGTTAACACTTGTAAAGTTCTTAAAAGAAGAAGTGTTAACTCATTTAAGCCCCAGCAGAACTAGGAGGTACCGTGATTTGGCAGTTGGCTAGTAATTTGTTGCTTCTTAATTTGCACCACTAAAGTTAGGTGCATGAGGCATCATTTAAAAGGAAAAACTATTTTTTTCTTTTAAAAATATTGTACTTTTGTTTTAGATCCTGAGACACAAAGAAATTTTAACTGATTGTCACTAAAATGTATTATGGTGGTATTTTAAACTGTTAACACTTTTTCTTTGGAAAAACCAGGGAAGCTTTCCTCTTAACATTAAAAAAAAAAACTGTGGTAAAGTAGATAAAACAAAAATTCATCATTTAAACCGTGTTTAAGTGTACAGTTCAGTGGTATTAAGTACATTCACATTGTTATGCAACCATCACTCTCATCCTTCTCTAGAACATTCTCATCATCTCACACTGAAACTCTGTGCCCACTAAACTGTAACTCCCCATTCCCTCTTCCCTACAGCTCTTGGCAACCACCACTCTGCTTTCTATCTCTATGAATGTGACTACACTAGGTACCTCATGCAAGTAAGATCATACAGCATTCATCCTTCTGCGACTGGCTTATTTCATGTAGCATAATGCCCTCAAGGGTCATCCATGTTGTAGCATGTGTCAGGATTTCACAACACACACCATTTTGGCAGCTTTTTTCCCTCTGTTACTTAATACCTTTGAGAGATCTCTCCTGACTTTTTAAAGGTCAGAGTATTCTATTAGATGGAGGTACCATCATTTATCCACTCCTCTCCTATCAATAACCATAAAAATTGCATCCATAATTTTGCTATTAAAACAATGCTAAAGTGAACACACTTGTGCATGTATCATTTTGTATTTGTGCCAGTTTATCTGGAAGATAAATCCCTAAAAGTTATGTTACCTGGTCAATAAGAATGTGCATTTAGAATTTTGATAAGTACTGCCAAGTTAACTTCTAAAAATATTGCCTGTACTGGCATTCTCATCAACAGTATATGAAAGCCTTTTTGTCCATATCCTTCCAATGAGGAGTATTTAAAATATTTTTTTGTCCTTGCCAGTCTCATGGGTGATGAGCATGGTTATTTAAAATAGATACCCCGACACAAAAATAAATATTCAAGGTGATAGATATCCCAATTACCCTGATTTGATCATTACTCATTGTATACATGTATCAAAATATCACATGTATCCCTAAAACATGCACAACTATGACATATCAGTACAAAATCCACACACATGAAATAAAGCAGGTATAAGGGAGGACTTGCTGGTATGCAATGCGGGCAGAAGGGTGCTCGGGGTGAAATTTGAGGGCATCAGAGTCCTCCTCTGACTATTTGGAGACCTCTTTTTTTTTTTTGAGACGGAGTCTCACTCTGCTGACCAGGTGGTGTGCAGTGGCACGATCTCTGCTCACTGCAACTCCTGCCTCCCGGATTCAAGTGATTATCCTGCCTCAGCCTCCCAAGTAGCTGGGATTACAGGCATGTACCACCATGTCTGGCTAATTTTTGTATTTTTGGGGGAGACAGCGTTTCATCATGTTGACCATGCTGGTCTCAAACTCCTGACCTCAAGTGATCCACCCACCTCAGCCTCCCAAAGTGCTGGGATTACAGGTGTGAGTCAGCACGCGTGGGCCTGGATGACTCTTCTTATTGATCCAAAGCAGAGAACAGTATTCCAGTAAAAACAGGACTAGAAAGAGTTCTGCTTGGTACTATAATCAGGACTGATATTGAGTAGGAATGCACACATACAGCTATGCTTGGTTAAGATATTGACAATTCCACCATAGTGGTTGGCAACTGACCAGTCCCTGAGCCCCATTCTTGAATCCCAGCCACCTCCCCACAATCCAGCACCTCAAGGGTAAAACCTACTGCCAAAAGAGGCCCTTTTAGACCCTGCCCAGCACTATGGCCAAGGCCTATTTAGGCTGATTCTTATTTGTGCTGAGAGGCTGTTAATAGTTTCAATATTGCTCCTGCCTTCCTGGGTCTAACTTTTTGTAAGACTCCCTTCTATTTCTGAGCCTCTAGCACTGTTGTAAAGATGTGGTCTGTCTATTTCCATTACAAGATCCTGTCTTTCTCATTCATTCTTTCACTCTCAAAATGTTTATTGAGTACCTCGTGTATGGCAATTGCTGGACCAGGATCCCAGAATATTACTGTGAAGAGGGCAAATGCTGTCCCAGGCCTCAGGGAACTTACACACCAGGAGGGAAGGTAGGTGAAAAGTAACTGAAGAGACAAATTAATTCCCGGTAGTAATGAATGCTGTAAAGAAAATAGGGAAGGCTCTAAAGGTGAGTTAATGAATGACTAACTGCTGCCATCATTGCATCTCTGTGCATCTTCTCTTATACCTACTTTAAATAATCAAGTTCGGCACCTATCAGACTGGCAAGTATGAAACAATTTTGGAATACTCCTTGTTGCAGGGATATGGAAAAAATAGGCTCTCATATTCATTGTTGATGAGAATGACAGTAGGGACAATATTTTTGGAAGCTCACTTCTCAGAGGGGGCTCCTTTAGTAGAGAAGCCAGAGAAGCCCCAGTCTGAGACTTAAAGGGAAAAGATATAGGAACAAGACAGGGAAAGAAGCCAGGCTGCATTGTGCAGTGGGTGCAAAAAATCCAAGTGGAAAATCACTGCTTATGTTTTAGAGGTGAATCAAAGAAGGGAAGAATGAGCACAGGGAGCTAAGGAGGTGAGGCTAGAGGCCACGTCTGGGACCAGGTCAAGTCCAGCCTTGTAGATTACAGCAAAGAGTTTAAGATGGTCTTATCTGTAACTTAAGAAAAGTCCTGCATCATTTAAGTTTCTATTCTCCAATGCTTCTCAAGGTGCTTGAATCAAGGAGACAAGCAATAAGAGTTTGTTTGAGAAGCACACTGAGCCCCTGTAGCTTTTTTCTATCTCCCCCTGACACCCATCAGTTCCTGTGACAGCTGCTTGAACAGTACAAATATGCCCAGAGTTAAAGAACTGACATCTTCCACTTCCCCAACATCTGTTATGCTCTTCCACATCTTTGTCCCCTTTAAAACAGACAACTGAAATTTCTATCCCTGAAGTACACTTTACTCAATGAAAAAATCAACGAATAATTACTGAGCACTTTTTATGCGCTCAGCATTCTTTCAAGTGCTTTGCCTATATGGACTCATTTCATCTACTGAGCAACTCTATAAGGTAGGTTTTAATATCACCCACATTTTACAGATGAGGAAACTGAGGCAAAGGGTGCTTGATAATTTTGACCACAATCACGCAAGTGGTAAGTGGTAGGGCAAGATCTCCAGAGTCGACGTCCTTGACTGCTACATCTCTCCAGCAGGCGCCAGCATGTGGAATTGCAATCTTACCATTGATTTCACCAAAGGAAGCATTTTGAGACACAAAATGCTGTTCCTAACTGTTGCACATTTTACTCACGTGCAGTTCATAGTTTTGCATATTTTACATCAATGTCCTTCAAACCGTTTTGCCTGTCAGATATGAACTTCTGAGAGCATCTCATCAAGAAACATTTTGAGATCTCATCTGGTTGTGTTGCCTACATGCCTGGCAGTTTGGTTTCTATAGCATTGCTATCATTATGACAATGCTTGTGCAACTGTTCAAATATTCCATCCCCCTCTTATTATATTATAAAAAGCAGTGGAAAATAAAACCCCAATATTGATACTAAAGATACAAAGCACTCCCTTACTCCAATTAAGCTACAGATGAAAATCATTGCGCATATAAAAAGAATCAACTGTTTGCTCAGTTATCCACTGGACTTAAGCTGGTGAAGCTGTTCAACTGCAAATAAAAGAGAATACTTTTATAAATGTGTGTATAAATATTGGAAATATAGGAGATATGTCTAAGGTACAGTACAATTAGTACATTTTATTTTTTTTGTTTATTTTGCTCTGTGGGAAAAGACCTATAAAATGTAAGCATATCATTCAACCTTGGGGTGTTTGACTTTCATTTGAAAGTAGGGGAGTAACTTAATTTATTAATTTTCTTCATCATTTGCTAGTAATGTAAATATTTCACTAATATGCCATATCACATATCATATCACATCCTGTCCAAGCCCCGCTTGACAAGTCAGTGTGTACTCACATGCAAACACACATGAACTCACTTTTCTATTCTAACATATCAAAGAGTTCAGCATTTATGGAAACGTCCACTTACCTTTAACTAGTAAGTATTCTCTTTCCTTTCTTTTGTTTTTACTGTAATAATCTTCAGATTTTGTTTGCTATGCATAGATGTCATCTTTTTCTTTCATACATTCTTTCTTCTGGATTTCTCATCAAAGCCTGTAATACAGAAGGAGAAGCTCGTTAACTTCTGTAGGCACAGGGGGAGAAACTATAAATCTCAAGTCAGTGACACTTCTAATTTATTTCTAATTTTCCCCTGGCTGACTACAGTTTAATCACAGTTTTAGAAATTCACCTAATTACATGAGATTTAGAATAGAGTTCTCTCGAAATACAGATGAAATTGAGGCTAGTCTCCTTAACAACTAAAGATTTCATACCAATTTGGCTTCTTACAGGATGCATGTCACTGAATACACCGTTTTAGACTTCTACTGTCTCTGTAGGAGGAGATTCTGAAGTGCTCAAAGTTATCTACACTGAGTTGCAAAATCAGGGCTGTCAAAGTGGGAGAGAGAACTCAGTAATACATCCCCCTGGAAGCCATGTTTCAGAGTTACTGAAACCAGAATGGCATTCTTGAATCTTTTTTTTAACAGATGTCAGTGTGGCGAGAATGAAACATGTCATGAATACTGATGAAATCTAGTGTGCATATCGCGTCATAAGATATCCTCATTTATATGTACTTCTCATTCTCCCTACTACAGAAAAGAAAACAGCTTTTCCCCCAGAAGCTCCACTTCAGTCAATAAGCATGCTTCTCCCTTGTCACTTGTGAGGTCGCACTGTTTCACACACACCCGTGTGTAAAAACAGGACAAGGAGGAAGGCAGAAGTGGCAGATGTGGTATCCCTTGTTCTGCCATGTGGTAAGTGAAACTCTCTGTGGCACCATCCGCTTGGCACCTCCCCACACCACCTGCCCCTCCACCCCCCCGGATGTGCAAGGCATCTAGGTGCAAGATGGCACAAGAAGCAGAAGTCAAGGGGATTTCTTCACAAACACCTTTGCCCTCCCTCTCCTTACTGATGCCATAGAACAAAGCCATTTTCCTAGCAGGAACTCAATATTCAAGGTGCTTAACTCAAATGAGAGCACAGAAAGGAGAATAGGTTGAGAGTTTCTTGCAGGCAATATTTTTTAGTACCCTTTTAGGAGGAAAATATCTTGGGCATGGAGTTATGGTTTGGGTAGTACTAAGATAGGTATGAAGAATTCTCACACCCAGTTATCCTCTTGGTCCTCATGATCTCTCGGTGAAACATTAGGCAAAAAGAGGATACACTAGAGATGTGTTTTAGTCTAAGCCCCCACTTTACAAGACAAATGAGGTCCAGAAAGAGAGAGAGAGAAAACAACTTATAAAATGTTACACAGGGCAGAGCTGGCACTGGAATGACTCAGTACATTTTCTGCCTTATCACGTCATCTCTCCACATCTTTCTTGTGTCTGCCCGGCAACAAAAGCTCCTTGAGGGATTAAGCCCTGTAAACAATGATATATCAAGCAGTGTCTAATGTCACGTGCAAAGAACTAGTTAAATCCCTTACTTCTTTAGCGGGTGTTAACGAAGACTACACAGCTGCTGTCAACTTGGATCACAAAGGCAGAAAAAAGAGAAATAAACAGATATCTTCTGGTTGCCTTCAATAGCTACTATTTATTAAGTGTCCAACATAAGCCATACGCTATGCCAGGCATATCACTTGTATTCTGCTAATGCTTCTAGAAACTCCAAAGATAATATGGATGCTACTATACTAGGAAGATAAGGAAACGAAGTCAGGGAATAGATACCTTGTCTGAGGTTACACAACCGGTTAGTTCTCAGATTCCATTCCTGCCGGCAACAAGCAGCACTATAAACCAAAGAAATATGCATCTATCTGAAAACCCCAGAACCCAGGAATAGAAACAAAGTGGACAGTATTTGGAAGGAAACTAAAGAGAGGAACAAAGGAAAACTGAGATAAGAGCATTGTGGGAATCTATTCTACAACTGTTAACATGCAGGAGGGATATGTCTTAAGATCTATGAACACACCAAATATGCAAATATAATTAAAGCACTTGACTCCACCTATAAAATTTGGTACAAGATACTTGTGATATTGGGTATCTGGGAATGAGCAAAGAAATGTAAGATCTCAATGAATTGGGGTAGATGAGTTACAATCACCCACGGTGTTAGTTTCCTAGGGCTGCCGTAACAAAATACCAAAGACTGCATGGCTTACACAACAAAATGTATGTTCTCACATTTCTGAAGGCTGAAAGTCCAAGATCAAGGTGTCAACAGAGCTGGTGTCCTCTGGGGCCTCTCTCCTTGGCTTGCAGATGGCCACTTTTTTACATGGTCTTTCCTCTGTACCCAAACACCCCTGGTACCTGTTTTTGTGCCCATATTTCTTCTTATAAAGACACCAGTCACACTGTATCAGGGCCCATCCTCAAGGCCTAAATTTAACTTAATCACCTCTTTAGAGACCCTATCTACATGCACAGTCACATTCTGAGGTACTATGAATTAGGACTTCACTATATCAATCTAAGAGCTGGCATAATTGAGCCCATAACACTCACCAGGTGACTAGTTCTGGTACCACAGAGATGAAAATCCAGACACCTGAAAAGTAACAACCTGTCATCAACCTTCAGTGTCATTCATGAAGAGCTGAAGCCCTCTAATATTTGGATTCAAGTTCGGGAATCTAAGGGTTGACTACAGGTTTTAGGTTTAAAAAAAAAAAAAAAGGAGAGGAAGGCCATTTAATAAACCTTGGTCATGATGGTCTAAACCAAGCTTCACAAGACTATGCTTGCCAGTTAAATATAGCATGCTGCATATTTTTCTAAATAAAGTTTTATTGGCACACGGCTATGTCTATTTATTTATGTATTGATTGTCTATGGCTGTTAGCGAGCTACAACTGCAGAGTTGAATAGCTGTAACAGAAACTCTCTGGTCCACAGGGCTGAAAATATTCACTATCTGGCCCTTTACAGAGAAAGTTTGCCAACTCCTGGTTTAAACTGTGTTAATCAGGTTTCTTTACAGTGTTTTCTGGCTTTTCAAGGTCTTTCCGATCTTCAAGGGGAAGATATATAGTAAAATTGCATCTTACGTGGGAGGTAGTTTCTAAAGTCAGTTCAAAGTGAAAACTGTGTATAGTCAAAATAAACACTGGAAAATCCCTTAGGGAAAGTGCCAACATAGAGCCCACCAACTACATCATCATGAATATAGCCAGTTTTTCCTTCAAAGTTGCGACAGATAAAATTTTCTTCAAGCACCACATAAAAGGCTCTATTTATGGGCCATTTGTATAAAGAGGTGTATATCTTTAAATAACAGAATCACTCTCAGCAGAAGAGACTTGAAAAAACTGAGACCAATCAAAGGACAGGAGATTCAGTTACCACCTCCTACTCACTTGTTGAATTTGCAGAAGTTACGTACGCACTGGAAATGACTCTACTGGAGTTGGCTTCCTTTCTCAGCTTACTTAACCAGAGAGTTGCCCTAGCTCACTATTCTCATCCCATAGAGACCTCTAATATATTCAATCTCTAAGAATAAATCTATAATAATAAAACCTCTAATAATGCAATCAATATTCTGTAGAGCACACTTTGGGAAACGCTGAAATACTAAAAAACATAGGTGTTACAAATCAATCAGACAGAAATATATAAAATGCTTTCTTAACACTGATAATAGAAAAACTGTAGGATAAACCACAATGAGATACCATTTCACACCCACTACGACAGATATGTGGGGAACGAAAGGAAAATAAAAAGTGTTGGTGAGAATGTGGAAAAACTGGAACTCTAGTGCATTGATGATGGGATTGTAAAATGGTGCAGCCACTATGAAAAGCTGTTTAGTAGTCTCTCCAAAGGTTAAATATAGAATTACCATATGATCTAGCAATTCCATCTCTGGGCAGATACCCAAAAGAATTGAAAGGAGGGCCTTGAACAGGTATTTGTACACCAGTGTTCATAGAAACATTATCCACAATTACCAAAGGTGGAAACAATCCAAATGTCCATCAACAGATTAATGGATAAACAAAATACGGCATATACATACCATGGACTATAATTCTTTGCACCTCAAAAAGGAATGAGATTCTGATATATGTCACAACACAAATGAGTCCTGAAAACATTATACTAAATGAAACAGGCCAGATATGAAAGGACAAATATTGTATGATTCCACTTACATGGAGTGATTACTATCTAGAATAGTTGAACAGTAATTACTGTCTAGAACAGTTGAATACACAGAGACAGAAAGTACAGCAGAGTTTACAAGAGGCTGGGGGTACTGGGGAATGGGAAGTTATTGTTTAATGGGCACAGAGTTTCAGTTTAGGATGATGAAAAATGTTCTGGAGATGAATGGTGGTAGTGGTTGTTCAACACTGTGAATGCACTTAGACAGGGTCTTACTCTGTCACCCAGGCTGGAGTGCAGTGGCACAATCATGGCTCACTGCAGTCTCAAACCCCCAGGCTCAAGCGACCCTCCCACCTCAGGCTCCTGAGCAGCTGGGACCACAGGCATGCAACACCATGCCCAGCTTTTTAAAAAAAATTTATAGAGATGATGTCTCACTATGTTGCCCAGGCTGGTCTGGAACTCCTAGGCTCAAGCAATCCTCCTGTATCTGTCTTCCAAAGTGCTGGGTTCACAGGCATGAGCCACTGTGCCTGGCCAATTGTAATTTTTAAATTGTTAAAATGGTAACTTTTATGTTATGTGTGTGTGTATATATATATAACATAAAATATATACACTAGTGTATATACTAGTATACTATTCATACTATGATATATAATATACACTGTTATATGTAGTATTATATAATAAATATTAATTAAAATATTATATAATACTATTATATATCAGTATATTCTTTACAATATTTAATAGTATATTATATATACTATATATACTATATTCTATATATACTATAGTATATATGTAGTGTATATACTATATATACTATAGTATATATGTAGTATATATACTATATAAATATATATACTATTATTGTAAATAATAGTATATATAATACTGTTACATATACTACTATATTATATATAACTATATATACTACTATATTATAGTATACTAGTATACGATATATAATTACATAATATATTATTATATACTATATGTAATATAACAGTATATACATATACTGTTGAGATAGGGTCTCGCCCTGTCACCCAGGCTGGAGTGTAGTGGTGCAATTGTGGCTCACTGCAGCCTCGAACCTCTTGGCTCATGTGAGCCTCCCACCTCAGCCTCGTGAGTAGCTGGGACTACACAGGCAGCATTACTCTACCTGGGTAACATTTAATTTTTTTTGAAGAGACAGGTTCTCGCTTTGTTGCTCAGGCTGTTCTTGAACTCTTGGTTTCAAATGGTCCTTGGGCCTTGGCATCCTAAAGTGCTGGGATTACAGGCATGAGCCACTGCGTCCAGTCTTGTTATGCGTATCTTACCACAATAAAAAAATGTTCAAGACAAAAAAGGATGTAGAAGCAAAATTGTAGGAATGGGGATGGGGCAGATTTAAATTATTTAGACATCACTTGAATGTGTCATTCTGCTAAAAATCTAGCTGTTGACAATTTCCTGGCTTGCTTAGGTGACAATTTCAATACTTGGAAGGCAGAGGATGCTACAAGGGGAAGTGTTCATCCGGGAAAACCTTTTGGGCAATAGATAAATGAAGCAAAAAAGTGGTCACACGCTCTTGGAGTTCAAAGCAGTTGAGGGAGGGATGCTGGGGTCCGCTCTTGGCTCCTCTCTGGTTCCAGTACTGCCTCCCACCACCCAATCTCCATCCTCACCTTTCCACTCATCCCCATTCACTGTATATTCAGCAGCCAAAGTGGGGGTAAAATATGGAAATATACAGAAGAAAATGCAACAAACTCCTATGCATGCACCCATCACTCAAAACTAACAAATGTTGTTTTTCATATTTTTTCACATCCTGTCTTTACTCTTTTAAGTGATAGAACCACACAGAATTTATCTTCTATGTTAATTTCTCCAGTCCAATTCTTTCTTCATCTTCAGAGGCAACCATTACTCTGAATTTGGTAGATATTTAGTTCGTGTGTGTGTGTGTGTGTGCGTGCATGTGTCCAAACATATTCTATGATTTTGTAATTTTAAAACTTTTTACAAAGGGTATTATGCTGTTTATTATATTTTACTCATCATGGTTTTTTGAGATCTAGATTATTAACTGTTGCACAGTGCTCTGTCATATGATTGAATTATAGTTTAATTCTCCATTTGTGGACTGATGGCTATTTGGGTAGTGTCCGATTTTTGTTATAACAAAGGATGCAACAGCACACATCCTCATGGTTCTGCTTCTGTACACAGGCCTCTCTGTTTAGTTGTGAGAGGTGTTTGGGTCACAACCTACATGAGAGTACATGGCAGTACTGTGTGGGTATATGCAGGAATTTCTCCTGGTAAATCTTACCTGGGGTGGTCCAATCCTCCAAGGTATTATTTGGAAATGTGGGAGAATCTTTTGTGAGATGGAGATGGAATGGGGCGGGGGATGCTAAATTTTCTACAGTGCATGAGAGTCCTGAATAACAAAGACTTGTCCCCCACAAAATACCAAGAGTCCCTCCTTTGAGAAACGCTGCTGATTTCTGTCCTGAAGTAGAATCTTTGTGTGGTAGAATCTGTGTGTTTAGAAGTCTAGCTAGGGAATGACAACTTGCTCTCCAAAGTGCCACCTGCCACAGCTCAGAGTGCCTGTTTACCTCAATTCTTTGCCAACTCTCATTGTCAGCCTTTTGGATTTCTGCTATTCTGATGGGCATAAAATGCAGTTTCATTATGATTTTTAAATTTGCATTTCCTGCTTTTATTAGCACTGTGGAAAACCTTTTCATATTTTTACTGCTCATTCATGTCTCCCCCTTGTGGAACTGTCTGTTAATAAGCTGTCTATTTTTCTATTGGGTAGCTTAAATTTCCCTGTTTGATTTGTAGGAGTTCATTAGAGGTTCTGGAAACTTGCTTTTGGTAGTTATTTGGGGTTGCAAATGCCTTCTACCAGTTTATTGCTTGTCTTTTTATTTTATGGTGCTATGTTATGCAGAAATTATACATTTTGATATACTGAAATTCATCCAAACTTGTGTGACTTTTGAGTCTCTAGTTTATAAAATCTACTTTATTCTAACATTCCTTTTTCCCCATCTAAAGGTTTTACATTTTTATTTCTTATATTTAAGTTTTTAATCTATCTCACAATTTATTCTTGTACAAAGTGTGACGTCAGAATCTGATTTTTTCTTCTTACAGGCTATCAGTTGTAACAATACCATTTACTTTTGATACAGTGTTTTCCTCTGTAACTTCTAAAGCATCCTATATCATACAGAAACAACCATATTTGTTTAGCTCATCATTGGGCTCTCTTTTCTGTCCTATTGATCTATTTTTCAATTACCCTTCACCAATAATGCTGTCTATGGTTTTATAATAAATTTTGATAGAGGAACTCCTAATCTTTTATTCTTTCACAAAACTCCCTTATTAAATTGTTGAATGTGGCTGGGCATGGTGGCTCATGCCTGTAATCCCAGCACTTTGGGAAGCCGAGGCCGGTGGATCACTTGAGGCCAGGAGCTTGAGATCAGCCTGGCCAACGCGGTGAAAACCCATCTCTACTAAAAAAAAAATACAAAAACTAGCCAGGTGTGATGATGCACCTCTGTAATCCCAGCTACTTGAGGGGCTAAGGCACGAGAGTCTCTTGAACCTGGGAGGCAGAGGTTGCATTGAGGCAAGATCATGCCATTGCACTCCAGCCTGGGCAACAGAGTGAGAGACTGTAAAAAAAAACAAAAAATTATTGAATACATAAATTTGCATTCAAATTTCAGAATGCTGGGGATTTTGCTTAGAACTACAATGAATTTATAAATACTTATAAATACTCAACATTTCATGATATTGATCTTCCTCTTCCACGTATATGGTATATCTTGTCATTTCTTTAGTTCTTTTAAAAATAATTTACCTTTTTTTCCTGAAGCAGATGTATATTTTCTTAAAACATACTCTGAGTTTCTGAGTGGTTTGGAGCTCTGAAGTGATATATTTGAAACCCAAATCTGAAGATAGCAAATCATCCCTCCCTGAATGTAGCTCCCCTGAGGCTTTCTGTTACACTTAGAATGAAATTTGAACTCCATACTGGAGCATGATTATAGGACACGGTTTCCTATCTTCCTCCTGGACTTATATTGTATGTTCTGTTAGTCATTAAGCTTTAGCCACAGTGGTTTTCTTTACTTTTTTTTTTAAGGTTAGTCAAGTGAGGCAGTGAGAGTGGAGTGGTTTTCTTTATGTACTCAAACATACCAAGCTAATTTTATTTTGGGACCCTTGTCCTGAGGCTGTGTCTTTTCTGGAATCTTGTTCCCCAGATACGCATATGGCTAGTTTCTTCCTGCTGTTTGGGCCTCGGTTCAGATGTCTTCTCTCAGGGAAACCATCCCTGCCCACCAGAGAGTCGCCCTCCAACCATCCATGATGACATAGCTTCTTTGTTTCTTCACAGCACTTGCCACTATTTGAATTTATCTTCTTTGAACTCTTTATTGGTGTATTATTCCCCACGACAGACTATAAGCTCCACACGATTGAGGACCTTGCTGTCTTGTTCTTTTCTGTGTCTCCAGAACCTACAACAATTCCTGGCACATGGCAGCTGTTCAGTGAATATGAGCTGAATGGATAACTGAGTGGAAAAATGAACTCATGTGGATCTCCCCTAATGCCCCTGGTTGCTCCTCCTGTGTCCTCTTATATCAGCAAAGGGGTATTTCCTCTCTCCCACTGGCCATGCATATATTAGCAGTAAATAATGATGTAAGACATTTCTAGTCTCTTGAAGAAATAGTTTAACCGCAGAAATACTTATAAAAGGGATTCCAAACGCATTTATGTTCTGCATTCCAGGTTTCCAAGTGGCTTAGAACAGTGAAAGTGCCACTGTCTATTCCGCCCATTTCTACTCCTAAGAGATAGCTATTGTTTATTTGCATAAATCCAGAAACTTTTTATCCATTTACAAATCTCCAGCTATCTAATCTATCTTAGATTACACAATTTGAATGATTCAACAAAGAAGTTTCTTTTTTTTTTTTTTTTTTGAGATAGGGTCTCACCCTGTCACTCAAGCTGTGATGCAATCATAGCTTGTAGCCTTGAACTCCTGTACTCAAGCAATCCTCCTAACTCAGCCCCCTGAGTAGCTGGAATTACAAATGCACACCATCATGCTCAGTTAATTTTTAAATTTTTTTTTAGAAATGGGATCTCACTATGTTGTCCAGGCTGGTGTCAATCTCTTGGCCTCAAGTGAACCTTCTGCTTCAGCCTCCCAAAGTGCTGGGACTACAGGCATGAGCCACTATGCCCTGCCAATAAGTTTTATTCTTATTGAAAAATTGTTATTTTTAAGTGAATCTGAGTTTGTTAAGAAGGCAGATTGTCAATACCACTTCTAGAGGTTCTGATTCCACAAACCAGGGGTGGGGCCTTCATTTTCAACAAGCACCCTAGATCATTCTAACATAGGTAGTCCAAAAACCACTTACGAGAAATACTCATAAATGAGTATTTATGAGTATTAAATACTAGGTGAAGGCAATTTAATGCCATCCTTGTTTAAGATGATGCAGCCTCCCAAACACTAGGGGGCAGATGGAACCACATGTGCACCCACTGACGTGCTATGTCATGTCCTCTTTGCCCAAGAAGAGGGCATTGCAGATCCATGTGCCTCCACTGAGGCCCTGACAATCAGACCTGCTTATGAAGCCACATAAACATTATCAGGGAAACAGCTCAAACAGGGAGTGAGGAAATGGGTTCTAGACTCTGAGTGGCTTTGGGCCAAGTTTCTTCATATGCACAGTGAGAAGGTGGGCCATTGTGATGTTGTGATAGAATGAGAAATCTCTATTTGTTCTTCCTGGCAAAGAGCTTCCGAAATTCTTGTAACTTCCGGAGTGATTGGGGTAAGAGGAGCATCTTTTGTTACTCATAATAAGCCCCTTTCAACCACATCTGAGTTTGTTAATGAGGTGGCTGGGGGATTCCAGCCCCAGACAGCTTCAGGGTGGAGGCTGGTTGCCAGAGGAACCAACCATGTGATTATAGGTTTGGAACTTTCAGTCCCACCCCCTGACCTCCAGGGAGGGGAGAGGGGCTGGAGGTTGAGTTCAATCACCAGTGGCCACAATTTACTCAATCATGCCGAACTAATGGAACCTCCATAAAATCCCTGAACAATGGGGTTTGGAGAGCCTCCTGGTGAGTGCATTCACTTTTTGGGAGAGCAGCACACCCCAAATTCCACTGGCACAGAAACTCCTGCTTTTTGGACCCCTCTGGGCTTTATATATACATCTTCATCTGGCTGTTTGTCTGCATCCTTTATAATATCTTTTCTAATGAACTGGTAAGTGAAGTGTTCCTCTGAGTTCTATGAGCTATTATAGCTAATTGTCAAACTTGAGCAGGAGGTCATAGGAACCCCTAATTTGTAGTTAAGTTGGTCAAAAGTGCAGAGGGCCCAGGACTTGCAATTGGCATCTGAAATGGGGGTAGTCTTATGGGACTGAGCCCTTAACCTGTGAGGCCAAAACCACCTTTCCAAAATTATGACAGTAAGAGAAATCTGACACAGCCAACTCCATCTTGCTTCCAGCAACACACACTTGCTGTCCTCACTCATTCCTGGGTGTAGGCCAAGCTAACTTGCAAAGGAATTTGGTTTATAGTTTAAGCTTAAAGCAAGAATGATAATAGCCCTTCTGCAAACTAAACTGCCTTTGTAAAACTAATGAAAAGCCACAAGGTTAGGATTACAAGAGGGCCTGAATTCTGCTAAGATGTAGGCACAGTTAAAACAATAACCAGCCATTGTTCTGGAACTCATAAGATCTGTAACTTCCCCAATTACTCCTGTAGATACATCGCTATTGTAGAACCCAAGATTGGTCGTTTGAGATGTTTTTCAGACTTTTGCATTTTGATGACTAACTTCACCCATACCAGGGACTTGGCTGGACTTGTGGCCCCCCCATCCAGAGGCTGACAGCACATGAGGACCATTTTCCACACCCCTCTGATTTCATCTCCCAATCAATCAGCGTTCTCCATTGCCTAGCCCCCTGCCCACCAAACTATCCTTGAAAACTCCTAGCCTCTTTGGGGAGACTGATTTGAGTAACAGCCCCAATCCTTCTGCTTGGCCAGCCTTGCATTAATTAAACTCTTTCTTTACTGCAATAACACTGCCTCAGTGAATTGGGTTTATCTGTGCAGCGGGCAAGAAGAACCCATTTGGGTGGTTACAGTGTCTGATGCTAATTTCAGGTAGATTTTGTGAAATCAAAATTGAACTGAATTGAATTGAGGACATCCAGTTGGTGTATGAAGAGTTGGAGAACTGATTGCTTAGTGTGGAAAACCCACACATGTGGTATCAGAAGTGTTGTGATTTTTGAAATAAAGTTGTTTTTTCTTTCAACCACATAGTTGTAAAAGTGCATTCGAGCTCTATCATTTTATGGGAGACTTCAACATCTCATGGATTTCTGTGTGATTAGGTTATGCCTGACTCTCACCCCATACCTTCCAAATTTTCTAGGAGGAACTTATATCATGTTTGTAATGGAAAATAAAATAACCAAAACATTTTAAAAGATAACATTTCCCATTATTACTCAAACAGGATTTTCACAAGCTAAGATGATTGCTTCTGTTTCAGTGCTATGTTCACTACTCATCTCCATGAACATAAAGAAACAACAAAATCTCTACACACACTTATCCACTAGATTGTTTTAAACAATTTTCAAACTTGTTTTAATAGGCAAAACTGGCTCTGTAATGCTGAACTAGATGTAAATAGCCCAAGGATCCAATTTCAGCCAAAATCTCATACCACATGGAGAAATTAAGCAATTCTTAAATATTTAATAATACCTGTAATTTTTTAGACTCCTGGGCTCCAAAATTTCTGACAAAGTAATTCCTATGCCACAATTAACGAAAATAGGCAACCTTCCAAAAGTCTCGCAAAGCAAAAGTAAATTCCCCCGAGCACTCCCGCTGCGGTGAGAGTGATGCATACAAGTGACACACCCGCCAGAAACGACAGCAGCCAGAAAGGGTTTGGAGCTTGCCCTGAACTGGTGTCTGCTGAAAAGGCTCATAAAAAGAAGGTTGTGATTAGAAGATCATGACATTTCCAGCACCCACTTATTAACACGTCTGGAGAATCACAGAAGGGGGACGATGCAGTCTTTACAACCAGAGTTCATATCACACGATATTTACAAATACTGCTATTCCAGTCTTCAGAGCAATTCGGTCTCTGCTCTAACAGCAGACAAAGGATGCAGATACCCTAGCCAATCACTCCAGGTGGCTCCTAAGAAAGATTCCTGCCAACCCTTGGTTGCTCAGGCCATAAACCTATATATTCTTCCACCCCATCATCCCACTTCTCATTCATCAAACCCCCTGCTTAAAACTCCTCAGTGACTTCTGATTTTACATAGACTAAAACTTAAACTCCAGCTCCTATGCGGATTCCTATCTACCTCTGAAATCTCATTTCATGCCAGTCTTCCCTTCACTCTCAATACACCCCACATTGGCCTCCTTTTCCCACTTTACTGGGTCAAGTCCATTCTCACTGCAGGGACTTGGCACTTGCTGTGTCACTGTTTGGATCGTTATTTCTCTAGATCTTCACGTAGCTGGCTCCATCTCATAATTCTAATTCAACTCACATGACCTTCCCAGATCACTATATCCTAAATAGTATTAAGCTACATTTGTGTTATTCTCTACTCCTGTTTATTTTCTGTCTGGTCCTGAAATTACACTGTTTATTTGCTTGCTGGTTTTCTTGTCCCACTAGAATTTCACCTCCAAGGGGAGGAAGATATTGCTTTGTCCTGTTCACTGCTACATCCTCATAGCTTGGGACAATGCACATAGTAGATACTCAGTGACTATTTGTCACATGAATATATGTGTGTGTTTGTTTATTTGTTTGTTTGTTTGTTTGTTTATTTATTTATTTATTTATTTTATTTTATTTTCTGAGGTGGAGTCTCGCTTTGTCACCCAGGCTGGAGTACAGTGGCGTGATCCTGGCTCACTATAACCTCCACCTCCCGGGATCAAGTGATTCTCCTGCCTCAGCCTCCTGAGTAGCTGGGATTACAGGCATGTACCACCATGCCTGGCTAATTTTTGTATTTTTAGTAGAGACAAGGTTTCATCATGTTTGTTAAGCTGGTCTCGAACTCCTGACTTAATGATCTGCCCACTTCAGCCTCGCAAAGTGCTGGGATTGCAGGCATGAGCCACCGTGCCTGGCCTACAATTATTTTATTTTTTTTCTTGAGATGGAGTCTCAATCTGTCATCCTGGCTGGAGTGCAGTGGTGCGATCTCAGCTCACTGCAACCTCTGCCTCCCTGGTTCAGCTGATTCTCCTGCCTCAGCCTCCCTAGTAGCTGAGAATAAAGGCACACACCACCACACCTGGCTAATTTTCGCATCTTTAGTAAAGATGAGGTTTCGTTATGTTGGCCAGGCCAGTCTTGACCTCATCTCAGGTGATCAGCCCGCCTTGGCCTCCCAAAGTGCTGAGATTACAGGCGTGAGTCACCTGCGCCAGGCCATGTGTTATTTTAGATTAACTTAGAACCCAATTTTCAATGTTCTCTCTCTACTCAGAGTTAAAACTCCATTTGTTGCTTGGAAGACAAGTTAATTTGGAGAAGACACATATCTCACTCTCTATGAATATCCTCATTGTCACCCCAAAACTAGTTTAGAATCTCTGACATGGAGCGCGTTCCTCTGAAAACATAAGACCCTTTGGAGACATCAGTCAAACGAAATTTAAGCCTCATTGACAAGCTAAGATGACTCTTACAGCGCTTCTTGAGGGAATGATTGTGTAGGTAGTGACTGCTGGAAGTGAAGGGCTCAGAGTCTGAGTGGGTTGATCCACATGTCACACAGATTGAAGCAGGTGGATTTTTTTTTTTAATGCTCGAGAAATTTTGCTGAGATACTCTGTGTTCTAGCCAGGCATTCAATATAGGGGTGGTTCATTTGGGGCTCAAATAAGAGGATCACCGAACTGAAGCTTTAAATGGGTGTCAAATGTAGGTAATTCCACTCTGACTTGCACAGTGAGCTACAGAGTGGTAGTGACAGCCAGTTTTCTACACAGTATCATAATTTATAAATCTCTTTTACATACTCGTCATCTCTTTTGTTTCTTAGGGAAAATCTGTGAGGTTGGCCAAATGTAGTTATTGTACCTATTTCATATATGTGAAGATGAGACTCAAGATCCCATAATGAGTAAATAACCAGAACCTTGATTTGGAATCAAGATCTTATAAGATCATCTTCTAGAGATACTAATGTACCAATAAGAGAGATGTTGAAGAAGGCATTTAAACAATCAACTTTTTTGAGGTATAACATATATACACAATAAAATATTCCCATTTTAAGTGTGGAGTTAAACAGATTTTGACAAATATATACACTCCTTACCCACCACCACAATCAAGATATGGAATATCTCTCTTTTTTTGAATAAATTTAGGAGATACATGGGAAATTTTGTTACAGGTATATAATGTGTAGTGATCAAATCAGGGTATTTAGAAGATAACAAAACATTTTTCTCTCTGAAGAAATTCCTTTATATCCCTTTGTGCTCATTTCTCTCTCTTACTTTCTGCCCTTCTCTTAGGAAACCACTGATCTGCTCTCTGACATTATGTATTACTTTTTCTAGAATTTCACATGAATAGAATCATACAGTCCGAATTTTTTTGTGTCTCTGGCTCCTTTTGGTTTGCATGATGTTTTTGAGATTCATCCATGTTATGGCACATATTAGTAGTTTGTTCTTTTTTATTGTTTCATTTTATAGTATTCTATTGTATGGCTATATCACAACTTGTTTATCCATTCACCTTCTGATGGACATTTGTATTCTTTCCTGTTTGGGTTATCATAAATGCCGCTCTCATGGACATTCCAATACAAATCTTTTTTTTTTTTTCATTTTTTGAGACAGACTCTCACTCTATTGCCCAGGCTGGAGTGCAGTGTTGCGATCTCGGATCACTGCAACCTCCGCTTCCTGGGTTCAAGGGATTCTCGTGGCTCAGCCTCCCAAGTAGCTGGGATTACAGGTGTGTGCCACCACATCTGGCTAATTTTTGTATTTTTAGTACAGACAATGTTTCATCATGTTAGCCAGGCTGGTCTCGAACTCCTGACCTCAGGTGATCCACCTGCCTTGGCCTCCCAAAGTGCTGGGATTACAGGTGTGAGACACTGCACCCGGCCCAAGTACAAATCTTTTATGAGCATATATTTTCATTGCTTTTCAGTAAATACTTTGGAGTGGAATTGTGAGATTCTATGATCAGGGAATTTTTAATTTTATAAAAAACTGAGATCTATGGTCTAAAGTGGTTTTACCATTTTATATTTACACCAGCAGTGTATGGGAATTCCAGTTGCTCCATATCCTTACTGATACTAGGCATTGTTAGTCTTTAAATTTTAGCCATTTTAATAGCTACGAAGTAGTTGGCATCTCACTGTGATTTGAGTTTGCACTTCCTAGATGACTAATAATGTTGAGCATCATTTTTGGGGGCTTATTGCTCATTTGTATAACTTCTGCAAAGGGCAATTTGAGAGACAAGAGATACAAATAATTTTGTGTCTCATGTACAAGAATTTGCTTTACTGTAGAAACAATTTTGAAAAAATGCAACCTGAAAAAAATTATACAATATTCAGACTATAAAGAATAAAGAAAACTATAATATGGTTAAAATGTCCACATTTTAATTTTTTCTTTAGTGTATATTCCTTGAATTGTTTTAGTATATATTCATGTAATGCTTTAACAAACTGGGGAGGCTGAGTTTTCAGGTAGAAGCTAGCAAAGAAGGAAAAGGCTTTGCTCTCTTTATTTCCATTCCGTAGACTTCATTTTATAGACGATGGGCTCAATTATTCACAGCATCTTTTTATATCTAGCCTCGTAAAACTGTGAGGTGAATCATTACAAAATTAATATTCAACAGGCTTTATATAACTCTGCTTAATTCAATGCATAACTCAGATTTTTATCACCCCAAGGCCTCTCAAGATCTATAAATGCAACCAACTTAATAAGATACCATGTATTTTAACTCTAACATTACCTCAATGACCTCCATACTGCACAACCACTAAGTTTAGACTAGATAACCAAATAGACACCTATGACAGAAATGAACTGTATTTAAAAGGTCAAGTCCTGCATGAAGACTTGCATGATGACAACACAGATTGTGTTCTAACACATTTGTTTTGAGAACCTTACAGTTTTGATTTTAAAAAGAAGCTTATTTTGCTTCCAGAGCACTAAGCTACAGGTACTTTATGCCACATAACGCAAAAGAGTTGACTCTTAAATAATCATCATTTGCCAGGAGGTGAAAAAGCTGATGAATGCATCTAGATATTATCTCCTAGCCCCTATTCAAATAAATGTGTATAACTTCCATCCTAAAAGGAATCTTACAGATTATCCAGTGCTATGATCACATTTTCTGGACAAGGAAACCAAGGCCCAGACAAGCGAAATTATCAGCCTGAGGTCAGACAACCAGCTAAAAAGACTGAGTGTGAAATCCACGTCTTCTGAATCAGATTCTAAATTCTTAGTCTTGTGATTTTTTTTTCCCCTAAGGCTGTTGTTTTGTTTTGTTTTCAATGGTTATACGGTTCAATGCAGAAATTTTGGGAAACCCAGAAAAGCACAAAGAAAAAATGTTAGACCAATTTTTAACAATTTAAAATTGTTAATCCCAATACTTTAAGATAATCACTCTCAAACTTTTAGTAGGGCACTATGATATAGAAACTAAGAGGGCTGCTTCTGGAGCCATACATTTGGCTTCTTATCCGGACTCCTATGCTTGACAACCTTGTGGGCATGGGAGTTACTTTACCTTCCTCAGCCTCAGTTTCCCTGCCAGTAAAATGGGGAGAACAAGGTCACTGATTTCTCAAGATTTTGAGAATGAAGTGAGATGAAATTTGTAAAGCATCTCATACAATGCCTGCAGACAATAATCACTAGCCATCATGATTATCTACTTTCAGACATTTATTTATGTTCACATTTTTATGCTTTAAAAATGTAAACCAGTTCAGGCCAAATGTAGTGGCTCATGCCTGTAATCCCAGCACTTTGGGAGGCCCAGGCAGGAGGATCACTTGAGCCCAGGAGTTAGACACCAGCCTGAAAAGAATTAGCCAGGCATGATGGCATGGGCCTGTAGTTTCAGCTACTTGGGAGACTGAGGTGGGAGGATCCCTTGAGCCCAGGTTCACTCCAGCCTGGGTGACAGAATGAGACGCTGTCTCAAAAAAACAAAATAGTTAGGGGTGGTGGCTCACACCGCTAATCCCAGCACTTTGGGAGGCAAAGGCAGGCAGATCAGCTGAGGTCAGGAGTTCAAGACCAGCCTGTCTAACATGGGGAAACCCCGTCTCTACTGAAAATACAAAAAATTAGCTAGGCATGGTTGTACATGCCTATAATCCCAGTTACAGGGGAGGCTGAGGCAAGAGAATCGCTTGAACCCAGGAGGCGGACGTTGCAGTGAGCCAAGATTGTGCCATTGCACTCCAGCCTGGGTGACAACAGTGAAACTCCACCTCCAAAACAACAACAACAACAACAAAAACCCAACAACAACAGAACAACAACAACAAAAAAACGTAAGCCAGTTCTGTGGCCTTTTTCCATCTGATGGTACATTTGCCATGAAAAGTCATTTTCTGATGGCCTTCCCCCTAAATCAAACTTTTCCAGAAAAGTCCAAATTTAAACAGTGATCTGAAGAGCCCCACACTGGGGTTCTGACTAATGAGGAGAAATTCCCACAATCCAGCTAATATCTCAGAGTTTTAGGTTATGTACAAGGCTGCGGCCATATCGTAACGACCACTTCTAGCAGGGCTTCAGAAAGAATGTGGTTCCCTCCCTCCACTCAGAGCCTCTGCCTTCTCAGTGTTTCCAGGAACCAGCAGGGCCCCAGGGACCTTTCCACATCAGGGTAATATCAGAGGATGATGTGTGATGTCATCATAGGCAGGGTGGTGATTTCCAAGTAAAGTAGGGATGGTTTTTGAGAATAAAAACTGTCCTGCTGTGATCTCTTTTCTTCCTATCCTGCACCAAAACAAACAAACAAACAGTAAACCACTATCTACATTTGTGAGACTCCAGAAAGAACTGTTGGCCTGGCAATGATCAGTGACTGACGGGTGATAGCTGTAGGAAGTGCTGTGATAAGGTTTATGAAGCTGTAGCCTGGATCAATGGAAGAATATATTGTGATTGATCGGCAATGTCTGCAGTGGAAGGTGGCAACAGCAGGGTGTTACACAGGCCATGGTGCTGTCTGTCCTCCCTCGTCTATTTTAACGTCTTCTCTTTACAGATAAGAAAAATAAGGTTTACAGCAATGAGGTATCATGGCTTATCCATCCACAAGTGCAGAGACAGAACATGGCAAAGCTGAGACTAGCAACCATTCCTTATCGTTTGTAGCTCAGCAATCCTCTCTCCATGCCAGGCTGCCTTTCTTCTCTGGTGGATGAGATGGTTTCTTATAACCACTAGGTGGTCCTGGCATGTTACAACCTATTCAGATCACTCCCATAATGAAAAAATTATGCCAAGATAATTTAAAAAAACACCAGTCCCAGCTTTGTACTAAGGCCCTGGCAACAGCCAGCACACAGCTGTTACGAGGATGCATATTCTCTTTTGACAAAAGACAGGTGTCTGGTTGTGTCATGTTGGTCTCAGATAACACAACATGCAGAAAGAGAAACAAGCGGGGAAGGAGAGATTTCTTTCCCAGACTTTCACATAAATGGATTTCTTCTTTGCACAATGGAGCTCTAAATAAATAAAATACAAAACAAATGTTTACAATATCGTTGAGACACTGAGTTGTTGAGAGATGGCTGCAGAGGTTTATTCTAATTTGTATCCTCTCCAGGAAAATGGAATTCAACACGAACTTTATAATGGTAGGAGGAAGAAGGCATCATCATTTATTCCTTCATAGGTTCACCAGATATTTACCAAGTGCTAGTCACGTGCAAAGCTCTAGGGATGCAACAGTGATGGGAAGAGAAATAGTTTCTGTCCTCACATGAAGTCTACCGGGAAAGCTGGACTATTAACAAGCATTGTAATAAGGGTGTATATACAAAGAAGAAGACAGTATTGAGGAAGCAACTGGGCAGAGGTAAAGGATCAACGGGATTGGCGTGCTTAAGTAGGAAAGGAATGTGATTTGGAGCTGGACAAAAGAGAAATCTTTTCTTGCCACTTACTGAGTGGGTGACCTTGAGCAAGTCATTTAGACTTTCTACCCCAATTTCCTTATCTATGAAACAAAGCTAATAATTTCTACCCTGTCAGGATTATGCTACGTATTGAGTTAAAGTTTATTAAGTTCCCAGGGAAGCCTGGCACAGGGTATGAGTTCAACACATATTTGTCAAGTGAATGGAAGAATCATTATCAAATACACATTGGATCTCTAATAGAAAAAGGGACACTTGGGCAGAGACTGATGAAACAGAGAGAAACTAGACATTAGTCTTGTCTTATACCTATTTAGAGACTGAGAATATATAGCAAATATCAAATTCATAAAGAAGCACATTTCATGTGGCTAGGTCAGGGAGTATTCTACAACAGAACTGTCTAACAGAAACATAACGTGGGTCACAAATGACAGGCACATGTATAATTTTCAGATTTCTGCAGCCCCATTAATAAAAGTAAAAAAGAAAAATAGAGTAAGTTTAGTAATATATTTAACCCAACATAGCCAAAACATTATTATTTTACATATAGCTAACGTAAGTTTATTGATACAATATTTTGCATTCTATTTTTCGTACTAAGCCTTCAAAATCCAGTGTGTGCTTTACATTTACACTACATCTCAATTTGGCCTTGTCATGTTTCAGATGCTCAGTTGCCATGTGTGGCTAATGGCTTCCATACTGGACAACACAATTCCAGAAGTGTGGGAATGACAGAGTTTATTGAAGACACAGGCAGTCAGGTGGGCTTAGGGAAGAAATTAAGAGATGGGCTTGAGTAGATGGCCATTAAAAGACCAATTTGGTGTATCCATGTACAGTGCCTTGTGTTGCAGCACCTTATAGAAGTCTCCTTCATCTGGCTGGCTCTGTGTCAGGGACCTTCTGAATCTACTCCTGGTACAGGGGTCATATTCTTGCATTTGGTCCTTACTCTCTGATGGCACGTTCAGACTCTCAGATTGTCCTTTGCTTCCTGGTACCCTCTGACTTGGCACCATGCATAGTGCCGGGCACCTGGGAAGCACAGGTATGTAAAAGCAGATTCTTTGGCTGCATAATACAGCTCTAAATAAATAAAATACAAAGGTATGCCTGGAGCTAGCCAAACTCTGGCTCTCATAGCTGCTAGGGCTATCAGAGTTGTCCTCTAGCCTAGGGAGACACACAGAGTTACAAGTTTAAAAAATCCCAGGAATATTCCCTGTAGAAGACCAATCTCAGCCTGGGTTCCCAGTGGGGGAGAGATGGGCACATGGCCTGGCTGGGGCACATGGCATTTAGCAGAGAGGAATTGGAAAAAGGAGGAGATGACAATCTGACCCTTTGAGAGCAGGTCCTGGCCAAGTGCATTCTCTAAGGTGAAATGGAGTAAGGAAATCCATGTAGCCAAGAAAAGTGCAGTGATGTGTACCAGAAAGAAATTCAGATGATGGACAAAGGATGAGTGAGAAAAATGGATGTGAAAGGAGGGAGGCAGAAGCCTAGAAAACAAGAGTCCCCACAAGAACTTGATATCTCCTCACCTAAGCAAGCATTGATGGGTCACCCACACTAGGACTCAAGCTGGATCACAGTGGTGGGCTGCACCCATGTTTGCCTCCTCCTCAGGCCTGTACCATCCCACAGCCCAGGGCAATCAAATAAATAAGAGAAGTAGATTGGATGAGGAGGCAGAACACATTCTCCTGCTGCATCCCCAGCGATAACAGTAACAATGAAGAAGGAGGAATTTCTGAGTGGGCTGTAATCTCAGTTCAATAGTATCATCATAGGAACTCCTGTCCTGCGTGTAGAAGGAGATACTCCCTGACTCTATCCAACTAACAGCAACTAGGAATGTTTGGAGGTGACAGTGTGCTGGCAGCCCTCGCTTGCTCTCTGCGCCTCCTTGGCCTCGGCGCCCACTCTGGCCACACTTGAGGAGCCCTTCAGCCTGCTGCTGCACTGTGGGAGCCCCTCTCTGGGCTGGCTGAGGCCGGAGCCAATCCGTCTGCTTGCAGGGAGGTGTGGAGGAAGAGGTGCAGGCGGGAACCAGGGCTGCGCGCCTTGCTCACAGGCCAGCGCAAGTTCCAGGTGGCACAGGCTTGGCAGGCCCTGCACTCCAAGTGGCTGGCCAGCGCCTCCGGCCCCAGGCAGTGAGGGGCTTAGCACCGGGGCCAGCAGCTGCAGAGGGTGCGCTGGGTCTCCCAGCACTGCTGGCCCACCCTGGCCGCACTCCAATTCTTGCCCGGCCTCAGCCACCTCCCCGAGGGGCAGCGCTCAGGACCTGCAGCCCGCCATGCCTGAGCCCTGTCGTGGGCTCCGGCGTGGCCTGAGCCTCCCCGACGGGTGCCGCCCCCTGCTCCATGGCGCCTGGTCCCATCGACTGCTCAAGGGCTGAGGAGTGCAGGCGCACAACGCAGGACTGGCGGGCACCTCCACCCACGGCCCTGGCACGGGATCCACTAGGCGAAGTCAGCTGGGATCCTGAGTCGGGTGGGGACTTGGAGAGATTTCATGTCTAGCCGGAGGAATGTGTATGCACCAATCAGCACTCTGTGTCTAGCTCGGGGTTCGTGGATGCACCAATCAGCACTCTGTATCTAGCTAATCTGGTGGGGACTTGGAACATTTATGTCTAGCTAAAGGATTGTAAATACACCAATCAGCACTCTGTGCCTAGCTCAAGGATTGTAAACGCACCAATCAGTGCTCTGTGTCTAGCTAATCTAGTGGGGATTTGGAGAAATTTTATGTCTCGCTAAAGGATTGTAAATACATCAATCAGCACGCTGTGTCTAGCTCAGGGATTGTAAATGCACCAATCAGCACCCTGTCGAAACGGACCAATCAGCTGTCTGTAAAACGGACCAATCAGCTCTGTAAAATGGACCATTCAGCTCTCTGTAAAATGGGCCAATCAGCAGGATGTGGGTGGGGTCAAATAAGGGAATAAAAGCAGGCTGCTTGAGCATGCAGCGGTAACAGGCTCAGGTCTCTTTACATACTGTGGAAGCCTTGCTGTTTTGCTTTTTGCAATAAATTTTGCTACTGCTCACTCTTTGGGTCCGCACTGCCTTTATGAGCTGTAACACTCAAGGTGAAGGTCTGCAGCTTTGCTCCTGATAACAGCGAGACCACGAACCCACCAGGACGAATGAACAACTCCGGACGGGAGGAACGAACAACTCCAGACACACCGCCTTGAGAGCTGTAACACTCACTGTGAAGGTCTGCAGCTTCACTCCTGAAGCCAGTGAGGCCACGAACCCACAAGAAGGAAGAAACTCCAAACACGTCCGCTGGAACATCAGAAGGAACAAACTACGCACGGGCCATCTTTAAGAACTGTAACACTCACCGCGAGGGTCTGCGGCTTCATTCTTGAAGTCAGTGAGACCCAGAACCCCCCAATTTGGGACATAATGTGACCCCAAGTGTGGCTAGGTATTTTAATTTTTCCAGAGTTTTAACTATGGATTTTATGTGGCACTTTCCAATTTTTTAATGTTTTTAACTATGTTAATAAATTTTTAAACACTGTGCTGGCTCCCACTATGTGAGCCAAAGAAAGCAGACCACAGGGCTGGCAGCTTGAGACTTCTGCTCTAGGTTCAGGATCTTGTTCTACCATCACATGGCCATTTGTAGCTTCTCAGTTCCACTTTGTTCTGAGGGTTAAATCAGAACCATTTGACATCAGTTCCATTTTCCTTTGAGGCTTAATTCAGATTACGCCCATCAAGGACTTAGCTTAGTTTCTGGCACATGGTGAAGGCAGTTAATAACTGGTACCGAATATCTCTAAAGAACTTGTGAGATTTATTTCCATCTATTATATAGGGATTAAATCACAGATGCCCCCAGAGACAAAACTCTGAAACAGAGCTCCTCTCCCTCATATGATATGATTGCCTACTTCTTCATTTCCGTTTCACAGCTAAGATTTATGACACTTACATTTCACTTTGTCAATTCATGAAACCCAAAGTATTTGCACAAAGGAAGTAAGAAAAAAAAAAAAACGCCAACCGAGGGAGAAGTGTAAGTTGATACAAGTTTTCTAGAAAGCAGTTTGTTCATGCTTAGCAAAAGACTAAAAAAAATTCATATGCCTTTTGACTCAGCTATTCCATTTCAAGGAATTTAGCCTAAGGAAAAAATGATGGTTTTTCATAAAGCCTTAGTCCCAAAAATGTTTATGACAGTGCAGTCTATAATAGAAATAATTAAGGAAATTAAATGCCCGTAAAGGAGAGATTGGTTGCAAAAGTTACGCTACACTAGATAGCTGATTTTTCTCCATCACAGTCCCCTCATTACTTTCAGAGCACTTATGTTAATTGTGCCTCCTGCAGTAAACTCCAGGAAAGCAGCGTCCATGTCTGTCTTGTTCGCCATCGTATACACCACTGTCTATGAGCTGGCACACAAGAGACACAAATGAATATTTAAATACATACAAGACAGTTTATGTAGTATGATTCCATTTTTGTAAAAAAAAAAAAAGTACATGTCTGTATGTTATTAGTGCTTTCCTTCCGATGGGGTCAGCAAACTAGTTCCTGGACTGGCTAAATAAAGTTTTATTGGAACACAGCCACACTCTTTCTTTTACATGTTGTCTATGGCTGCTTTCTTACTAAAATGGCACAGCTGAGTAGCTGCAACACAGTCCGTGTTGCCCACAAAGCTAAAAATATTCACTATGTGGCCCTGTAGAGAAAAAGTTTGCAGACTCCTGCTTTAAATGGTAGGAATTTCTTTTGTGCAGTCTAATTCACATACACACACACAAACGTGTATGTGTGTGTGTGTGTATTTAACAATGAACAGGTATTACTTTTATAACCAGGAAAAGTTAAAGTTATTTTTGCAAAAGAAAGACAGGAATGAAGGAACAAAGAAAAAAGAAAAGAAAGGAGGGAATTATTTATTCATGTTCACAGCAAGCAAAAATATAGAAAAATGTCCACAGCAAGCAAAACTTTTAAGTATGGTATGAACAGGATGGTTATGTTTTTGTAATGTCTGGATAAAGGAATGAAAGGAAAAAAAGATTAGCATGGCTGTATCTGGGTAAGGGAACTACAAATGGCTTTTATTTCCTTCTTTGTTCTTAGTTGTATTTTCTCAATTTTCCAGAATAAACATGCTTTATTTTGTAATAAGAAAAAGAGAAAATAAGTGATATTGAAGATAGAGAAAAATAAAATATTAGTCTACATAAAAAGCAACAATGTTTCTACCAGTCTTTGAACATCTACTTGGGGTCCTGGGAGTGTGTCCCCTTGGGCACACTGCTTGTCATTACTGTACTCCACTAAAATGGTAACATGGCCGAGGTTGAAGTGTTAAAATCTTGTGCCACGTTTTGTTCCCCTAAATTATTTATGTTGTCCTCCAAACAGAATGGATGTTTTTCTTTATATTAAACAATTTTTAACGTCCACTGAATTCTTTCTGAAGCACAGTTTATCGTTTCTATCTAGATTAGAAAATGTATTTAGAAAAGAAGTTTTCTGGCTTAGTAGCAGATCCTTGTCCCCACAATCACATTTCCCTCATTTCAGCCTTAGCTGAGGTTGACAGTTCTAGCAATATGGACAGCTCTCACCTCATTCTTCTACCATTTGTCTTTCTGCTTTTAGGAGGAGGTAACACCCCCAGGGGCAGCCCTCAACAATGGGGAGCATGGATAAATGCCCCAGCCTATGGGCTGCAGAGTTGGCAGAAAGGAGCCCCTGTTGCCCATAGAAGCCATCTTTCTTGACTTTTCTCCCTCTCTTATTCACTCTCTCCACTTCTGTCTCCTGCTTCCTGGAAATCTCCTCCCCCAAACTAGCTTCCTGCACCCAAGATCCTGTTTCAGGTTCTGCTTCGGAGGAACTCACACTGAAAGAGTTTGTAAGCAAATGGCAAATTAATAGCAAAATTTACACCATAGAGCCCAGAAAGTGCTCATAGATGGAGTCAAATAGAGCTCATTAGCTTCTAGGATACATGTGCTCATTATATGACTATTGATTCGATTTTTACACTGGGTCATGTGGGCTGGATATACGATGGTGAACTAGACAGACAGTCTATGCTCACAGAGCATGAGGCATTAAACAATGATTATGCAAATCATATTAACAGAAAGGATAGAAAAGATGGGAAAATATAGGCAAAACTAATCTAGTCTGAGATTTAGCATGGGTTTCTGAGAAGACAACATTTAAACTGGGTCTTAAAGTAGGGGTTAGCCAAAAAGCAGGGAAGAGCTACAATGTGTCCTCAACATACAAAGACTGAACACGGAAGGTGGACAATTGATGGGCTAATTAACCATGTTACAGGATTTGAAGATTTCAAAAAATATATAGCCAGCCAAATTCTCCTCTTTCATCTGACATGGTTAAATATCCCATGAGCAGAATAAGTGTTTGGATACCTTCAGGGTATTAATTACTGAGAAGACCAAAGTTGGCCATTACGATTCAAACATGGCTTAGAAAAACACGCTTGTAATCAAAGCCAGTGTATTGGTAGATTCTACTCTTATTACCTGGGGAGAATGTGGGTCTTCCATGAGGTGGCAAAAAAGCAGTCTAACCTTGAAGCTGATGGGCTGGTTAAAAAAAAAAAAAAAAAGGAGTCTAATTTGCTCCAAAGACCCACCACTTCCGATTCACAAAGATGTCACTTAAAATTAGTTTGAAGAACACCTGCCTGCTGACTCACTCTGTAATGGGGAATCAACCCAGAAGAATCTGATCCTTACAAACCTCAAGGGCACAAACGCTTCCTGAGACTCTGAGTCTGCTTAACTTCCTCCTAAACACACAGTGCTTTATGTGCTAACAAAATGCAATAAATACACCTTTGGTACTTCTATGTTTATGATCCACTGCCTTTTTTCTTGCAGCAATCTTGTAAGAATTTAACTTCATAGTTTTATTATTCTCACTGCATACTAATACTTCAAACATTTCAGTAAATTATGGTTCTCTGGTTCCTACTTCAGAATCATTGAACTGATTTAATGAGCTCTGTCTAATTATTGCATTTCACCTTTCTTATTAAAGTGCAGCAGTGCTTTGGCTGAAATAGCTGGTAATAGCTCAAATACTCAGAAAGGAAAAAAATGAGGATGGATAATGCAGGACTCACTACAGATCATTTTATGCTAGATAAAATTTTTAAGAATATATAGATATATGTATACCTTAATCCACACATTCATTACATATTTATAAAATGCCTGTATGTGCTACGCATTTGTGAAAGATACCAGAACAGCTTTAATGGTGCTTTCTCAGATTGGCATCCTTCTATCGGGGGCATAAAACACACTGATTAAAAACTCTGGAACCAGACTGCATATATTGAAATCTTGGCTTCACCATTAGCCATGTGATCTTGGGCAAAACAATGAACCAATCCGTGCCTCAGTTTTCCCATCTGTAAAATGAGAGTTAAAGTATTAATAGCACGTACCTCCACAGGACTGTTGTGGGCATTGAATTAGTCAGTACATACATGACATGTCAAAAGACTACCAGGAGCATAACAGGCACTTGGTAATTGTTACTTCTTTTGTGTTCCATATTGAATTGTGCTTGTCTGTAACAAACTCACAGCAACTGTAGGTGTCTCTATCTACTTATCTATTTAATTAGTTATCCATTATTTATTTTTATTTATTGTTTACCTCCATCAAATTATAGGATACATGATGAGAGAGACTAAATACCCAGTGCCCGGCACTGTGCTTGGTTTATAGTAAGGCACTAGTAAAAGTTTGTTGAATGAATGAACCAAAGAATAAATAATTCTCTGTCAGCACGCATGACCCCTCTCATTCCCCACAGCCTTTCGCTTCAGAGATTTCCATCACACATGTCTATCAAATGCCATTTGTTGGAAATTCCACATGGTTTTATACCCAGATGGTGCCCGTGACAAAGGGAAGGCGTTCTGGCATGCGTGAAAGTTACGATGCCAGATGACAAGCCAATTCACTGTATTATTCATCATCAAATGTTGTTGGCCAGAGAACCGACTGCTGTCTGCTGAGCCCCACAATGGTCAAGTGAAGAGGCTGATTTTTAACAGAAGGGAGTAGGGTCTTTAGAGAGACAGGGTGAGGTGGTAGGAAGATGAGGTTTAAAAAGTGAGATGTTCCTCAGTCTTGTCTCGGCTTAGCAAGGCTGGGCAAGTCACTTCACTTTTTGGGGCTCTTGAATTACTGTATTTGTAAATGGAGGACCCAAATTGTCATCAGTAATTCCCAAACTGGTTGCACACCAGAATCTTCTGGAAAGCATTTTAAAATATAGTTTGTTTTTGGCTAGCGGAAGGCAAATTTTTAATATAAAGTGCCATATATTCCAGGTTTTGCAGGCTATATGATCTCTGTCACAACTACTCGGACTTGACTCTGCCATTACGTAACCAAAGCAACCATAGACAATATGGAAACAAATGGGTCTGTCTGGATTTGACCAGGTTGCCCACAGAACACAGCTTCCTGAGCCCTCCTCTAGGCCATCTGTGGCCTCCCGGCATAAGGGCCAGTTCTCTGCATATTTACAAAAGCTCCTCTAAGTGACTTCAGTAGCAGAGACGTTTGTGAACCACCAGATTACATGATCTATAAGGCTCCTTCCAGCTCTAATTGGAGCTGAGATTCTACATTTCTTATTGTCACCATGAGAAATGGCTATTCTTGGTCAACACCATCTAGACAATAATTCTCATATTCTTTCAAATGCATCACATTTGGATATTAGCTTTCTACATCTGAAGTTTTTGGTCTCTCAAAATTCAGTTTGCTACTCTACCAGGAAAAGTGTGAATAGTTCTCTCCATTGTGTTTAGATCTAAAGCACCTCTCTGTGTGTGTGATATTGCCTGTCAGTTCTTTGTCAATGACATTTTCATTGTTAAGTTGCAAATTTGAGGTTTAATATTATCTCTTTCAGGCAATAAAGCAGCACAGTACACACCTCCACTTTAAGAAACAATAACACATAAAAATGTGAAATTGGTGAAGCCTGGTGGCTCAGGCCTGTAATCCCAGCACTTTGGAAGGCCGAGGTGAGAGGATTGCTTGAAGCTGGGAGTTTGAGACCATCCTGGGAAACATAGTGAGACCCCCCATCTCTAAAATCAATCAATCAATCAATAAAAAATAAGCAGGCTGGGCAACATAGTGAGATCCCCATCTCTAAAATAAATAAAAATTATCCACGCATGGTGGCGCACGCCTATAGTCCCACCCACTCGAGCAGCTGAGATGGGAGAATCACTTGAGCCCAGGAGTTTGAGGCCACAGTGAGTTGTGATTGCATCACTGCACTCTGCCCTGGAGGATATGGACTCTTAAAACAAAGAGTGAAATTATGAAACAGCTAAGGGGTGTTTATAATATTTGGCCTAGGCTAGAATTTCCGTTGTATAGAGAACTTCTTTTCTACTGAAATCATGACTGTCAGGTGACAATATATCCTGGATTTTTCCAGGACGGCCCCAGTTTTTACCTGTTGTCTCTGAGTAATTAACAGTGTGCCAACTTTCCCTCTCAAAACTGTCCCATTTGGATGATAAATAACATGGCATCCTTCCTGTAGGTGAAATAGCCAAAAGGATTGCTGCATTTATTTTATACTTGGTAAGAGGCAGGCCTGCTCTGTGGGCCTTGTCTATATTATCCCAATGAATCCTCACAATATTTTGCTGATGGGTGATGTCCTGAGGTTGGGTCTCTCAAAAAGCAGACCCTGAGACAAGGAGTCAGGGACAAGGATTTTTTCTGGGAAATATTACCAGGAAGCATAGGTAGGGAAGTGAGGAATGGAGTCAGGGAAGGGAAGGATGCCAAAACATGGTGCCTTCGTGAACAGTAATCAGAGCCGCAAGTAACCAGAGCTCAGTCTTGCCGGGAACTGTCTGAGAGACTGTGTGAGCATGCTCAGAATGTTCCCATGAAGGGGCTAGGAGGCTGCAGTTTTATCCTGCAGATTTACTCCTCATTGGTTGAGGGTTACTCCTGGAAATGTTCCCTCTCCTTCCCTGATGTCTGGCCTGTTCCATAGCGAGAAGCAGTTCACTCCTATGGCTAGAGAAAGCCCTCAGGTAAAAGACACAAACAGCCTTGTCAGGGTGCATGAGAACTGTCTGAAGACAACTTCTGGGGTAGGCCCAGGGCCACTAACAGCACAGCTACAGGGAGACTGAAGCTTGGTAAGGTTAAATCACTTGCCCAAAGCTACATAATTGGTGAGTGGTGGAGACAGGATCTTCACTCAAGCATTCTGGCTCTGCAGAGCTTACCCTTAACCATGCATAGAACTCCCTGTGCCTACACCTGGGTCACTTGTGCCTCACCCAGTATCTGAGCACTGGCCTTGTTTCTGGCCTGAGAGGCCCTGGCAATGGCTTGCTGTACAGCCAGGTAGGCAAGGCCTCTGCCACAGTCACCGACTGAGGTACTTGTGGCAGGTGATTCCTCCTGGCCTCTCAGGGAAATGACCAATGAATTCTTCTTCCTCTCTCCCCCTGCACTGCTCAGAAGCATAATAATTTCATATGGCTTCTCCCAAGACACCCTGGAAGACCATGTAGACAGCTTGCCGCAAAGCCAGCTTTCTCATCTATGATGCACTTCCTTGTATTCGCCCCCCTTGCCCTCCCTGTTCACTCCTTATTCACACTCACACTTGCTTCCCGGGATTGCACTCCCCAATAAAGTGCTAGTACCCAAGCTTTCACTTTGTAATGGAACATAATCTGCATGCAGTAAATTTTGACAAATGCCTACACCTATGTGACCCACCCTTGCATCCAGATCTAGAGCAACCAGCAGCCCAGGAAGTTTCCATAGGCCCCTCACCAGTCAATCCACTCTTCTCACATTCCTAGGCAACCACTGTTCTGATTTATTTCAGCATCAAGCTTTACCTGTCCTAGAATATCATATAAATGATAATTGTAGAATCTAACACATACAGTTTTGCCTGGAGGATCTGTTTTCCAGGGAACCCGGGTGAGGACTTACCTCTAACTTGGTATATTTTGAGTTTTTCTCATAATTCTGGTCCATTGAAGTACATATACCATACACCACTTCCAGGGTAGACCAAAATAATTACAAATATTGGTATTCAAAGTTCATGATCAAAATATTTTCATTTAATGAGTGTTATTCAAAGCAATGACCTCAGTGAATTATAGATCCTAATTTTTTATCTTCATAATAAGACTTTAGGATAGCTATTATCTTTGGCTTATAGATTAGGAAACTAAGGCTCCAGTTAGGCTGAGTAGTGACTTGAGATGACACAGTGTAATAGAGGCAGGGTTGGGATTTGAACCGGACTACATCTGACTCCAAGTCTTATGCTCTTTCATAAAATACTCTACATATAAGTTATCTGAAGAGAAACTCCCTAACTATTAGTAACCGTGACTCTAAGGAAATCCATAAGCAAACTTTGGCTCATGATGCATAAAGCTAAAGGGACAAGGAAATTTGCAAAAGGAGGGCTCACTCTGCACAAAGAAATGACTGCCTCATCTCCTGAGTACAGCTTTGAAAGGCTCTCTATTAGAGATCCACCCAGTAGAAAGATTACTGTGTATCACAGAAGATGATTGATCATTTATTCCCACAGCAGGCAGGTTGCTGAAACACTACCCTGGAAGCAAGAGGGAGTAAACTGTGAATAAGTGAAGCCTCACTTTGATTCATTTGGAAAAGTACACTATACCCTTTACTTAACTAATGTACCCATTCAAACATATTTATGGGGCAACTACCATGTGCAGACTCTGCTGCTCTCAATTCTGAGGTTATAGCAGCAGATAAGGCTGACTTTCTGAATAAATGATCGACTGATTTGTATTAAACTTTTGCTTATAGTAATTTAAAATACATACTGGTAACTTTTTTTTGCGTGTTAATACCTATTCTGTCAGAAATGGGAAGGGTATGTTGGCCAGGAGGTTTTCTGGTAACAGGACAGAGGTATTTTTTGACCATTTAGAGAGTATCTTGAAAATAGGCTAGCTTGGCAAGTGAGTGCAGTAGGATAACATAACATTATCAGTTCCCTTACCCGTAGACTGTCTACAGGTCAGAAAGTAAACTGTCACCTATATATGATTTCTAAGGCAGATAAGGCCTGGAAATGGTGTTTTTCTTTTTTCTTTTCTCTAAAACATGAAAGTAGGACTACAGATTAAGTAAAGACCATGTGATACTCAGTATACAATGGTTTGCAAATGTTTTAAATGTGGAGACCCCTTTCTTATAGAAGTGGTCCTTCTAGGACAGGAGGAAAAAACTGACAGAATTAGAATATCATTATTTTGCAGCCCTTAATGAATTAATGGATCCATCACTGATTGCCAGTATCCCAGAGTGATCACCTGATGCAATGGGGCTCCTAAGGGAACAACGCACCATCAATAAATTAGTCTTGAGAAAACAAAATTGAACCTGAATCTTAACAACTATCTCGATCCAACTACCAACAAGCATCAAACAGAACACTGAATTACAACATGGCAATGAAATTAGCAAAATCCAGACTGTGAGAAACTCTGCAGGTCAAATAACCAATCTTCTTCAATGTCTAAACTGCAAGGAGAAATAACAAAGAGATGGAAGGAAAACATACAGATTAAAAGAGGCTTTACAGACATATCAACCAATCCCCAAAAGCTGATGTTATTTGGACCTTAAGTCAAAAACAATCTTCAGACAGGCGTGGTGGCTCACACCTGTAATCCCAGCACTTTGGGGGGCCAAGGCAGGCAGATCACGAGGTCAGGAGATTGAGACCATCTTGGCTAACACAGTGAAACCCCGTCTCTATTAAAAATGCAAAAAATTAGCCGGGCGCGGTGGCAGGCACCTTTAGTCCCAGCTACTCGGGAGGCTGAGGCAGGAGAATGGCATGAACCCAGCAGGCTCCGGTTGCAGTGAGCCGAGATCGCACCACTGCACTCCAGCCTGGGTGACAGGGCGAGACTCGGTTTCAAAAAAAAAAAAAAAAAAAAACCTTCAGAAAATACAGAATTCCTTGAGACATTTAGGTTAGCATTGACTGGATTATTCTTTTTTTTAAATTATTATTATACTTTAAGTTCTAGGGTACATGTGCACAATGTGCAGGTTTGTTACATAGGTATACATGTGCCATGTTGGCTTGCTGAACCCATCAACTCGTCATTTACATTAGGTATATCTCCTAATGCTATCCCTCCCCCAGCCCCCCACCCCACAACAGGCCCTTGTGTGTGATGTTCCCCACCCTGTGTCCATGTGTTCTCATTGTTCAATTCCCACCTATGAGTGAAAAGATGCGGTGTTTGGTTTTCTGTCCTTGTGATAGTTTGCTGAGAATGATCGTTTCCAGCTTCATCCATGTCCCTGCAAAGGACATGAGCTCATCCTTTTTTATGGCTACATAGTGTTTCATGGTGTATGTGTGCCACATTTTCTTTATCCAGTCTATGACTGATGGCCATTTTGGTTGGTTCCAAGTTTTTGCTACTGTGATTAGTGACGCAATAAACATACGTGTCCATGTGTCTTTATAGGAGCATGATTTATAATCCTTTGGGTATATACCCAGTAATGGGATGGCTGGGTCAAATGGTATTTCTAGTTCTAGATCCTTGAGGAATTGCCACACTGTCTTCCACAAATAGTTGAACTAATTTGCATTCCCACCAACAGTGTAAAAGCCTTCCTATTTCTCCACATCCTCTCCAGCATCTGTTGTTTCCTGACTTTTTAATGATCACCATTCTAAACTGGCATGAGATTGGTATCTCACTGTGGTTTTGATTTGCATTTTTCTGATGACCAGTGATGATAAGAATTCTTTCACACGTCTGTCAGCTGCATAAATGTCTTCTTTTGAGAAGTGTGTGTTCATATATCCTTTGCCCACTTTTTGATGGGGTTGTTTGTTTTTTCTTGTAAATTTATTTAAGTTCTTTGTAGATTTTGGAAATTAGCCCTTTGTCAGATGGGTAGATTGCAAATTTTTTTTCCCATTCTGTAGGTTGCCTGTTCACTCTGATGATAGTTTCTTTTGCTGTGCAGAAGCTCTTTAGTTTAATTAGAAACGGGATTATTCTTAAATGTTAAAGGTATGAGATTGTTTTTGTGGAAGAACAGTCCTTATCTTTTGAGGATACACACTGAAATATTTTCAGAAAAATAATATGATATCTGAGATATGCTTCAAAATAATAAGGAGGGAAGAAGTGGGGTACTGATACAGCACAGTTGGCCATGAGTTGATAATTGTTGAAACCTGCATGCTGGATACAGGAATGATAATCATACATTTTGCCTTTGTTTATGTTTGTATTTTCTCACAACACAAAGTTAAAACCAACAAACAGAAAAGCAAAAAAAACATTTTTTTTTTCAGACAGGAGCACTCTGTCACCCAGGCTGGAGTGCAGTGGCTCAATCATGGCTCACTATAGCCTTGATCTCCTGGGTTCACTGATCCTCCCATCTCAGGCTCCTCAGTAGCTGGGACTACAGGCATGCACCACCACACCCAGCTAATTTTTTATTTTTAATTTTGTAGAGTCAGGGTCTCACCATGTTGCCCAGGCCGATCTTGAACCCCGGGGCTCAAGCCATCTGCCCACCTTCTCTTCCCAAAGTGCTGGGATTACAGATGTGAGCCACCGTGCCCGGCTAGAAGTCTTTTAAAAAATAAAACCTTAAGTAGAATGCCCGTCTTCTGGGCAAAGCAAAAGTTAGAAAGCCAGAACATGCTTATTTGTCCCCATCTCTCTCCCCCAGAGGTCCCACTGTATTTTCTAAGGCACTGGTGAGATGGAAAGAGCATGGGCTTTGGAGCCAACGAGAAGTGGAGGTACTCTCTGGGTCTGCAATTTGACATGTCACTTTGGTTCTCTGAGCTCAACTTTCCCATCTCTGGAAGGAAGCTAATAAAGCTAAGAAATACTTCACCAAGAAGCACTTGTGACTTATTAAGAGAGCTAGCATCTGAGTGGTAGCTGGCATGATTTGGACCCAAACCCATCTGCCTCTTAAAATCCATGCTCGCAACTACTACACCACACAGTCTTCTAGAGTGGCACGTCACTGTTTGTGAACTGGCTATGGAGATTCACAGCCAGTAGAGACCTAGGTTCAGAAAAAATTGCTTCACTCACTATAGGCAGTGAAACCTGTGGTCCCCCAAATCAAGCTTCCCATGTTTCAATCCTGGCTCTCCCATTACCAGCTACACGACTGTGAGCAAGTCACTTGACCTTGTCAAGCCTCCATTTTAAAATCTATAACATGGGTTAATAAAAGAATGTGCCTAGGGTTTTTTGTGAGAAATAAATGACATAATCACAACCATAGTGTCTCAGCTCTTCCCAATCCTAGTATATACCTCCCAACTCCAGAAGAACAATATGACTAGTCTGTCCAAGCACCACATTCTCCTGATCATGACTGGTTTAGGTATGGGTACAGAATCCATGCTAGGTAAATGGGATCCTAGCAGGGGATTTTCTGCTGCAAATACTAAAAAGGAGACTGCTCTTTCCTTTTGGACACTGAAGAAGTAGGAGTCAGCCAGGAACTGCTGACCAATGTGGAAAAATGCAGAACCAAGGGATACACTTACCTGGGCCTGAAGCTACCCTGAAAAGTTTTAGTCACACCAGCAAATAAATTCTTCTGTTGGTGTAAGCCATTCTGAACTGACTAACAGAGTTTTTGACAAAGAGAAAATGTGCAATAAATGTTAGCTATCACTTGAAACATGAAAACAGATCAAATTTTTCCTGCTACCTTTTATTCTGTTGCTTTGCTTGGGTTATTTCTTTTTATTTAAAGTTTTATTTTTTTAAATTACAGGTCATTTCAGATATATGCAAAAGCAGAGAAAAAAAGTATCACGAATCCTCACGAACTCCAACAATCATCAATTCATGAATAGTCTTGTTTGGACTACGTCCCTCCCACTTATTTCCTTTTTCCCTTTTCATATAGATTTTTCAGATCCTTTTACACTGTTTTCTTTTATAGTAGACACGGTTGGTGGCCTACCCATCACTCATTTCCCAATTATTCCACCCCGTGATGTTTATTTCTTAAGCTCTCTCATGCAACCAGAGATATGGATCGGTTTGTATTCAAATCCCAGAGATGGACCTGTTTGGTTGAGGCGTAATTTCATTCCCCTGGTCAGTAACAGGGTCAGGAATGCAATAAATATTGGGCGTTGAAACATGAAAGGGACACTACTGGGGAAGGGAGATACTTATGGACAATTTTCTGCTCTTAAGGAGCAGCCACAAAAAATTGTCTCTCTTTTTCCTTTGACTGCCATCCTGTCTGGATGTGATGCTCGGAACTGGAGCAGCTATATTTGCTACTAGCCTGAAGATGAAGCTATTACCAAAGATGACAGAGGACAGGGGGAAGGTAGCTGAGACCTTAATAATATTGTTGAGTGACTGAATCAAGCAAGCCGAGGGACTGCTCCACCTCTGGACTTGCTGTTCTGAGAGTTAAAAATCTGCTTCATTGGGTAAATCTGTTTGAGTCCACATATCTGTTAATTGCTGCTGAAAATAACCAACTTTGCCATCAATACAGACCTATGACCTGTATAGTCTGAGTTTCAAAAGCTGAGTAAGGAATTATACTGGGATGATGTAACAAAGATACCCAAAAATACAGTGACTTCAACCAGAGAGAAGTTGATTTCTTTCTCATGTTAAGAGTTTGCAGAGGTGCTCCTGGACAGGTTAAGGCAGCTCTACCGTCATCAGGGCACAGTTTTGTCTGCCATTCTTAGCATCCAGTTTCCCTCTTCTCATCTCAGCCAGCTGTGCCGACTCCTACCAGCACATACACATTCTGGCCACTGGGAAGAAGAAAAAGACATGCAGACACCAGATCCCTTTAAAAATAAAACCCATAAATTAATCTCACACATCTCACTTAGTGACATGGCTGCAACCAATTGCAAGGGAGGCTGAGGGATGTAGTTGTTATTCTGGGTGGCCATTTGCCGGTTCGATTACTACAAGGAAAAGGTAGAAATAAATATTGGAACATAGCTACAATGGTCATAAGGCATCATCAGAATGCAGTATAGGAAGTCTCAGCTACAGAAGAAGCAGAGAGGGTTAATTTGATTTGGTTCAACTAACTCTTTAACTAAAACAACTCAGAAATTTAAGCAGAATTTAAAAGAAATGTTCTTAAGTGCCTCCCCACATGATTTAGCAGAATGTATTTACTTAGATATAGGTAAAACTACACATCCCTTTCATCTCTTCTTTTTAGGTGAATCCCAGAAGGATCTCAGCAATCAGCAATACCTTGTTGGCCCAGTTTATTACCTTGTGTATGTGAAATAACTGAACTTCATTGATTTTCCTTGATTTCAAATCTCTTTTCCTCAGTTAAACTGCATGACAGTGGTTTAATTATATTTTGCTCACTGGTCACCAGAATCCCATAGCAAGTCCCTACTCCACAAGATTATTATTAATCACAGTAATTCAATTTATGGAAAAATAAAGACAGACAAATAGAGAAAAATGATAGCGCTAAGAGCACAGTATTCTACAGCCCAGCTGAAATGGCTGTTGATAAAGGTTTTGTATAGTTAAGATACAAGCGAGACTTTGATTTAGCGGCAGCAGGTTTTAAATGATGCATGAGAAGCCACGAAAGCAGATCCCTTTCTCCATGATCCCCTCAGGGTCAAGTACCTTGTTTCAATTATAATTTCACCAGATTGCTGTGTTGCAGCGAATGTTTCAGATTAACAGCAGTATAGCACAGTTCTCTGTGGGACAGAATCAGAAAATCTAGTTCAGAGGTTTGTTGAAATACACCCCAAGATACCCAGATGCGAAACACATTAGAGACTCCAAGATGATGGGAATATTTCGGATTGGTATTCTCCAAAGAGATTACTTTTGCAGAAAACAAGTTTATTATTTATGGTCGTAAATAAGATTTCTCAGTGCAGCCAAAGAGGTTTCTTGCAATTACATTGAGAAGGCACCACAGTGCAGTCCATTATGGAAAATCATATTTACACTAATAGGGAAAGCTTTTGTTTTGCCAAGATGTGTATTTCTTTTTAAAGCATACTCATGATGAGTTTGGATGGAGATACTAAAACGTTTGGTTTGTCTTTTCATTCCAAATGACTCTATTCCTTGGAGAAGCATTTTGTATAGTAAAACACCATTTTGCAAGTTCTGCTTCAAATTACCAGTCCAGTTTTTTTTTAAATTTAATGCTCTATTTGAGAAAAAATAATTTCAATTCTAGGTGGTCTTTGGTATGTCCAAAGAACAAAGAGAAGGTTAAGGGTTTTATTTAAAAAGAAGAATGTTACTTGTGGTCTTAAGAGAAAGTTCATTGGAATGAGTAAAGCTCTGGGGAGCTGGTAACCTCCAACTGGTGGGCAATGGCCACAGGTAAATTAGTCCTAGAGTTGCAACAAGTTATCTCAGTAGCTGTAGACAAAACTGGTCTCAGGCTACAGCAAGCAGTTTCAGTAACCAGGCTCAAAGAGAACTACATTCCTGGGGCGATGTTATGTGTCCTAAGTACTTTTTCCCCCTAGCTTTTCGAATCTGTTTTAGTTGGGCATGACAAGAACTACCCAATTCATATGATCAATTTGCACAATTATAATAACAGAATCAACATTTTATGTAAGCACTTAGGCTAAATAAGTAACAGTAAAACCATCCCACATGGCTGACAGGCTTGAACCAATAGAATTAATCAAATAATGATTACCTGCATCAGAAATACTGTCCATCTAGGTAGTTTCCTGAGTGATTTTAGCCAACACTCTAATTCTACACTAAACACAAACTGTAAATGTTAAGAAATTGCCCATGGCATAATAGCCATCTTCCAAACTTCTCATATGTTAAGGCTACTTTTTTTTCTAATCATTTGAAGTTACAGAGAAGGTAAGATTCTTTCAAGGGTTTTGGTGAGTTTTTTTCAAAGTTTTATTCCTTAGGTAATATCTTTGTAATCAAAGAGACCAGGCTGAGTCCCAGCCTCATTCCTTGTCAACTGGGTAACTTCAGAAAAGTGTTTTAACTTCTCCAAATGCTAGTTTCTTCCACTATAACATGAGGATAGTAAACACTGACCATGAAGGGTGATCATAAGGATTAATGAGATAAGGTGTGTAAAGATAGCCTCACTCATGGCCACGGTCACTGCTCAGCAAGAGAATGTAGCCCTTATCACTATATTGCTGAGACTTTATTAACTAACCTTTTGCCCTATTAATTTCATGACCCCTTTTAAAAATAGGTAAGTGTCAGAAGAAGATCCTATAATGTCAATGAGTGTCCTATAAAGGTTAATTAGGACTCCAAGATATCTCAAACTTAATTGTTCATATGCCCATTTAATGATTTTCTCTCTATTTTCCTTTTTTTTCCCCCAGAATAAATGTCTCTTTTCTAAGCTCTAAATGAAGAGCATGTGACCATTCCTCAATGAGCTCATTTACATGTTTTGGATTGTTTGGTTGAGAACCAGCTTGAGTACTTTTTAGACAAATTGTGGTCATTTCACCGTCCACTCTCTTCTGACTCAGAATATGGAATTTGTTCAGTGTATTTTCAAAAAATCCACATTTCTGTTTCAGGTAAAGAAAAACATCTGTGTTGAGCGAAGTATTTCTCCACTTCTAGTAGTCTCACGTACTAAGGTCCAGACTGACTCCAAAGAGTTATCGCCTCTCTGTACATTCCTCTGGGGGCTCTATTTATTCTACTTTATCCCTCTCACTGGTAAAATTTGTCTTTTTTTTTTTTTATAAAAGAGAACTTACTTTGACTTGCAAAGATTATTCGAGCCTCGTTGACAGCTAGAAATCATCCTTCCATGGAGAGTCTTCCATTGGCTTCCAAAGGACTGAAGCTTAAAGTTGGGAATTTCTTTTTCAGGTTCATTACCAGAATTTCCCCAGTAACCTCACTTCCAAAAACAGAAAGATCAAAGATAGCATTTACAGAGCTGAAGATCTTGTCACTAAAATGAGAGACTGTGAGTTCAGCATGTCCAGCCTTCCTTGTTAGCTGGCATTTCTTATATCTGATGACATTCTTCGCAACTTTTTTTCTTTGCATATTACAGATGCAACTCCCTGGGATTCTTGTTGGATATATCACATCTTCGACATCTCCACCCTCATTCTTAATATCTTGGAAGTGCCTTTTCACTAATATGGCCAATAATTGATCACTAAAGAGGACAAACGGAAGACCAGCAACTACAACTGTTCTTTCAAAGCTTTGGATTCCTTGACATTCAAAACTGATGCCCTTCGGATGTTTCCACTTCTGGCCAACGCACCAAAATGTTACAGTTTTGCCAATGCACCACAACGTAGCAGTCTCTCATAGCCAGCAGCCCGAGATACCACCCAGAAGTTCTCTTGTTTCACTACCAAGAAAGTTAAGGAGTGTGGATACCAAGGGTGAGGTTGGAGCGAAAGTTTAATAAGCCAAAGAAGAAAGCTCTCTGCTGCAGAGAGGGGACCCGGAAGAGGGTTGCCACCACTCCAGTGTTAAGAGGACATCCCATGGGGACTTGCCATGCATCAAATGTTCAAGTATTACCATATTGGGCATATTGGGAGCAGAGAGCTCCAAAGGACCAGAAGTTTTATCCATACCAATGGCTGTAGTAGCATGTCCAAGCCTTTAAGTGAGTCTTTCTTTTTTTTTTTTGGCTGAGGGGGTGGAATCTTATTTTTGACTAACTTCCTCTGGGCATTATTTCTAAAGAAGAGAAATTTAAGATCTAACTTCCATATAGCGGGGTTATGCTCATTAATCCCACTCCTTATAATTGCAAATTGAAGAAAAAGGATGTTCCCCAAAGGAACGAAGGTTGGAGGAAAACCTTTAGCCCTTCTTTCCAGGAGTAACTGATCTGACAAGGATGGCAGAACACCAATTATTGGCCTCCGCTTTCTTTGGCCTTCTTTCTTCCTATATGCCAGAACTCCAGCAAGCACGTATGTATTCTTGGGCTTGGCAAGGGTGAGGTCAGGTGCCATCTTCTATCCAACTGGTGGCTCTGTCCACTCTACCAAGTCAACTCTTCCCAAGTTTAGGCTCCAAAGTCCAGTTAAAGGGTTAGAATATGATAAAGACCATTTCGATTTCCAGTCTAAACTGCATTCTACAATTTGGCTTCATTGGCAATGCAGCACGTATCTGAATCTCCATCTTACCCCTCATTCTCAACTTGGAGATTTGATTATCTCCCACAAACCCCATACCTCATATGGTTTTCATATAGCCATCTTGCATTGGACCCTAATTTACCTCTCCAGCCATATCGATCTCTCTTTTAATTATCCTAGTATATATACTTTTATTTTCCCAAAATCCTTAGGTTTTTGTGTCCATTGAAGATTTAACTGGTGGCTTATAATCCATCCACGTGGGCATTCACAGTGTTTTTTAATAATGAGTTTAATACAACTAATATAATTTATGAAAATCTGTCGTTGCTGAATATGACATAAAAATTTAGGTGAAAAGCAAAGTAGCTTTGGGCAAGGGGTTGAAGAAGTGACCCTACACAAGGTTTAGTCAATAAGGAGAAAACCCAGTAAATCCAACAAGAGAAGGCTGCTTCTACTAGTCCCACCTCTAACAAATGTTATTGATCTTTCAAGGGTTTGTGCTTAGGCTGCCCAGGCTTCTCCCATCCCAGCCTTCTCCCATCCTGCCACGTAACTTTTCTTCTCCCTCTTTTCCAACCTTCCCTACACAATTCAAAAATTAGAGATGCCCTACCGTCATCCAAGTTCTCTTCTAAACTGCAAATGCCCAAGGGATGGTAAAGCCCATCAGTGATTTATGCAATGGTCTGAATTACTTGCTGTCCTCTGTTTTCTCATCTTCAGCCTGGTCTTAGCTCATGTATTGCTACAGAATCTTGAATACATGTGACAGAAACCTATTTTAGCAAACCAAAGTTAATAAGAAAGAAAGGAAGAAAGAAATGTATTGGAAAGGCTTTAGATAGCTCCCAGAATTAAAGGCAGAGCGAACAATACAATTCTGGTAGAGCAGGAACCACGGTATATCTGGGGAAACTCAGCAGCATGAAGTTACAAATGGTCATTCCAAAACTACCATCTGATGACCTTGAGTTAAGCTCCTGAGTATTGCTGCTCAGTTCTCCATCTCATTGTTCTAGTGTGTGTTCCGAGGGGAACTGGGGATGGTTCTGTGACTAACAGGTTATTAAAATCCCCAGCCCAAAGGAAGGAAAGCCAGGGAAACAGTGGAGTTCCTGGTACTTCATCTATGAGCATTTCTGCCGCCAAAGCTACAAGTCTAAATGCTACATATATGATTACAACAGCAAATGCTGAACACTGCAAAAACCAAAGAATTACAATTAGAAGATATGTTCCAATACCTTGATTGCTTTAAACACAGGAACATTGCTGCCAATCTTGTGTGCTATTATTCATCCATTCAGTCACCATTTAGGTATACTAAGCACATGCCACACAAGGGGCAAGAGTGCACAGGATAGACAGGGTTCCTGCCTTCACAGAGACTACTGTCTCATGTGGAAGAGGGACTGTTTAACAATCGCTTAAACCAGGGATAAAATGCTATCAAAGGGGAAAGAGAGGATGCTAGGAAAGCCTACAGACAGAGCAATTCATGTGGTCCAGGAATTCTAAAGGCTTTAGGAAGATGTGGCTTTTAAGCTTAGACCAAAAGAATGTGTTTGAGGGAAAAATAAAATGTCTTGCTGTTGAGTCCCAAATTACACAATACACAGCAACGTGACCTCGGGTGTGTGCCCTTACCTCTTAGGGCCCAGTTCTTAATCTATGAAACAGGGCCAGGTTATTACTTACCTCATTAGTGCTGTTGTGTGGATCAGAGTCTGAGGTGTCGTAAGCTAATTTCCTGACCTATGCTTATATTTTTTCTTTGCTCGTGCTACTGTTGGTTACTGAATGAGACTCAATTATAGAATGATCATTTGTTACTTATCAGGACTTTTTTGGTTATAGATGAATGAATCCCAGTATGAAAATCCCTAAGCAAAAAAGGGAAATTTAGAGAGGCTATTTTGATATTTCACGTAACAGTTAGGCAGTAAGAATGGCAGGGAGGAAGCAGAGTCTGGGAAAGGATGTACTCAGGGGCTCAGATGCAGCCAAGACACTTAACTCTTTCTGCCTGTCAACTTCAATTTCTGGCTCACTGACTTTTCCTATAAGGAGGAAAACTTGGCCACGGCAACTCTCAAGCTTCACCTTTCACAACTTCAGTCCCTGGAGAAAGAAAATCTCAATCTTTAGGGTCCCACATTCAAGAATCTGATCCCAGAGAAGGGCTTCAGTTGACCTTGTTGGAGTCAGGTACTCACCTCTGGATAAACTAGCAGTCAGCAGAAAAGAGGGTACTAGAGTATAAAACAGTGGCTCCTACAGCAACCAGGGAAATAAGGTTTAACAGAGCCATTCTCAAAAGAAGGAGACACAGGTAGAGCCAGGCAGAAAATCCCACAAATGTGGACTAGATCTTTTTTTTTTTTTAATGCAAGTTCCTTCTTTAAAATGATGCTAAACCTGCAACTAATTGAATAAACAACGCACACAAATTCTTTCAAAAGCTGAAATTCTGTTTGGGGACAAAAATCATCACCTGCGTTTCAGAAATCACTGAGCACACATTCATTAGCTTTGCTCATGCAAAAGTTTTCCTGCAGACCTGTAGTTCAATCCCCCAATCTAATTCCTTAGACTCTAGCTTTCTTTAAGGGGTAGGGAGTAGGGTGGGGGTAAAAGCTATGGTGTGATAGAGTATTTAAAAAATAACCCTAAACAGGCATTGTTGCTGAGAGCTTCTCTGTGGCCCTAACTAAGAATATCACAGAACTTAGTAAACTAAGTTGGGAATTACAAGCCATGCCCTGGAGACCTCTGAAGTGTGTCTGCTCCCACACTTAATGATCAAAACCACACTCCCACAGGTGACTGTTTTGTGAAGATGTCCAACAAGAAGTGAGAAGGAGGAGAAAAAGGGAGAGGAGGAAGAAAAGAGAGAGGGGGATTGGGGAGAAAAATGAAGGAGACAGGAAAATGACAGCAGTCTGACCTGCGCAATGCTGTAACATCTTCCTTAAAAGAGCCTGTTTCATGTGAACACTTCAACCAGTGGAGATTTTTCTAGAAGCTTACTGATGCCAATTTCCTTTTAACTGAAGAATCAAATCTTTCACCAACTGTTCCTAAAATATATTACAGGGGGCAGGAAGTACATCTTTTGTCCAGGGACTGTCAAACTGTGGGGCTTGTGCCACTGCCTGAAATGACCTCGGGTGACCCCCATGGGATGCCTAAATAACATCACATCCCAGGGTAAACCGTTACTCTTTTTTGGTTCGCTTTTAATCCCTCTGAATTAATATGTGACAGTGTTTAGCACTTTTACATATTTAGTACTTCTCTAACACCAATTCTATCCCCTGTTGTACAGAAAGAGCAGACAGTCGGCTAGGCAGGAGGACCTAGATAGAACTGAGTAACATCGGTGTGTTTCATTGCATTGAATATCTCAATAATGTTCAATTTTAGGCTAGGAATATCTGTCTTCCTTTGAGAGTAGGCATGTAAAACTGCTTCCTAAAAATTTTTTTGTAGTTCAAAAAAGGCAGTAAATTGAAAGAAAAATATCAACAGTGGTGGTACCAGATGTTCCAAAAGTACTCTTAGTTACTAAGTATGTATGTTTCTAGGTCCATGGGTCAAAAGGAAGACTCCATGTTCCCAAACCATGTCAGTGTGAGAATAACAGTCAAATATTTTAGGTGAGAAGAGTGTCTGTGGCTTCTGAGGCCTTTGCCAGAGCTTCTTGGATTTTAAAATAAATCTTAAGAGCTTTCTTTCCTTCAGTCCAAGATTGTATTTTCCCTTATGAAGTGCTTACACTGATGATAATAAAGATTATAATGATTTAGAATCCCATAGAGGTTTCCTCTGAAAATCTTTAGTTTAAGAAGATACTTTGGAGTCTGTGATAGAAAGTATGCCAAGGTTCAGGATTTGACTAATGAAAAGCTTAAAATGGACTGTAGAACTGCCTCACCTCATATTAATGATGAAACACTGGAAAATATGGGAACATATTGGGAAATGGTCACGAAAGGGACATTTCCCTACAATTCATGCTGGGAAACTTCATGAGGAGAAGACACAGAAAACCTGGAAACTGCTGGTGGAAAAATAGTTATGGATCTCTTTGCCAACTTCTAAAAATAAAAAGCAATAAATGTTAACCAACTGTGGACCCTTATAGTTATTTTTAAAATCAACAGAAATAAAATGGAAGACTTAATTTCCATTACGATGACCTTATCAAAAGCCCCAAATTATTTTATTTGAAAGAAAATGTCACTTAAAAATAAAAACCAGTCACATTCAATGAATAAATAATGAAACCAGAACCCTGCTCAGTGAGGTTTTTGTCGGTTCAGCTTGCCGATTTGGTTCTCCTTGAAATAAAATACATCTTAGCTTTCTTTTCCCTTTAAACAAAAAATCACAGCAACTGCATTTATTACATTCTCCTGAGTCTTTGGTCTTGTTTCTTTATTTGAATTTCTCTTCTTTTTTATGCATACGTCTTTAAAAAATTACCTCAAAGCCTTTTGAGCAAGGTGTAGGATGTTTTGAGCAAGGGATGGGAGGTTAAAATAATCTTAGTGCATTTATTTAGTAGATTACAAATACAAGGAGTGAAGAGGAACAGAAGAATGATTTAACAGTTCAAGACAAAGAAGAAGTGGTCATAAGCCTCTGTAAGATTGACTGCCCGTTCAGATTCCCACAGGGGCTGGATGGGGAAGGTGGAGGCCCGGTTACAAGACACAATGAATTGTAGAATTCTTCCAGGTGCTATTATATATTTGTACCAGGTGCTATTGTTACAAGATCTTTGGGGTGTTGATTTTCTGGCCAGAAACCTCTGTGGCCTTTGCTTGAGTTCTTGTCCTGTGTCCAGGAAGACTGAGGTACACAGACAAGAGGAGGGTAAACAAGATGAAGAGGAGCTTTATTAAGTGTTAGAACAGCTCAGAGGAGACCCGCAGTGTTAGCTCCTATCTGTAGGCAGGTCATCCCATCAAGTGTTCAGCTCTCAGCAGAGAGGAGTCCCTGGAGAGGGTTGCTACTTTCTACAGCCGGTATTCCTGACTCTCTGCAGGTCCCTGAAGCTCTTAGCAGAGAGGATAGCTCCTCTCTGCTGCTGGTTGTCCAGTCATCTCCAGTTATCAGCAGAGAGGATAACTCCTCTCTGCAGCTGGTCCTCTCATCATCTCTCCATCCTCTCTGACCTCTGCCCTGCTCTGGCTGAGCCTGAGGCTTTTATGGGCCTCAGAGGAGGGGAAGTATGTGCTGACTTGTCCATGGGCAGCCATGGGCAGGCCCAGGAAAAAGCACCATGAGTTCCCCCTCCAGTACGCAGGGCTCACAGCTCAGTCCCCAGGCTTCAGGTCTGCCCCGGCCTGAAGGTGGGGCTTCTCTGCCCACCCCCGCCCCCACCTTCTGCCCAGGAGGCTGTCTCCCTCCCGTGACCATCCATGGCACCCAGGCTGCTGGCACCAAGGGGCACCTGCAGGCCAGCTCCCAGCTGTCCTCAACCCCCTCAACTTCCCCTCCCATGCTCCTCTATTACCAAAGTCCTGAGGGACCATGGCAGCAGGGGGCTGGCATGTCAGCACTGCCCTGTGGGTGCACACACCCAGCTGGGCTTTGACAGTGGCTGGGTTTGGCCCCAACTCCACTCAGAGACTGGAGTGGGCGCCAGGAGTAGGGGAAGGCCAGGCAGCTGGAACAGGCACCTCAGAGTCTGCAAGGGCAAGTGGGGCCTTTGAGGCCCCCTAAGAGTGCAGGGATGCCTGGATCTACAGCCCCAGCTTGAACAGCTGCAGCTGTACCAGGGTGGGGGACTCCTGCCTACTTTGTGAAGCAGGAGGCCCAGATCTGCAGCCAGGACTTGGGGGGCTGCAGCCCTGCTCAGGAGAACAGGGTTCCTGCCTACTTTTGGCTCCCAGAAGCACGGGGTGCCTGGGTTGCAGCCACAGCTTGGGCAGCTGCAGATGCAACTGGGGAGCTTCCACCCCACCAACTTGGAAGGGGTAGGGCTCCCACTTGTCCCTGGTTCCCGCTGGCTCCATGGAGCATGGCACCTGGCCCAGCCCCCTCACAGCCTGGGGTTGGGGCTCCAGGTCCTTGCTGGGCCTGGGCCAGCATCCAGGGCAGGGGCAATGTTGCTGCAAGCTCCCCCTGTGGCCCTGGTGCTCGGGACGACCCAGAGCTCCCTTTCACCTGGTGCGACGCAGCCCAGCCCCATCGTGGTGGCCCCCAGGGCAGTCTGCTGCAGGTGTGGGGCTGTCCACCTCCCTGTAACCTCCCTGCAGCAGCCAGTGTGATGGCAGCAGCCACACCAGACAGCCCATTGCTGCCATCACTATTACATGTTTAGCATCTCTGTATCACCAATACATGCAGATATATGTATTCTAGAATATAATAATTACAGATGATTCTAGATTGAGATACAATGCATTCTAGAATACAATGCATAGTGGTGGTGCACATACACATAGATTGGCTACATGGGGCAGTTCAGTAGAGCAATTGCATGTAGTTGCCATGTTGGGCATAAAGAGTCTTGCTTTGAATTCTTCCCAAGTTGGCTGGAAATCTGGTTACTGTCGTTTTTAATATAAAACATCAGGTTTCTAACTGTTGCCAACTAATTCGAAACATTTATTTTTATTATTTTCTGTAAGTTATTGGGGTAAAGGTGGTTTTTGGTTACATGTGTAAGTTCTTTAGTGATCTGTGAGATTTTGGTGTACCCATCAACCGAGCAGTATACACTACAGCATATTTGTGGCCTTTTATCCCTCGGCCTTCTCCCACTCCTCCCTGCAAGTCCCCAAAGTCCATTGTATCATTCTTATGCCTTTGCGTCCTTATAACTTAGCTCTCCAGAACATTTTTATAAAACACTATATGGACAAAAGAAAACATATTTGTAAGTTAGATTTGGCCGTGGATTGCTGGTTTGAATCTCTGCCAGGTAACTAAGCCATTAAGTCTTGGGAATTGAACCTATAACTTCACTCTGGAGTGAGCAGAAGGGGATTTACATTGAATCTTGGAAAGAAAAGGGGGGGAATGTGTATAAGGAGAAGGAAGGAAGAGACAGTAGCAGACAAACTACATGGGGAGGAAAGCATAAAAGAAGCCCCAAAGCAGGAAGGCTCAAGGCATGTTGAACAAACACTGAAGAGATTAGTTTGGTTAGAAGAGAAAACCCATATACTGATGTGAGGCAAAGTAGCAAATGTTAAGAAGCAATGTTTGCTCATTTCTGCTTGCCAGAATAATTTCACAAAGTCTCTGACTCTGTGAAGATATGCAACTCTCCAGAAAGGTGCTTTGAAAAGACAAAACAGGATAGATAAAAGACAAAACATGCCCCTGCCTGCAAGATCTCTTGTTTGAGTCACTATATTCCTTAAAAGATAAATGACCCTAGACCTTGCCTTTCTCTACACTTAAGATAAAGTCTGACAGGGTCAGTGATTATGCCTCTGTAATCTATAACCAGATGTACTCTTACACCCAAACCTTGATGTGATTTCTGAAAACATATATAAACTCTTCAAAGAAAAGACAGTAGTAAATCTTTGTGACCTTGGGTTAGGCAACAATTCCTTAGATATGACACCCAGCACAAGCAATAAAAGAGATGGTTGATACATTGGACATCACTGAAATTTTTTAAAATTTTGTGCTTCAAAGGACACTATCAAGAATGTGAAAAGACAATCCACCATCTAGGAGAAATATTTGCAAATCATAAATCTAAAAAGAAACTTATATCCAGAATATATAAAGAACTCTTATAGCTTAATACGATGACAAAAAATCTGACGTGATTTTGCACGTACTGAATCTCCACCACCTGTACTTGAGCACACTGGGCTGAAATACTGTGCTGGAGCAGTCTCATAGAACCTCTTTAAATGGCTGATCCCAGGCTATAGGCCTGAGTCTATAGTCCCCAGTAAGGGTTCTGAATAAAACTAACTTTAAATCTTTAAAAGCTTTTTTTGTTCCTTTAGATGACACTGAGAAAGTTAGATATAAGGCGTGTAAAGCAAATGGAGGATCAGATACATAAGGATCTTAAATATTAAGCTAAGAAATTTGAATTTTATTTCATAGGCAAGGAAGATCTGGGGGTCTAGAGATTGGGTTTTCCAATAAAACTAACCCAGCCTACCTGGAAGACAAAGAGACTACAGGAGAAGAGACTGGTCAGGAGACTCCACTAACTCAGGAGAACTGGTGGCGGCAAGAGGAATGGAAAGCTAGTGAATGAGACAGATCCACGGCAATGGATACATCCACAGGACTCATAATCTGTTTCCTCTTAGAAGATGTCAAAGATCACTCTTCTGTTTGGGGCCTTTGGTATTTGCAGGCATCCTAGTGCAAATAACCAGGAAAACATTTGGAACCTGAATTTAGGAGGCTATCCAGTGATGCTGAGGCAGTTGGAGTGCTGGCCACATGAGGATGGCCCACAGATAAAGCTCAAGGGAGAGGATTCACGGAGAGAGGAAGTATGAACCTTGGAAGATGAATACCCAGTATCTATGTTTCTTACAGCTTACTTCAAAAACCTTGCTAAATTGAGAAATCACTACCCTTGAATTTGTGATTGATCTCAAATAAAAATGCATTCTATTTTATTTGTGTTATTGTATGTATCACCTAATTTAAATGTGTCCATTGTAAAATTTCATCTCTTCAACCAGATTAAGTAAGTTTTAAGAGGAAAAGGAAAGAAAGAGAAAGAAAGAAAGAGGAAAAGAAAGAAGAAAAGAAAGAAAAGAAAGAAGAAAAGAAAGAAAAGAAAGAAAGAAAGAAAAGAAAGAAAAAAAGAAAGAAAGAAAGAAAGAAAAAAGAAAGACAGAGAAAGGAGCTTTGGAGTAGATATTGCCTTATCAAGAGTCGTTAAAATGGAGCCCTGTTAAGGATCTGAGAATTACCTGAAGGCTCTTTCCAGTCCTATAAGTAAATAACACCAGAGCTTCTGTCCAAAAATTCATTTTATAGCCAGAGAAATTGAAGGCCCTCCAATTCAAAATTCACCTGACAGCTATCAGCTGCTTTACCACGCAACCAGAGCTTGGCTCTCTGAAGGCTTCACATCATGTTAGAAAGACGGCACCAATTAAAAATGCACCCACCTCAGAATCCAGAAATAAACTCTAACTTCTATGGTCAACTGATTTTCTTCAAAGGTGCCAAGCCAATTCAATAGGGAAAGCATAGTCTTTTCAACAAATCATGCTGAGACAACTGGATAGCCACATGAAAAATAATAAAATTGGACCCCTACTTCATATCATATAGAAAAAACAACTAAAAGCATAGACCTACCTATAAAAGTTTAAGGTTTAGGCCTGGCACGGTGGTTCACACTTGTAATCCCAGCACTTTCGGAGGCTGAGGCGGGTGGATTATGAGGTCAGGAGTTTGAGACCAGCCTGGCCAACACAGTGAAACCCCATCTCCACTAAAAATTAGCTTGGCATGGTGGCGGGTGCCTGTAATCCCAGCTACTCAGGAGGCTGAGGCAGGAGAATCACTTGAACCCAGGAGGCAGAGGTTGCAGTGAGCAGAGATCATGCCACTGCACTCCAGCCTGGGTGACAGAGCGAGACTCCATCTAAAAAAACAAACAAAAAAAAAAAGTTTAAGATATAAAACTCTTCAAAGAAAAGACAGTAGTAAATCTTTATGACCTTGGGTTAGGCAACAATTCCTTAGATATGACACCCAGCACAAGCAATAAAAGAGATGGTTGATACATTGGACATCATTGAAATTTTTTAAAATTTTGTGCTTCAAAGGACGCTATCAAGAATGTGAAAAGACAATCCACCGTCTAGGAGAAATATTTGCAAATCATATATCTAAAAAGAAACTTATATCCAGAATATATAAAGAACTCTTATAGCTTAATACGATGACAAACAAACCAATCTAAAAATGGGTGAAAAAATATGAATAGACATTTCTCCAAAGAAAATATATAAATGAGATATATATCTATATAAAATATATACATACATAAATGAGCCAATCTAAAAATGGGCAAAGGATTTGAATAGACATTTCTCCAAAGAAAATATATAAATGAGTAGTAGGTACATGAAAAGATGCTCAGTCTCATTATTCATTAGGGAAATGCAAATCAAAACCACAGTGAGTTGCTACTTTATACCCACTAGAATGGCTATAATAAAAAAGACAGATAATAAATGTTGGCAAAGAGGTGGAAAGAAACAAGAACCTTCACACAGTGCTGGTGTATGTGTAAAATGGTGCAGCCACTTTGGAAAACTCTAGCAGTTCCTCAAAAAATAAACATAGTGCTCCCATATAGTCCAGAATTCTATTCCTAGGTATCCACTGGAGAGAAATAAAAACATATGTCCATCCCAAGATATGCACACAGATGTTCACAGAAGCATTTTTCACAAGAGCCAAAAAATGAGTACAAGCCCAATATCCATCACTGATGAATGGGTAAATAAAATGTGATTTATCCACACAACAGAATACTATTAAGCAATGAAAAGGAATAAAATACTGATAGAGCTACAACATGGTTGAACCTCAAACACATTATTATGAGCCAGTCAGAAAAACCACAATCTTATGATCCCACATATACGAAATGTCCAGAATAGGCAATCCAGGGAGATAGAATGTGGACGAATGGCTGTCTAGGGCTGGGGGAGTTGGGAGGATGGGAATAACTGCCAATGGGTATGGGGTTTCTTTTGGGGATGATGAAAATATTCCGAAGTAAGATTATGGTGCTGGTTGCCCTAATATGATTACACTAAAAGCCGCTGAATTGTATATTTTAAACATGAACAAACATTTTAAATGAGATGATGGTTTATAAATTATATCCCAATGAAAGCTTAAAAAGTTTCATCTATCATGTGCTGCATGAAGTTTTCAGCGCTAGCCAGACAGGGTCTCTTAATCTTGTAAGTCTCTTTTCTTTAAGATCTTTGCATCAGTTCTTCTTTTTGTCATGAATGCCTTCATTCTTTCTACCACAAACTTGCTTCTCTTATCTTCCAAAACAGCTTCAAGTTCCTGTCTCTCAAACATGCCAGGCTTGTTCCTATTTCAGGCATTTGCAACGGTGCTTCCTTCTACTTGCAAAGCTCTCTCCCTTGCGTCTGCAGGACTGCCTCCTTCTCACCACCGAGGTTCAACTAAAAAGAGAGGTCTTAGACTTCCATAGCTTCAGCAGCCCACAGTCACCACCTACCTCTCATTGTATTTGTGTCATGGCAAGTACCTAACAGTAGCTTCTGTCTTGGTTTCCATATTCCCACTTGTATTTGTTTGCTTGCTTGCTAAAGGATTTACTGCGTATCTTCCTCACTAAATCATACGGTCCCTGAGAACGGGAGCTCTGTCATAGCTGTCCCCACCACACCAGGCCTATAATAAGAGACATTGGCCGATGCCTTTAGGGTGAAAGAAGCACAAGATAAGGTCGCTTGCTTCTGCCCTAGTAATAGGATGAAAAAGAATGAAGCCCTTTCCCTCTCAAAAACTCCACCCTCATTCATCCCCACCTCCTCCAAGAAGGAGACAGAATTTCCTTAACAACAATTTTTTGATGCTAAAAACCTCTCCCCGAGAGACTGATTCCAGAAAAATAAATTTCTCTTCACCTAAAGGTGCAGCACCAGCTCAATGAAAATTATTTCAGTAAAACTAGTCTCAAGAAAGATCAATAGGAGGAAGGAGAGAAAAGCAACAAAGACTAGCTTGCACTTCCAATGCAAGGAAAATCAAAGCAGAGTCTGTCCCAGGGGAGTTCAAACAATAGAAACAATAGGTCGAGAAGCCATGCAGCGATTACTCAGACAAAATGAAGATTACTCCAGGAAAATGAAGAAGAGAAGGAAACACAGCTTATTGTGGAGTTTGTCCTGAAATTTACAGCTGACTCTTTGAGAAGAACTGCAAAGCATCTAGCCCTTCAGTATTAAAAGACGGAAGGAAGGAAGAGAAAGGAAAAAAGGAAGAAAAAGATAAGACAAGAAGAAAATGTTTTAAAATAAAAAAGCAAAAGCATTTCCTCACCTAATCTTCTTCTGGATAAAAGAGCTAGTGAGAGAACCAAAACAAAGCAAATGACACCTATTTTCAATTAAAGAAAACTTTACATAAAAGCACATATTTTATTCTATTTCCTGAACTTCTCTTCTGCAAAAAGAACAAAAAGACAGAAAAAGAAGAAAAGAGACAGGGTTAAAGTTACAAATACAAAACCAATCAAATGATGCTGGCTTCCTTTTTAACCTAAGCACAACACAGTCAATCAATAAAACGTCAAAAGGCTTTCACAATTTACCTGTTACACCATGAGAGACATCACATCCAAATAACTTGCTGATATGCAAGCCTCCAGCTAGATTCACAAGAGGAATGAAGACCAAGTTCAGACACAGCAAAGCAACTCACACCACCGCAACCAAGTCTCCAGGTACGAACATTTGAAGACCGGTAACATATCTCAAAGACCACCAAATTATTTAGGAACATCATTCAGGAAGTGTTCTCAGGCTCAAACAAGCGGAGATCAGAGATTACACCTAAGCCTCCTCTTCCCCCTCCTCCGCCGTACCCCCCACAAGTCCCAAGACAGTCAGCCAAGAACAAGTTTAGTATCAGCTTATCATAGGCTCTAGTCTTAGCCTTGCAATTACATCCTGCCCTGGCAGGAAGCTGAACCTGGCAATCAAGATTCCCTCTCATCTCTGTTTTCTATATCTTGCATGCTTGGGGAGGCGGCAGAGCATGTGGTATGACCACATGCAGAGTGAAAGTTTGCAAGACCTGCATTTGAATCCTGATTTTGGCACTTCTCGCATGTGAGCTTGGCAGCTCACTTCACCTCTGAGGGCCTGTTTCTCACTGGTGAACAAGAGCCGGTGATCCCTCTTTAAAGGGTTATGAACATCTAATAATTCCTGGCAGCCAGTAGCTTGCTCAGTAAGTGTTAGTCCCTTTTACACAGTAAAATTATTAGCTAAACAGAAAACCAGCATTCTAACCTGAGAAGGTCTCTTTGATTTGAGAAAAAATACATGCTTTAGTTTACATCATCTGATTGTATTTTGCGGATCATTACAGACTGTTTGTAAATCCTTCTGGAAGAAGGCATGAGATACATCTGATACAAATGTACATTCTTGGAGGAATTGAGGGACCTTGCTATGTGCATAAATTCATAGTCTGCCCTTCTGCGGCGCTGGAAGAAACCATTTTGTCAGGGAACCACTCATGCCTAATTTACCTGATTTGTAATTTCAGAGCTTCATAAAGTGAAGGCACAACTATAATTACCCTTAGTGCTCCCTTTAGGCGGCATAATTTTTGACAAATTCTGATGCTTGGCAACCTAACCTTCTAGCATGTCTGGAATGTCTTGTATGTCTGCTTAGTTATTTGCAAGCTTTCTAAATAGACCTCTACCACTTCACGGCTGGTAAATGTTTCCAGTTACATTTTAGTCCTCTTGTTGGTCTTCTAAGTATGACATATATTCTATGTTTTATGTATGAGTGTTTTGAAGATGAGGGATAATTCTCAGCAACCATCTCTGTATCTTCAGTCTCAGGTGCTCCATTAGGATTCTTAAGAGACTGGATGAAGTCATTATCAAAGCAAGAGCTGTTACTTGAAGAACTGGCAAACTTAAATATTATCTTACAAGCAGCCAACAATGCACATTCTTTTATACACAATCAAAAGCACAAACTCGCACTCACATGCATGACTTTTAGCTTAATTTCCAGTTTGACATTTAGGAAAAGGGAACTGTTGGCCAAATAAACTTGTCAATTTATCACATTAAGAGGGGAGAGTAGAGTACAGTATAAGATCTAATCTTACTGCCTCAAGTATTTGAAAGGTTGAGTCAAGAGTTACAAACTCAAAATGCTGCTAAGAGCCAATAAGGCAGATAACATAAGTGTATAATCAAGGCCATTTGGGAACAATAGGGAGTGGTGGGGCTTGCGGCATGCTGGAAAACCATCCCCCGCCTTAATCATTTTAAAAAATATATTTTGCTAGCCAAACAAAACACATTGTGAGCTGCATTTAGACCAGGTCTGGCTGCTTTGTGAAAATTCCTAGGTACTGGAATGGAAGGTTAGGTACAAAGTAAGGAAACATTTTAAGGTCCCAGAAGTTTGACCACTGTATCCAAGTAGATCTCTCTGGTTCTCTACACCAGCACTCCCTTTATTCGCCCTCCTAGCATTTACAGCCTCTGTAATGAATTTGCCTCTTTATTTGCTGACTTCTTTAGAATTATCTCTCTCTCTCTCTCTCGATTATAAGCTTCACGAAGGCATGGGCTGTGTTTATCTTGGTTACGGTTATCATCAGCACTAGCCAGGGTGAGGGACATAATTGGTTCTCATAAAGACTACTGAATGGATCGAGCAAGGAATATGATACGTTTTGTCATTCTATGCATATCTTGTTCATCTTGGGACCCCAAGCATATAGTAGTACAATAGTAATGATAAGTACTGGGGTGCAGTAGTGGGGTGCAATCATAGCTTGCTACAGCCTCAAACTCTTGGCCTCAAGCGATCCTCTCACCTCAGCCTCTGGAGTACGTGGGACTACAGGTGTAAGCCACTGTACCCAGTTAATTTTTTTAAAGAAATTTGTAGAGACAGGGTCTTGATATGCTGCCCAGGCTGGTCTCGAACTCTTGGCATCAAGTGGTTCCCCCACTTTGGCCTCCCAAAGCAGTGGGATTATAGGCATGAGCCACAGCACACAACCATGATAGTATTTCTTGAATGAAATTATTGGTGATCATGTTCCACCACGAACGGTTAAGCACAGGGAGGTGGTTTATGTTGGGTGGGTCCAGGGCCTAGAAATAGATGTGGTCACTAGGCTGAGGAGATGATTGGGCATGAGATCCAGCTCTGCAAGGAAATTCAGTAAGACAGAAAATAGCAAGTTTTATGAATACTAATAAAGCATGACTAGTAATCTAAGCAAGTTGCTGGCATCAGGGATGTCTGCTGATGGCTAAAAATAGAGAATCCAGAAATGGTCAGTGTTCCCAGATAAAGGTATGTGGTCTGCCTCAAGTAAGCAACTGATAATAGAACTACAATCATGAGAGCCGAAGGCTGAGTTCACACGTGTGGCAAGAGGGGTGGTAGTCAAAGTCACAACAGAGAATAGGTACTAAGAAACAATCAGCTGGCTGCAGTGGCTCATACATGTAATCCCAGTACTTTGGGAGGCCAAGGTGGGTGGATCACCTGAGGTCAGGGGTTTGAGACCAGCCTGACCAAAATGGTGAAACCCTGTCTCTACTAAAAATACAAAAGTTAGCTGGGCATGGTGGCGGGCACCTGTGATCCCAGCTACTTGGGAGGCTGAGACAGGAGAATTGCTTGAACCCGGGAGGCAGAGGTTGCAGTGAGCCAAGATCATGCCATTGCACTCCAGCATGGGCAACAAGAGTGAAACTCCATGCAAAAAAAGAAGGGAAAGGAAAGGAAAGGAAGGCAAGGGAAGGGAGGGGAGGGGAGGGGAGGGGAGGGGGAAAGAGGGAAAGGGAGGGAAAGGGAGGGAAAGGAAAGGAAAACAATCTAGGCACCCAAAATGGGTTTAGCATTCTAAAATTCTAGAAGTGGTTGCAAGGTATAGACTTGGTCTCAGCATCCAGGTTGAAGCTCAAGTCAGGCCCATAGTGTTGGATGGTGTTAAGTTCCCTAACAAATTACAACCCCACTAAGGACACATTGAATGCCAGTTCCTGAGGGAATACACTCCTCTTTACTGTAGAGACAAGAACTCCCAATCCTGCCTTTTGTCTTGAATGACTGTGATAGTAGAATGTTTCATTTCCAGAACAGGAGAACCTGTGTGAGTTAATGCAATTACTTACACTAGCAATCAGGACTTTCTCTACGAAGAACAGAAAGATAATCCAAACCCCCTTTAGAAAGAAAGAGGAATCTGTTGGCTGCATAAATACACCACGGGAAGGCAGGAGGAGAGTTGGTCTTGGAGCTTATGCTCTCTCTCTGCCCCTGGGCTGTGTCACTCTCTATCGCTGGCTTCACTTTCTTCTGAAAAACATGGGCTTTTCCTGTGCAGAATCAACGTAGCTTGGTAGACAAGAGCATGAATTTGGGTCATGTGACACGCTAGGTTTGAATCCCACCTCTGCCCCTTGAACTTGGTTGAATTATTCAACTGTAAAACGGGCATAATTAACGGCACCTCACTCTTAGGTTGTTGTAAGGATTAAGTGAATAAGTATATGTAAGGTACTTAGCATGGTGCCTGGAACATGGAAGGACTCTGTCGTTATTGGTAACAAGCAGCTCTAGCTCATAACCCAAACATTCTGATAGCAGAGGGAAGAGAGGAATTCACCTTGCCAGTCCTACTTAACATCTATAGGAAAGACACTTATTAGCTCAGTCTGCAATGGTGGCACCAAATATGTGAGGTATAGGGTCCTGTATCAAAAGGGGAAGTGTTGAGAGATGAGGCAGAGATGACTCTATCCACCAAAATTTGTGCTCCCCTTCCATATAGAGTTGTCACTCATCCAGGGACTATATTCCCTAGCACTTCTCTTCTCTCTGCATGGGGCAAAGGGCATGTATATGGCTACTGCTTGTTCAGGTCATGGGCAGAATGGAAGTGATGTGTGATTATTCTAAGCTAAAGCTTTTAAGAAAGGTTGTGTTTTCTCCATACCCTTTTTCTGGATGGAGATAATGATGAAGACATTGGTTCTCAATCCTTATTACACAATGAAATCAACTGGAAATATTAACGAAACTAATTCCAGGCTTCATAGTAAATGAGTGGCTCTCAACCAAGGGGCATTTTTGCTCCATGGAGGCATGTGGCAAAGTCAGACGACATTAGTTGTTGTCATAATGTGAATCAAGGAGTCACAAGTATCTCATAAGTAGATGCCAGGAACGTTGCTATGATCATACGCTAAAATCCTGTGACATATGGAAGAGCCCTCCACAACAAAGAATTATCTGGCCCCAAATGTGCTGTGGTTGAAAAACCCTGAAAGAGGCCTGGATGCCTGAATCACTGCATAGAGGGAAGCAGCCTGTCAACCTGGAACACCCACCTTGAAGTCTTATCTTAATGACGAATAAACCTCTACTGTGTTTAGCCATTGAAATTTGGGGCCTGTTTGTTACAGCAGCTAGTGTTACTTTCAGTAACACAAGAAGAAAGAGATGCTAAAGGGACTGTGATGATTTCAACTATGAAATGGACATACAATATATTTTATTGTTGTCTGACTAGGTTGAAATATATATTTAAATTGAGGGCCATCATTTTACCTAAAATTTACTAGTAATTCACTACACAGATTTCGCTAATTAAAACCACTCAAACCAGTATGCAATGATTTTATGGCACAAGAATAGACTATGAGTATATGGTTTGCTTCCTGGACAAAAATCTTTTTGGGTCTGACCTGAATAAGTAGGTTAGTTTATATTTCAAATATTTTTATTTACACTATTTCCTCTGTTTTACTCAGTAAACATTAACTTAATCTTCCATAACATCTAATTAACCATTATTTGTAATGAAGACAAATTAAATTTGTAAAATAGGAGTAGAAAAATGGTTACAGATGGTGGCCTTAGTAAGTATTGTAAAAATGCCAGATGCTCAAATCTGTTTGACTATGCAAGTTATTGCGAATGCTTTGAAATTCATTAATACTGCAATCTTTAGAGGTTTTGTTATTTCAGGAATTTTAGAGAAAGAGTCAATACTCTTAGTGTTTGGGTTCAGGAGGACGCACTTTCTGCTCCAGGAATGACCCAGGACTGGCCAATCAAAACACTGAACCCTCTGGCCATATTGATTGATTTAGAGATGGGCAAGTGACCCAAGCTCATCCAATTAGGGTCAGTCTTGGGACTTGTGCAGAATCTGTCAGCAGACACACGCTCTTTTTTGTTGGTTTAGAGGTACAAGACTATAAGCCATAAGCTGTGGACAATCATCTTTCTTAAGAATGAAGCCAGCATAAAGAAGAGTACAGGTGAAAGATGAATGAGAGAGAGTGAGAGACAGACAGAGAGAGAGAGAGAGAGAGAGAGAGAGACAGAGAGAGTGAGTTTAGGTCCTGATAGATCCTGATGACATCATGAGTGTCCAGGCCAAGTCATACTTAAAGCTTCATTAACTCAAGCCAATAAAGTCCACCTTTATGCTTAAGTCACTATGGGCTATTTGTCACTTTCAATTAATTAATACTTTCAATTAATATAGGTGAGATATGTTGATTGTATCTGACCCCCAAGAGTTACATCTCTATTTGTTATGGTAGGTTATATTTTTATTATCAATTGTTTGCTCTTCTCCCAATAACAGCTTGCTTCCCCATCCACTGCTATGTCACTGGCATTGCCTACCCCGAGGAAGGAGAATACCTCTCCAACCCACTGATGTAAACTCTGACCATCTGACTTGTTTTGGTCAATAGGCTGTGGAAAGAAATGACATATGCTGTATCCAAGCAGAAGCTTTAAGGGCTATCACAAGGTCCTGTCATATTTCCTTTTTTGTTCTCTGCCAAGTAGCTATCCCATCTTAGAATGAATCCCAGAATGGAGAAAACATTTGAAGCAGAGCCTCAGCTGACTTACAGCTAATGAGTACCATGAACAAGAAATAAATTTATTTTGTTATAAACTACTGATTTTTGGGGGGTAGTTATTACTGAAGCATAACCTAGCAAAAGCTGACTAATATACTTGTTATCTTTGTAATGCTTGTCAAAGTTCATAATTGAGTATAAATCTAGAGCACTTATCATGGTGTTTATAATTTATATCCTGCAAGTTACCACAAAATAATTTTGGATGACTGATTGCTTCTCATTTAGTGTTCATGGCCCAGTTACATGCAGTGGTGGTCAAAAATATGGGCTTTGTCTTTGTGGTTTAATGACTGGTAAGTTACTGAACTTATGAGTCTCAATATCCTTCTTATAATAATAATAATAATAATAATAGTAATAATAATAATGTCTTCCCCATGGGATTTTTGTGTATACAGCGTGAAACACAGTGCAGGGGACATGGTAAAACACCCAGGAAACAGCAACTATAAGTTTTACCATTATAGAAGAAAGTGCCCTGATGGAATTTTTTTTAAGACATGGAGTCTTGCTATGGTACCCAGGCTGGAATGCCATGGTTCTTCACAGGTACAGTCATGGTGCATTGCAGTCTCAAACTCCTGAGCTTAAGTGATCCTTCCACCTCAGCATCCTGAGTATCTGGGACCACAGGCACATGCCACCATGTCTGGCTGAACTCTTTTTGATGTTTCCAGAAACAACCCCCCAGTGGGTGGCGGAGTCCAAGGTGAGCCTAGCTAACACTAAGCACCATTCCCTAAGAAATAGCATTCTGGTGAGGCTGCTAAGACGTTACTTTTTAAATTGCATGTATACCATCCAAGGAAGAGTAGCTGGGGAGAATGCTGCCGAGGAAGCTGGATGGGAGCTGAGGGAATATATTGAGAAGTGGGATAGCCATTTTTCCTCTGAATTTCTTTGCATTCTGAAGCTCATTGAAAAGAGAACAATGCCTCCAGAGTTGGACCTCAAGTGAGAACTGAGGAGGACACCAGAATCAAGCTGGTGCTGTTGAACATTTGTCTTCATTTATGAGTAGCATTTGGGCAATTTGTTTTGCTAATGGGCGAAGTTTACATTGATTGAACTTATCATTTAATATTTTTGGAGAAGGCAATAAGGGGATTTTATGACAAGAATATTTTTCAGGACAATTATTTCCTGAATAACAAAGAGTATGCCTTTTGAATGATATGAATGAATTAAAGACTGCATGTGTATGTGCATGAGAGAGAGAGAGAGACAGGAAGAGAAATCTGAAAGGATAAGAATATGAGAATAGTTGTGCGAATACAGCATGCTCTTCAAGGTATTGAGCTTAGAAGTATTTTATGGGAATTGTTGATAGTTTCAGTCTTCCTCTTTTCAACAAGGATTCATCTTTCTCTGTTCAGGTGCTTTGCTATATGAATATACTCATATAAGCTTCATAGCTTAGAACTCTACAACATATAACTGTTAAGAGTTATAAGAGTAAATAAACACTTAGCAGACACTTATTAGTATCTCTTACAGAGGAGAAAACTGAGGCTTACAAGTATTCACTGATTTGCAGACGGGATCACAGGCACTCATTATTCAAAGCTTATATTTATACCCAGGACTTATTCCTTCAATGAGTATTTATTGAATATCTACTGTACACCAGGAGTATTTCCAACTTAATAATATCATCTACTAAATTTCCTACTCTCATGAAGCTTATGCTCTATTTGGGAAGATAACTAAGCAAAAAACAATATAATTTAATATCATGAAAAATAAAACAGGACAGTGTGATATAAGGTGATAGTGGCACATTAGAAAGGATACTTGTTCATAAAAGTCCTTTGTAAAGCAAAGACACTGAGCTGAGACAGAATTGATAGGAAGCATTCCAGATGGGGGAATGGCAAGTGCAAAGTCCTGAGGCAGGAATCGGCTCGGCAGACTTTGCAACAGAAGACAGAAAACTGCTGTGGTGAGAGTGCCCTGAACCCAGGAGAAAAGGGTGTAATTGGGGTCCAAGAGATTATAGACTCTTTTGGGCCACAGTAAAGAGTCTGAATCTTATTCTAAGTGCAGTGGGAAGCCATTTATCTGAGTAGTAGTCAAGAAGTTCCTGCTAAATCCTGTGTGGACAGTGGATTAGGTAGAAGCACAGAGTGCATGAAAAACAACAGCTGAGGAGAAAGGCTGTTGGTTTGGACCATGGTTGTAGGAGAAGAGATATAGAGAAATGGGTGAATTTGGGATATCTTTTGGATGGGAGCTGACAGGAGTTTGCTGTTGGACTAGATGTGAAGGAGAATGATAAAACAGAAAAAAGGACAGCTTCTCAGTTTATGACCAAAGTAATTAAATCGTGAAGCTTTATACTGATGATGCAATCCACATCTCTATAACTCTCCAGTAATCTTTAATTGTGTGTTCTGGTGAGGAATTCTCCCTACTGAAGCGTTATCTTATTATTCTATCAGCAGGGAGTAGGAAGACAGAGAGAGAGAGAGAGATTGATTCTAATAGATTGCATTTGAATTCAGACTCATCTGCTCCAAGCCTTCCGATGTTAATAGCTGTGGCCCGATTATAGGCATTGGCTCGGCCAATGATAGAGTGTGTTTTAGTGTCCAGTCCCTTGGATTTAAAGAAGACAGAGAGTCTAACAATACTGGCCTCTCCGGCCTTCCTGTTGCCCATTGCTGACCTGTGTCTGAAGCCCACTTCCTGGATCTGGCTTCACGGCTTGGCCAAGAAGACTCTGTGTACATGCACTGACAACATGTGATGACAGACTGGGTTCCAGAAGGGGATCTGGACCGTGGTCAAGGACATCTGAACGTCCCCGGAGGCCAGAAGATGACAGCCTGGCCACTTTGGCTTCCTGCCTTCTACAGGCAGAGTAGGCCAAGCCCCAGGACCCAGAGCTGTGGCTGAGCTGGGTCACCACTGTGGTTTGGACAGAGAGCAGGGTGGGGTGCGCTGTCCCCAGGCTGCTCTGGAGTTGGCTTCAGACAAGAGACTAAGGTCAGGCATGTGGTCGAAATCACACGTGTTCCTGGCAGAAATCTCATCAGGACTTATGAAAATAGATTTTATAACGTCAGCTGCACTTGGCAATGATAATTTCCTGGTTGAAGATGCGCGGAGGATCCCTAGGATATATAGTCTTAATGAGGATGGAAATGTGAACTCATTGCACTGAGTGGGTCATCCTTGGTAAAGCCTCCTATTTGGGCATAGAGGAGAGTTTCAGTGAGTCAGGATGCTGGCTGATGGTTCAAGTGAAGAGAATTAATGAAGAAACTACTTGCAGAGGTGTAGGCTGGGCCAAGGGAATTAAGAAGGAATGGGAGCCACCTAAAAGGCTAGCAACAAGGGCAAGCAGGTACTACCCGTGGGCCTCAAGGGCACAAAGTGAGGGCACGTAGTTACCTGAGCCTGGTAAGAACTGGAACCACAGAGAAGGCTACCCCACTCCCCAAGCCAGGGCTGGAGTCACACAGAGGGAAGCAATGACTGCCACAGAAGTCGCCCAGAAGTGGGAGAGAGAAAGGAAGCAAAACACACGCTCTCTTTCCTGTCATCTCCCACAGGGGAGGGAGGATGTAGAAAAGGGAAGAGGATGAATCAGGAAGCACAAATGAAGAATCCCCAGGACAAGCGGGAAAGTCATGCTCTCCACATCACAGCATTAGCATTGTCTCTAAACGTGTCTACGCACACACATATACACACACTCCTCCTACCAAAAAAGAAGGCCAACTTTGTATTTTTAAAATATTATCCTGGAAGCAGTGTGGTGTAGTTTAAAACACAATTCTATGTTTGGTGATATATCCTATCAGTAAAAAAATTTAAAAATCAGGCAATCCAAAATTTGCATATTTACTAATGTATAAATTGTATATGGCAAGCTTGTCCAACCTGTGGCCCAGGATGGCTTTGAATGCAGCCCAATACAAATTTGTAAACTTTCCTAAAACACTATAAGGTTTATGCATGGACCTTTTTTTTTTTTTCTAGCTCATCAGCTATCCTTAGCGTTAGTATATTTTATGTGTGGCCCAAGACAATTCTTCCAGTGTGGCTCAGGGAAGCCAAAGATTAGACACCCCTGGTATATGGCATATATGTATTACCATATTAATATACAGTGTACAGTATAACACACTAGGTAAGGGCATGAATTCTGTAGCTCAGCTTCTTCATAGGGTGGCTGTAAGAATTAAATGAACATGTGCAGAGGCCTTAGGACAGTGCCTGCCTGACATGAGGCAAGCAGAATATGTGGTACATTATAGTATAAAACACAGCCCAACAGAGAAGCTTTATAAGGCTGAGGTAATATCATACTGAATGGGCAAAAACTGGAAGCATTCCCTTTGAAAACTGGCACAAGACAGGGATGCCCTCTCTCACCACTCCTATTCAACGTAGTGTTGGAAGTTCTGGCCAGGGAAACCAGGCAGGAGAAAGAAATAAAGGGTATTCAATTAGGAAAAGAGGAAGTCAAATTGTCCCTGTTTGCAGATGACATGATTGTATATCTAGAAAACCCCATCGTCTCAGCCCAAAATCTCCTTAAGCTGATAAGCAACTTCAGCAAAGTCTCAGGATACAAAATCAACATGCAAAAATCACAAGCATTCTTATACACCAAAAACAGACAAACAGAGAGCCAAATCATGAGTGAATTCCCATTCACAATTGCTTCAAAGAGAATAAAATACCTAGGAATCCAACTTACAAGGGATATGAAGGACCTCTTCAAGGAGAACTACAAACCACTGCTCAATGAAATAAAAGAAGGCACAAACAAATGGAAGAACATTCCATGCTCACGGGTAGGAAGAATCAATATTGTGAAAATGGCCATACTGCCCAAGGTAATTTATAGATTCAATGCCATCCCCATCAAGCTACCAATGACTTTCTTCACAGAATTGGAAAAAACTACTTTAAAGTTCATATGGAACCAAAAAAGAGCCCGCATCGCCAAGTCAATCCTAAGCCAAAAGAACAAAGCTGGAGGCATCATGCTACCTGACTTCAAACTATACTACAAGGCTACAGTAACCACAACAGCATAGTAGTGGTACCAAAACAGAGATAGACCAATGGAACAGAACAGAGCCCTCAGAAATAATATCACACATCTACAGCCATCTGATCTTTGACAAATCTGACAAAAACAAGAAATGGGGAAAGGATTCCCTATTTAATAAATGGTGCTGGGAAAACTGGCTAGCCATATGTAGAAAGCTGAAACTGGATCCTTTCCTTACACCTTATACAAAAATTAATTCAAGATGGATTAAAGACTTAAATGTTAGACCTAAAACCATAAAAACCCTGGAAGAAAACCTAGGCAATACCATTCAGGACATAGGCATGGGCAAGGACTTCATGTCTAAAACACCAAAAGCAATGGCAACAAAAGTCAAAATTGACAAATGGGATCTAATTAAACTAAAAAGCTTCTGCACAGCAAAAGAAACTACCATCAGAGTGAACAGGCAACCTACAGAATGGGAGAAAATTTTTGCAATCTACTCATCTGACAAAGGGCTAATATCCAGAATCTACAAAGAACTCAAACAAATTTACAAGAAACAAACAAACAACCCCATCAAAAAGTGGGAGAAAGATGTGAACAGACACTTCTCAAAAGAAGACAGTTATGCAGCCAATGGACACATGAAAAAATGCTCAGCATCCCTGGCCATCAGACAAATGCAAATCAAAACCACAATGAGATACCATCACATACCAGTTAGAATAGCCATCATTAAAAAGTCAGGAAACAACAGGTGCTGGAGAGGATGTGGAGAAATAGGAACATTTTTACACTGTTGGTGGGACTGTGAACTAGGTCAACCATTGTGGAAGACAGTGTGGCAATTCCTCAAGGATCTAGAACTAGAAATACCATTTGACAGGCCAGGCGCAGTGGCTCACGCTTGTAATCCCAGCACTTTGGGAGGCCGAAGTGGGCAGATCACAAGGTCAGGAGATCAAGACTACAGTGAAACCCCGTCTCTACGAAAAATACAAAAAATTAGCCGGGCGTGGTGGCGGGCGCCTGTAGTCCCAGCTACTCGGAGGCTGAGGCAAGAGAATGGCGTGAACCTGGGAGGTGGAGCTTGCAGTGAGCCGAGATTGTGCCACTGCACTCCAGCCTGGGCAACAGAGCGAGACTCCGTCTCAAAAAAAAAAAAAAAAAAAAAAAAAGAAATACCATTTGACCCAGCCATCCCATTACTGGGTATATACCCAAAGGATTATAAATCATGCTGTTATAAAGACACATGCACACGTATGTTTATTGAGGCACTATTCACAATAGCAAAGACTTGGAACCAACCCAAATGTCCATCAATGATAGACTGGATTAAGAGAATGTGGCACATATACACCATGGAATACTATGCAGCCATAAAAAAGGATGAGTTCATGTCCATTGTAAGGACATGGATGAAGCTGGAAACCATCATTCTCAGCAAACTATCACAAGGACAAAAAACCAAACACCACATGTTCTCACTCATAGGAGGGAATTGAACAATGAGAACACTTGGTCACAGGAAGGGGAACACCACACACTGGGGCCTGTTGTGGGGTGGGGGGAGTGGGGAGGGATAGCATTAGGAGATATACCTAATGTAAATGACGAGTTAATGGGTGCAGCACACTAACATGGCACATGTATACATATGTAACAAACCTGCACATTGTGCACACGTACCCTAGAACTTAAAGTATAATAAAAACAAATAGGGACATCAACTTTGAATATGCTTCTCCATGCCCCATCATGCATGCTTCCATCAGGGTATATACTTCCCACTTTGGAGATCACCAGCTAAACAGTTAGTATTTGCTACCGGGCAGACCATCCCACTGCACTACCTTGAGTAAATTCACCCATTGCAGCCTCACTGTCCTCATCTGTAAAATGATAACAGTTACTAGTATCCTGGTTGTTGGAGGACTAAATGCACTACATCCAGTCAAACACTTAGCCCAGCACATTAGCACTCAATACGATGTTACATGTGATTATTGTCATAAAAGGAATGGTCATTGTATTAAAATCAGCAAAGAGAAAAAAACAAAAATTGTCCATACTCCTACAGGATCACAGAAAATCACTGTAAAATAATATTGGCATATGCTTTTTTGAGACCCTCTTGTAAAGCTTATACACACACATATTTTGCATAATTGGATCATACTGTATGTTCTGTGGTGGGTCTCTTTTTAATGGCTATAAAGTATAACATCTTATAGGCTCAAAATAATTTATTTACCCAACCCTACTGTTGGTCATTTATGTTTTTTCCATTTTTTTTTTCATTTTGAGTAATCCCGGGATGAATAATTTTTTTAACAGCTTCGTTGGGATATAGTTTACACCTCATAAAATTAACCCACTTAAAGTGTACAATTCAATGGTTTTTAGTGTATTCAGAGTTGTGCAACCATCACCACAAGCTAAGTTTTGAACATTTTTGTCATTCCCAAAAGAAACCTATACCAGGTGTAGTCATCCCCAAACCACCCCTCCCAGACCCGGGCAACCTCCAATGTACATGATGTTTCTGTAGATTTGCCTATTCTGGGCATTTCATATAAATGGGATCACAAAATATGTGGTCTTTTGTGCCTGGCCTCTTTCAGTTAATGTTTGTGAGGCTCATCCACGTTATAGATCTACCAATACTTCCTTCCTTTTTATTGCTGAATATTCCATGGAACAGATATACCACCTTTTATTTATCCATTCATTAGTAATAGATATTTGGGTTGTTTCCAAGATGAACAATCTTATAGGTTAATCTTCGCACACATCTTAGTTGGTTCCTTTGAATATATTCCTAGACATGAAAATGGTAGGTCAAAGATGATACGCATAATTTCTAAACTTTTGAATATTAGACACTTTTAATTAAAGCTTTATTTCTCACTTGAGCACACTGCTTACTTTCTCATTTGAAGGGTCACTGCTCTTCATCCTATCAACTACAAAACTTTTCTACTCTGTTCCTTATGATGCCTGGAGATATTTGCAATTTTTAATCTTCTAAAGCAACATCCCCCATTCTATCCTCTTTTGGATATCAGAGACTCTGATGGACAATGACACTCCTCAAGGAAACAAATAGTGGCCAGCACAGTGGCTTATGCCTATAATCCCAGCACTTTGAGAGGCTGAGACCAGAGGATTGCTTGAAGCCTGGAGTTAGAGACCAGCATGGGCAAGATAACAAGACCCCATCTCTACAAAAAATTAAAAATAAAAAAATAAGCTGGGCACGGTAGCACATGCCTGTAGTCCCAACTACTCAGGAGGTTGTGGCAGGAGGATCACTTGAGCCCAGGAGTTCGACGTTACAGTGAGCTATGATTGCACCACTGCCATCCAGTCTGGGTGACAGAGCAAGACCCTATCTCAAAAACAAAAACCAAAAAACTGAAAAGAAAAAACAAAACAAAAAAAAGGAAATAAACAGTAATTACTTGTATCATTCTTTACCATTTTCAACTGGAAGCCCCCTGGAGTGTGACATTAGTGCAAATCAGCTTGTAAGACTTGTAAGTGGCAGACAGTCTCTTTAAAGCGTCTCACTTGGTCCTTGTAAGTAGGTGTTTCTACTATCAACCTCTTGAAAGTGGTTAATATCCAGAAAAATAATTTCTTATGCAGTGAAATTTTGACCCAAGGTTTCATAGCACCTAAGAAGCCAAGTATCATTAGGCTCATAATCTTATTTGCAACACGTTACAGATAAACTGACTTTCTCCTTCTTAAGAATTTGAAGGAAGTGAAAATTTGTTTTCTACATGCTGTGGATTTTAATCCAACATAGCTGTTAAACTCCTGGGGCGGCCTCCTAGGTGAAATCTACTCACACATTTTCTTTATTATATGAAAGGACCATGTGGGAAAGGCAGCTGGTGGGTAAACACCAGGCTTAAGCCTTAGTCAGTGTGAATCCTGGATAATGTTTACAAATAGAATGGTCTCTGCAGCAACCAACTAACAGTAGATAAGAGAGCTGCCTCATTTACAGCTGCGTTTAATCTTTCCAAAGCCTGAAAAATATTCGCTGAACGCTGGTGAATAGGATGGCTTATCGTGCCCTCACCTTCACCCCTGGACACGCTTCCTCCACTGACCTTTCTGGTCACAAGCAACAAAGGTGGTTAAAAATACTCCATTCTTTGTACAAAGACCATCCACTGCAGCCCCAAGGCCCTTAATGTTATTATCCGTGGTGCTGATGGATTGGCCCTGATCTTCACCCTACTTCCTCTTCGGAACAACACGCATTTATGTTGAGAAGACAGTCTGGCGGGGACTCATTAAGTGTGGGAATTCTCTTACATGTCAATTAGGGGAGGCATTTTACATAGGATATCCAATTTCAACATAACAACCACCCACAAAGTAGGTGCTATTATGCCCATTCTAAGGATGAGAAAGTGGAGGCGTAGTTGTGCTGTGCATCCTGGAACCCAAGTGTAAAAAAAAAATCGTATTAAATACAGACTTCTTATGAATGTACTTAGGAAGTGTATTAATTCCTCAGAGTAAATAAAGGCAACTCTACTGCTAAATTCTTTCTTTTTTTTTTTCTTTTTGAGACAGGATCTCGTTTTGCCACCCAGGCTGGAGTGTGCTGGCAACATCGTTGCTCACTGCAACCTCGACCTCCCTCACTCAAGCAATCCTCCTGCCTCAGCCTCCTGAGTCTGGGACTATAGGTGGAGGCCACCACACCCAGCTACAGCTAATTTTTTGGGGAGAGGGGGTAGAGATGGGGTCTCACTATGTTTCCCAGGCTCATCTTGAACTCCTGGACTCAAGCAATTCTCCTGCCTTGGCGTCCTAATGTGCTGAGATTACAGGGGTGAGCCACAGTACCTGTCATCCTACTGTTAAATTCCTGCCTCTCAGCTGGAGACAGTGCACACTGCAGGGACCATTTATTTTAATATAAATGCTGCCGTGCTGTACCTTCCAAGGTGTTAATTTCAGAGAAAATGTCCCACCAAAAATGGGGTGGGTCATATGATCAATAAATTTTGTTAAATTAAATTATACAGGATTCTTGACTGTGGACCTTCATAGAGACTTTAATATAGGGATGTGTATTGTGAAGCCCCAAGATGGGTGAAGAATCAATACTGTTTCTGTGGAACACCAATTAGCCTTTAATGGAGCTGTTTTTTGTGACACACACAAGCAGAATGAACTTCCTAATGGCGATTCACGTTTGGTTTGATTTTTAAATAGGCAGTATATACAGACAGTAAATTTTGAGTATCCAGAGTTACTCAGTGAAAAGTTCATCTCCTTTTAACCTTTGCCTCTAAAATTCTCTGTTAAGAAACAACTATTGATTTCAAGTTCTAAGATATTTTAGGCATATGCAACCATGCATGCACATGTGTATGTGTGTATATGTGTAAGTTTGTGTGTGTGTGTGTTTCAATTTTGAGTCACAGTATATATATTGTTCTGTACTTTGTATTTTTCCTTAATAGATGTGAGAAATCAGTCCACATCCATATATATAAGGCTGTGTCTTTTTTTTAATACCTACATAGTATTTTACGGTATAGATGTGTTAAATATGTTTAACCAGTACCATATTGATGAACGTTTAGAACATTTCTAATCTTTTACTGCTACAAATAGTGCTGTAGTGGGTACCCTTGTACATTTTTCTTTGCACCATGGTGTTTCTTGTATCAGATTTTTATTTTTAGAAAGGGGTATCATAATATAATATGATTCTGTGAAGTCAAAAATAGCCCAGGTTTGCAGCCTTCTGATAGTCTGGCTTGATCCAGAGATAGAAGAATTTAGAGTTTACAGAACTAAGCCCTAAAAAAAAATTATCAGAGCTTGTTTAAAATAGAGGGAAAAATAGGTTATTTTTTTCAGAGGTAAGAAAAATTAAGGTTTTTAAAAAATCTTATTTCTTTTAGCGGTAAAGAGGTTTCGGGTTATACGCATGTTCCTACGCATGGCCATATGGAACTTAAGGCATGAAATCTCTAAGAACAGGGATTTCCCACATGGCTAACCTTTGATTCTTAACTGAAAAAGTAACTGCTTTATTCACCCTGGTTCAGAAGCAATAGTTTTGTTCAGAAGCAATAGTTTTGCTTCCGTGCTATCTTGCACTGCATTTAGTTTCTGCCAAATAGTATTTCATTGACTCTAAAACACTAAAAGTTGTTCTTTCTCCTGAACATATTTCTCCCTCTTCTTTTTGTTTTCTGAATGGCAAAGTAATATAATAAAGGGTAACCTTTTATGTAAGAAAAAAATAAAACTTTTATTTTATTAAATGAGGTTAATGTCTAGTTGGAATTCAACAACAGAACTTGATAGAAAGAAGTGCTCCCATATTTTGTTCAACAGCTTTACTGATGATGTCTTCCACTTTTTAAAAAATCAATTTTATCAACAGGGTTCAATCGCAGAACAGGCTGGGAAAATTTCCTTGAAGACAAATTACTGTTGGGACAAATTACGTGGCTTCCAACGTGGTTGCTCCAGCTATTATTTCGTTATTTCCTAGTCAATGAGAATAGGGGAAGGGAGAAAGAAAGCATCCTCTTATCCCAAACTTAGATATATGAACACAGCTGACTACAAAGTAGGCTAGGGAAAGTAGTCTCTAATTGGGCATCCACCTGCCCAGATAAAACTTGGAGGAATATTCTATCATTAAAAGGATAAAAGGTAAGCAACCAATGGGCCAAAGAAGAAACCACAAGGGAAATTTAAAAATATCAGGTGATTTAAGAATATTTTGCATCATCTGGTCCTTGTTTGGGACAGTACAGAGCAACATATTATAGCCACCATTCGTCATAACGTGCCATCACTCTGGGTCAGGCACAACAACCTATGAGGTGGATCCTTCCAACAACCTATAAGGTGGGTACTGCTGTTATCTCCAGTTCATAGACAAGGAATCTAGGGCACAGGACAATCTCAAGACCACACAGCTAGAACGTCCTAGAGCTAGAATTTGAACGCATTGTTTTAAAACCTTGTTTTAAAACCTTATTCTCTAGACCAGGTCTTGAATTCTTTTAAAACCAAATACATGTAATCACCTGTTGAGAGCAGAAGTTTTGTCTCTGCTCCCATCTAGCTATGTCAAGTGATACATGGATGATCTCCACTGTTCACAGGCTTCTGCAACAGTGGGGTTTGTTCTAAATTTGAGCAGCCCTGCTCCAGAATGACAGCTCTCCAGGCCAGATGGTGAAGCAAGCTCTATGACACAGGTGACAGTTTCAAGGAATGAGAGATTCTGACCATTTTATTACCTCCCCATGGGACAGAAGCGATCGCTTACAGTGCCATCTAACTCTACGTCTTCACTTGAGGCCAGTTGAACGGGCAAGTCCCTTGCCAAATTCCAACAGAAACATTCATCAGAATTTTCCCTTAGGAATTTTTGCAAAAACTAGCTGTTCCCTCCCACTATGTTGTAATATGTAGAAATGGTCATCTAGTTAGGGGTACACAGAATCAAGTATGACAAGTTATCAATTTCCCCTTTTTCAAGGTGCTGGAAGTGAGTCATTAAGTAAATCTTGACTATCAGGCTGTCTTCAGACCTCTAAAGAAGCATTTGATGAAAGAGTTCTCAGAAACGTGGGTCTAAATTTGATTCTAGTCCTGAGGACATCTGGTCAATTGCATTTGTCTTCTGCAACTGTAAAAACTCATTACTGCTGGAAAATCTCAGAAACCTTGTAGAGTCATATGTCATTTTATTGCACTTCACAGATATTAATTTTTTGTTTTGTTGTGTTTTTTACAAACTGAAGGTTTATGGCAACCCTATATCAAGCAAATCTGTTGGTGCCATTTTTCCAACAGCATGTACTCACTTTATGTCACTGGGTCATATTTTAGTAATTTTACTAAAATTTTAGTAAAATTTGATACTAAAGCGAGTATCAAATATTGCAATCAAGCAAGTCACATGATTTTTTGATTTCCCAGTGCATATAAAGGTTCTGTTTACACTATACTCTGTAATACAGATTTATGCTATGGAGTATAAACAGAGCTTCTATATGCACTGGGAAATTAAAAAATCATGTGACATGCTTGATTGCAATATTTGATACTCACTTTATTGAGGTGGTCTGGAACCAAACCTGCAATATCTACAAGGTAGACATTGTACCTCCCAAGGTCTCTGTTTCCCCCCGAATATTCATCCAGAACAATTTTGTCTACTTTAAGAGAGGGTTCTGGGATTAAATTACACAATCCCTATAGAATTCTTAGTATATAGTAAACTGATAGTAATAATAGCTATTTTTGTTATTAGCTCAAACTCCACAAAAAATCAGAGAGATGACAATATTATAACATAAAACAATAGTGTCAGAAGCAGTAGCCAAATAAAGATGAAAAATTAAGTCAGTCCAGAAGTCTATACAAAAACTACTAAGCAATTTATCTTATGGTGATGATTCATAGATGTTTTATTGTTCTCCTTGATAATGAATTGCCTTTGTATTACTTTTATTATCGGACAAAACAATAAAGCAGTTTCCACTTGGGGAGAAAGAACTTAGATGAAGTTTGGGTGTTTTTGAAATTATAAATCAAGGGTAAAACCAATTCAACTTACAAATTCTCAGTTTTCATATACTCTCCAAGGAAAGGAGCCCAGCCCATGAGTATACTTGTAGATCAAAATTTACACATGTAGGGCTACAGAGCTCTAAGAGGCCAGGCAACAAGCAAGCCAAAGGTGTTGATGACCACAGCAGGCAGGCTCACACTTACTAATACTACTTGCAGCCCTAAATTCCCATGCACTACTCTATAATTTCCAGACCACCCACATTTACACTAACAAGCCCACATACAGGGCACAACAAGCATTCTCATGCAGTTCTGTCATCATGCCCAGTTTTCATGCCTGACCTTTTCTCATACTTCAGAACATTCTGACACTTCCTCTCTGCCTAACTTCAAAGCAGTGAGCAGGGGAGAATAATTTACATTCTTATAGTTGACCAATAAATCTAACCATTTTTTCCTTGCAGACCAGTAGAGCATTTTATTTACATGTGGGGTCATTTATAAATAGAGTACTTTATTAAGTTCATAAAGATATATCAGAACAAACACCATTTTTCCAAGTACGTTTAATGAATTCTTGGGGTTAAGATTTTGTTGAGATTAGATATTTCGACCTAATCAACTGCCATAGGGACATTAAATTTTATCAAATACAGATCTTCAGGTTCATGGTCCCAGTAGTTGTATAAGCATCACTGCAGAATCTATTTATTTTGCATTTCATTTTTTTCCCTAAGGCAAATCCTCTTTAAAACCATGTTGGATAATATTTTTAAAAATCTTTTTAAACTGAAAAAAAAATTTATAATTTTTTTAATGTTCAGGTTGCCTTTGTTTAAATTGTGCCAGCCACTGTGCCAGGCCCTGAGGATACCTAGGCAAAACACACATAGTCCCTGCCTACATGGAGCTTAGAGTACAGAGGGGAAGCAGCAAGAAGAATATCATGCCTATATAATCACACATGCCTGTATAATTAAAAACACAGGATGCAGTGGGCACATGTGGTGGCCATGGAAACACAACTCTCCAACTGCAGGGAGCATACCTGACTGACAGCCCCAGCTGTTGCTCCTCTAGATCCTTCAGGCCACCCCCAGCCAATGGCTCCCATTCCTATCAGAGGCAGAACTTGTCTAACGTGCATCTCGGGCTAAGAACACCCCACTGGCATCACTGAAGTGTTCTTAGAGTGAGTACAGTCTGAGACTCTTCCTATCCACTCCTTCTTCCTTCCCTTTCTCCTTTCTCAAGGATCAGACCTGCATTTGTGGTCTGAAGGTTCTCCCTGCCTGTTCTTACCCCTGCACTGTATCCTGCACAGGTGTTTTCCCTCGTTAAGTCCCTTGGATATCTCATCCACTTTTGGCATCTGCTTCTCAGGGGACCTGTACTATATACAACATAGAAGACAGAAGTACAACCTAGTCTGAGGAATCAGCGAAGACATCTTGGAGGGGGCAATAAATGACTTGAGATGAGGACAAGCAGAAAGCAATGATGCTAAGAGGAGGAAATAAACATTCCCCATACAGAAATTAGCATGTCACAGGACAAAAGAATAAAGAAGAGAGCTTTATGTTCTTTGCCTAGAATACAAAGCAAGAGAGAGAAGAAGCTGCAGAGGTAAGCAAGGACCAGATAAAAAGAAGAGAAACAAGAAAAGCATCTACTCTGGCTCACCACAGTGAGGCACTGCACGGTCCTGGAGTTAAGACGAAAAACCCTACACACATAGACTTGGGCCCTACTTAATACTTTCATAATAATTTATTTACTTAGTTTTAATATCTTAATAAGGAAGGCAAACAAAGAAGAAAGCCAACACTGCATAATTTATTGGGTCAATGTAGCACTTTTGGTAAAGCTAAAATATTCATACAGTACAGGCTAAGCTACTATAACAAAGAGACCCTCAAAATACAATGGCTTAATTGAGATAAATCTGTATTTTTTTTTCACGTAATGGTCTAAAGAGAAGCAGAGAATCTAGGGAAGGTGGATAGTTCTGCTCTATAGAGTTACCCAGGGATCCATGATGATGGGTGAGCTCTGCCATCTTTCAAACATGGCTTCCAACGTGGTTGCTCCAGATATTATTATTTCCTCATTTCCTAGTCAATGAGAATAGGGGAGGGGAGAAAGAGGATCCTACTGGCCCAAATTTAGACACAGGAACACAGCTGATTGCAAAGTAAGCTAGGGAAAGTAGTCTCTGACTGTGCATCCACCTGCCCAAATAAAACTTGGAGGAATGTTCTATCATTAAAAGGATAAAAGGTAAGCAACCAATGGGTCAAAAAAGAAATCACAAGGGAAATTTAAAAATATACTGAGACAAGTGAAAATCAAAATATTACATACCAAAATTTATGACATGCAGTGAAAGCAGTCATAAGAGAGTTTGTAGCTGTAAATGCATATATTAAAAAAGAAGAATGATCTCACATCAACAACCTAACTTTATAACTCAAAGAACTAGGAAAATAAGAACTAATTAAATGCAAAGCTAAAAAAAGGAAGGAAATAATAAAGATTAGAGCAGAGATAAACAAAATAGAGAGTAGAAAATTTATAGAAAAAAAGTCAATGAAACTGAGTTAATATTTTGAAACAAATCAACAAATTTGATAAGCTCTTAGATGAACTAAGAAAAAAAGATAAGATTCAAAAAACTAGAATTAGAAAGGAAAGAGATGTTAGAAGCAATGTCATAGAAATAAAAGGGATTATAAGAGAATACAATGAACAATTGTATACCAACAGATTGGATAATGTAGAAGAAATATAAGAATTCCTAGAAACACACAACGTATCAAGACTGAATCATGAAGAAATACAAAATCTGAACAGACACGTAACTAATAAGCAGATTGAATCAGTAATCTAAAACCTCTCAACAAAGAAAAGCCCAGGACCAGATGGCTTCACTGGAGAATTCTGCCAAACATTTGAAAAAGAATAACACCAATCCTCCCCAAACTCTTGCAAAAACATTGAAGAGCAGTAAACACATCCAAACTTATTTTATGAGGCCAGCATTACCTTAATACCAAAGGCAGACAAAGATGCTACAAGAAAACTACTGACCAATATCCCTAAAAAATAATGATGTAAAAACTTCAACAAAATCCTAGCAAACAGAATTCAACAGTGTACTAAAAGGAATATATAGGGCAACCAAGTGAGATTTATTTCTGGAATACAAAGGTAGTTCAACATGCAAAAATCAATCAATTTACAAATTACTACTGTAATTTATATTACATTAAGAGAATAAAGGACAAAAACCACAGAATCAACTCAATCAATACAGAAAAAGTATATGAAAAGATTAAACACCTTTTATGATAAAAATACTCAACAAATTAGAAATAAAAGGAAACTACTTCAACATAATTAAGGCCATATATGAAAAATCCACAGCTAACATAATACTCAGTGGTGAAAGATAAAGCATTTCCTCTAAGATCAGGAACAAAACAAGGATCCCAGCTTTGCCATTTCTTTTCAACATAGTATTGAAAGTCCAAGCCAGAGCAATTAGGCAAGAAAAAGAAATAAAAGGCATCCAAATTGGAAAGGAGGAAGTAAAATGATCTCTGATCACAGATGACAAACCTTATATGTAGATAAACCTAAAGATTCCACCAAATAATCTGTTAGAATTAATGAACAACTTCATCAAGATTGCAGGATACAAAATCAATATAAGAAATCAGTTGCATTTCTACACACTTATAATGAACAATTTGAAAAGGAAATTAGGGGAACAATTCCATTTACCACAGCATGAAAAAGAATAAAATATTTAAGAATAAGCTAACCAAGGAGGTGAAAGAGTTGTACACTGAGAACTACAAAACATTGCTGAAAAAAATAAAGAAATAGGCCAAGTTCAGTGGCTCACGCCTGTAATCCCAACACTTCGGGAGGCCAAGGCGGGTAGAATACTTGAGATCAAGATTTCAAGACCAACCTGGCCAACGGGGTGAAAGCCTGTCTCTACTAAAAATACAAAACTTAGCCAGGCATGGTGGTGGGCACCTGTTTTCCCAGCTACTCAGGAGGCTGAGGCAGGAGAATCGCTTAAACCTGGGAGACAGAGGTTACAGTGAGCCGAGATCATGCCATTGCATTCCAGCTTGGGTGACAGAGCAAGACTCCACCTCAAATAAATAAATAAATAAATAAATATTAATAAATAAATAAATGGAAAGACATTCTGTGTTCATGAATTGAAAAACTTAATACTGTTAGGATGTCCGTGTTACCCAAAGTGATCTACAGATTCAAAACAATCCCTGTCAAAATCCCAATGGCATTTTTTGAAGAAATAGAAAAATCCATCCTAAAATTCCTATGGATTCTCAAGGGACCCTGAATAGTCACAATACTTTTGAAAAAAATGAACAAAGTTGGAAGACTCATACTTCCTGATTTAAAAACATATTACAAAACTGCAAGAATCAAAGCTATGTGTTACTGGCATAAAGACATACAAATAGACCAATGGGATAGAGTAGAGGTCCCAGAAACAAATATTCACATATACAGTCAAAGGATTTTCAACAAGGAGGCTAAATCACTCAATGGGGAAAGGTGTCTTACATGGCAGGAACAGGAGCAAGAGAGAGTTGGGTGAGGTAGGGGGTGCAACACACTTTTAAACAGATAGATCTCTCAAGAACTCACTATCACAAGAACAGGACCAAGGAGATGGTGCTAACCATTCATGAGACATCCACTCCCATGATCAAATCACCTTCCACCAGGTCCCACCTCCCACACTGGGGATTACAATTCCACATGAGATTTGGATGGGGACACAGATTCAAACCATATCACCAAACTAAAGGAATGAGAAGTCATGCTCCACCTTCTTAAGACTGCAGTATCTTCCATTATTTTGAAGTCTTTTGCATGGGAAATTTGTCTATTCTCCCCAATTTATTTACATACTTGGTCTTTCATTTGTATCAGTATCGACTCATGGGTATTTTATTCTTTGGGTTATAATTCAATACTATTTTATTTACTTTCTTGCTTAAACTGTTGCAGCTTTGGCCATGGAGATCTTTTTCATTAGGCTCCTGTGTTCCTTTGATGTATTCCCATCATTGTGGCCAAAAATAATTTTAAAAATATTAAAAATATAATGAAGAAATAGATATAGAATATGTATCTAAAGATTTATTTAATTAATAAAGAAACCAGAAGGATGATAGAGTTCAAAGGAAAACAGAAGAAACTGATGCATATATAGTTTCTAAATGGAAAATATAATGCCGAAATAAGATTGCTAAATTAGAAACAATGCTGGTTAATGTCATACACTGCATTACTGCATTAAACTTATAACTTTTGGGGTTAACGTCGCTCATGAACAAAATAATTTGCATCTATGGGTAAGCAGAATAACTGCCCCCAAAAGATAGCCATGTCTTGGCCGGATGCAGTGGCTCATGCTTGTTCTTTGTGAGGCTGACGCAGGAGGATCATTGGGGCTAGGAGTTCAAGATCAGCCTGGGCAACAAAGAGAGACTCCATCTCTAAAAAAAATTTAAAAAATTAGCCAGGTGTGGTGGTGCATGCCTGTAGTCCCAACTACTCAGGAGAGTGAGGCAGGAAGATTGCTTCAACCCAGGGGTTTGAGGCTGTGGTGAGCAATGATGGCATTCCTGCACTCTAGGGTGGGCAACAGAGCAACACCCTATCTCTATAATAATAATAATAATAATAATAAAATAATAATAAAGATTTCCATGACTTAATTCTGGAAACTGCAGATATATCATTTACGTGACAAAAGAGGTTTTATTGCAGATGTGATGCAGTTAAGGATCTTAAGATGGGGATATTATTTAGGTAAGCCCAATGTAATAATAAGAATCCTAATAAGAGAAAGGAGGCAAGAGGGTCAAAGTCAAAAAGAGATTGGAAGATGTTATACTGCAACTTTGAAAATGCAGAAAGGAGCCCAAAGCCAAGGAATATAGGCAGTTCCTAGAAAGTAAAAAACACAAAGGAACAGGTTTTCCCCCTGGAACTTCCAGAAGGAATGCAACCCTGCCAACATCTTGATTTTAGCCCAGTGAAACCCGGCAAGGACTTCTGAGCTACAGAGCTGTAATGCAATAAATTTGTGCTTGTATTAAACCATTAAACTTGTGGTAATTTGTCACGGCAGCAATAGGAAACTAATGCAATCTCTACCACAGAGAAGTCATTGGATCTTATCAGTTTTCTTTGAGTCAACATTTAACACTATAGAAGCTGGTCTCTAAGCAATAATTAATCATCAGTCAAACGAAGTTATTATTCCCTAGAGAGCTGGAAAACTGCTGAGTGGGCTTTGATGGAACAGAGCTCTAATAGTGTGTTGAACAGTCATCTTTTTGCTGTACTCCCAAATTTTAGATAATCTTTCTTAACAACTCTTTGCTGTGCCCATATTTCTCTCAGAAGCATTCACATATTTCCATACCTCTCCTCCCTCTGGAGGGTAGCATTGTTACTGCACATTAACCCATTATTTGGGGGCCTTTGATAGCTTTGGACTCTTTACACACGAGGCCTTTGAAAAGGCAGTATCTTAAGGATGAGATTTAATGGTCAGACAATTTACCTTGCCTTTGGAAGGATTCAGGTCATATCTCTGATACTAATGCTACTTTCTGTTAAACATTTTTTAAAAATCCATTGACACCAAAGTTTATACATTAACTGACATTGTTCCTGAAGCCAAAATCTGTAAATGCATATTTCTTGTTTTTTCAATAATGTGCAACATGTACAACATACTCCCTCCATTCCACTTTTTCCTCTGTGATGGCTCGCCCAAATACCACCCTATGTCAGATTGATTTGTTCAGCCCAACAACCTTGTGAAAAAAAAAAGCACCAGTCACATAAATAGACATCATAAAGATTAAGAAATAATTGAACAGGGTAAAAAAATTTTAACTGAAAGTAGTGTTAGGATCAGAGATATAACCCAAATCCTTCCAAAGGGAAGGAAAATTGCCTGACCATTAAGTCTCATCCTTAAGATATTGACCTTTCAAAGGCTTCACGTGTAAGGAGTCCAAAACTATCAAAGGCCCCCAAATAATGGATTAATGTACAGTGACAATGTTACCCTCCAGGGACATGCTGTGAAAAGAACCGGGCTTCCTGACTCCAATCTTCTGCTTCCAAATCCACCCTGCATGCCCCACCCAGCCTCTTCTTCAGAAAACACTTTACCAGCTCACAACATCCTTGAGCCTCCTTACTGCCTTTAACTCAAGTGTGGAATCTCAAACGCCTCTGTTACCTATCTGGCTCTATTCCCGCTGCACACGTTGTAAGAAACCCCTGCTGGCCTAGTGCAGTGGTTTTCATACTTAAGTGTCCATGAACATCACCCCGAGGGTTTGCAAATACAGCTTGCTAGGCTGCACCACAGAGTTTCTGATTCTGTAGAGAGTAAAACTCAAGAATCTGCATTTCTAACAAGTCCCCAAGAGATGCTGCTGCTGCTGCTGGTTTAGACATCATACTTTGAGAACCACAGGAATCTGAGCTCTGGGCTACTCCTTTTGTAAGCAAACTTAGAATAATTAAAAAGTTACCCCTAGCAAATAGGAAACTCTTCGGGTGATAAAGATATTCTTTATCTTGATTGGTGCAGAGATTACAATGTGTATGTCTTTTTCAGTTTCATCAAATTATACACTTAAAGTAGGTGTACTTTACTGTATATGAATCATGCTTTAATAAAATTGATCTTAAATTTTTTAAAATAAAGAAACAATGTATTCTTATACACTGGACACATCTGATCAATCATCATTCAGTGATAACTTATTGAGTCCCTTCTTCCCTTCTTAATGTAAAGCTAAGTTCTGGCAAGTTCTGGGAATATAAAGGTGGCTAAGATGCTAAGCTTGCCTGGAAATGTTTCCCATTCTGATGGTGAATACTGAGAAGTATACTGCCAATTACAATATTACATAGTAAATGTTAGAAAAGGGAAAAGGCAAGACCATATAGGATTTGGCACTAGAAGTGACAGTATTCTATTTCTACTATCATTTTCTTAAAGAACTCTGTGGTCCACATTGTAGCAGAGAATGTGACACCTGGTGTTATCTACCCTTCCACCCCCTGGGCCACAGCTGGCTGGAGCAAAGATTGACCCCGACCAAGCTAGACCAACCCAACATGTTTGGAACAAGGATTTTGAAGGTGAGCCGGTTAGACTTAGCTGTGGGGAGCTCTAGTGTTTAGGACTGCGCCCTGTGCAAGCCAAGGAAGGTAGGCTGAAGAGACTAGGAGGGAAACAAGACCAGCCCCCTGCAGATCTAGGGCAATTCCTGATAAGGTTCTGGTTCCTCTGAGACCCGGATGGACTCTTTGCAAAGAGTGCTGGGAGATTCTTCCGGGGGCAGTGGTTCTCAAATACACACGTGCAGAAGCAACATCCAGGCAGCTTGTTTCTGTGTTGACATCTCAGATTCCCTTCTGAAGAATCTGTTGAGAAGGTGTGGGCATGGCACAGGAATGGGGATGTTTAACAGGCACCCCAGTGATCTTGATGGAAGTCTGTGGGTTATATTCTGAGAAACAGTATCCTCCATTTGTTTGTTTGTTTTTAACTTCAGCCCCTTTGAGTGGGTGTCTGGTTCTTAGAATCAGAAAGTACTAATTAAGGCAGTGCATATTACCAAGGTTTGGGAAGTAAAGGCAAGCCATTAGACAAAGTGATATGTGGGTCCTCAGGGATGAGTGGGAATTAGTGTATGGCTGGGGAGGGCAGGGGAAAGGTAGGCTGTGCAAAGGACCTTGGTCAAGAGGGAGTCTGGTATATCTAAGGATCCAAAATTCAATATGAACAGAGCAGCAGCATCTGTGTGTATGTGGCGGGGGCTGGTAGGTGGGTAGAGAGAGAACGCTGACCAACAATCAGGAATCCCCCTGTTGGAAAGCAGTCATCCTCTTACTTCTTCCCATGGGCAATACTCTATTCCTCCTCATGCCTCAGGGATCCTGCTGGCTTTTTGTCTGCTGTCTTCTATTTTCTCTACCTAGACCCTTCCCCTCTCTGGCTAGCTTCCCTAACATGTCTAGAATCAAAACCCCACATTTTAATATTTGTTTTTATTTCCATAGGTTTTTGGGGGGAACAGTTGGTATTTCGTTACATGAGTAAGTTATTTAGTGGTATTTGTGGGATTTTGGTGCACCCATCACCCGAGCAGTGTACACTGAACCCAATTTGTAGTCTTTTATCCCTCACCCCCTCTCACCCTTTTCCCTGAGTCCCCAAAGTCTACTGTATAATTCTTATGCCTTGGCATCCTCATAGCTTAGCTCCCATTTAGGAGTGAGAACATATGATGCTTGGTTTTCCATTCCTGAGTCACTTCACTTAAAATAATGGTCTCTAATTTTGTCCAGGTTGCTGGGAATGCCATTAATTCATTCCTTTTTATGGCTGAGTAGTATTCCATCATATATATACATATCTCACAGTTTCTTTATCCACTCATTGACTGATGGGCATTTGGGCTGGTTAAATATTTTTGCAATTGTGAATTGAAAATCCCACATCTTTAAAGAGTACTTCATGCTAAAGCCTACTGGAAAAGAGATTTGGGGTGTATACCGGATACCTCTTGGGCTGCACCCTGCAACCTCTCTTCTGGGCTGCTCCCTGCCTCGGCTACATCACAGGTCTCTCTCTTTCTGTCCGGGGGCTTGGCATGGGATGGCTGCTGGGAGCCACTCAGTGTGAGGGAGCTAACACCCAAGAAGAAACCCTTGGCCAAAAGGGGACAAGAGCCCATGGAAAAATATTCCTTTTTTCTTCCTGGTGGGTAGAAAATTCTAAGATGCATTTTACATAGCATCTCAGAGCATCCTCAGTGGGACTGAGGTCTGGTGGCCACTTTCCAATCCTTGCTCCCGCCCCTTGAGATCTCTTTCCAGAATAAACCACAGGCACCCAAGCTCTTAGACAAGCTGACATCAATAATCACCAAAGGGAAGGACCAAGGTCATCACAATATTAGAAAGGCTTATTTATCTACCTGGTCTACCTGAAAATGCATATGGGCTTGTTCAGGTCTCTAGTATTCTAAATTTTTCACTTTGTTCTAGATATTCCCATGAGAATAACCTTAGTTCTGTCTGGAGTGAGTTTGGATTTTATTCTGGGAATTAGCACTTCCAATCCTATCTGGATCTTATGGGGAGTTTCTCTGTGTATAGCTTGATGGAGTCGCTACTGGCTTTCTGTGCCTCTTACCTAATCCTCTCAGGGACAGTGAGGGGGGACCTCAGATGGTCCCCCACCCTGCATCAGGGCTGCTCTCCCTCCCACACAGCAGAAGTGCACCCACCATAGGGGTCTGGCCAGGCCCTACGACGGAGGAAGGTACTTTAACTTCTGCCTCTGAGGAAATCTTCAGTGAGTCTCACAACAAAATTAACTTCTTGGCAGTCTCTTCTATTGGTCTTTGTGTTAGTTTCTCTGGTCCTCAGAAGTCCTGGCCTCTCTGCTAAGTCTGTATCTCTCTTTCTTAATTCGTTTCTCCCCAAGCGTATTTTTCCTAGATCAAGCCACCATCATCATTTGACTGAAGCAAGGCTGCAGCTTTCTAGCTAACTTCCTGATTGCATTCATCATTTCCTAACCTAGTAAATATCCCACGTGACTTTTATTTTAAAGTGTGAGTCAAATCACGTCCCCTTTCTGCTTAAGAAACTCCATTAACTTCCCATTGTACTTAGAATAAAATACAAATGCTCAACCATGGCCAACAAGGCCATCTTTGATTTAATCTTGCCTCACCACTCTCTCCCCTACTCAATATGTTCCAGCCACACAGGCCCATTCTCTGTTCATAAAATCTACCAAGCATGTTCCTACCTCTGGGACTCTGCACTCACTATACCCTCTTCCTAGGAATACCCACCCCCCAGACATTCCCATGGCAGGGTCCTTCTCAGCTTTCTGTCTCAGCTGAAATGTTGCTCCAAAGACAAACCTTCCACAGTAGCTAATCCAAAGTAACACTACCTCCCCAAGTTGCACCCTCTTGCTCAATCACCTGTTTTTTATGGTCCTCATGGTCACACACAATTCATGTTACATAGTAGACACTCGATGTTTCCTGAATGAGTAAATCAATGAATGCACCCTCTAGCAAGTTGTGAAGGCCACACATGTTTATGGGCACTTTAACTACTTTGCTTCTTATTCTAAGACATGTTCTGACTCAGATTCTTTGGATACAGTAAGGCCTTAGGGTCAAAGACTGCCATTTTAGACATCCACCCATATACTACTTAGTAAGTCATGCTAATGTCCACAAAACCACCTCCCATAACTCAGTGGGCTAGCACATCAAAGGTTGCTTTCTCATAGTTTACAGATCTGAGGCAGGTCAGCTTGAGGGAGGAGACGAATTCTGATTCATAAAGTTTTTTTCTAATGAGTCAGCCAAGCCCAGAGGGTGTTAGAATCAGGCCCTAGATCTTCTCTATCCAGAAGGCAGATGAGGGCAAAAAAAGTCAGGAAAGTAGTGAGTTATTATGGGCAAGCAGTTATTATGGGGCAAGGCATAGACAAAACATTTAACACTTCTATCCACATTCTATTGGTCAGAATGCAGCCTCCTCCTCCCCCATACTCCAGCAAGAGAGGCTGAGCAATGTAATCTGTATGCCACTCAGGAAGCAAAGAAGTGGAGTTTGGTGAGGCCATGGGATAGCCTATTCCATCAGGCTTCAGATGACGTTATTTGTCATCTGAAACTGGGGTCCGTCTTGCAAGTCAAGTATGCATTTCCAAGCTAAAGCACCACTGGAGGCTGCTGCTGTTGGAAGGATGTAATCATGCAATGGATGCAAAAATAATCCCTTCTCCTGACCTTCTGCATCCCCATCTCCAGCCAACACCTCCCATGACAGAACCTAATCAGAAGCCAGCTAATAACGGAGCCTGGCAAATGTAGCTTGCAGACTTTGACCCTGGATCACAGTCCAGCACATAGCAAGGTGGACCTGGAGATGAGAACCAGTAGCTAAATAACCAGCAGAGTGTCGAGCTTATTAATTCAACAGAGATAATCAAGAGGTTGCAAACCCTAGGTTACTCCATAGGTTATTTTTCTAAGGCCTTTTCTAAAGATTCCTCCTCTGAGGGAAAAATTTTCAGGAATCCATTCACATACTCAGAAAAGCAAAATACAAGAAGTGTTAGTGCATTTAAAAGAAAATTTTCTGACCACCTGGAGAGGCCATATAATAACAAATGAAACAAAAAACAATTAGAGAAAAATTAAGCACCAAAACATTCAGTCCTATGTGCAATGGATACAATGATCATATCGTATGATTATTCTGCTGGGATGCTGGACTCTAGGCATTAGAAAAAGGATGAAGAAATTAATCCAGACTCATAAGAGGATGACAGAAGTGGCTAAGTAGTCCTTTAGCACAGGGCTTTAAGCCTTGAAAGCTATTGGAAAGCTCGATGTAAAATAAGGTTAAGGCCCATTCACACGCATAAAGCTGAAATGGTGGGGAAGGCTGGTGGTAGGGGAGGAGCTTAGGGCAGCACTCAGGTATGGGTGTGGGGTACCATTTCCAGTGGAAGCAAGACCCTCCCTCTTCTATTCTGACATCATGAGCCCATGCCGTATGGTTTCAAAGTAGCAAATTGGTTGCTGAAGCTCCGCTCGTGGTATCTGTGTTCTAAACAGCAGAAAGAGGAAACGGAAAGGCAAAAGACTATGCCTCCCACCTGAGTCAGCTCCCAACAACAGCCCTTCCTGGCAGTGCCACAGAACCATATTCAGTAGCGTGAGAGGATAGGAAACGTGGTTTTTTTTTTTTTTTTTTTTTTTTTTTTGAGACAGAGTCTTGCTCTTTCACCCAGGCTGGAGTGCAGTGGCGCAATCTCGGCTCACTGCAAGCTCCGCCTCCCGGGTTCACGCCATTCTCCTGCCTCAGCCTCTCCGAGTAGCTGGGACTACAGGCGCCCGCCACCACGCCCGGCTAATTTTTTGTATTTTTTAGTAGAGACGGGGTTTCACCGTGGTCTCGATCTCGTGACCTTGTGATCCGCCCGCCTCGGCCTCCCAAAGTGCTGGGATTACAAGCGTGAGCCACTGCGCCCGGCCGGAAACGTGGTTTTAAGCAGAGCACACTACCACCCTAACTAAAATTGGGGTTCTGTTACCAAGAATGGGAGAAATGGATGTCAGGCAGGCAACTAGCAGTTGGCCACACACACTAAGATGTGGCTTCCCAGGTGAGCCAGGGAAAAGTGCTGACAATGAAGACATTCAGTTCTTCCCTGAGCAGTTTGTTCCCTTACCTTCACTTGCCACCTTTACCACCCTACCCAGGGAGTCCCTCTGTGAGGGATCAGAAGGCACCATCCAGCAGAGACTGTCCACTTGATCATCAGACATATCCTTTGCCCCAACTAACTGGATTGCATCCTTTAACTAAAATAAGCAAATGCTCACCACCATTATGGGTATGTATAGGAAGGAAAATATGCTCATTTACCATACGTGACCCCACTCTTCCAGAATATAGCAAAACCAATTCTAGGCCTCAGAGATAACAAATGTAAAGTTTCTAATCCTGCCTGACTTGGTCAGCAACGGCTCAGTATTATGAATAATTAATAATGATACAAATAACAGTAACAGCCATCTTTCACTGATTGTTGACCATGTGCCAATCACTGTGCTGAGCATCTTATCCCAGAGGCCCACTGGGGAGTATTAAATGTGGAAATTTATCAGTCTCAGAAGAGGTTTATATTTGCTTCTTATTCTATGTCACCCTAACTCTGTTAAGTCACAGAGTTAGGATTTAATCCAAATCTTCCTGACTCCAACCTCCAGTTATCTTTCAGTTAACGCCAAATTAACTGAAGCTGTCATGTGTTGAGCCTTTATATCAGTTAGAATGTAGGTGCTTGGTTTTAATAAAGACCAAGGGAGAGTGGTTTAGATTAGTCCTGATTCAAGTCCGAGTCCAAATAGAAAACAGTCTGGCAGCAGTTGGGGGCTGGGTAGTACAGCTCTGCTCCACACAAAGGTAAGGGAACCCATATCCCTTTCATATTGATGCTCTGCCATCCTATGGTTAAAGATGGCTCTCCACACCTCCTTGTTCCAGCTCAAGGGAAGGAAGGAAGAACAAGTAGAAGGTGTTTCCTTTAAATGGGAATAACTCAGAAGTGGCACACACTTCCTCTCACAGTCCTTTAGGTAGAGCTTGGTCACATGGCCACACCAGTGACAAAGAAGGCTGGGAAATGTAGCCCCTACCTTGACAGCCACATGCCCAGACAAAACTAAAAGGTGGGGATTATTCCTAAAAGTGGGAGAGGAAATGGATTTGGGGGACAAAAAGCAGTCTCTGCCACACTTGCAGATTGCATCACAAGAAGAGAGACTGGACTCTTTGGTTCAGAGGAAGAGCTGGGCACTGCCCAACCAAGACCACACAAAATGGGGAACTCTGCTAATGGAGAGTGGGCAGAATAGAAGTGGGACAGCCCAAAACTGCAACTGGGGCAGTGCTCAGTAATTATATACTAGAAGAAAAAGTGACCATGAGAGCTGAAAGGAAAACAAGCTGTTATTGTCATAAGAAAAATAAAACAAAAGTTCTTGCTAATCATGCCACCCAAGTTATACATTTATCCTCCTGGCTCTTGGCCATGATGGAGCTCACAGTCTTTTTTCAGACTCCCCTTTCTCAGAGCACACAGGATGGGTAGATGTTGGGTTTTTGGACAGCAGGAGGAGGTGGCTGGGTCTTTGTGCTGAAAATACCCACTCTGGCTCCTCCCTCTGGACCCAGATCCCAAGGTGGTAGATGTTTTGATGGTACCTCAGAGGGATGGAGTCACTGTCGAAAAGCACTGCAGGAAACAGGCAAAGTGGTGGGCTGGGCAGGCCTGGCATTATCAGAAGTTCATAACCAACACATGCAGATCCACTTTATGTAGGCTTTGAGGATTCACAAAGGCCCAGGCTAAGCCCTCAAAAGTCTTCTTGCTGTTATTTGCACACTGATAGTAGATTCTTTATAAATGGTAGCCTGAAGCCTGCCACTGTACATATTGTCTCTAATCTTTTTTTTTTTCTTTTCCTTTTGAGACCGAGCCTCATTCTTTCACCCAGTCTGAAGTGCAGTGGCACAATCACGGCTCACTGCAGCCTCAACCTCCCTGGGCTCTGCTGATCCTCCCACATCAGCCTCCTGAGTAGCTAGAACTACAGATGTGTGCCACCATGCCTGGCTAAGTTTCGTATTTTTTTTGTAGAGATGGGGTTTTGCCATGTTGCCCAGGCTAGTGTCAAACTTCTGGGCTCAATCAATCTGCCTGTCTTGGCCTCTCAAAGTGCTAGGATTACAAGTGTGAGCCACCATGCCCGGCCTGTCTCTAATTCTTAAAACCACCATAGCAGGTGCTTTTGGCATCCCTCCCACTCCTTTGTCCTTACCATTTCAGAGCACAGTAGCTTGCTTCCAACTGCTCAGCACCTCTGCTGAGGACTTCCTTGTGCTGCTAGAGTCCTACTTTGCCAAGCACGGGATACAACATATGCACCTACAAATTATTATAACACTCCACCTCCCAGAAGTAGCCCTCAGTTAACTACTCTCAGGAATTGGTGTATAAATACCTTGGCTCCCTCAGATTTTCCCTCAGATGGGAAAATTTGGAGGTACAGGCACTCCCCTGGTTCTCAGAGCCTCCCCAGTGGGAACAAGCTCTAATAGCCTTACGGTGGTAGTTGAATTGATAACACACTTTCTCAGGGGCTGCCTTCCATTCCCTGTCTCATTTCCTGACTGCCCGACTGATGTTTCCCAGGCTTCCTAAATAAACTACTTGTAGTCTATCTCAGGATCTGTTTCTGGACAAACTTAAATAAGACACCACTGTGGAGTAAGTTATGATCCCACACGGGGGTAACAGGCTGGCACCATAAAAAGTGCACTGGCTCTGCAGTCAGAATGACCCAGATTTGAATTCCGGCTTCATCACTTACCAGCTGCGTGGGGCTGAGAAAATTGTTAGGCTCTGGTGCCTCCATTTTCTGGTCTGTTAAATGAGGCCGATTATACCTCCCTTGCAGGACTGGACAGCTTTAAATAAAACAATTCCTCCGATTTCCCTAACACTGTCCCCAGAAAATAACAGGCACTCAACAAGAGTTAACTTTCTTCCCTCCTGTCTCCATTTTACAAATAAGGAAACTGAAACTCAGGAAGGTTTCCTGACCTGCACAAGGTTAAAAAGGTGGTTAAGTGACAGATCGTGGATTCAAACACAAATATCTTCCTGGTTCCAAATCTACTTAAAACTTTTCCACTGCGCCTCCCATATCCACTTCAGGGCCTAAATTTCCTGACTTGATACATGAAACCATTTTAAACTTCAAGTTCCCAGGTCTTTCTTTCTTACTGTGCTCTGCAGATACCACATCTGGCTTCTGATCCTCAGAGATTCCCACATTCTGGTGCCATTCACACCCTTTGCTATTTGTGTCCTCTGTCCTGGGGCATGGGTCTCTCTCTCTCCCCCATTCAGCTGTGACACACACTTTTAATTTGGGGGTAAAGATTTTCACAAGTTCATCTCTAGATAAAATGCAACATCACTAAAAATAGATGAAAATGCAGGAAAAAAAGGATTACAGGTAACTCAGGGAGAAATAAATGTACATTTGAATGTTTTACTCTTAGACAAAGGTGAGGAGTCCTTTCCTGGTTCCCCTTTGAAGAGAACACCCAGAGCCCTTCCGGGGTGGAGCGCAAACCTGCCAAGCACCTGCTGCTTCTTGGTGAGTGAGTGGAGGTCCCGAAAAGGAGGAAATACCCAGTGTTTCCAAATTAACTCCCTCAACAAATAGTGCTGTTACCCAACAGTCCAGCCAAAAGCAAAGCAGAGGCAAAGACAAAAAGGAAAACCAAAGTCATTCTGTTCAACTCACTCAGATTTTTGCAATTAGAAATCTAGAAAAAAGCTATTTTTATTTCCACCTTTACACTTGAGATATTTTTAAAATACAATGCTATTTTGAAATATGTTTACATTGCAGGAGCATAATCTTTCAGAGGTTGAACTTTGAAAGGTCCTATGTGTGACCTCACCTACAGTACAGTGACCAACCTGTCCTGGTTTTAGTACTAAAGTCCCTTGTCCCAGAAAATTTCTTAGTGTTGGGTAAACAGAAATGGTTGGTCACCCAATTAGAATACAAATTTGATTCTCAAGTCTGCTCTTTTAAAATATAAATCTCCGTAGGCATGTCAAAACAATTCACCAGTGGTAATTTAGGGTTCTGATAGCTTTTCACAAAATACCCCACAAAAATGGTCCCCACTTTAAGAATCCATGAGGATCTCCTATAAAAGGAATCACAAATGCAGACACTGATAGAGGCAAGATTTCAGTAAGTGAAGAAAGCAATTTGCATAAAATCTTCCAGTCTACTCTTTACTTATACAAGGAGATAGAATCTCATTCTTCCAGAAACCCACAGCCCATTTAGTCCATTACCTTCCCCTCTTTGGTAGACATGGGATGGACAAATATCTCTCTACCCAAGAAAAACTGCTCAAGTGTGATTTTTAAAAAAGGGCAATTCTCACTGGGACTCAATGGCAAGGACTATGAGGACTATGGGTTTCCTTCCTTCCTTCCTTCCTTCCTTCCTTCCTTCCTTCCTTCCTTCCTTCCTCTCTTACTTTCTCGCAGTCTCTCTCTCTCTCTGTCTCTTTCCTTTTCCTTTCTCTCTCTCTCTTTTTTTTCTTTTCTTGAGACACAGTCTCACTTTGTTACCCAGGCTGGAGCGCAGTGGTGCAATCCCGGCTTACTGCAGCCTTGACTTTGTGGGCTCTGGCGATCCTCCCACCCCAGCCTCCTGAGCAGCCGCGACTGCAGGCCCACGCCACCCTGCTGGATTAATTTTTTATATTTTTAGTAGAGATGGGGTTTTGTCATGTTGCCCAGGCTGCTCTCAAATTCTTGGGTTCAAGAGATCCACCTGCCTTGGATTCCCAAAGAGCTGGGATTGCAGGCGTGAGCCACCGCACCCAGCCTATGGTTTTCTTAGTCTGGATTCCTCCGGAAGCCAACCCCAAACAAGGATTTAAGTGTAATGTATTTATCTGAGAGGTCATCCCAGGAAACAACAGTAGGACAGTGAGTAAATGAGACAAGAAAGATAAGGCCACCAAAAAAAAAAAAAAAAAAGGACTAGCCTATTAAGTCACCTATCACCATGGTGATACTCACCATGGTGGAAACTCTGGGAAAAGGTGCACAATATACACCCCTTAGTTTCACTGGATGGACAAGGGAGCTGGAGTATCCATAGGCCAAACCCTGTTCATCATTGGAGGGAGTGGATGCTAATTCCCCTGCGTTTCCGGCCCACCACTTCCACAGTCAGAGAAAGTCCTCAGACAAATCAATGCAGGTGCTGGCAGCGGGAAGTGAAGCTGGCATGCACGACCATGGCCAGGGCAAAGATGTAGGGTTGGCCACCAGCAACACCAGCAGCATCTGCTACAGCAATCAACACAGAACTCATGAACCACCATAGCTCTGTGCTAGTCAGTCGCTGCCATGTGGGAGTGCAGCCAGTATTGCTAGAGCTTCTGAATTTTTAAAAGAAACCAGGGATCCAGATTGTTTTGTGGAATTTCCTGATTCATAATTGCTGTTGATTGATTCAAATATTTTAAAAACAGTCTAGGGAATAACCAAGCATGTCTATAGGCAGAATATAGCCTATGGGCCATCCACTACTCTAGTTTAACCTCCTATTTTACAGATAAGGAGACCAAGGCCCTAGAGGACAGTGACTTGACTCAGGGGATACTGCAAATTACCACTTGTCTGGGATCTGCAACCAGTTCCCTTAACTCCCAGGCCAGAGATCTTCCTAACCCACTGTGTTGCCCACACTGCCCGCTCTCTCCTCTCCACAGCCATCCTCAAAGGGCAGGAGCCTTATCCCTGCCCTCCACTGCACTCAGAGCAAAGGAAGTTTCCCTTCCTTCCATCAAAGCACGAAGTATTTTGTCTCACTAGGAATCGATTCCTTACTATTCTTAATTTCACAGAAGTTAGATAGTGCTTATTTTGTCCTGGGCACCCTTCTAAGTACTTTACAAATAATTACTTCCATTCTTAAAGCAACCCTATGAAGTAAGGATTATTATTTTCCCAGTCTTAAAAATGGACAACTGAAATGCAGAGAGGTTAAGATAATTGCCTGAGTTGAAGTAGTAGTGGAATTAGGAGACAAATTTTGGCAGCCGTCTCCAGAGCCACTGATTGACAACCACTACTCGACACTGACACTCAATCACCTACCTATTCAGACTTTTAGAATACCCTGATTGGTCCTTTTTCCCATGATAACAGGAATTGGCAAAGCACGGGCTCATGGGCCAACATCTACCCCCTGCTTGCTTTTGTAATAAAAAGTATACCAGAATACAGTCACACCGATTAATTTATGTATTGTCTGCAGCCGTTCTTGCCCTACAAAGGCAGAATTGAGGAGTTGCAATACAGGCCACGGGACCCACAAAGCCTATTTTATTTGGTGCTGTAGCTTGGATAAGGGTTGTTTGCCCCCACCAAATCTTATGTTGAAATTTAATGCTCAATGTTGGAGGTGGGTCCTAATGGGTAGTGTTTGTGTCATGGGGATGGATCCCTCATGAATAGATTAATGCCTTCACTCAAAGGTGAGTGAGTTCTCACTCTACTAGTTTTCACAAGAGCTAGTTGTTAAAAAGAGTCTGGCATGCCCCAACCCTCACCTCTTCCCTCGTCTCTCATCATGTAATCTGCACACACCAGCTCCCGTTCCCTTCTACCACGAGTGGAAGCAGCCTGTGGCCCTGACCAGATGCAGCCCAATCTTGGAACTTTCCAGCCATCAGAATCATGAGTCAAACAAAACCTCTTTTTTTTTTTTTAAATAAATTACCCAGCCTCGGGTATACCTTTATAGCAACACAAAATGAACTAAGATGTTTTTAGTATCTGGCCCTCCACAGAAAAGTTCTGCCAACTTCTGCATTACAGAATTGCCAAGCTTTCCTCTGACTGCAAGTTTCTTGATTATGCTGCTTAATCATAATACAGAAAATCCTATAATCCCTCCCAGAGCCTTAGCATACACAGCAATGAGTTAACAGGTCAGACTTCTAGAAACTGCAACCGTGCAGATGTCTGGGAACCCAGAAATCAGCAAAAATACCTTCAGAACTCCACTTAAGGAAAAACATACCAGTAAGTTCCACAAAATAGGCACAGACCTAATCTTGGGCCCTTACCTGGGCAAAGGCTTTTAAAGCAACAGGACAGACAGTAATATCCAAACAGGGGCAGAGAGGAGAAATAGAAGAAGTAGCTTTTACAATAACTGGCAATAGGCATCTTGCAGTTAGAGAGGCATGGGTTCAAATCTCAACTCTACCACTTACTACTTATCTCTTAAACTTCAATTTTTACCTATAAAGTAGGAGGAATAATAATGATCATTTCTTGGAGTGGGGTGGACGGTTTAGCAAAGATTATAATGTATATGAATTCTTAGCATCCTGCCTGGGATTTGCTTACGACTCAGAGGAGCTCTATTATTAGTAATAATGGTAACTCTAAAAGAATATGGATCGGTGACTATTTACATAGAGGCTCTCAAATCCACACAATTCAGCTGTCAAATAATAACGGGATTATGGCACAGAACAAAAAGCAATCTTTATCATGATAACCCCAAGTCAAGAAAAGATGTAGCCACATTTATATGTACCAAGCAAAAAAAAGGAAAGAACCATGTGCCATGTTTTCATCAAAGAAACTTTAAGCAAAAAATAATGTGTGTACAAAGAGGTAAGCTTCAATCACCTGGAAAAATCACTTAAGTGAAACAAATTACTTATTCCTTGACAACACTATATAAATGAAACTGTACATGGGGCGGAAAAAATGTTTGCATTGTAGGCTCTGCAAGATGACAAAGTTACATTTCCCACTCATCATTTAGTGAAAGCATCTACCGAATAGCATGAACCCTTGCTGACAAACTGCCAATTTTTAAACACCCTTTATGAGCATCACTTTCATAGCTTTTCTCTGAGATCCAGAAAAGACCAAAGATCAGTTTCCAATATCCGTTTCCAGGTGTAATCAAGCTCAGTGCTAGAAAGCACAATGAGAACCACTCATGATCTGAACTGTTTAAAGCAGCTGAATCATTGCAAAAACAATTTCTTCCTCTTAATGTGTTTGAATCAAACTTTTGACCTCTAGTAAACTGGATGCCCCATTCTTTCAGGCAGTAAAAGAGCAGCTAGACTGGGAACCTGGAGGTATATAAAACACTACACTACTTTTTTTTCTCTTAAAAATACAAATTGAATTACTTTAACACAGTTGGAGCAAATGACCATGATATGTCCTCAATTTAAGTCTTACAGCCCAACTGGGATGGTGTTCTGTGTTCCCAGTCTAGGGACACATGGTTTTCATTAGCTTGTCAGGATTCTGCATTTCAATTTGCACATTTAAATAAATGTAATTAGTTCATTCGTGATGGCCCCACATACTCTTATCTTTTCTGATTTATTGAATAAGCCACACTCTCTTAATGTTTTGAGATTTGTCTAAATACTAAAAGGTTATTTGATATGACAAGTTACACCAAATACCACTTCTAGTGCATGGCAAATAATTATACTGAAACTTTCCACTGATACACTGCTTAGGAAGCCTTTTAAGTGCATCTATCTGACATTTAAAATAAATTAAAGTGAGACTAGTGCAGCTGACACAGACAAAGTGCACGGTGCACACTTCTGGTTGTTCATATCATAAATGTCTAAAGGTGGAAGGATCTCAAGTGGCAATACCCATTTGACAAATCCAGAGAGCTAATGAGCAGGTTTCTGGTCAGTCTGCTGCCAAGGTGGGATCAGAACTTGGCCTTCCTGGTTGTTGATTCAATGCCAATTCCAGCTCCCCTCTCTCTCCAGCCCCTCCTTTATCTGGCAGAACTCGGGTTGAGTATTAAACTTGGATGAAGCAGGGCCAAAGCTGGCCATGCAAGCTTTGTGCCTGTCCCGCAATCTGGTCACATATGAGCCTTCTCCTTTTTTGCAAAGACTGAATTGATGGGATGGGCTCAGTCAGGTGCAACAAGGGAAGCCTGACAACAGTCCTCAGCCACATCCATCGTTGGGTCCCCCACCGACGCTGTCGGCTGTTATAAGCACCAGCTAGAAGATGGATGCTGGTATTTCCAGAAAGACCTTTTGAATCAGGAGGGGCTGTGACGGGCCCCATGCTGTGGCGAGAGCATAATTATTTCCAATAACTGTCTGTCTAGGCTACTTAGTGATTTCCAAAGCCAAGCTCCTCCTCAATGTGACAACACATTCATTGTTTATTTGGGGGGGCAGTTTTACAACGCCGAAAATTACATTCTAGTAATAGTTTAGTCAGCAAGGCAGAAAGGAATGACATCTTTTATAAATAATGATTAAGGACAACCTATTTGATAACTTTGGATGCTTGTTCAGGATCTGTTGCAGGGGGCAACAGTCTCAACAGTCTCATTTGGAACAAGATGAACCATTAGAATCTTCTGTGAGGCAGGCTCTTGGGAGAGAAAGGCAAGCTCTTATGCTGTGACTGTCAAGGACAACAAAAAGCAGAGACTCTTGCAACATGGTGGCAAAGAGCACAGACTCCATTCTGAGTTTGAATTCCAGGTGTGTCACTAGCTGTGTGATTTTGCACAAGTCACTCGCCCACTCCAAGCCTCAGTTTCCACCTCTGCAGAATGTGGGTTATTGTGGGTCATTGTGGTGATAGAATGAAATGCTGCTTGGAAAGTACTTGGCAAATGCGTGGCACCTGGCACTTATAGGGGCTCAATAAAAGGTAGCCATTATCATCAGACACCAGTTAGTGGGGCTTGTGCTTTGAAAAGGGGACTTATTCTGATCCAACATTCCATGCTGATTCTCTGTGTTAATCAGATTGTTGCTGAAATCTCCACTTTGGCCTTTTTTGAGTCTTTCCTGCTACTTCTGTCCTTCCTCCTACTTATCAAATGCTCTGGAACTCTCCACTTGCTGCTGCAAATCTTTCAGGCCCAAGCGCAATCCCATATCATGCACCCCCTGCTACCATGTCACTGCAGCAACTCCAGACAGATCACCATACCTCTCATTTGGTGTCTGGATAGGGGAGTTCACCTTCCATGTTCATTCACATCTCCTCTTCCTAACATGATTACATGTCTGGGAGACAGGGATTTGCCTTACATATCCTCTACAGCACTCAATACATGCCCAAGAATCTTCCAGGTTCCCTGAACCCTTGCTACGCAAAGTGTGGTCCACAGACCAGCATCACCTGGAGCTTGTTAGAAACGCAGTCTCAGGCCCCGCCCCAGATATGCTGAATCAGAATCTGATCCCCAAGTGGTCTGTGTGCACCAAGTTCAGGAAATATCCCTCTAGTCCAGTATTTCCCAGACTTCAGTCATTCACATCTTCCCTTCATAGGTTTTGCCATTTTCCAGTACAATCTACACTATGTTTTACCTAATACATATTTTTACACTGACACTATTTCTTTCTCAGCCTCATCCTAAGCAATACTGTTCAATCTGTTAATAGTTTGTTCAGCAAGGCAGAAAGGAATATAATCTTTTACAAGACATGAAGGTCTAGTTGAATTTTGTTTCTGGTACACATTATAATAAATAGCCAATAAGGTAAAATGTTTCTCTATCTATCATCTAAAATTAACTCATGTACGACCAGGGATACACCTACCCACTTTAGTAAACACAGCTCTAGACTTTTTGTAGCTGGATTAGAAGACATCTAAGCCCAGTGCTCCTGAACTGTATCTGTGCCTACTCAGCATGGTTACCCTGTAGGGTGAATGCATTTGTCTTCAAGACAGAGATGGTTGTGGGAGGCTGAAAACCTAGGTTCTAGCCCTGCACCATCCCTTAATGACTTGTCATGTCACAGCCTCTCTTTGGGGCTCATTTTTATGGGTTAGCTCATCTCAAGGCTCCCTTCCAAGTCAAAAAATATGTCATTATAATTATGAGATAAAAGGCTTTAGAGTCAGAGTGACCTGAAGTTGAAATTAAAGCTCCATTATTTGTTAAGTTCGTTGAATCTCAGTTTTCCTCATCTGTAAAACGGACAATAAGTGGACATAACACCCACCTCAAAGGATTTGCAAGAAGAAAGAAAACAACTGAAAAATGCCTGGCTTAAAGTGTGGCACATAGTTGGTGTTCAACAAATAATATGAATTATTATTTTTTCCCAGCCTCTACAAAGCACAAATAATAACAGCTAGAATTTTTTTTAGTATTTACTCCACAGCAGTCACTACATGAAACACTTCTTTATATTTTGTCATTTAATCCTCAAAATAACCTGATGAGGTAGGAATTCTTATAATCCCCACTTTATAGATGAAGAAACTGAGGCACAAAAAAAGGTTAAGTCACTTGGTCAAAGCACACGTTTAATAAGCAACAAAGATAGACCTGAGTGTAGATGCTCTGAAGCTACAACCAGCATTCACAACAATGACCTGTCCTGCCTTCTTATAAAACACTAGTCAGCATGCAGACTTTGCCAGCTCAACAAATATTATGTGATTTTGGCCAAGTGGCAACCTCAACCAGTTTCCTTGGCTGTATAATGAGGGGCGTTAGGAGTCCCCACCTAATAGGGTGTGGCGAGCATTGAATGAGGGCACCCTCATGGACATCACAGAGCAATTCCCAGCACAGGTGAACTGGTAATCATGTGCTGCTATCGTTACCATTAGTTCTACTATTATTTGTTGAGCCTTTACACCTGCACAAGATTTTGTGTGTGTGGCGGGGGTGGCGGGGCGGGGCAGAAGAAACAAAAATCTTTACTGATAAATAGCTTACAATGAAATAAATAGAGCAGTGGTTTGTTGAAGAATAAAAACTAGGGCAGTGGCTCTGTCTCTCTGCCCCTGCCTCCGGCCCTAGGATACAGCCCTCTAGCTAGATACTTCAGAAGAGGAGACCGTAATGGGCAGTCCAGCCTTTCCCCGGCCCTTGGGGGTCTCTGTCTTCCTAGACAGGTGTGCAGGCACCACCTTGGACCCACTGCCCTTAGCAGGAGAAGCAGCCTTGGCATTTGGCCCCTGCCCAGCCCCCTGGGCAGCTGCCCCTTTAGGAGCCTTGGCCTTGGCTACCACCTTCTGGTCGAGGAAGCAACACCATTCTTGACTTTGCTCACAGTGGGTTTTGAACTCTTACTCCCAGCTTTCGTTTTCCTGTGGTCCTCAGCATCTCCTCGGCTGCTCCTGCTGCCTCTGGCCTTTGCCTTCCTACTGAGCCCGCTGGCACTGGAAGGGGCTGCGTGGCCTTGTCTGGCTTAGGGGTGCCTTCCTAGCCTCGCCCGGCTGTGGCCTGGTGTCCTTGGCCACACTGCCTTGCTTGCAGGCCTTCTCTGTGGCTGCACCTGGCTTGGGAGGAGCCTTCTGCACCTCTGCTGGCCTCTTGGCTGCCTTCTTCACCTTGCCCGCGTTGGAAGGATCCTCCTTGGCCTCACTTGGTTTCTGGGGGTCCTTCCCCTTGGCCTCTCCTGCTCTCCTGGGGACTATCAGGGGGCCATCTCTCTGGGCTGGATTTTCTTCTTGTGCTTGGGATCTAATTTGGATCTAATTTGAAGCCAGTGGCCCCCCTGGCTTTGGAGTTGAGGGGCCTGGCGAGGAGGCTGCAGCACATGCCAGTGGCCAACGTGCCCCAGCGCTACTCCCCCACCTGCAGCGCCTCTACCACCGTGTGCGGGGGGGGGGGCGGATGGGGGGAGGGTGAGAGGGCAGGCGGCAGCATGCCACCAGGAAGCTGCTGCAGCTCAGGCCTGGCTTTTCAGATTCAGCAGACCTGGATGATCCTGCTGTGGAAGTCGAGGAGAGTGAGACGTCACTGGTGACGCTCCCAGGAGGGGAGGCATCAGTAGTTTTATCCTTCAGTTATGGTAAGGATGTCCTCAGTTTAATTTTTTTAATTTTTTATTTTTTGAGACAGAGTCTTGCTCTGTTGCTCAGGCTGGAGTGCAATGGCACTATCACGGCTCACTGCAGCCTCAACCTCCTGGGCTCAAGTGATCCTTCCACCTCAGCGTTCTGAGTACCTGGGATTACAGGAATGTGCCACCACACCCAGGTAATTTAAAAAATTTTAAGTAGCGATGAGGTCTTCGTAGGTTGCCTAGTGTGGTCTTGAACTCCTGGGCTCAGGCAATCCACCTGCCCCGGCCTCCCACAGTGTTGGGATTACAGGCATGAGCCACTGCACCCCACCAGGAATTCTTTATCAGATAATTTAATCTATTAAATAGATGCCTAGTCATGGCCCCCTAAAATAGTAGCCTTTATACATGGGGTGGCCACATAATGTATCATCCAAACTGGCGGCATAGACATTAACCACGACTGACCCAGGTAAGCCAGCACGATCACCCTGCTTCTAGGGCCCCTCTGCTGTGAGTGAACATTGTCCTCACAGCTGTACACACTAGGGCCCCCTTTCCCACTGGAAAACTGTACATACAGTGACAAAGGACAATTAAAAGCAGCACATCTCTAAGGACAAAGTAACACAGACCCAAATAAAGACCTCAAGGCTGAAGAGCTGCAGAATAGAGCACTCATTTGCCTTAGGCTTTAAGGAGGTGTATTCTTCAAATATTTTGCTCTAAGACACTACTTAAATAACTGCTTTCATTAGATTAGCACGGCAAATTGATTCAAATAAATGTCTTCCAAGATTTGCACATAAATGGAAACAGGATCATGATCACCCCCTTGTAAGAGGTTTTGGGACTGCTGTGGGTTTTTAATCAATATATCTGCCTTTTTCTTCTCAGTGTCATTGGAAAATAAAGTAACTACTATCAATTTGACTTGTTCTGCATCTTGATCTCTGAAGTCCTGATATTGACCACGTTAAAAGTGACAGCTAAGGTTTTCCTTACACACATGAAAAATCATATTGATAATCTATTTGCCTGAATACAATTCAGCTCATTTTCCATTATTTAGGGCATCAAAAAGAAGAGGAATCAGCCTATGTGCATTAGGCACTTGTACCCTGTGGTGAACATTTATTCCAGACTTTCTTAGCCTTAATTTCCCCTTTTTCTCACAACTGTATTCATGTGGCAGTCCAGCCCTCTGATGTCCTCTGTCTACATGGTCTGGGTAGGACTCCACTGCTGGGGCAAAGCCCTCAACCTCTGCAGAAGCCACTTAGCACAGATTTCCTCCAGCCGTGTCAACTGGGCCAATCAGAACTCATTTTGAAACTTTTTAACAACTGGGGAAGGGGAGTTTTTTGGTTGCTGGACTTGAACTTGAAACTGTGTAAATGAGCAAGTGCTATATGGTCATCTTGTCACCCAAGAAGGACTCCAATACGCAGAGGAAAGAAGAAAAAGGTAGACCTGAGGAATGAAAAGAAATCAGATCCTGAAGTCACTGTTTAGCCCTAAGCAAGATGCTCTTGAAGTCAGTCCTACCCATGTACCTTTTAGTAACCTTAACCCATATGTAAGAAAAATATATATATATTGTATATACACATATATATAATACCCTAATTCCACTTAAAATTGGGTTTGTAACTTATTATCAAAATAGCACTAACAGATACATGCATCCTGTGGCAGTGCTTTTCAAACTTTTTGATGGCTAAGAATCACATTTTATACTGCAACCCAGAATGCACATAGGAGTGACTCAAAGTTTCATGAAATTACAGAACTCTTATAACATATGATGATGCTGACACTTGCTGTCTGGTTATACCTAAAAAAAATTACTGGTAGTAACCCACTAAATGGATTTTATGAACTTCATATTGAAAAAAACACTGTCTTATGAGATTAGGTTAAAAATTGATTTCACCAGGAAGAATGAGATAAGAAATGACATGATAATTTCAGTAAATCCAGTCACTGGGGAGAATAAGAGATTTGGCTTCTAAATTACCTAGAGGGTTTATCAAGCATCTATCAACAGAAAATTGTTGTCTTACCACTTCTCTCTGACTGCCCACGGCACATATTTGGCAGAAGAGGAGAAAAAAAAATCTTACTGACTTAGAAATAAATGAATTATCCTCCAAAAATCTTCCATCTAAAACAAAATAACAACCACATTGAAAAAGGGAGAGATACATAAGTAAAGGAAGATACATGTAAGACCTGCTGATGAACTGAGTACATTATTTATCTATAGGCTGATGATAGTCATTTCAGTGAGCCTCAGCACTCCCGAACATATAAAAACAGTGCATTCATGATGAGATCAGATCTCTGGGGCAGATTTAAAGGGAGAGGTAGAGTGAGAGATCACTTGCAGTATAAGCCTTAAACCTTCACTTACGTGGTAAGATAACTATGAAGATTTCCTGCTGGAAAATTACTGCAGGCTGGATAAGGCAGGGTATTTTTTCACTGTTTTCCATGTACCCTGTTTGTATTGTAAGTTAGCCAAAACTTTCTTTTTGTCCGCTCAAAGCATGCAGAGTCTTGATTAAATCTGTGGAATCAAACGGAGAACTAGGATTCTCAGGCTTGCTGAAACTAGAGGCCAGCGACAGTAAACATTACTGAGAAAACTTCAGCTGATTTGACAATTGGGAGTGGCTGTGAAGTTAACTCCTCCCACGCTTTTCTAGATTAGGCTCAAATGCAACCATCTGCCTGTTTGAAAAGCCCATTCACTTTTCTGCCACTAGGATAGAAATTTATTAATTTCAAAACAAAGTGAAGTTTAATACAGGAAAACAGGATCATGATCACCATGATCACTTGCAGGGGAAAGATCTTCTGAGAACTTTCCCATGGATAATAAAAACTAAACCTCAAAATACGGTATTTAGGTAATTTTTTCATGTTCCAGCACCATATTGTTTAAATGCATTCCACCTGCATTTCTGAATTTAAGCAAATAAAATGTTTGATTAATATTACTTGCAGATGTCACACAGAAGTGATTAAACTTCTACCATTCAATAAGTCCTTGGAGTTGTCTAAATTTTTCTCACCCTTTTACGAAATGTAAGCACTGTTCAAAAGGGGTGTGTGTGTGTGTGTGTTACTTTTTATTACAACATTTTCAGATTACAAAAAGGAAGAATTGGCCGGGCCCGGTGGCTCACGCCTGTAATCCCAGCACTTTGAGAGGTCGAGGCGGGTGGTGGATCGTTTGAGGTAAGGAGTTCAAGACCAGCCCGACCAACATGGTGAAACCCCGTCTCTACTAAAAATACAAAAATTAGCCGGGCGTCGTGGCACATGCCTGTAATCCCAGCTACAAGGGAGGCTGAGGGAAGAGAATCGCATGAGCCTGGGAGGCAGAGGTTGCGGTGAGCCACCATCGCGCCACTGCGCTCCAGTCTGGGTGACAGAGTTCGAAGAAAAAAAAAAAAAGGAAGAATTGTAGAAACACCAATACATCCACCACCTGTCTTGTGACACTTAATTTAGAGACAAAAATATATACAGAGTGCTTACTGAGTGCCAGTCTCTCTTAAACATCGTCTTTTAAAATTTATTAATTATCTATGGGCCGGGTGCTGTAGCTCACGCCTGTTAATCCCAGCACTTTGGGAAGCCGAGGTGGGCGGATCACAAGGTCAGGAGATGGCGACCAGCCTGGCTAACGCGGTGAAACCCTGTCTCTATTAAAAATACAAAAAAATAGCCAGGCATCGTGGCGTGCGCTTGTAATCTCAGCTACTCGGAGAGGCTGAGGCAGGAGAATGGCGTGAACCCGGGAGGCAGAGGTTGCAGTGAGCCGAGATCGGCCACTGCATTCTAGCCTGGGCGACAGAGTGAGATTCTGTCTCAAAAAATATATATATATATATACACATATATGTGTATATATATGTATATATGTGTATATATGTATATATATGTGTATATATGTATATATATGTGTATATATGTATATATGTATATATATATACACGCACACACACATATGGTAGTTATTGTTATTGTTATGATTTTCTTCATCCTCATTAACACCACCACTGCAGCACATCTCTTTCAGAGGCACTGTCTTGTTAAGAGCCTGGCATCTGAAATTAGATCTTATATAAACCACAGATTACTGGTGGGACTTCCGGTAAGTTACTTAATCTCTCTCAAGGGCTAGGTTTACCACTTCATGGATTATGGGTGATGCCCCAAAAGTGCCTACCAGGATGCCTGGCACACAGTAAGCTCTCTAAACCACCATTCTTCACAGCATGTGTATGACAGATGAAAGCGCGTCTTGATGAGGTTAAGTAAGGCGAAACTGCTTTTCTTGCCCTCCAGACATTTGATTTGGAAACCCCACAGATCCATTCCCTTTAGGAAGGGAAACAGCACGTCGAGAATCGCGCTATAATCTTGTACACATCTTCCGAGTTGGCTAGTAAATTTCTGGGGGCGACACTACCTAATCTTCAAGGATCAACCAGCTCCCTGGAAAGACTGCTGCTATCAGCACCCTAAGGTCTTTCTTCCCGAAAGGCCCAGCCTCTAGTCGCAGCCGTCTGGGTACCAGCAAACACACCAAATCAGTTCGCGAAGTTCAGAGGACTTGGCTCTGGTACGTTTACAAGTCCTAACAGATCGCAGGAATGTTCAGGATAATTATTACCCCACCCAGGAGCGCCCAGCCCAACCCTCTCACATCTGGAAGGAAGCAGCCACACAAAGGAGAGAGAGAGAGAGAGAGAGAGAGAGAGAGAGAGAGAGAGAGAGACCTCCTCCTGCGGCTGCTTTCTCAGGCCGGAGAAGATTTAATACACGTCTCATCCCTTTTGTGAACAAGAGCAGGCACTGTTCAGTATCTTTCAAAGCACAGGACATCCAATGCAAGGGAAGAGTTTGTCCTCTATTCCAAACGAAATGGCACTTCTCAAAGTAGGACCTAAAGATTATATTTATTTTTTCCTCCCCAGATGAAAATGAAAAGTGAAATACTCCACAAAATAAGAAGCGATTCATATGCACACTGCCTCTACAACATAGGAGCGGCTAGGATCTGAAACACCTATTTGAAAAGGGCAGCCAAATCAAACCCTTAGTGTCCTCTGCAAACTCCAGGGATTTTCCCCCACTCTTTTCGCTGCCTTTTAGAAGTATTTCTGGGGGCCAGATATGGGCTTCATCAGCTCTTCTCCCGACCTCCCACGAACGCGCGGCAACCAAAGCACGCGGTCCCCGGCGGCGCCTCTGCAAACCCCACCAACGCCAACGCCTCGAAACCACCAAACTTCCTGTCTCCATACCACCAAAGCGACCAAAGCGCCTTGCCAAGTGCCCCAGGGACTCCAGCGGAGGCTGCACTAGACCCGGAGCCCCAGGGCGGGGTTTTCTGCTCTCCCAAACTCCTGGGACCTGCACCTCCGCTGGGGGTCTCCAAACGTGCGCGCTGCGCCCGGGGCGCACCGGGAGCGCCTGTGGCCGCGTCTTGCGGCCGCGCCCTGGCAGCATGCTTGGGGAGCCCGGGGCGGTCGCCCACCTACCTGCTCCGCCGCCTCCTCCCTGCGGCGCTCCGGGGCTGCAGACGGCTACTTTATTGTCTCGGCTGCGCACCGCGCCGGACCTGGGGACCCGACTCTGCGCCAGTCCTGCAAGTCCGCTCTGCGCTGTGCCTTCCTCTTCTTCCTCTTCCTCTCTGTCCAAGCTCCAGCTCAGCACGTGAGCCACGCAGCCCGACTCCCGGGCTCTCTGGGCAGCCAGCGCCTGCCGCATCCCCCGGCCCGGGTCTGCAGGTCGTCCCCGCCCCCGCCGCTCGCCGTGCGTCCTCGCTTTGATCCACACTTACAGCTGTGCCCCGGGCCGCCTTTCTCGGGTCCTTCCGTCCTGCCTGCCTCCTCTCGCTGTCAGCCGGGGCTTTCGGCTCCCTCTCTCCCCAGCTGCCCCCGCCCGCCGCCTCTCCGGGGGCTGGGGCGGCCGCTGCCAATGAGGCTCGGCTGATGCGCTGTTCCGGCCCAGTCATTGTATCGGGAGGGAAGGAAGGGGAGGGGGAGAGGGAGGAAGGGAGGGGGCGCCCTCGGCCCCCGCCGCACGCGGCTGCGGGCTGGGCTAGCCTTCCCCGACAGAGAAAGGGCGCCGGTGCCAAGAGGCGCGGAGCGGCGCCTGCCAGGAGGAGGGGAAAGAGGGGGTCACTAGCCCGCGCCTCTCCATCGCTCCCTCCGACTCCTCCAAGCTCTGGGCGGGACTTGATTCTGCCTCCCCGGCTTCAGGCATCCCAGGACCTGAGTGCTGTTAGAATAAAGGGTATGAGGCACCGGTGGCAGAGGGAGGCGCAGAATGCACCCAGCCACCCAAGAGGGGCTGGCGAAATGACTTCTGAGATCCCCGCAAATCTGAAACCATTGCACTTGAAAGACAGAAAAAAAAAAAAAAAAAAAAAAAGGCGAGCCTATCCCATATCAGGCATTTATCCCTAAGAACAATTTTTGTTTTATTATGCGGTCTTTACATGAAACTCGGAGGCTCAGAGAGGTTAGCTCAAAATAGCTGATGAGTGACAGGGCAGAGATTCCAACTTGATCTGGTGCTGAGTGTAACAGCAAATGGGAGAGGAAGGAGAGGAAGGGAGGATTCTTCATGAACGACTTCCTATTGAGAGTTTTTATATTCTCTTCAAATGAGTTGACAAGGAGAGCACCAAAGGTGCTCTGACAGGGCTGGGAGAAAATATTTCCCAAACAGCCTTAAATGTATGTCCCGTGACCAGACTTCACTTCTCCATACACCATGAATTAATTTTTCTCTACACACTATGAATTAATTTATTTTAAAAAGCAAATCCATTTTTAAAAATAATTGCGGCACAACTACACAATCACATAGCTTTGGATTTTTGTTGAAAATTAAATTGATTTATCCAATATCAATATTTTAAAGACTCCACAGTTTCTGTGACCCTCGTTTTGGCCTTTCTTCCTCCTTCTCCGTCTTCCCCTCTTCCTCCTCCTTCTTCCCCTACCCGTTTTTCTCCCCCTTCCTCCCTTCTTTTTTGACAGGTCACCAGCCTAGAAAAAGAATGGGGGCACGGGGCATCTTGATTTCACAGGCCCTGGTGTAGCTGCTACTGACATGAGGGAGCAAGTAGCAAGCAAGATCTGAAGTAGTAAAGGCTCAAGATGGCATGATGTAGAATATTGTATGTGTGCAGAATGAGGTTTAATTACATTTGCTTCCGATGTTGAATGGATTGTTTGCTTTTAATTAAATAGAATATATTGAATGAATAGCTAACATTTATTGAGTGGTAATTACATGCCCTGCCTCCCCACCCTGCCCCCAAGACTTGAGCTAAATAAGCACTTCTCTTGGCATCATCTTATTGCGTTCTCCTGGGAGAATGGGAGTGGACTGAAAGCCCCCTGGGTCCAGGGTCTACGTTTGCCTTGTTCAGCACCAGGCACGTAGCAATGGCTATTCAGTGTCAGTTGAGTTAAGGGAGCCCTGTTTTACTGAGGAGGAACCTGAGGCTCTGAGAGGTTAGTTGACTTGCCCAATAGTATGAAACTAGAAAGTGGCAGTGCCTATCTATAAATGCAGGTCTGGTAACTCCCTACCCATTGCACAGTACAATCTATTCAACAGGTACTGGAGCATAAGGACCCCAGGTAGGGGAGTGATGCAATGAATAATGGTTTGCCCAGTGCTCACAAATGCCACAATTTCTCCAGAGAGAAAATAAATACACGTAGCATAGTCATTAGAAAACACTACAGAGTGTAGGGCAAAATGGAACAACGCAGGTAAAATGTACAGTGCAAGGCTGGGCATCTAAGAAGTGTTTGGCATTTATTATGTTTGTGGAGAAAACTAGATACAGACTATTACATGAAAATTCAATGTAAGAGATGTCAGAAAGGTTCATCTTTATTGGTGAGTGTAGTCCAGAAGAATTTCCTTGAAGATGTGGGATATTTACTGGATTTTCTTGGAGCAAAGGGGCTCTGGCTTAAAAATGGGGGCTCCAGGTTTGTTCTATCTGGGTTTGAAGCCCAGCTTTTCAAAGTACTCAGGCTTTCTAGGCTTCATTTGCTTTTTCTGTTAAACAGGGTTAATAATAATGCATTACTTACAGGGTTATTGTAAGGATTAAATTAGTTAATATGTGGAAAGCATTTGGAATAGTGCCTCATGCATAATAAATGCTTAATAAATACTAGCTATTATTATTAAAGGAGGGAGGCTGCTTTCTTTCCAACTTCAATCTTCTGAAAAATATTTATGGAATACAGCAACATTAAAACCACAACACAATTGAACCCACAAAACTTTTTTCCTTTATTTTATCCTAATACAGAATTATCAACCTGGCTGCATATTAGAGTTCCGGGGGATGTTTTTTGTTTATTTGTTTGTTTGTTTTCAATACTGGAAACAATTATATTAGAATCTCTGGGGGTGGAGTTTGGGCATCAGGATTTTTTTAAAGCTTTGTAGGTGAAATCATTACACAGTAAGGATTGGAACCACTGAAATGTCCATAGGATGTCCGTAGGAACTACCTGAAACCTACTCATGGACGACCTATTTGGATTCTGTATTACACACTTGGCTGCGCGAACCACATCCAGAGGGAAAACAACACATCCTTTACTTTTTGTGTGACTAGTAAATACCTAACTCTAGGATAGGTACTATGCCAAAACAAACAAACAAACAAAAAACTGCAACAAACAAGATAAGAGAAATGAGTCTTGTCATTCAGAAGCTCATAATTTAGTTGTTGTGACGAGACAAATATATATGGACAAAGTGACAGCAAGGAGCATGAAAAGGAAATAATTCTGTCTTGAAATATATAATTTCCAGGTGAAAAATCAGGACCTACCAACTGCTGTATATATAATAAAATGGTTTTGATGCAAGAGGGTGTTAGAAATTCCCCAGACCCCCATTTCAAGCCCTCAGTCTTATACAGTATGAAGGAGTGTGACATGAGATTCAGCCATTGAATTAATAAGAACATGTATCATAAATATTTTATTTTCTAAATTTAAAGTTATTTTTATATTTATTTATTTATATATCTGTACTAAATATAGATATATGCTCATTGGAGAAGTTTGTTTTTTTTGGTTTTTTTTTGTTTTTTTGTTTTTTTAAGATGGGGTCTCACTCTGTCACCCAGGCTGGAGTGCAGTGGCGCCATCTCAGCTCACTGCAGCCTCTACCTCCCAGGTTCAAGCAATTCTTTCACCTCAGCCTCCCCAGTAGCTGGGATTACAGGAGGGCGCCACCTCACCCAGCTAATTTTTGCATTTTTAGTACAGACACGGTTTCACCATGTTGGCCAGACTGGTCTCGAACTGCTGATCTCAGGTGATCCTCCCACCTTGGCCTCCTAAAGTGCTGGGATTACAGGTGTGAGCCACTGCACCCAGCCAAGAAGTTTCTGACAATATAAAAAATACATAAAGTAGAAATGAAAAATTATTTGCAAATTCACTACCCTGAATGAGCACCTTTGACATACATAGTCCAGACTTTTAAAAATGTACATGCAAACACAAAACATACAAATCATCTATTATATTCATAAGCCCTAATTTATTCACCCAAGCCAATTAGTTATCTTTGATTTTTATTTTTCTTTTATGTACGATTTTAAAACCAAGTTTAAAAGGAGGTCATATCATTGCTACAGCACTATCATTTTCTTCAGAGTGTTTCTGCCTTTCAAAGATTTCCTGCTGGTTATTCAAATTTGGGATAAGAGCATATATACTGCTTGCATATTTTATAGCTAAAGGCTTGTGAGTGGGCAGACGTTCATTAATTTGTAACAAGAACCCATGCTCATGTTCATTAAGTGTTTTGCACATGTGGTCTCATTTTATTAGTGTCCCTGTGAAGTAATCACCCTTTTTCACTCCATTCTACACATGAGAAAATTAACCCAGACAGGTGAAATGACTTGCTCATGGTCCTATAACTAGCAAATCAGTAGCTACAATTTGATCCCAGGTCTGTTTGACCCAGCGGGAGTGAAGGTCTATCCTGCCACGCCAGGAGACACATGGTACTTTTGTTGTGAATATAATGACTTGGGTAGATCTCAGTGATATCTGGATTTTCAACAGACTAAAAAAAATTGAATCGCAATAACATTGGACATGTGAAAAAACCATACTTGTTGCTACTCAGGGTCAATTTTTGTGTTTTCTTTCTAAAGCACTCTTTAGATAACTAAGAACTGCTAATGAGAATAGCAGCCATCCATTGATATACTTCAAGATATTTTGCTACTTCTTAAAGAGTATCACTGCAGCATATATTTCTGTGTAAGCCCTAGATATTCGCTGCACCTTGAAGACACAACACACTGTAACCAACAAAAAGGAGACCCGTTATTTCATGCCTCCATGGGATGTTCATCATCACTGATGCCTCATCTTTCTATTTAAGCCCAGGACCTTGAGATGAAATTGAAGCTTTTTTTCCACTAACCTAACCAAGGCTGATGTGTTTTATGCTCAAATGTAGCACAAAATTATTAGGTCGTTATCTCCAATCTTTGAATATGTAAATAAACATAAAATAAGGCTTTGTTTTAAGTGTACTAATTATGATACCCTGAAATTAAAACAAAATAAGAAAACTTAAATAATTATGTTTAAACATAGAAAGATCATTGGTTAAATCACAGTAAACTGTCTTTCTGTGGATTAAAGGTCAAATATTGGCAATTTCATGGGGTTCAACCTAACATGAAGCTGTTGCTGATTTAGCTGTGACTATGAACGTGTGTCATGAGGATAACTGTGGTTGCACTTGCTTCCAGATTATGGAAGTAATATAATTGAATGAGAACCTTGTGATCATGCATACATAACTGTCTTTCGAGGGCACACCACTAAGCACTTCTTATATGTAAAAATCCTTTTTAATAATGTTCTTTTGGCCCTTATCCAGCTAAAATGCCTTGGCAAGAGGCCAGTGCCACAGTCCAGTTCCGTCGTGGATAGCCTGGGTGCTGGCAGTCCAGTGGAATCTTAAATCAGAGTATTCAGAGACTATCAACTTTCCTTCCAAAAAGCAAGGACACTCCACGGGAAATAAAACAAATGTTCTTTCTTTGTAGCCATGTTACCTAATCACAAGGATCCCAAACTGGTTAGAGTAGATAATTTGGTAATTATATTGGGAAAGACTCCGTTTCACTGGAGAGGTTGCAAACTGGCATGGGTTTTGGTGTGTATAGTGTTTTCTAAGTTCCTAGTGATTAAAAATTGGAGATTTCAACATAAACATCTGGATTTGTGTGTGGGTGTGCCTGAGTGTATTTAGAGGGAAGATTCCAAATTTAACCTACACCATTTGATGTTATTCCATTGTTTCTAAAAATAGATTTAAAAAATGTCACTCTAGATGTGCCAATTTTCTATAAACATAACTCCCTTTAAAAATTAGACCCCCCTTTTCATAATTCTGGGATTACTTCATCAACAATGCATTATTTTTCTTTAAAAATGAATAAAACAGGGAAACAAAAGTCCCATGAGCTCATCAGCGTTTTCCTTGCAACTCCAGACGTGAACAGAAGAGCTCTTCCAGTTTGATTGTGGCCTTCACACAGTTTTCTTATGCCTGTTTCAGTTTAGGTATTCTGTTGACTTTCTGTAACATCTTTTTCTCTTAGTATCAAGAAATTATAAAACTTGAAGGAATTTAGAAAACTTTTTGTCTGAGGGTTACAAGTTCAAATGCTTAGGTCAGGCAACAACCCATGTGCAGAGGGTCAGATGTATGTCAATAGGGAATAGTGGAGACTATGGCAATTGGAGAGCATGTGCCCTGTCTACAGGCCCCCCTGCCCCCATTCAGTAACAACCTATTGTTGACACAACAGTGTTGCCAGAATTGCTTTTCAAGAGAGGCCAGAAATGTGGATTTTTATGAATATCTCTTCATTATAAAATGTTGACAGCTAATTTGAAGCCATTTTTAAACACTTAGCCAAACAAAACCACATCTACTGGTCCCATATGACTTAAGAGCCTCCAGTTTGTGGCTGCTGATAGTTTCCAACCTCTTCATTGTGCAGATCAGGAAACTGAGGCCCAGAGAGTGAATGTGATTTGCCTAAGAGTAAAAAGTAATAGTACAGGAAGTAGAACCTTGTCTGCTTGGCTTCTATCCTAGGGCTTTTCCAATACAAACATCTGCTTCTATTTTCTTCCTAAGATTTAAATGATGTTCCTAATTACATGATTTCAAACATTGTACATTGTTAAAAAATGACAATATTCATTGGCTTTGGAGCACACAATTTACAATAAGTGGTTTTTCAGCCACACGATCATATAGTCTAAATTGCTTCTAACATTTATAAGGCCAACATAATTCTACTTCCATTCATCTACTAAGAAAACTTTATTCATCTCTACTTCCCTATACTTCTTCTCCCTTCAACTGATTACTAAATCTGGCCAAATTTGGAGAAAAAGTAAAATATTTAAGAAGAGCCAGGTTGACTACTCTACCATGAATAAGAACTAGGTGGGGAGAAAAAGAAAAACACACTTGTGAACCAGTGACTGTAAAAACTAAGCCATGCATGTAAAATGTTTCAGGGCAGTTTGCTTACTTTGCCAAAGCAAACAAAACACACAGCAAACTTGTAAGAACCTCAGCACACTTCAGCGAAGGGGTGGAGATAATTTTTCTAAGAGTTTCAGTAACTGAGAACTTCCACTATAAGTCTGAGATTGTTTTTATTTTTTCTTTTTCAGAAAAATTTAAAAACAGAATACTTCAGAATAGATGATAACAAACTTCCCTACAGCTACTACTCAGGATTGTCCATTGTCCTTTGTTTTTCATAGGACAAAATAAAAAACTTTACAGAAAAGCTGAAGTTCCCTTTGCTCCTTATTACCAACTTTATTCTTATTTCCAACTCCCCAGAAGTAACCATTATCATGAAGTTTGTATCAATCCTTCCAAATTTTTGCATGGATATACATACCCATGAATATGATACAGTTTTGTTATTTACATTTTTAAATTTACATACATGATATCATACTATATATAACATACCAGAGCCTGTGTGTTTCCTCTAATAACAGCCTGTCAAAAATCTATCCATCTGACCTAAATCAGAAAAGTAAAAAAATAAAATAAAATAAGTAAATAAATAAATAAAAATTAAAAATCTATCCAAGTTGACGAATACGGACCTAGTTCATTCCTTTTAGCCACTTTATGATATTTTATATTTTATTTGTTCATGTCGGTAGATGGCCACTAGGCCATTTTCAATATATGAGTCATTTTATATTAAAATATTTAAAGTAGGAACTAATTTTCCAGAAAAGATTGACAATCAGTATTAAGCCTGTAGTTTATTACACTATCCAAAGGGTAAGGAGAAAGATATTCTATACTTTCTTCTAGACCCAGGACTGCTGGCCCTCTAGTATGTCAGGCAGTTTGTTGGCCCCATTGTATGGAAAATTTGTTATGAATTACATTTTTCTGAAGGGAGGGTTGATAGCTCTTATGAGATTAAAATCTATCTGTGCCAACCCCCAAAATAAAGAATAGCTATTTTTAAATGTCTTCCACTCACCATGGGAAGTAATCATAGTGATTACTTCTGTAGTTCTGCTTTTTTTCCATGATTTTTGAATGAATTGCCATCTTTTATTGTGGCTTACAATTAAATTCAACCGTTAAGCAATGAAAATGCACTGAATATCAGTAGACGGGACAAGTGCCAGTAGCAGGGACACGAACAAGTCAAGAAAAGCCCTGTGTTTCACTAACACAAAAGTCTGGTGAGAAAGGTAACGTCAAAGCCAATGTAGAGTTTCTCAAAAGGGTGGCTCTATTGACACTTTTACTGGATAACGATTTTTGCTGTGGGGCTGTCCCATGCATGATAGGATGTTTCACAGCACCCCTGGCCTCTGCCTACTAGATGCAGTAGCCTCTACTCACAAGTCATGACAAGCAAAAACATCTCCAAGCTCTCTCCAATGTTTCCCAGGAGGCAAATCTACCCAGCTCAGAACCACTGGCTTAATAAGATGAGCAATGCCAAAGAGAAGTATGGGTTTCAGCCTGTAAAATGCTTCCTTGAATGAGCGATCTGTGCAAAACAGAGGCATGAGTTCATGCAGGGGAGGAAACACTGATTGGAGTACTCACGGAAGGATGTTCTTGTCTGGGCAATGCCACAAATTATTTTATGACCTCGGTCAAGTTATTCAATCTGTGTACAACAGGATGGTTGGATACATCTAGCTCTAAAATTCTACAGTATCCTTGACATCTGAGTCCTTGGTGAATTATCAGAAAGGGTATGAGGGACTAATATTTGGAAGCTGCTGCTACTTTGGGAAAAATAAACACAGAAAAGTGCTCTGCTAAGTATAGCATGTCATCCAAAGCAATCTTTTTATTAGAAAACATAGCTTCTGGATACATTTGCCACATTGCTTCTTTTTAAATGATCTTGCCAATTGCTTTCCTCATTATAAAGCAATCTTGTAGACTCTATTAACAGGAATTGCTGGCTGTTTATCTCTCTTGTAAATTTGGTCTTCAAGAAAGGGGGCCAGATTTATAATCAATGACATTTTTTAAGAGTTCTTTCTCTTAGCCACAGAACACATACGGCCAATGAAAGCTTCTCTAGACAACTCGACCGATGTGATCTTGGGTGAATTGTCCTGAAAAATACAGTAATGCCAGTTCCACTAACAATATATCTTTGATATCTGCTGTGTCAATGATGATATGGGCACAAGTTCATTCGTGCCTAAATGAATACCAGAAACAAGAATCATTAAAGCAACTGCTTAGTAGCTCTGGCTTTTAGTTCTTAATCTTATCAGGATTCCAAATGGACAGAAAGGAGATTTGGCACCGGACATTCTCAAGCTCTCCACTGTGGTAACTTATGTATATGCTGCCATGCTATCCCTGCCTGAAAGTCATTTCCCTCAGGTCTTTGCTTGGCTGACTCTTTCTTTTCATTTGGGGACCAGCAAAAAGATCACTTCTTCAGAGAGCATTGCCCTGCCCACCCTAAAGAAACTAACCCTCCACATTCTCTACCTTAATTGTTTAGCTTTTTATCGACCGCCTTCCCTTACCATAAGGTAAGCTCCATACACATCAGGGGCTTTTTTGACTATTGTTCATTGCTGTATCATCAGCACTTGGAACAGAATTGACACCCAGTAGAGATTCACTAAGTACTTCTTGGAAGTAAATGCTGCCTCTTCCCTCTTTGGTTAGTTAACTCCTATTAATCACTGGGACCTCAGTTCAGATAGCATGGCCTCAGAAAAACCTTTCCTGGTGATGCAAGGCCTGTTAAAGCACCCAATACACTCTGGATAATAGCATACCAAATACACTCTGGTTAATAGCATAAATCTCTTTCTCCTCTTGACACACTTTCTTGGTTCTCATTCAGGGATGACTTTGTCCCCCAGGGAACATTTGACAATATCTGGAGAAATGTTGGTGGACACAACTGGGGAGGAGGAGTGCAGTGATTACTACTGTCACCCAGTGGGTAGAGGCCAGAGATATCTGTCATACATACGATAATGCACACGAGGACCTCTCAACAACAAAGAATTATCCAGCCCCACATGTCAGTACTGCTGAAGTTGAGAAACCCTACCCTAAACAGACTGGCAATTTTATATTCATTTGTGTAGTTCTTTGCTTAATGTCTGTCTCTCCTACTAGACTATAAAATAATGACTAGAACTTGGGATTTAAAATCCATGAAACTTTATCCAGCCACTCAACTATTAGGACCACCAGGCAGCTCACTTAGCTGTTGGCTTTGCCAGTTTCTAGATGGAGTTAATAATGACTTACATTAGAAATAGTCCAAATATTAGTTCTGTTTGGTAGGAACAAAGCACAGTGGATATTTAACAATTTAACCATGCATAACGAAATCCAAGAAGCAAACCCCAAAATGCAAAGAGTGAAGTACTGGAGAATATTCAAGTATTAATATACAAAATGCTTAACCATAGGAACACATGAAAGAATTTTGCTGTGGCCTTATAAATAGGACCTATGGCTTTGGGTAATGGCGGGGGAGAAAGTAAATTGACTCTATAAACACCTGAGACAATATATATATAAAAACAGCAACTAGGCATCCCCTCCATTTGAGAGAAGAATAAAGTTCAGTAAGGAAGGAGATCGAATGTTCATATCCACCTAGGATGAAGAAACATTTGTGCACTGGTCATAAGAAAACTTTATTAGAAAATGGCAGCTCTTTGATACCTGTAATGAGAGGCAAAATCTTCTTCCCCTTAAACTAATATTTCATGGGTCTAAAGAGGATGGTCTTCTTTATGTGTTATACCACTAAATGGATCAAAACAAAGTAATATTCATGTGTCCTTAAGATTTCTTCCTAAATTTTCAATATGAATTCAAAATTTCCAAAGATTCATTGCTTGATTCTGTGCTTTTAATGAAAGGATTCTGTCTTAAGTTGCTGGAGGCCTAATGTAGCATAGACTGGCAGCTCTTGTACTTCACTGAAACATGTACATCACCAAGAGATTGTAATACATGTTTTGAATTGGATTTAAAACAAAAAAACAAAAAAGATTTCATTGAATTCTCACTGCCTTTAAAGTTATCCACAAAGACCTCCTTACTGGCTTCCTTTAGCAATTCAAAAGGCTTAAAATTTCAGTCCTTCTTCACAAATGTAATAACATGAAGTGAGAGACTGTAAGGAAACAGATGGTAAAAGAAACTTTGTTTATTTTCTTTTTATTTTTGATTTTAATCTTTTCAAGTTTCCAAGGACTTAAAACAGATGTTTGTGACCTCCTTTTATTTTTTTTCAAGCTAGTAAAGAAAAGCTGACCTCAACATTTTAGGGAGAAATCTGTTTAACCGGTAGTTAAGGTTTGATCTACTGAGTTCCCAGATAATTTTTCAATGATTCAGAATAAATCATGACATACATTTTTAAACAGGCATCTTTACTATGTGACCCTCTTCTGAAAGGAAGGACATCCTGTAAAAATGCACAGTACTCGTCTTGAAGTAGATTTCAACTATTCACTTTAGGGCCAATTGCTAGAGAAGGTTCTATTTATAACCTCTAGAATCCAGAGGACATCTTTTATCCTTTACAATGACACTTAAAGGAACAGAAATAAGAGTTTTCTTTTGACACTCACTGTTCCACCACTGGACCTCAAACCTCTGGCTGTAATTTCTCGGGGATATTCCATCTCTTATCAGTGGTTCTCACCCAGGAACAAGTTTGTCCCCACAAGACATTTGACAAAGCCGAGAGATATTTTTGCTTGTCACAGGTGACTGGGTGGTGCATGTGCTACTGACACTTAGTAAGTGGAGGCCAGAGATGCTGCTAAACATCATATGATGCATAGGGCAAGGCTCCAAAACAAAAAAAAATCCGGCCAAACATCTCAAAAATGCCAAGGTTGAGAATCCCTGATCTATGATTTTTATCACTAGCATTAACGGAATCAGATGTGTTTGTGCCTGACAGACAGCTTTCAGTAGAGTATTTTTGAAACAAAATTAGCCTTTACTTTCTTATCTTTCAAGCAAGTTAAAATATTAATGGGAAAATCAATGATTCCCTCAATTAAGCCTCCCAGCATCAAGACTCCATTATTGACCTTTCAAAATAACTCTTCTATTTTGGTACCTGGGAAAACCATATAATTCTAGCTAGCGAAGTTTCCGCCAGAAGAGTTATCCAAGGAAATCCGGGGCTGGTACCCTCTGTGGGACTTCAGAGAAAAGGCTATTGATTTTCTGTAGTCTTTTATTTTTAAAAAAGAGTGACACATTGTTGTGGGAAGTTTTTATTCTATGTAAAATTGCCAAAATAAGTAAGTGCTGTCTCAGAGGTATCATTGAGGGCCCAACCTTCTTAGAGCTGTGCTGTCCCTAAATGTGTGGGCCAAAGGGAAGGAAGCCCAAGGCGCCTACCTTGTGGGGTTACCTAACAACGTTCTGCCTACTGGATGTGTTCAATAAATGCGCACAGGTCAGTTTTTTTTAGATTGGATTTTCCCAGAAGCAGACTCTGAGTCGAGAATTGGGTTCTCCCGTGAAAAACTGCTGAGGGAATGGGGTAAGTAGGACAGGAAAGGGAACAAGGTCAGGCAAGGATGTCACCTCGAGTCAACCCCCAGCCGCAGCCTGACCTTCAGGAGAGATCTGGAGCATAGACTACACCTCAATTTACCCACCTAGAGGCAAAGGAGCTGGGTTTTTATGCTTTCACACCAGTCTGTCAGTGGCTTCTCTGGGTGATGGGAGGACACTCTAAAGCACTTTTGGCTTTCCGTCCAGAGAACGGGCTCAATCCACCCTCTGAAAAGGGTCCCACAGGGGAGGAGTCAGCAGCAGAGCAACGGATACTGGTGGTCAAAGGGATCTGAGGGGGATCTGCAGTTTCTACTGCTTCAGAGTCTTGAAGTGTGGCAGGGCATGCAGTTTATGGACTCTAAAACATTCATTCATTCAGTCGATCATTCCTTCAACAAATACTTGTTGAATTTCCACTGTGCGCCATGAACTGTGCAATGAGCTGGAGATATATGGTGCACACAAAGTGTGTACAGCAAATGGGCTATGGCGATCTAGTGCTGGAGCCAGGAGTGAAGCCTGCTACAGGAGGGACACCTACTCAGCCTGGGAGATATGATTCTGGAGGAGGCAACAGTAAGTTTGAGAATCAAAAGATAAGCCAGAGTTAGCCCAGTAAAAATATCTAGAGGTCAGGGTTGGGTAGCAGAGCAATGAAGATTCTCCTACTCCTTCCTATGGACCAAGGTGGACAACATCCTGGATGACACTTTGGGAACTAAAGATAGCGGAAGAATAAGAAGCAAAATAATAGTGTGTGTTCAAATTGTGAGCCCTTAAGCAAACACTCATAGGCTCTTTCCTCTCTGGAGCTAGAGACATCATTACAGTATTTCCTGGGGGCACCATTTTTTGGAACTTGTCCCAGCATGTGTACCACTGAGGACCAGTAAGCTCTTTGAAAGCTGTTAGCTTGAAGGGCTGGGACTAGCTGGCACCATGGATTTCAGTATTATTAGTGTGGAATATTGCCAGAGGTGAGATGTCTTAGGCAGAAATAAGAAGACAAATAGATTCCACCTAACCTGCCACTCTCAACTTACCAAATGAATGGTGTTCATTGGCACCTAGCACAGGAGCCAGGTCCTAAGGACTCTCTGCTAGGGCTGGCCAGTAACTCTCAGTCACTGAGTCCCAAGGAAGGGGATGGAGTGGCTGTGAGCAGCAGGAGACACAGAGGAGTTAGGAACAACGGCTTTTTACCAACTAGTATAGAAGTATAGTCATCCTTCAGTATCCGTGGAGGATTCCATGACTCCCTGTGGATACCAAAACCCACAGATGCTCAAGTCCCCGATATAAAATGGTACAGTATTTGCATATAATGTATGCACATCCTTCCATATACAGTATTAAGTTATCTTTAGATTACTTATAATGCTTAATACAAAGTAAATGCTATGCAAATAGTTGAATACTGTGTTGTTTAGGGGGAATAATAACAAGGAGAAATGTCTGTGCATGTTCATTAGGGACACAACATCCATTTTGTTCCCCAAATATTTTTGATCCTTGGTTGATTGAATTCGTTCATGTGGAACCCACAGATACGGAGGGCCAACTGTGTTTCACTATGTTTAAATCGAGCAGGCCCCATGTATCAGCTGAATATTATGTGAATGAAAGAAGATGGATATAACTTTGTTTGTTTGTTTTTAAGTTTCAAATTATGTAGTCATTTAATCCATACAATTATGTATGACATACAATTATGTATGACGTTTCCATTCCCTGCTTTGGATAGACATGGTTTCAGTGAATATTTTTCTCTTAACTATAAGAAAAGTCACAAGTGTAACAATCATGTTATATACATAATAACAACATGTACATGTAGCAGTAGAGTTGCATACCTAACATAAATGTAACAAAGAGGAACAATAGGGAGTGGTGGGAACTGTGGCAAACTGGAGAAGTGTGCCTGACTTAATGGGTGCAACTGCTACTCAGCTGAAGCCAGCTGGGAACCATGTGGGAATGCAGGCCCACTATTGCCAACAGTTCTGATTTTTCAAGGGGAGCCAGAAACTCCAATTTTTAAAATATTTCTCTGGATTTTGAAATGTTGACAGCCAATTCAAAAAAAATTTTTTTAACACTATGTGAACCGAAATATATCTATGGGCCAGATTTGATTTATGGACCACCAGTTTGCAAGGCTCTTGGTCTCTAAAGAGCTAAATTTATGTCGGTCTTGCTGCTATTCCCCCTCTTTCCCACCCTCTGTTCTTTCAATTCCTAGAATTCCCATGGGCTGGTGGACTGGAGTAGCCAGTTCCCTGTAGTTGAGACCATCCTTTGTTTCTTACAGTGATAGTTAGAGCTGACACAGGTGCCAGGGGACATTTTAGCTATGTATTTGAATGGCGGAGATGATTAAATCTGTTTATGTTGACATTCTTGAGAAGGATGGTCAGGTTTGGCGGAGGTTTCACAGCTAAGCTCAAGACAAGGACAGTCAATCATGTTTACTTCACAAAACTGGAAAACTTACATTTGAAGCTCTCAGGAATGGTAAAGAAAAACAAAAACCCCAAGTGACTGATAAATAGCAATCTAGTTTGCTACCTACCTTGGTTTATCAACTTTCTCTATCAGATATTTCTCTCTGAAATAATGATAGGTCATCTCTGCTCTAGGTATGGGGACCACAACTTGCTTCAAAGTCGGCATTCAGAGAAACAAGAATTGAAATAAAATGGAATCACATCACATGTGTGCCGAATGTACTCAAACTCAACTATGTGACCTTGGCCAAAAGAGAAATACCCTTTACTTTATTCCTTCTCCTTTCCACCTTTCAAACTAGACTCTGTCCTTCACTGCTTCAGGACAAGAGAAGCCACAGCCAAACTGTAAAAAGAAACAAAGAAATTAATCCTTGGTTTTTCATCTTCCAGGAGTCTGAGCTCTGTTGATTTAAGGGAAGGTAATGAATCTTCAAGGGAAATTTTGAATACATTTGGGGTTTTTTCCTCTTTTCTGACTGTAAAAGCAGATTTCTTAGAAGATGAAATTTATCGATAATTATTAAAATAAGTATAGTCATAATAGCTATTATTTATTGAGTGCCTTCTATGTGTCAAGCACTGAGCTAAACAGATTAGTATTTAACACTCATAAATATTAGCTTCTTTAATCTTTCCACCAATTCTACAGTTCCAGGCACTATAATTATTCCAATTTTACAGATGAGGAGACACAGGCCCATATATAGTAACCAGTCTAAGGTCCCATGGCTATTAAGTGACAGAGTCAAGATTCAAACTCAATTCATCTGATTTAAAAGCTTATGTTCTTTAGTGGGAATATTGAAATTTATCCCCTTACCAGTGGTGGTGAAGATTCATTATTAGTCTAATAATTATAAGAAGTCCTTACTAAAAACAGTGTGCCAGGCAATGAACACACGATGAAGTACAGTCCTGCTACCTGAGTCTTCAGTCAGATTGAAAAAACAGAGATCTAAATAAATGATTAAAGTACAAAATGAGAGCTATGATAGAGGTATCCCCAGAAGAAGAGCTCTGAGTTTCTTTTCCATGTGTATTGTTGTCAATTCCAGCCCTCAGCCATTAGACCAGTTGGAATCTCCCAGTTAACTCCTCAAATTTCTGAGTAAAGAATATTCACTGGTGGCCAGGCATAGTGGCTCACGCCTATAATCCCAACACTTTGGGAGGCCGAGGCAGGTGGATCACCTGAGGTCAGGAGTTCAAAACAAGTCTGCCCAACATGGTGAAACCCCATCTCTACTAAAAATACAAAAATTAGCCAGGCATGGTGGCAGGCTCCTGTGGTCGCAGGTACTCATGAGGCTGAGGCAGGAAAATCGCTTGAACCTTGGAGTCAGAGGTAGCAGTGAGCTGAGATCATGCCATTGCACTCCAGCCTGGGCGACTTCATCTCAAAAAAAAATTTATATATATATATTCAGTTATATATATATTCATTTATATATATTCAGTTATATATATATTCGTTTATATATATATTCATTTATATATATATATATTCATTGGCAAGCTATACCTCTGTCCAAGTCAGATAGCATCTACTCACCCTTCTTAATTAGTTTTCCTGAGCTTGTTAATAATCTTGAAGTCAGCAACTTTTAATATCTAATTGTTCTGACATCATCCACAGAGAATTCCTCCTGGGGCAGGATTTCCTAATGTCCTCACAGTGCAATTTATATTTTTGTTACAGAGAAGGCTGCCAAGCATTAGGCAATTGTCAAACACCAACAGGCTGTAGGGACAATGGTTATTCTTTCTCTTTGGAGTCCAGCCAATGGCCCAACAAAATGAAGCAAGCCTGGGAGGAATGTATAATCGAAGCCACTACAGAAGCATAAAGCTAAGCATTGACATCTTCCCATGCATTTTAGGGCATTAGGCTTAGATTATACCAGGCTAAGAAGATAAAGATTGATCTTTGGCCACAAAACAAGAATTTATTACTAACTCCTATGGTCTGAATGTTTTTGTCTCCTCAAATGTTAAAATCCTAACCACAAAGGTGATGGTATTGGAGACAGGGCCTTTGGGAGGTAATTAGATTATGAGGGTAGAGCCCTTATGATTGGGATTAATGCCCATATAAAAGAGACCCCAGAGAACTAGCCACTCCTTCTCACCATGTGAGGACACAACTAGGAGGTATGAACCAGGAAGCAAGCCCTCGCCAGGCACTGAATTTGCCAGCACCTTGATCTTAGACTTCCCAGCCTTGAGAACCATAAGAAATAAATTTCTGCTGTTTATAAACTGCCTAGTCGATGATATTCTGCTACAGTACCCCAAATGGACACTGACCAAATATAAATGTAAGCAAAACTTATCCTTCTATCTGACATATTTGCTGAGAATATTTTTTTCTCTTGATTTTTACAAATACTCTGCAAGGTAGTATTGCAAGGAAGAACAGCAATGCTACTATATTCCTTGGAGAATATGGTTCCCTGGTAAGTAATATCTCCAGAGGAATTGCCGAAGTTTTTGGTCTGTTGTAAAATAGTCTTCATAAAGCCCTGGAAGCAAGACAGTAAAACAGAAAGGTAGGCATGCCTCTGGGCTTCTGATGACACTCAGTGCTCCATAGAATTATCCTGTTAAATCTCCGTGTATCTTATTAACATTTATTATAATAGCTATAATTTATTGAGCATCTACTCTATGCCAGGCACTGAACAATGAGATTTATATCCATTATCGCTAATCAAAAGGTGAGACACAATTGACGGAACTCAATCCATGTTGTGAGTCTCTTTAAGACATGCATCTTCAATGGGAATATCATCTCCAAAGATGTGAAAATTGGTGTAGAGTGATAGGGGCAGGACTTACTCTTTTTATGTATAAAACACAGATATACATACAGAACTCAAACAGACACATGGTATATTTGTGGTATTAAAGTTTTATGTGGTGAGGGGAAGTAATTAGGAAAAAAATGCCTAAAATGGCTCAGTGTGTGGTGATAACGAAAAAAAAGTTGAGAAATACTGCTTTAAGAGATAGTCAACTCTTAATTTTTTGTTGAATTTTATAATATTTACTTCCTTTTTTTTTTTTTTTTTTTTTTTTTTTGAGACGGAGTCTTGCTCTGTCACCCAGGCTGGAGTGCAGTGGCGTGATCTCTGCTCACTGCAAGCTCCGCCTCCCAGGTTCACGCCATTCTCCTGCCTCAGCCTCCCGAGTAGCTGGGACTACAGGTGCCCACCACCACACCCGGCTAATTTTTTTTTTTTTTTGTATTTTTAGTAGAGATGGGGTTACACTGTGTTAGCCAGGAGGGTCTCGATCTCCTGACCTCGTGACCCACCCACCTGTCTTCCCAAAGTGCTGACACCGCGTGAGCCACCATGCCCAGCCATAATATTTACCTTCTAATATGAGAAATTTTTGAGCTATTTTGATAATTACCAGGTAAATCATGACTCGAAAATTTCCATTTATATAGCCGATTTCATATACTCTTGTGTAGGTTCTTTCATGTTTTGAAATTCTTAAAGAATATTTCTTTCCTTGGGTCCACAGGAATTTTCAACAGATTTGGGGCACATTCCAGCATGTATGGAGTTCTGCTTCCCTACCATATAATTCATGCTCCCTGATACTGTGCTCATGGATAATTCCTACAACCACTAGGGGAGGAAGATGTTATGGTTCTCCTTTTTACAGATACGGAAACAAACATTGTGAAAGGTTGAGACATTCATTTCCTCACGATCTTGCAGCTGGTTTGTGTGGACTTGGGATTAAAATCCAGTTCTGGAACAGTCTAAAGCCCATGCATATTTGATCCACTATTCCAGAGTTCTCAAAATAGTGTTCCATGGGCCAGATACAGTCCACAGACATGGCTTTTGTGTGTGTATGTGTTGTTTTGTTTTTGTTAACTTAGTGTACTTAAAATATTTAAATTTGTTGCCAACACTTAAAAATTAAGAGATCTTTACAGGAACAAGTCTAGATTTACAACTTTTCTTTGAAAGCTGAGGGGCTGTGGGCTCGCATCCTACATGGGAACAATCAACTGAAACTAAGGAGTGGATACTTTTCAAAACAGGGTTTGCACAATCCAATTTGCCTAAGTCCCTGCCCCTTCCTACTGCCTTACACCCAAAACCCCTTCATTCAAACGTCCTGTAGGTATTTGACTCTATGACTCCCAGAATGTAGTGTGTCTGTTTCCTTTGACTTCCAGTGTTTTCTAAATCCTGTGTGTCTCTTCAGTATCTTTCCTTCTCACTCATCCATGCAATAATTTTAAAGTGAATTATGAGTCCACTTTAATTTACTACTTTATTCTTTCTGATTTTCTAGATCTCTCAAGCAGAGCAACTTTATCAGTGATATTTAATAAAATGAAACCAATTTTCTTTTTCTTCTTTCAGTAGCCATGTTATATTTCACCTGAAAATCCTTCTAATTCATTGCTTATTTCCTTAGGGTCTCCATTTCTGAAATTCATATGCTGCTAAGCCTTAATATATTCAGTCTTTCCAAGCCTGTAGTTTTGAGCTACACTGCAAGGGCATATCAATTTTACTCCACAGTTCAGAGTTTTGATGAGTGATTATGTAAGGACTTTTTTTTCCCCTTGACCTTTTATGGGTTAAACAGGGCCTATGGGTCTATATAAAGCTCTTTCCTTCTTCAATTCTTTCCCTGCAAGTATCTTTATTTTGACTTGTGGTACTTGGTAGATTAAGTGCTTGAAAAAGAAGTGGTCTGCCTGCCAATTCAGGAAGAAGGAAACATTCAAAAACTTGATCAGAGAGGAGGAGGAAACACTCAAGGAGTATAATTTGTTGGGGCATTCCAGTCTGTCAACAGCTCCATCGCTATGAAGACATGAGAATCCAAAAAATAAACACAAAGCAAAGACCACAGTAGATAAGAGGAGGCATTTCCATTCTGGAAGCAAATGTCTGTGTCCTCACATGCTGGTTTTATACTGTTCCATTCGTTACTGTGGAATGCACTTTTCACCGACAACATCTGGCTCTCTAACAACAATGTAAGTCACTGAAGAACATACAAACACTATCAGAAAACAAACAGCTGTATTTTGATACATCCAACCTAACCCTTTCTTTTGTGCCATTGCTTTAAACATTTTATTTGTGTGTAAATCTACTTTTAAATAAAAAAATCATAGAATACAGAATTTAACATTTTTTCCCCAATTTATTATAAATGTATTCATTGTAGTGTTCTCTCACTTATTCGTTGGATCCATAGTTCATTCATTTACACATTCATGCATTCTGCAGACATTTAATGAGTTTTTTTAAATCTTCCACTGTAAAGCTTTTACAAATATACATGCTAGGGCCCCAGGCTCAGACATTCTGATTTGTTTGATCTACAGTGGGAGCCAGTAATTAGTATTTTAAAAAAGATTTCTAGGTATTTCTACTGTTATAAACCAGTGTTTAATAAGAAACATGGCATAGAGTATTTTTTCCAATAGAAGTGATTATTTCAAACATTATAGTGGCAGATTTTTGTATTAAGAGTTGACCTGCCTTGGCATAAAAGATGATAATATGCCTTGATAATTAATAATGATAACAGTTAACATTTACTGAGTGCCATAGGTACTGGGCTAGGTACTTCATACTTAATACTTCATGTAATTTCTACATCAGCCATGTAAACTAGATATTTTTATCTTTGTTTTGTGTTGAGGAAAAAATATTCAGAAAATGTACTTAATGTGACACAGATAGAAGTAGTTTAACTATTGGGATTTGAAGTCCATATTTCTAACTCCAAGTTATGGTCTTTCTACTCTGCACACTCATTTAGAACTTTGGTTTTGACATCCTATATTCAGAAGCGTAACTAATACTTTTTTCATAGAGCATCTTAGGCGCATGACCTCATTCCATAGTACTTTTCACACAGAGAAGTTAATCATGGCAGAGTGGAGGCACTGGGGTTCCACAGAAGAGAGTGAAGCAATGAAAAACATTCAGCTAGTTCTGCCTAGAATTTGAATTACAAATCCTGGGCTTTTCCTACTGTGCCATGCTTCCTTGTTTCTTTATCATGTTCTGATTCAGAAGTTTAGGGGGGTGATGACTGCCTTGGCCCTCTCAGTGAGCAATAGAGCCGGTAATGCTATGCTTTGGCCACAGCTGATTGGCTCAAAGGTGGACATCTGTCCTAGGTTGACCCAATCAAATTCATTCTCTCTCTTTCTGACTTCCCACTGGTCTCTCTCCCAGGTATTTAGAATCAGCACTTGAAAAGATTGGTCAGTTCTACCTGCAGGTGTTGAGCCTGTATGGCAATGTATATCAGCAATGGATGAACTCACCTGAGGATGGTTTCTTAGGGGCCAGGAAAGCTGATAACGGAACTGATGTTCATGGAGCAATAGAGATATCTGATGAACCCCAAAAGAGAGACAAGCACAAAGAGTAGCTGCTTTGACTTCTGCTGACTCTCTAGATACCATTTATTCTTCATTGTGATGCCTGATCTTAATTCATGCCCTTGGGTTTTGTGAGCAACCTTTGACTTGATACAACAAACTCCTTTTTATTTGAGCAAATTGAGTAAGTTTCCCATGCTTTAAAACAAATAACCCTTGACTAAACTAATGACCATGTTTTAGAACGGATATAAAGTTTATCATTTTGGGCATCCTTAGAATGAGCTACATTTTATTCCCAAATAATCTAGTTACTCTATCAATCTGGACTATTTAGACTGCCAATCACAGAAACTGAAATCAAACCAGCTTAAGGGAAAAAGGGAAATTTATTTGGTTGTTGTAATTGAAATACCCAGGCCTTGCTTTAGGCACAGCCGGATCTGGTGACCTAAATGAGGAAACTGCTTCTCTCCCTCTCTCGACACCATTTTCCTCTTTGGGAGCTTCATTCGCAGGCAGCCACCTAGGGGAAAATATGGTCACCAGTGCTTCCTTGTATGCATCCTACTGATTTACCAATCCCAGTAGAAAGAGGGGGCATCTTTCCAATTAGTGCCAGGGAAAGATCCAAGCCTGATTTTCATTGGCTCACACTGAGATCTCAGCCCATCATTGAACCAATCATTATGGTCCAAGAGATGAGGCTCCTCATTGGCATGTCTCCACCTAGAGCTAGAAATGGCATCTCTTTCTTCTGAATGGCAAGGACTGAGTGAATTGTGGTTTTCCAATAGGAAGGCTTGGGATTTATTCCTGGAGGGGATTCTGGGCAAGCAAAAGAGAGCCTGTTAATTAACTTGTTAATTTTCCAACCTCCTCCCTTTTTCAGCAGTTTGCTTTCTTACCTAAATAATTTTTAAAACCTAATTCATTATTGCATTCTTTATTATTATTATACAGATAGAGAGAGAGGGTCTCACACTGTCTCCCAGGCTAGGATGCAGTGGCACAATCAATCATAGCTCACTGCAGCCTTTACCTCTTGGGCTCAAGTGGTTCTCCTGCCTTGGTCCCCCAAAGTGCTGGGATGACAGGCACATGCCACCACACTGGCCTACATTCTTAATTTTTGTTTTTGTTGTTCTTCTTCTTCTTCTTAAGGAATTTACTGATAGTATCATTCAGGTTCTTTGCAGCCTTCTTGTTTATACCACCTGCTTATTTATTTTAAAGTGGTATATTTTTTAAAAAATTATGCTTTAAATAAGTCATATTATCTTTGTATGAGGTAGTTATCGCATTCACTGGGAAAATAATTTTAACATGAATCCAAATATAATGATTCCAGCCCTTGACCCAGTCACTAATCCAGATTGTTCTAATATCCTTTGTGGTACTCTTTAAACTTTTCTTACAAATACGAATGCATGAATCACATGAGTCTATAAACATCGGATTAACAAGTAATTTCAGGAACCCAGAGAGAAATTTGGGGTTGGAGGAGAAAATTTCACCCATTCTTTCTTTTAACTCTATGGAAAATTCTATAACTTTGTAAAATCATCCTAGTTGTCAAATCCAAAGGACATTTTTTCAGTCCTTAAGACGTTTGGAAGATTTTGCTGCTCTGGAAATATTTGTTGATCCACTTTTCCTTCTTGAAATTATTTACTTAGCTGGGCGCCTTAGCTCACACCTGTTGTCCCAGCACTTTGGAAGGCCAAGGCAGGAGAATTGCTTAAGGCCAGGAGTTCGAGACCAGTCTGGACAACATAGCAAGGCTCTATCTCTAAAAAGTAGAAAAAATTAGCTGGGCCTGGTGGTCAATGCCTGTAGTTCCAGATGAGGCTGAGGTGGCAGGATTGCTTGCTCAGGAGTTTGAGGCTGCAGTGAGCTATGATTGCACCACTGCACTTCAACCTAGGCAACAGCAAGACACTGTCTCTATAAAATAATACAAATTTTAAAAGTTAAAAAACAGGAATTCATTAATTCTTTCACTTCCCTAAAAAAGTAGGCCTGGTTCTCCTACCTCTCTGCCCACTCATTTGCTGTCTCTTTTATGATCTCTTTGTCCTCTTACACTTTCTTTTTCCTTCTTTCTTTTTTTTTTTTTTTTTTTTTTTTTTTTTTTTGAGACGGCATTTTGCTCTTGTCACCCAAGGTGGAGCGCAAATGGTGCAATCTCGGCTCACTGAAATCTCTGCCTCGTGGGTTCAAGTGATTCTCCTGCCTCAGCTTCCCGAGTACCTGAGATTACAGGTGAACACCACCACACCCGGCCAATTTTCATATTTTTAGTAGACCCAGGGTTTCACCATGTTGGTCAGACTGTCTCAAACTCCTGACCTCAGGTGATCCACCCACCTAAGCCTCCCAAAGTGCTAGGGTTACAGACGTGAGCCACCGCACCTGGCTTCTTACACTTTACTTACTGTGGTCCTCCAGACTCTGCCCTTGGCCTTCTGCCCTCCTCACCTTGCCCACACACTCACTCAATCCGATGTTCTCATCCACTTGCATATTTCCAGTCCACATCTACTTACTGATGCCTCTTAAGACTAGAGCTCAGCATGACCTTTCTTCAGAGCATTTCAGATTTATAGACGCAATAGCTGACAGACATCATACACATGTCCCCACACATTTCCAAGGTAACACATCCATAATTGACCTTGAGATCTTCCCCAGAAACCCACTTCCACGTTCTCTCTACCATTGCCTTAACACAGATACTTTTTATCTTTCACCACAGTTTCCTCCAGCTGTCTCCCTGGCTACAGTCCTGTTTCCTAAGCTCATTCCCAAGCTCATGTCCCTCCATGGATCCCTAGCACCTTCAGGATATATTCTAGTCCAGGGGTGGGAAAACATTTTCTTAAAGGACCAGATAGTAAATAGTTTAGGTTTTGTAGGCCAGGAGGCAAAATTGAGGATATAATGGAGGTACTTAACGCAAACACGTAAAAGACAGCTTCTTAAGGTTGGCCGCGAGGGCTCACGCCTGTAATCCCAGCATTTTGGCAGGCCGAGATGGCTGGATCACTTGAAGTCAGGCGCTCAAAACCAGCCTGGCCAGCATGGTAAAACTGTGTCTCTACTAAAAATACAAAAAATTAGCTGGATGTGGTGGTGCACACCTGTAATCCCAGTTACTTGGGAGGCTGAGGCAGGATAATTGCTTGAACCTGGGAGGTGGAGGTTGCAGTGAGCTGAGACCATGCCACTGCACTCCAGCCTGGGACACAGAGCAAAATATCATCTCAAAAAAAAAAAAACAAAAAAAAAGTAGCTACTTAAAATGGAAAAAGCCATTTTTAACTCATGTACAGAAACCAGTGGTGGGCCAGATTTGGTCTGTAGGCCCTAATTTGCCACCTCCTCACAGGATGCATGTAGTCCTGCATGATCCAGGCTCTATTCTTCTCTATCCTCATTCTCACCACTCACTTTACACGGCAGCAAAGCTGCATGGCTTATGGGGTCATACTCCATGCTGTTTCCTGCCTCCCAGCCTTCCTTATGCTGCTTCCTCTGCCTGGTGTGCTTCCTCTTTCCCCAACTCCCCTGCTAGACTAACTCTCACCCATTTGTGGTTACTCAGCTCAAGGACCTTTTCCTTTTGGAAGATTTCCCACTCTCTCCTGGGTAACCTAGAGGTTCCCTCCTGAGCTCCCACAATTCCTTGCACCTATTCCTAACATCCTCACATGGTAGTGCAACTATCTGTTTCAATGTCTCTATCAAGAACCAAACTGTGATTCCTTGATGAGCAGAACTGGATCTTACTCATCCTATATCCGCAGGGGTTAGCACAGGGATTGGCCCAAAGCACACACCCAGTAAATGCCCACTGGCACTTGATTATGGCTCAATCCATTCTTCTTTAGTAGAGGAAGAGTATTGTGTCATAAATAAGTTCTTTGAAACACCTGTACAGCAGCTTAACCACCTACAGTGTCAATGGCCTATTTCTAACTCAGGGAGATCTATTCAATTTTAATAGTTTGAAAGTCATTTGTGGATAGCTAGTTCCTTTGGGTGGTGGATGGCTCTAATAATACCAAGGGCACAGATTCAATAGCTATTTAGTAGAGAGTGCTTTGCTCTCCCGAGTGACCACAGGCTTATCTCCAGCCCAGCTGGCTGTTTTTCAGATTCCTGCCATTTGTCACAAGGAGCGGTAGACTCTAGACACAGACATCCATCACCCATGGCCACAAAAAAATTGTTCAAATCACACACCTTTGATTAGAAAATAGAATACACTCCTGTGGAAAATGAACAGCATATAAAGAGAATGTCTAATATACAGAATAGTATAAAAAACAAATAAATAGAGAAGTAGAGAAAATAATTCATCCATCATTCCACCAACAGAAGGAAACCACTGTTAAAATGTGAACACGGGGGTGGAGCCAAGATGGCCGAATAGGAACAGCTCTGGTCTACAGCTCCCAGCCTGAGTGACACATAAGACAGGTGATTTCTGCATTTCTGTTTGAGGTACCGGTTTCATCTCACTAGGGAGTGCCAAACAGTGGGTGCAGCACAGTCGGTGAAGCGCACTGTGCGTGAGCCCAAGCAGGGCGAGGCATTGCCTCACTCGGGAAGCACAAGGGGTCAGGGAGTTCCCTTTCCTAGTCAAAGAAAGGGGTAACAGATGGCACCTGGAATATTGGGTCAGTCCCACCCTAATACTGCACTTTTCCAACGGGCCTGGAAAATGGCACACTAGGAGATTGTGTCCCGCACCTGGCTCGGAGGATCCTATGCCCATGGAGTCTCACTGATTGCTAGCACAGCAGTCTGAGATCAAACTGCAAGGCAGCAGTGAGGCTGGGGGAGGGGCACCCGCCATTACCCAGGCTTGCTTAGGTAAACAAAGCAGCCAGGAAGCTCGAACTGGGTGGAGCCCACCAAAGCTCAAGGAGGCCTGCCTGCCTCCGTAGGCTCCACCTCTGGGGGCAGGGCACAGACAAACAAAAAGTCAGCAGGAACCTCCACAGACTTAAATGTCCCTGTCTGACTGACAGCTTTGAAGAGAGTAGTCGTTCTCCCAGCACGCAGCTGGAGATCTGAGAACAGACAGACTGCCTCCTAAAGTGGGTCCCTCACCCCTGAGCAGCCTAACTGGGAGGCAACCCCCCAGTAGAGACAGACTGATACCTCACTCGGCCGGGTACTCCTCTGAGACAAAACTTCCAGAGGAACTATCAGACAGCTGAATTTGTGGTCTCACGAAAATCCGCTGTTCTGCAGCCACCACTGCAGCCAAACAGGGTCTAGAGTGGACCTCTAGTAAACTCCAACAGACCTGCAGCTGAGGGTCCTGTCTGGTAGAAGGAAAACTAACAAACAGAAAGGACATCCACACCAAAAACCCATCTGTACATCACCATCATCAAAGACCAAAAGTAGATAAAACCACAAAGATGGGGAAAAAACAGAGCAGAAAAACTGGAAACTCTAAAAAGCAGAGCACCTCTCCTCCTCCAAAGGAACGCAGTTCCTCACCAGCAGCGGAACAAAGCTGGACGGAGGAGGACTTTGACGAGTTGAGAGAAGAAGCCTTCAGACGATCAAACTACTCTGAGCTATGGGAGGAAATTCAAAACAATAGCAAAGAAGTTAAAAACTTTGAAAAAAATTAGAAGAATGGATAACTAGAATAACCAATGGAGAGAAGGGCTTAAAGGAGCTGATGGAGCTGAAAGCCAAGTTTCGAGATCTACGCGAAGATTGCAGAAGCCTTGGTAGCAGATGCGATCAACTGGAAGAAAGGGTATCACTGATGGAAGACGAAATGAATCAAACGAAGTGAGAAGGGAAGTTTAGAGAAAAAAGAATAAAAAGAAATGAATAAAGCCTCCAAGAAATTTGGGACTATGTGAAAAGACCAAACCTACGTCTGATTGGTATACCTGAAATTGATGAGGAGAATGGAACCAAGTTGGAAAACACGCTGCAAGATATTATCCAGGAGAACTTCCCCAATCTAGCAAGGCAGGCCAACATTCAGATTCAGGAAATACAGAGAACGCCACAAAGATACTCCTCGAGAAGAGCAACTCCAAGACACATAATTGTCAGATTCACCAAAGTTGAAATGAAGGAAAAAATGTTAAGGGCAGCCAGGGAGAAAGGTCGGGTTACCCACAAAGGGAAGCCCATCAGACTAACAGCTAATCTCTTGGCAGAAACTCTACAAGCCAGAAGAGAGTGGGGGCCGATATTCAACATTCTTAAATAAAAGAATTTTCAACCCAGAATTTCATATCCAGCCAAACTAAGCTTCATAAGTGAAGGAGAAATAAAATACTTTACAGACAAGCAAACGCTGAGTGATTTTGTCACCACCAGGCCTGCCCTAAAAGAGCTCCTGAAGGAAGCACGAAACATGGAAAGGAACAACCGGTGCTAGCCCCTGCAAAAACATGCCAAATTGTAAAGACCATCAAGGCTAGGAAGAAACTGCATCAACTAACAAGCAAAATAACCAACTAACATCATAATGACAGGATCAGATTCACACATAACAATATTAACTTTAAATGTAAACGGGATAAATGCTCCAATTAAAAGACACAGACTGGCAAACTGGATAAGGAGTCAGGACCCATCAGTATGCTGTATTCAGGAAACCCATTTCACGTGCAGAGACACACATAGACTCAAAATAAAGGGATGGAGGAAGATCTATCAAGCAAATGGAAAACAAAAAAAGGCAGGGGTTGCAATCCTAGTCTCTGATAAAATAGACTTTAAACCAACAAAGATCAAAAGAGACAAAGAAGGCCATTACATAATGGTAAAGGGATCAATTCAACAAGAAGAGCTAACTCTCCTAAATATATATGCATCCAACACAGGAGCACCCAGATTCATAAAGCAAGTCCTGAGTGACCTACAAAGGGACCTAAACTCCCACACAATAATAATGGGAGATTTTAACACCCCACTGTCAACATTAGACAGATCAACGAGACAGAAAGTTAACAAGGATATCCAGGAATTGAACTCAGCTCTGCACAAAGCGGACCTAATAGACATCTACAGAACTCTCCACCCCAAATCAACAGAATATCCATTTTTTTCAGCACCACACCACACCTATTCCAAAATTGACCACATAGTTGGAAGTAAAGCTCTCCTCAGCAAATGTAAAAGAACAGAAATTATAACAAACGGTCTCTCAGACCACAGTGCAATCAAACTAGAACTCAGGATTAAGAAACTCACTCAAAACCGCTCAACTACATGGAAACTGAACAACCTGCTCCTGAATGACTATTGGGTACATAATGAAATGAAGGCAGACATAAAGATGTTCTTTGAAACCAACAAGAACAAAGACACAACATACCAGAATCTCTGGGACACATTCAAAGCAGTGTGTAGAGGGAAATTTATAGCACTAAATGCCCACAAGAGAAAGCAGGAAAGATCCAAAATTGACATCCTAACATCACAATTAAAAGAACTAGAAAAGCATGAGCAAACACATTCAAAAGCTAGCAGAAGGCTAGAAATAACTAAAATCAGAGCAGAACTGAAGGAAATAGAGACACAAAAAATCCTTCAAAAAATTAATGAATCCAGGAACTGGTTTTTTGAAAAGATCAACAAAATTGATAGACTGCTAGCAAGACTAATAAAGAAGAAAAGAGAGCAGAATCAAATAGATGCGATAAAAAATGAAAAAGGGGATATCACCACCGATCCCACAGAAATACAATCTACCATCAGAGAATACTATAAACACCTCTACACAGATAAACTAGAAAATCTAGAAGAAATGGATAAATTCCTGGACACGTACACCCTCCCAAGACTAAACCAGGAAGAAGTTGAATCTCTGAATAGACCAATAACAGGTTCTGAAATTGTGGCAATAATCAATAGCTTACCAACCAAAAAGAGTCCAGGACCTGATGGAATCACAGCCAAATTCTACCAGAGGTACAAGGAGGAACTGGTACCATTCCTTCTGAAACTATTCCAATTGATAGAAAAAGAGGGAATCCTCCCTAACACATTTTATGAAGCCAGCATCGTCCTGATACCAAAGCCTGGCAGAGACATAACCAAAAAAGAGAATTTCAGACCAATATCCTTGATGAACATTGATGCAAAAATCCTCAATAAAATACTGGCAAACCAAATCCAGCAGCACATCAAAAAGCTTATCCACCATGATCAAGTGAGCTTCATCCCTGGGATGCAAGGCTGGTTCAACATATGCAAATCAATAAATGTAATCCAGCATATAAACAGAACCAAAGACAAAAACCACATGATTATCTCAATAGATGCAGAAAAGGCCTTTGACAAAATTCAACAACCCTTCAAGCTAAAAACTCTCAATAAATTAGGTACTGATGGGACATATATCAAAATAATAAGAGCTATCTATGACAAACCCACAGCCAATATCATACTGAATGGGCAAAAACTGGAAGCATTCCCTCTGAAAACTGGCACAAGACAGGGATGCCCTCTCTCACCACTCCTATTCAACATAGTGCTGGAAGTTCTGGTCAGAGCAATCAGGCAGGAGAAGGAAATAAAGGGTATTCAATTAGGAAAAGAGGAAGTCAAATTGTCCCTGTTTGCAGATGACATGATTGTATATCTAGAAAACCCCATTGTCTCAGCCCAAAATCTCCTTAACTGATTAGCAACTTCAGCAAAGTCTCAGGATACAAAATCAATGTACAAAAATCACAAGCATTCTTGTACACCAATCACAGACAAACAGAGAGCCAAATCATGAGTGAACTCCCATTCACAATTGCTTCAAAGAGAATAAAATACCTAGGAATCCAACTTGCAAGGGATGTGAAGCACCTCTTCAAGGAGAACTACAAACCACTGCTCAATGAAATAAAAGAGGATACAAACAAATGGAAGAACATTCCATGCTCATGGGTTGGAAGAATCAATATCGTGAAAATGGCCATACTGCCCAAGGTAATTTATAGAATCAATGCCATCCCCATCAAGCTACCAATGACTTTCTTCACAGAATTGGAAAAAACTACTTTAAAGTTCATATGGAACCAAAAAAGAGCCCGCATCACCAAGTCAATCCTAAGCCAAAAGAACAAAGCTGGAGGCATCACGCTACCTGACTTCAAACTATACTACAAGGCTACAGTAACCAAAACAGCATGGTACCGGTACCACAACAGAGACATAGATCAATGGAACAGAACAGAGCCATCAGAAATGATGCCGCATATCTACAACCATCTGATCTTTGACAAACCTGACAAAAACAAGAAATGGGGAAAGGATTCCCTATTTAATAAATGGTGCTGGGAAAACTGGCTAGCCATATGTAGAAAGCTGAAACTGGATCCCTTCCTTACACCTTATACAAAAATTAATTCAAGATGGATTAAAGACTTAAATGTTAGTCCTAAAACCATTAAAATCCTACACGAAAACCTAGGCAATACCATTCAAGACATAGGCGTGGGCAAGGACTTCATGTCTAAAACACCAAAAGCAATGGCAACAAAAGCCAAAATTGACAAATGGGATCTAATTAAACTAAAGAGCTTCTGCACGGCAAAAAAAACCACCATCAGAGTGAACAGGCAACCTACAGAATGGGCGAAAATTTTTGCAACCTACTCATCTGACAAAGGGCTAATAACCAGAATCTACAATGAACTCAAACAAATTTACAAGAAAAAAACAAACAACTCCATCAAAAATCGGGCAAAGGACATGAACAGAGACTTCTCAAAAGAAGACATTTATGCAGCCAAAAAACACATGCATAAATGCTCATCATCACTGGCCATCAGAGAAATGCAAATCAAAACCACAGTGATATACCATCTCACACCAGTTAGAATGGCCATCATTAAAAAATCAGGAAACAACAGGTGCTGGAGAGGATGTGGACAAATAGGAACACTTTTACACTGTTGGTGGGACTGTAAACAAGTTCAACCATTGTGGAAGTCAGTGTGACGATTCCTCAGGGATCTAGAACTAGAGATACCATTTGACCCAGCCATCCCATTACTGGGTATATACCCGAAGGACTATAAATCATGCTGCTATAAAGACACATGCACACGTATGTTTATTGAGGCACTACTCACAATAGCAAAGAGTTGGAACCAACCCAAATGTCCAACAACGATTGACTGGATTAAGAAAATGTGGCACATATACACCATGGAATACTATGCAGCCATAAAAAATGATGAGTTCATGTCCTTTGTAGGGACATGGATGAAACTGGAAAACGTCATTCTCAGTAAACTATTGCAAGGACAGAAAACCAAACACCACAAGTTCTCACTCATAGGTGGGAATTGAACAATGAGAACTCATGGACCCAGGAAGGGGAACATCACACTCCGAGGACTGTTGTGGGGTTGGGGGAGGGGGGAGGGACAGCATTAGGAGATATACCTAATGCTAAATGACGAGTTAATGGGTGCAGGAAATCAACATGTCACATGGATACATATGTAACAAACCTGCACATTGTGCACATGTACCCTAAAACCTAAAGTATAATATAATAAAAAAAAATGTGAACACTACTCTTTTTTCTATAATTTTCATCCTTGCTATGTTTCTATTTATGCACCTTAGCTTCCTGATTTCTCCCCCTACTCAATATTATATCTAGAGGATTCCTCCAGGCTCCTATCATTCTTCGTGTTATTTTAAATTATTGCTTATTAATAGCTGATCAGATGGCTAAACCGTGACTTACAGCATCATTGCTCATTTGCTGGAAAGATTTGTGGCATCCACAACAAAATAACGTAACATAAAAGTCTCCCTTTGTCCTAACCCTCCAATTCAGGTTCAAATGTTAGTCAAATTTATTTCTTTTCATACCTAAAGAAGGAAAAGACAGCATGGAGAATTGGAATTTGGACTGAAACAAATGAGATAATTTCATTTCTCCTTTTGTTTTGTAGATGAGAAAACTGAGATGCAGAGAATTTATGACTTATCCTGGAGGCCACTACCAGGACAAGAATTTTACTACAAACAATTCAGAATTCTTTCCAAGAATTGTGGTTCAGGGCCATGCTGACTCAGGGAGAGAAATGAAGCAAAGGAGATTGTGACTGTCTTTACTTTTCAGCATATCACTGACAAGTATGTGCTGTTTATATTTCTAATTGCAGAAGGTAATCCCTGCGGGTTCAGTGGTATCTCCTGTATTCCCTTCTGGAAGCAAACCAGCAAGTGGAAAAAAAATATATTCTTTGTACAAATGGATGAAAATAAACATGTATGCAAATATCTTATCTATTCTACTTATTTATGGGAACAGAAATACTCCCATTAAACCCAGCTCATTAGTACATGGATTTTGTCATATTTTAACAGTGAGTGAAACTCACAAATGCATTAAATGATCTTTTCTGCAAAGAATCTTTAAACAGAGAATAGCATGAGTGAGAAATAAAGACTCAGATAAGAGAAGAAGTTCATCTAGGCTGGAGCACTTGTGAGCAGAATGCAGGATTGTAGCATTCACGTCTTATTTGAGAATCACAAGCATAGAAGGAAGAATAAAAAATAGCAACCCCCATACACTACTTGCAAACATAATGCTCATGTTTATTTGTCTTGGCCGTCAGGTTTTTCTGTGGAACGTGACCATATGCTTCGCTTTCTAGGAGCATAAGCACTTCTATTCAATACGCTAGCTAGGGAGCAAAAGATGGCTTTACAGCATATTTAATTCTATCCTTGACTTTGAAATGAAAACGGATGTCAGTTTCCCCTACCCCATCAAGCTGTTTTCCAAATGTTAAGCTCTTCTTTCATCAGACCTCTTCCTACCTCATCTGTCAACGTCCTTTTATCTTCACAAATATTTTCTACTCAAATTAGATTAAAATAAACTTCTTTCTGTCTTACCTGCTGAGTTCCCCACAGTAATACTTTCTTAGTTCTTAGAAACCTGTGTACTCAGAGGTTAGACCTACAAGCAGAAGGCCTCAGAAGAATTCCCGAGGAAGATAGCATCAGTTCTGTTGTCCTAGGGAGGCTTCATCAAACGAGAGAGAGAAGTGTTCCACTCACCTGCCATCAGCATCTTATGAGGAAGCGAGGACATGAGTTATTCATTCCAAATAACAGGGACTCTTTAGCTTTGCAAGTGCAGAAGCCTTACTTCCCATGACTTCTCGTGTAATTTTCCTGTAAGGGGGCCAGAGAGAGGAGGAAGCATTCAAGAATCAAGCTACGATAAAGCCAAGCCAGCAGTCCTAATTTATTGAGCATTTCCTGTATGCCACTCACTGCTAAATTTTTCACATTCTTTATCTCACTTGGATCTTCATAAAAATCTTAGAGTTAAAGCTATTAGTATTGTCTTCTTGTACACTAGAAGACCGAAGGTCAGAGTGATTAAAACACTTGTCCAAATTCACATAGGTAGAAAGTGACACACCTAGGATTCAAATCCAGATGTCATTGGATCTCAGAGCCTGTGCCTTTAGCTACAACGTAATGTGTCTTCCTAGGAAAGTGTCCATGGATGAGGCTGAGGCAAGAAATGGAAACCAGGTGGGAACTTGAAACAAAGAGCAGAGTTTGTGGGAAAAAGAGACAAAAGGAAACTACAGAGATTACCTGGGAAAGTGGAAAGTGGTCTCCTGACCTGGTGTGGGTGGAGTGGGTTCAGGAACATAATCTCCAAATGGCCGTGCCCCTCCGGCTTTACATTGGCTTCACTCGTGCTGAGTGCCTGCTATTCTTAAACGATCCCTCTATTGTCATCTCTGTCGAGATTCTCTCCAGTCTCATGTCACCTTCTGTCTCCCACACTAACTCCCACCATCCTGGGCTTTGGGTTCTTGAATATGCTGTGTGTTCCCCCCTTTTTGCTAGCACTGTTCTCTCTGACTGGAATCTTCTTTGTCCTTCCTCCCTTAGCCTGATTAACTTCACCTGGGATGCCACGTTTCATCCTCGGGACAAGTGTAGATGCTAGAACCAGGTTGCCTGGATTCAGTTTCCGAATCTACTTTTGCTGTGTGTGTGTGACCTTGACTAAAGGATTTAACTTCTCTGTTTCCTCAACTAAAAGGCTGTTGTGAGGATGAATGAGTTCAAACATGTTAAGTGCCCAGCACAGTGCCCAGCAGAGTTCAGAGCTCATGGGACATTAGCTGTCATTGTTCCTCATCCCCCAAACCTTAGCTGCCCCTCATCTGGGAATCCTTCCCGACCCTGCTGAGCTGAAGCTATGTGGCACTCTATGGGGCGTTCTGACATGGCACCTACATCCTTGCCTTACAATGGTCTGCATCCCCATCAGTCTCTTTTGATGAACTTTTAGCTCCTTGAGGACAGGAACCACATGGATCCTGTTTTCTACTGCTCTTTACTGTACCTCCAGTGAAGTACTTAGCACATGGTTGTTCTCGATAAATAACTGTAGCTTTGCCTGCCCCCCAAGTTCTTACATCTGATTTTTAACTCCTGATCTGAAGTACCAATTGCAGGGCCAATTTGCTCCATCAGGTATCAAGTTCCCAGGAAGAGATCTACCATTCATCACTTTTGTTTGGGAAATGCTGCTTCAGGATCCTTCTTCTTGAGTGTTAATTTTGCAAGCAGTGCCTTCTAGGTAACCCATCATGGGCCATTATGACCCAAAGGTAACCCATTTGGACCATTAGGACCCAAAGATCCCCCTAAACACTCACGTTCTTGGCTTACATGACCTGAAGGAAAAGAAGAGTCCTAAAAATAGGCAAAGGAAACTGATATACATTGTTCTTATTTAAAACTTTGTTATGGATAATTTCAAACATATTTCAAAGTAAATAGACTAGTATCCTGAACCGCTGTGTCCCAATACCCCAGCTTCAACAATTACCAACTCAGCCAATCTTGTTTTATCTATATCTTCATTGACTTATCCCCTTCTATTATTTTGGTGCAAATTATGTTTATTGTGTCATTTATTTCTCTATAATTGATGACATTGAGATTTAGAAAGGTCAAGTAATTTTGGAAAAGTTAAGGTCCTCAGTCATTCTCATTGATTCATTCATTCAAACAAACATGTTGGTATCTATGTGTCAGGCACTGCCAAGTGATAAGTAGTGAACCAGATGTACAGAATCTCTGCTTTGATGTCTTCTTGGGGTAGAAAGATGAGTGGATCAGATGAGAAATAGTTGAACAAATACAATGAAGGAGAAAATTTTAGATAATGAGTAAGTGCTGAGAGGACAACAAAAGAGAGAATGCACAGAGATTGACATTCGGGTGGTGCTATGGCTTGCATGATAATCCCCTCCAAAAGCATATTTTGGAAACTTAATGCCCAATGCAAATAGTGTTGGGAGGTGGGGCCTAATGGATAGTGTTTAGATAGTGAGGGTTCCAGCCTCACGAATGGATTCATGCTGATAAAAGGGCTTGAGGTTGTATCATCTTTGCTCTCTCTCTGGCCTTTCACCATGGGATGACACAGAAAGAAGACCCTCACAGGATGTGGTCACTTGATTTTGGACTTCCCAGCCTCCACAACTGTAAGCCAAATAAATTACTCTTCTTTATAAATTACCCAGTCTTAGGTACTCCGCTATAGCAGAACAAACAGAAATAAGACAAGTGGTAAGGGAAGGTCTCTCAGAAGAGGGGGCATTTGAGCTGAGCTCTCAATAAAGACAAGTGAGCCATGAGAAGAACTTAAAGCAGGAAATTTCAGACAAAGGGAACAAGTGCAGAGATCCCAAGGTGGGAATCAGCTAGAATATCTGAGAAAAAAAGAAGAACCAAGTGGGTGAAATGTGCTAAATGATAATTTTCAAAAAAGGATAAAATCATGACTCATGCAGATTTAACATAAACACTTGTTAAGGAATTAATTTAAGTTAATTTATTCATCAATGAGAGATCATAGCAGATGTTATAAATGTTTCAAAAGAGAAGTCACAGCAGCACAAATTTATATGGAGTTAAGGAATATTAAAGTGAATGTGTAAACAGAGACAAAACTAGTTTCTTCAGGTGGGAAGCAAAGCCCATTGAATTTCTAAAGAACAGTACACATGTGCATATCTGGAGCCAAGAGTTATTTGGCATTGCCAAATTACAGAGCTGTAAAATAGCTTTCATAGAATCTGAATCAGGTAGCCTGGCAGAATGTCTTCTAGAGTCTAGATATTGTATAGTGTTCATGGAAGCACAAATTATTCCCTCCAATCTGATTGAGAAGGATAATAATAGGAGATGAGATAGAAGTAGTTAGGGCCCAGATCCTACATGGGCTCCAGACCCGCTTAAGAACTTTCAATTTTGTTTGAAATGTTCCAGGAAACCACAGGAGGGCTATAAAGCCAAACAGAGGCACCCTCTGCTTTACCCATCGGACAAGGTCCACTTTGGCTGCTGGGTGAAGATCAAACTGCTGTGGGGGATGGATTTAATCAATGACTAAAGTGTACTATTAATATATAATTTTCAAAAAAGGGTAAAATCCTGACTCTCATACAAATATTTAAAGAAAGCAATTGTTAAAGATTTTACTGAATGCATTAATCAGTGAGGGAAACTGGCAGTTGACCCAGTGAGGGGCAAGGATGGCTTGCAGGTAGCAGTGAAGATAGAAGAGGGATTCAGGATCAGTTGTAGAGTTAGAGCTGAAAGAACTGGTTCTTGTTTTACCTAGAGTCTTGTTGCTAACTGATACGCAAGGAGAAACAAACCTTGAACCTCCAGAACTGAAAAAGGTGGGTAAGGGAGAGAAGACCTTAGCCTTGTAAAGAGGGTCAGTTGAATTAGCAAGAAAAAGCAGAGCTAGAGGCTGGAGGCACCTAGTTTTGAGAAAGGGAATGAAACAGAAGGCAAACAACACTGAGGACTGAAATCTGCACTAAGTTAACTGTACAATGTGCCATTGTGGTTGATAATAATCCTTGTCTATAATGAACTGCTAGTCTGGAAATTCCCTCACAGAGCGAAGAGTGAATTTGGCTCTTCAGGGGAAATGGGACAAGAAGGTACCTGCCTGTAAGAGAAAGGGGTTATAGCAGAGGTTACAATCCTCAAGGGTTCACCGGTAGGTGGAAATAGAGCCCCTCACTCCCTGCTCATCGCTACATCACCCCATGATCCAATAATTTACCCAGTATAAGTGGCAGCAGAAGGCCAATTATCCGAGTCTTGTTTGGGGGCTGCCTGAGGGGACTTCTTCCATTACAATTACTGAGTCCTTGTTTGATAGATGTGTAAAACAGGTCCTAAAAAGGCTAAAAGAGCTGCCGAATGCCACAAAGAAGTAGCGTTGTCCCTGGAAACCAGAGTCTCACTCAACAGTACTCTTCTCACTGCACCGTACAGCCCTAGTTCTACCATGCCAATTAGTTCGGAACAAGATCAGACTCAAATTTCTGTATCAGCACTATCCGAAAGCACTTGCTGCAATGATGGAAATGTATAATTATGCTGTCTGATACATTAGCTGATAGCCACATGTAGCATTGAGCGCTTGAAATATGTTAGTGAGACTGAGGAACTGAATTTTTAATTTAATTTAAATGTAAATATGTGGCTGGCTAGTAGCTACTCTCTAGGACCATGAAGTTTTCTACCACAGCAAACTGTACATTTCTTAATACGGCTTCATTGTGGACATCTGTCAATTCCTATTTGCTTGAACACCTTTCCTAGGTTTCAACTCCTGGCCTTGAACAATCCTCCCACCTCAGCCTGCCAAGTAGCTGGGATTACAGGCGTGAGCCACCGTACCTGGCAATTAGAGTATGTTCTCTTTTTTTCTTATTATTATACTTTAAGTTCTAGGGTACATGTGCACAATGTGCAGCTTTGTTACATATGTATACATGTGCCATGTTGGTGTGCTGCACCCATTAACTCATCATTTACATTAGGTATATCTCCTAATGCTATCCCTCCCCCTTTCCCCCACCCCACAACAGGCCCCAGTGTGTGATGTTCCCCTTCCTGTGTCCAAGTGTTCTCATTGTTCAGTTCCCACCTATGAGTGAGAACATGTGGTGTTTGGTTTTTTGTCCTTGTGATAGTTTGCTGAGAATGATGGTTTCCGGCTTCATCCATGTCCCTACAAAGGACATGAACTTATCCTTTTTCATGGCTGCATAGCATTCCATGGTGCATAGGTGCCACATTTTCTTAATCCACTCCATCATTGATGGACATTTGGGTTGGTTCTAAGTCTTTGCTATTGTGAATAGTGCCACAATAAACATACGTGTGCATGTGTCTTTATAGCAGCATGATTTATAGTCCTTTGGGTATATACCCAGTAATGCGATGGCTGGGTCAAATGGTATTTCTAGTTCTAGATCCTTGAGGAATTGCCACACTGTCTTCCACAATGGTTGAACTAGTTTACAGTCCCACCAACAGTGTAAAAGTGTTCCTATTTCTCCACATCCTCTCCAGCACCTGCTGTTTCCTGACTTTAATGATCACCATTCTAACTGGTGTGAGATGGTATATCATTGTGGTTTTGATTTGCATTTCTCTGATGGCCAGTGATGATGAGCATTTTTTCATGTGTCTATTGACTGCATAAATGTCTTCTTTTGAGAAGTGTCTGTTCATATCCTTCACCCACTTTGTGATGGGGTTGTTTTTTTCTTGTAAATTTGTTTGAGTTCTTTGTAGATTCTGGATATTAGCCATTTGTCAGATCAGTAGATTGCAAAAATTTTCTCCCATTCTGTAGGTTGCCTGTTCACTCTGATGGTAGATTCTTTTGCTGTGCAGAAGCTCTTTAGTTTAATTAGATCCCGTTTGTCAATTTTGGCTTTTGTTGCCATTGCTTTTGGTGCTTTAGACATGAAGTCCTTGCCCATGTCTATGTCCTGAATGGTATTGCCTAGGTTTTCTTCTAGGGTTTTTATGGTTTCAGGTCTAACATTTAAGTCTCTAATCCATCTTGAATTAATTTTTGTATAAAGTGTAAGGAAGGGATCCAGTTTCAGCTTTCTAGATATGGATAGCCAGTTTTCCCAGCACCATTTATTAAATAGGGAATCCTTTTCCCATTTTTTGTTTTTGTCAGGTTTGTCAAAGATCAGATGGTTGTATATGTGTGGTATTATTTGAGGGCTCTGTTCTGTTCCATTGGTCTGTATCTCTGTTTTGGTACCAGTACCATGCTGTTTTGTTACTGTAGCCTTGTAGTATAGTTTGAAGTCAGGTAGCGTGATGCCTCCAGCTTTGTTCTTTTTGCTGAGGATCGACTTGGCAATGCAGACTCTTTTTTGGTTCCATATGAACTTTAAAGTAGTTTTTTCCAATTCTGTGAAGAAAGTCATTGGCAGCTTGATGGGGATGGCATTGAATCTATAAATTACCTTGGGCAGTATGGCCATTTTCACGATATTGATTCTTCCTATCCATGAGCATGGAATGTTCTTCCATTTGTTTGTGTCCTCTTTTATTTCATTGAGCAGTGGTTTGTAGTTCTCCTTGAAGAGGTCCTTCATATCCCTTGTAAGTTGGATTCCTAGGTATTTTATTCTCTTTGAAGCAATTGTGAATGGGAGTTCACTCATGATTTGGCTGTTTGTCTGTTATTGGTGTATAAGAATGCTTGTGATTTTTGCACATTGATTTTGTATCCTGAGACTTTGCCGAAGTTGCTTATCAGCTTAAGGAGATTTTGGGCTGAGATGATGGGGTTTTCTAAATATACAATCATGTCATCTGCAAACAGGGACAATTTGACTTCCTCTTTTCCTGATTGAATACCCTTTATTTCTTTCTCCTGCCTGACTGCCCTGGCCAGAACTTCCAACATTACGTTGAATAGGAGTGGTGAGACAGGGCATCCCTGTCTTGTGCCAGTTTTCAAAGGGAATGCTTCCAGTTTTTGCCCATTCACTATGATATTGGCTGTGGGTTTGTCATAAGTAGCTCTTATTATTTTGAGAAGCGTCCCATCAATACCTAATTTACTGAGAGTTTTTAGCATGAAGTACTGTTGAATTTTGTCAAAGGCCTTTTCTGCATCTGTTGAGATAATCATGTGTTTTTGTCTTTGGTTCTGTTTATATGCTGGATTACATTTTTTGATTTCCGTATGTTGAACCAGCCTTGCATCCCAGGGATGAAGCCCACTTGATCATGGTGGATAAGCTTTTTGATGTGCTGCTGGATTTGCTTTGCCAATATTTTATTGAAGATTTTTGCATCGATGTTCATCAGGGATATTTGTCCAAAATTCTCTTTTTTTGTTGTGTCTCTGCCAGGCTTTGGTATCAGGATGATGCTGGCCTCATAAAATGAGTTAGGGAGGATTCCCTCTTTTTCTATCAATTGGAATAGTTTCAGAACGAATGGTACTAGCTCCTCTTTGTACCTCTGGTAGAATTCAGCTATGAATCCGTCTGGTCCTGGACTTTTTTATTTGGTAGGCTTTTAATTGTTGCCTCAATTTCAGAGCCTGTTATTGGTCTATTCAGGGATTCAACTCCTTCCTGGTTTACTCTTGGGAGGGTGTATGTGTCCAGGAATTTATCCATTTCTTCTAGATTTTCTAGTTTATTTGCATAGAGGCGTTTATAGTATTCTCTGATGGTAGTTTGTATTTCTGTGGGATTGGTGGTGATATCCCCTTTATCATTTTTTATTGCATCTATTTGATTCTTCTTTCTTTTCTTCTTTATTAGTCTTGCTAGAGGTCTATCAATTTTGTTGGTCTTTTCAAAAAACCAGCTCCAGGATTCATTGAGTTTTTGAAGGGTTTTTTGTGTCTCTGTCTCCTTCAGTTCTGCTCTGATCTTAGTTATTTCTTGTCTTCTTACAGCTTTTGAATGTGTTTGCTCTTGTTTCTCTTTTAATTGTGATATTAGGCTGTTAATTTTAGATCTTTCCTGCTTTCTCTTGTGGGCATTTAGTGCTGTAAATTTCCCTCTACACACTGCTTTAAATGTGTCCCAGAGATTCTGGTATGTTGTGTCTTTGTTCTCGTTGGTTTCAAAGAACATCTTTATTTCTGCCTTTATGTTGCCCTGCTTCAGCTCACACTTGGTGGGCTGCACCCACTGTCCTGCACCCACTGTCCAACAAGTCCAGCGAGATGAACCTGGTACCTCAGTTGGAAATGCAGAAATCACCCGTCTTCTGCATCCCTCACACTGGGAGCTGTAGACTGGAGCTGTTCCTATTCGGCCATCTTGGAACCGCCCTCAAGAGTATGTTCTACAATAGCTACAAGTAGCTAAAATTTCTAGTATGCTTATTTTACACTAGCCAATAGGCTAAGCCCTCTATTTACATTACCTTAATTAAGTTTTATAATGATTCAGTTTTGTTTTTCTCTTTATTTTATAGGTGAGAAAACTGCAGCTTAGTAAAATCTCGTGTGTTGCAGTGGGTCACGTAGTTAATAAAGAGTGGAGGCAGTATTTGAGTGTAGTTCTCTTTGGCTCCAAACCCCATGCATGGTTCCATTCAAACTATTTCACTGCTTTTAATATGCAGAATCTTCCTGAGAGAGGTGGGAAAAATAAACTAGATTTCTGCCCCATAATAGCCCCAAGGGCAAAAAATAAACAAAAAACCCCAAGCATACTTTTCTTCAAGTCAGTAGTTTAACACTTACAATTGAATAGTTCCCATCTTCCTTTTTTTTTTTCAAAATTCTGAAACCCAACTCACTTTTCTCTACAATTCCTTTGCTGCAAATTGTTTTAGGATTCTCACTTGACTGTCACAACAAAGCTTTGTAATAATAAAATTGCTTCAGCTAATTTTTTTTTCTTTTTTTGAGACAGAGTCTCGCTCTGTCACCCAGGCTGGAGTGCAGTGGCACTATCTCGGCTCACTGGGTTCAAGTGATTCTCCTGACTATTCTCCGAGTAGTTGGGACTACAGGTGCCCACCACCACGGCTGGCTATTTTTGCGTTTTTAGTAGAGATAGAGTTTCATCTTGTTGACCTGCCTGGTCTCGAACTCCTGAACTCAGGTGATCCACCAGCCTTGGCCTCCCAAAGTGTTGGGATTACAGACATGAGCCACCGCACTCTGCCACCTGTTTTTAATGAAATTTTCTTAATTTATGTTTTAAATGTTGGTGTAATACAACAAATAAAAGCCTTCCTTTCCTCTCCTAACATCAATTGCTTCTCCCAGAGGAAACACCAAAATAGCTAGGTATGTTTATCTCTAGACATTGATACATTTATAAACAGATGTACATTCTATTAGAGTTTTTAATCATTTTGATTTATACAGATGGAATTATAGTATGCCTGCTGCTCTGTTCCTTTGCTTGTTCTTTTATCTCATCATGGATATCTTTCCATGGTGGCATATATACAGCCATCTCATTCTTTTTAGCAACTCAGCTTATTTTGCAAAGTAGAATTTAAATAGTCATTATAATATATCATATTCTCCTTTCCCCCTGCTGGCTAAGCACTCACACCAGGCTCATAAAAAGAATGCTGGGTCTGAAGTTCTTTAAAATGAGCACTAGTCTATTTCCCCTTCTGATATAACTCTTGGAAAGTTGTTTTTCTCTTGCGTATATTTCATTCTCTGGAGTGTTTCATTTATTCCTGCCTGGACCTAATCTTCAGTGTAAAGGAAGCTTTTTTGCCACCCATTATTCTGTTTAAAAACAAACAAACAAAAACAACAACAAAAACAACTGGGTTTCCCAAAAGGATAGACCAGCAATGTCTTCTAGCAAACTCCTTCAAAATGATCCTGTCTGCAACCACATTTGTCAATAGAAGAATTATAAGGGGAACAGAGAATTTAATATGCGTTGGGACCTCCCCTCCTTACAGTTTTGTGTCTGTAGGAGACTGTAATGAACAAGCCGTTTAGTATTTAATGCACTAATCTCTACAATGCTCTCCTCAATAAAGCTTTAATTATTTAGATGGTCTTGAAGGCAGCCAATGTACTTAATACACTGCACAGGGAAACGTGCAAATCACCCGAGCAAGGGAAATTGCAAGTCAGAGGCAAATGGTCAGCTCCCAGTCAGAGCTGACCAAGTCCTCAACAACAAGACTCGATTTCCAGCTGGATCATTTCACTGGGCAGCAGCACTGAAGCTTTTAGCTTGTATGTGCAAGGGGCTTTAAAAAGTCATGTACATCCTAAGCATTTAATTTTAAAAGTCCCCGCGGCGGGGTGGCCTCTGTGAGCTTGACTAAACTGAAATGTTTGGGTTCAACAAGGAAGAGAGACAATGGGGAGGGATCAGAAACCAAGCTTTTGGAAAGCCCTCCGAGTCTGTCTTCAGGGACCAAACCGGCTGAGGCTTTCTGTCACGGTTCCAGAATGCATAACGCACACAACTAATTAAGAGTAGTCTCGAATAATTAACATCTGTGCAACCAGACAGCTTTGCCTCGGGACCATTAAGAAGCAAATCCAAAAGTGAATGGTACACAATCAGCAATGGTTTCTGTGGGAGATATGCACCCCCCACCTCAAGACACAATTCTGAGAAGCATTTCATGAGGCTCTTCAAAAGGTCCCGGGGGACCTGCAATGGTCACCCAGAGCAGCGGCAGGTGACCCCCACTGGGTTTTACAGTGTCCCTATCACCCACTATGTCTCTCTCCTGTCTCTCACTCCCTAGGATCACTTCCCACATAAATCACTTACACACACACACACACACACACACACACACACACACACACACACTGAATGGCATGGTTTGGAAGCAGATGATGCTTGACAGATTCCGCTTGGGAGGAGGTAGGGGAGGGGAGGTGGCATAGAGGAGTGAAAAGATCTCCATAACTGATATCAAGAGAGTTGAAATTAAAGTTGGGATAGAGCAAAATAGAATGAATGAATTCAGGCTAAAGATCAGTGTCATATAAATCTTATACTTATCAGATTAGATTAATTAAAATGATGTATAGTTCAACACAGACTTAATTTTTATGTCATCCTGTTTTATCTCCTCTGTTTCAAAATTAGCCATACTTTTTTGTTTACACAGAAACATACATAAAATATAAAACAAATATGTAAATATAAAATACATATAACATATGAAAATAATGTTATAATATATATTTCTGCTTAAGTGTGAAAAGATAACAAGAAGTTGGTGTCTGTGGTTTCCTCTGATGTCAAAGTCAGAAAGTGGGTCCCCTACAGATAAAACTTAAAAGAGCCTCACTTTTGTATTACAAACCCTTTTGTATCTTTTCAATTTTGTATCATATGCATACATTACCTAAGCAAAAAAGAAAGTTCATTTTAAAAACATGCTTTTGGCAGTAATAATCTAGGATTCCTCTTCTTCCAGCCCCCTCCCTAGCAATAGTTTGGTGTATATCCTTCTAGATCAGTGGTTCTCAACCTGGCTGTGTATTGAAATTTGTGTGTGTGAATGTGTGTTTGTATATAATTATATACATTATGAATGATCAATATATATTTGTATGTTGTTTGCTGGTCTTTTATTTTTTTAATTCTTTTGGTTACACAGTAATCAATTTTAGGTTTGATTCTTGCTGAGTCAGTATTACTGATTCTAAATTTGCCCTTTCCGTAGTAATGCGTAACAGGATAAATATATTTTCAAATATATATATTTATCTCTCTTTACATATCTATGTGTGCTTGTGTATATGTATGTGAGTGTGTATATATATATATATATACACATACATATTAATAGTAAATAATTTAGATTGTTTCAAACTAACACAAGCCAAAGAAAGGTATTTTATTTGAGAATACTGAGATAACTCATGGAAGTTAAAGTTAGCTGCTTAAATAAACACCAAATTCACAATGACCTGACAAAAGAAATGTTTGTTTTTCACTCATTTCACAGGTTAGTTGAGTCTTTGTCAGGTGACCTTCCACAAAGTGATTCAGAAACTTAGACTTCTTCTAGCTAATGGCTCCACTGGGCCTTAAATCTTCTGCTGGATCCTGTTCCCTAGCCAGTCAATGAACATAGAGAGAGAATGAGCTGGGCAGGGCTGGTGGGAGAGTTAAGGTACTCCGTCTGGAAGCAGCACATCACTTCTGTCCATAGTCCATCAGCTAGGACTCAGTCACACGGCATTACTCAACTGCAGGGGAGGCTGGCAATGTGGTACAGAAATGTGCCCAGGGAGAACAGGAGAGCATGGGTACTGGCAAGTTCCAGAAGCCCATCATAAGCAGGAAGTGTAGGCTGGCCTAAACAAACATATGGGCAATGCTTAGCAACCCCAGCAACTGGGCCTTCTCTCATCCTCTCTCTCTGGTACTGCATCATGTGTCTTTGCTTCTCCCTGAACAACTAAATACATCATTCTCCTCTCCCCTCCCCTCTTTCTCTTCCTCTCCCTCTCCAGGTACACTTAGGAGAATGTCTGCGGTTTGTCCGCCAGACAGAGTGTCTACTCTCGAAATAATTATCTAATTTTACTCCTTCTGACACCACCTAAGAGTTCAGTTTGCAATGAGAGCCTGATAGGGATTTGGGCTTGGTGGGGGAACGCTTCTTTGAGAAGTAACACTTAAGCTGAAATTTGATGAATGAGGAGGGAGAAAGGGGAGGGGTCAGGGTGGGGTGAGACAGGGCAATGGTGGAGAACTCCAGGCAGAGGAAACAGAATTCTTTACACTGGTTGCCAAGGAGAGGTAAATGGCGTCACCCAGGCTGTATGTGGTGGGGTCTACGGCAAGCAGAAATGTGTTGACCATCATGAGAATTTTCTGTTCTTTCCCACATGACAAGGAAAATTAATCTCTTGTCTTTAAATATTTATTTTTTAGAATAGGGACCACTCTAGCTCTTAGGCTTTTTCTTAAAAAAATTGCTAGGGTGGTAAAATTGATGGGGCAGAGTGGTTTTGGCTACTCTGGTCATAGGGATTTGACTATACCTGTTTGGCTATAGTCATAGGAATTGGCAAACTCGGTCATGACCATGCTATGTGATAGTGTATGATAACCACATAGGCCGTCTTCTTCAGATTAGCTTATCCATGCCATGAGGAATGTTAAATGAAGTCACTAAGAGTTAAAAGTCTGGAAATTTTTTTATCATGCATAATTGCCTGAAAACTGATAAATGCAGCAATTATCGGGCAAAGATTGAGCTGAAACATGCCTATTCAATGTATGCTAAGATTTAGTTTACAGTGTGTTTTATATAGCTAGCTACTCATTGGTTGAAACATTAGTGGCATTGAATCTCTGTGCAACAATCACTACAACTCATATTTATTTGTCGTGGATGGAAAGTCAGCCGGCAGAAATGTGTTGTTAATGATGTGTTGGCATGGCATTTCCCAAATTATGAAACATAGCCTGAAATATTAAAATATCCTCTTATCAAGTGCAAAGTTAAATTTAAAAATTTTTTCTACTATGTGAGTGTCAATTTCTTCATGCTGATAGTAATAGTACAAAGTTAGTACAAAACTAAAGTGAAATGCTATCCAGGACTAAATAAACCCTAACTAACTTTAGACTATTTGGGCAAGTATGCAATAAGAAAAACAGACATAACTACCAATATTTTTACAGATGGGAACTGAACTAACTATAAATATCTTACAAAATAAAAGAGCTTTAAATTATCATGAAAATTATATTGTAATAGTCTTGCTCTTTGCTCTCTGACAATAATTTTTTTATGTGAAATCCCAACTGTAGTGTTTACTAGGTATATGGCCTTAGGTAATTTATTTAATCTTTCTGAGCCTCAGTTTTGTCATCTGTAAAGTGTATATCTTAATTAGGACAGATTCTATAAACTTGTTTTGAAGATTAATTGAGATACTTTATCTAAAGCACTTAGCACAATTCCTAGTACTTAATAGAAGTCAGTACTCAATAAAAAGTAGTTATTATCTATAGCAGAATTTTACTACAAACCGTCAGAAACACAGCTTGCAAGTGTTCACTCAATAAAATATAGTTTTGAAATACCATTAGATATTTGGAGGTAGGTACACAAAGAAATACAAATGTTATTGACCCTACCTTTGAAAATTTATAGTGCCTTTGTAGGGAACAAGACTAAGTGAGGTTAAATATCCTACGAGGAAATAGGGGATTCATGATAAATTGATGTCATAGACCTGTGTTTCTTCATTTTAGACTTTGTTTAAAGAAAAGTGTTATGTCAGGCACTCAGGGTTAACTTAAATTATTTTTACTGTAATGCTATTTACATATAGTATGCACAAAGACAAATGCATGTTATAAACTCTCTCTTGCTCTAAGGTACCTATGAAACAAAATAAAATAAAGAAATTAAATACAAGCTACAAAATCATTAAAATTCAAATAAACAGCATTTATTTAACATATTTAATAATGTTGTTTCCTGAAACCAAATGGTGTTTTAGAGATTTTTGGTTTGGGAGGTGGGGAGGTAGCAGGTGTCAGACACGACTTTCTGGTAAAGGTGGAATTTAAGACAGCAAAGGTGGAATTTAAGACAGCAAAGGTGAAGAGGAATAATATGTGCAAGTTCTCCTTAGGAAGTAAGTTGGCTGCCTGGCAACCCGAGTAGGTGGTTTGTTAGATAATTTTGATGAAAGGAAGGAAAAAATTAAGATAAGTGAAAGTTGCAAAGTTAAGAAAATTTCTTTCAAACCAGGGGATATCTATGCTTGTTTAAAGATACAAAGAAGGAAACAACTGAGCAAAAGCCAGGAGGGGAGAGTGTGTCAGTATCACTGTAGTACTGATCTTCTCATCTGTCCTGCCCCTTCTCCTCCTCTGTCCTCCCTTGTCAAACTCCTTCTACCCCACTCCACCCTCTTCACTGTGATTAGTCTACGGAGGAGGTCTATGAGGTGGGTTTAGCCAATCAGGTTGTTTCACCTGAGATTTTGAAACTGGAGCAGTGAACCAGAGTGTTAAAAAGAGACTGACATTGTCATCTTATGGCGCCATCCCAGAGGAAAGAACCACAGTTTCTACTGCCAAGGTCTTTACCAGGTCTTGATTTTTCAACTCTTTTGGATAAATCAGTCTTTGCCTAGCCTAGCCAGAATCACATTAAATGCAGCCAAAAGGGCATTAACTGATACATAAGAAGGGGGCTGTACATGTTGATGTAAAGACCCACACTTTTTGGGTAGGGAGGCACCTAAGGGGAGCATATAGGATGAGTGTTAGTCACAGATAGACAGGCAGATGAAGGGGTTCAGATTAAATGACCTCAAGCTTCTCAACAAAGTAAGAAGTTGGATTGTCTGCCAAGCATAAGGCGGTGGAATGTGATTATAAAAAGTGTTTAACATTTGAAGACATTTTAATCTTCTTAGCTTATGGTACAGAATCTACGTAGCACGCGATCTGACATTGTTAAGAAGATGTTTGACTAAACTAATTGCTAGTCACTGGAATTTAGGGTTAGAAGAAGGAAGAAGTTGGACATTATGTGTGTCAGGCAATGGGTAGAGACAATCTTAAACAGTGTGGTAACAGAGCTAAGCATTATCTGGAGGAAAGGTGAGGGCAGAAGGCCCCCCCTGCAGTAGCTCAACCAAAGAGAGAATTTGATAAGTTTTGAAATAACTAGGGATTGCCAAATGTTGCAGGAGTGAGGGAAGTGGGGAAATACTGGTCTGAGAGTACAAATTTGCAGTTAAAGATGAATAGGTTCTGGATTCTAATGTACAGCATGGTGACTATGTTAATAATTTGTTGTGTACTACAAATTTGCTACAAGGATAGATCTTGAGTATTCTTGCCACACAAAAAAGTAACTATGTGAGGTAATGAATGTGTTAATTGGCTTGTGATAATAACTGCACAATGTATACCGATATCAAAGCAACATGTCATACATACATACACCTTAAACATATACAATTGTTATATTTCATATACCTCAATAAAACTGAGGAAAAGGAATAATTAATGAATGGAGATTTATTCTGTGCTTTTGCTGAGTGGCATGTGATTAAATTTCTCTCCACTGTCTTTCCTAGAAAAGTTTCTATAAGTGTCCCACCACGCTTTTCTGCTTGGAGTCAGTAGCCATTTATTTGTGCAGGGAAAGCAAGGAAGGATAGAGTAAAAGAGTTGGACAAGATGCAACTCTCATAGGGTTATGCAACCAATTTCTTGTGAACCAATAAGAGAAAATAAAATGTTTTCAAGTAAGAATCTGCAATAGAAAAAGTTGTTAGTGTCCAAGGACTTGCTCTGACAATTCTGTTTTGAGGAACCTGCAATCAAAAGACAAGATGCATACAAAAATGGAGATGGTATAAAAGAGTAAGGAGGTCAATTAAATCCTTTTTCCAAAAAACAACTATAAAGTTGGACAAAATTGTCAGAAACAATCATTTTGGGGCTCTAGAAATCAACCAAATAGAAACAACAAATGGAGAATCACATATTCATGAAAGACTGCACAATTTCAGGTAAGAACTGTAGGAGTCTATGGTTTTCTTGCCTATGGCCACCCCCACAGCACACCCTAAGTTGCTCAGTACAGTAGTTTTATCAGACAGAATTAACCATGAAAACTAGTAGCTTTGTTGGTGGAGGATGCTAACTTGATTTAGAACAGAGAATGAAAAACCTGTTCCCAATGGCAAAGGAGAAAAGCTTACAGCTCTCTGAGGCTGTGATTGTGGTCCTGATTGGGGTGAGTGGTAGATCAAAAGATTAATGAGAACTTTATAAGGAAAGGAGTTAGCTATTGAAAAGCTTAATAAGCATTCCACAAGTCCCTGATTTTGGGGTAGCCTATATATTTGTAAAATTGATAACCGAGAGAGCTCAGTAGAAAGGAAATACTTGAGCAGACTTGAAAAATGCCCAAATTTTGAATGCTTTCCTGAAACTATCACATTACCACCAGCTGAGAGTGGGAGCCTTACGGGCTCAAAGTGTTTGACCACAAGCACCAACCAATCACTGGTTGACCACTAGTCTATATAGATATACACTAAAACATAAAAGTTAAAGAAAAACTGAGCAGAGACATCACAGGCTGCAAATTGGGGTGACAGTCTGGTTCTGTAGATTAAGTACAGTTAAGTTACTTAAAACAACAACAAATAAAAAAAATCACTTGAGGAAAAAGTTGCTATAAAATGTTATCTAAAATATCCAGTTTTCAATAAAAAACTATGAGAGCTGGAAAAACAGGAGAGTGGGATCTATATTCAAGGAAAAAAAGCCAGTCAATAGAAACTGCTTCTGTGTGGACCCACGTGTTGGATTTAACAGAAAAGACTTCAAAGAAGCTATTATAAACATATTCAAGTAATTGGGAAAAAAACACGTTTAAAGAACAATAACAACAAAACATGATGGCCATGACTGAACAAACAGGGAATATTATAAACAAATAGAATTTATTAAAAAGAGCCAAATGAAAATACTAAAGTTGAAAAATACAAGAATCAAAATGAACATTTCACTAGCTGGGCTAGTTATTAGTAGAACTGAGACGGCAAAAGAATCAGTGAACTTGAAGATAGATCAGTGGAACTGATTAAATGTGAAGGATACGAAGAAAAAAGATTAGAAAAAATATTAAAAACAGAACTACCATATGAACTAGCAATTCCACTTCTGATTATATGTCCAAAGGTAATGAAATCAATAGTCAAAGAGATATCTGCACTCCCATGCTCATTAGAGCTTTATTCACAATAGCCAAGACATAAAATCAACCTAAGAGTCCATCAACAGATGAAGAAAATGTGGTACATATACACAGTGGAATTATGGAAGTATGTATATATGTATGAGTATGATCTCACTTATATGTGGAAAACAAAGTCAAACTCATAGAAGCAAAGAGTAGAATAGTGGTTACCAGAGGCAGGGAGCAGCGAGAGGATGTGCTATTCTGAAGATTAAAGGATACATAATTTCAGTTAGACAAAACAGTAAGTTCAGGAGATCTATTGTACAATGTGGTGACTATAATTAATAATAATGTATCATATCCTTGAAAATTGCTAAGAGTGTAGATAAGAGAATAGAATCTAGCCACAAATAAAAATAATTACACTCCATGGTCAAGTGGAATTTACTACAGGAATGCAAGGTTGGTTTAACATTAGAGTGCAGTATGGGGTCTGCGACCAGCTTGATTAAGCTTGATGAAAACATTAGCTATCAGTGTTCTTGATGGCAAGCAAGAGTAACCAGTTCTGACGTATTTACGCAAAGAAGAAAATCACTGGAGAGATAGGTAACTCACTGAATTAACAGGGCAGAATCAGGTATAGGAAACGGGCTGAAAACCCAAGGGAGGCCAGGCGGGTGACTCATGCCTGAAATCCCAGCACTTTGGGAGGCTGAGGCAGGTGGATCATGAGGTCAAGAGGTGGAGACCATCTTGGCCAACTTGGTGAAACCCTGTCTCTACTAAAAATACAAAAATTAGCTGGGCATGGTGGTGTGCACCTGTTATCCCAGCTACTTGGGAGGTTGAGGCAGGAGAATGGCTTGAACCCAAGAGGTAGAAGTTACAGTGAGCTGAGATCGCACCACTGCACTGCAGCCTGCTGACTGAGCAAGACTCCATCTCAAAAAAAACCAAAACAAAGCAAAACAAAAAAACAAAAAAACCCTCAAGGGGATGTGTGGCCAGAACTGCAGTCAAAATTAGACCACAGGAGCAATTTGAGTAGCCTGCTGCTTGTGCCTCTACTGATGTTAAAACTGGCTTAGGTCCCCAAGTGCCTAAATTCTGCTGCTGCTTTCATAAGAGTCAATATTAACTGTCACATTACCGGATCCTGAGTCAAATGCCAGAGCGGGACCTGTTGACTGGTTGCCATTAGGTCAATGGACTGTGCTCCAGCCATTGCAGCAGTGTGAAACCATTGAAGAGTGTGGAGACAGAAATTCTCAAGACTTTGAGCTAAAAACATTGAGGCAACAGAAGCCATGCTTTCAAGTTAGAAAAATGCAAAAGAAAGAAGCATCTTCCCCGACTTCTACACCAAACAGGCTATTGGAATTATTAGGAAAATAACGGCCATTTTATTTAAAAAGTTGAAAGCATTACACTCTATGCCCTTCCCTCACCTTCTTCCTTCCAGGGAAGATTGAGCAATTCTGTGAAATAGCATTTCACCTATGTATTTCTAGGGTCACAAAGACAATTTAAACAAAATGGTTTACAAAGATGTACTCTACTCCTTTGGGGCTAGTTTTGTATGAAAATACTCACCATGTAAGTTCTTGAGACATTAATGTTTACTGCTTTACTGCTGGAGAGAAGTATGGTGCTGAATTCAACTTTTGCTATTTTGTACTTAGACTTTTTCCACTTTCCCCCTCTCCCCCCACCCCGATCCTTTTAGGATTTATATATTATTGAAACAGAAAGTCTTCTAGGATGATTAAATTTTTAACTGATAACCCTGAAGAGTGGTGACCCCTTTCACAACTATACACACATTGTTTTGTACACTTTGTTTTGTTTCAGCTATAGAAAGTTTACTCAATTATCTTTTCCAGGATTACTTCCATTGAAAATATTCTGGCTCTTTCCTCTGGAGTACCTATTAATGATTAGGTACAATTTCCATTCCAAATCTATTGAATTGTCTTATTGTCTTTGTCCTTTACTGCCGAGACTGAAAGAGCATCTCAACTTCACCTTCTACATCAGTGATTTAATTCTCAACAGTGACTATTTGTCTCTTTTTTATCCTATATAAAAATTTTAATTCTGCCATTGCAATTTTGATTTTCCTATTATCACTCCTTAGCCCATCAATCTCATTTTCATTCCATTTTATTTTCATTTCAATTTGACTCCCTTATGGCAGCCTTTTTGGTCATATAGAGGTCATATCTTTTTGCATTCAATTATGGACATCATGCATTTTTCTGATTTTTTCCCAGTTTTTGTGCATAATCATTTTTGGAGGATAGCTCTGAATCTTTAGGGTAATACCTTTTTTCCTTTTTATGCCATATTTCTTCACAGATTCCTGTTGGATTCCCCCCACCCCATTCATTCATATAGAAGAATGAAAGTCCATCTAATCTCGTTTGTTAATCAATATGGTGCAAGAATTAACAATTAATCCATACTTTGTCCTCTTGGTTGTATGTGCTATTGATTAATATACGAGTGCTTTAAAGGAGGCTATTTTTATGTGTGAAGCAGTCAAAAAAAAAAAAAACAACAACTAACCTACGACATAACCTTGGAAAATAATGTTGGGTGTATAGTTCGCGTCTTTATTCTCAAGATCTTGCATAAATTCATTGAGTGCAGCTCCATTCATCTGTTGTGATCTTACTCTATTACCACTAGGTAGTATTTTATGAAATACATGAAAAATCTACAATTTCCAGCAAGTATCAGAGGCATGTCCTTTGTCTTCTCTTGTTATTCCTCTCAGCTTCATGTCCATTTGATTTCTGGGAGCTTTGGTCTCTTTTTAGATGTAAAAAAAGAGAGACCGGCCTGGGGTGGGAGGGAGTGAGAATGAATGGAAGGAAGACAGCACCATGACGACTTCAAAAATAAACACCTGTAGTATAGGGGACATATGTGTGATTTACAAGTAAGTCTAATCTGGTATTTTGGAGGGGCCTGACAGACAAAGGCTCCTCCACTTCCTATTAATTAGTCATTACAGTCAGTGGAAACGTATGCAACATATTAGCTCTAGGTTGACCATCAGCCCTAGTTTGGGTTATAGCTCTAGGGCTTCACCATGTGTCATGGCTTCCTATGTATTTTAATGGAAAGTGTGAGAGTGGGCATCAAAAGCTGCTAATCAGATGCTATTCTAAACCAGAAGCCACAGGGGAAAACTTTAACTGAGCACTTACCCAAATGATGATGAATGTCAAGTTAGTGGAGTCGGAAAGTAGGAGATCTTATTGTATAAAAGCAGAAAAATGATCTTTTCTAATTAAACAAGGGTCTCAGCTTCACAGCATCTATTGTTAGAGAAAAACTAAAACTTGATCTATGATGGTGCTTTTAAAATGAAAGAAACGTCATTTTTGTTTTGTATTTTATTATGCTGCAGCTGTCCTATAAATTAGAAATGGTCATGACACTGTGAGAATTTATTGACACCATAAATATGGTGAGATTATTTTATAATAGTGTTACTCAGTTCTCTTCTATAAATGCTTATATTCCATATTTCTGATTCTCTAGAGGAGACAAAGCCTGACTCCAGCACCTCACACTTTAATGAATTTATTGGTTCATATATTTTTACAATGGTCAACATTTCTTTCTTTTCCCCATGAAATCGTATAGTAAACTCATAAACTATTCTTAATCACAGTGTCTTTTTTATAGTCAAATGTTGCATTTCACAGAGTAGTGTCCAATTTTCTTTGAACCTTTCATGATTTTAACAGAAACACCATTTTTAAATGCTTATTTTAAAGTCAGCAGACATAAACAGGTCCTGTGACAGGCAAAAACACACTTTTTTTTCTGGGATTATGTGAAAGTTACTGGGTTGCACATGCTATTAACATATGAGGTTTTTAAAGGAGGCTCTTTTTTATGTAAGAAGGAGTTCAAAAAAGTACACAGTACCATTGTGAAAATAACAGACTTTACACTTGTCAAGGGAAATAAAGAGGCACCAGGCTGCTATTTTTCCAATTATGCAGCATTCATTTAGTGTAGACCGGCACAGAACATTCTTCATAAACCTGCTATGTTAAAATGTAAATTCTTAGTTCAATAATTTTCCTCCAAGCTCCTCCCACCCTTGCTTTGTCTTTATTTCTCCAATTCTTTGTAGGAGATTAGAGGATACATTATTCATGGGTCAGGAGGAATTCAATGAATCATGAAGAAAAGATAATTTATAAAGGCAAGTCACTATCTCATATTCAATATGCATAAATAATAATTTATTATCATGATACAGTGACCTGTTTTCTATTTATAGCTCTTGTCCTGGGAAAAATTAAGTGCCACATAATTTCCATGTAAAAAGATCAATTTATGAGCCACTTGTCTATCAGAGGCGAGCCTCATTTGGAAGCAATGAGTATGCCAGTGAATTGCATTGTTTCTTTCTTTTGGAAACAATAAAAGTTCAAAGTTTTGACATCCACTCCTGCTCTTTGACAAAAAAGAGCAAATGGTTTCAAGAGTGAACACTAAGTTATTTATTACAAAGCACAGTTGTTCTTGGCCACAGTGTATTGGTTTGACTTTATAATGTTTCTACAAAGGTATATATACATTTTCCCAAAGTGTATATGTCTAAAATTATGTGATGCCAGTGGCACAACTGATGACATGGTTTTTATTTAACGCTTTATAAAGCAATTTGCTTCTGGGTACTTTTAGAAGCTACAGCATCAATGTCATCTGGTTAACTTTTTTGGTTGAATCTTTTGTCAAGTAAGCCAAGGAAGGTTTTTAAAATTGAGGTATAATATGCACACAGCAACATGCACAAATTCTAAGCAGATAGCTTGGTGAATGTTTACATATGTCTATGGCCATTGTAACCACTAACCAGATCAAGATGCAAGCATTTCCAGCCACTCAGAATGCTCCTTCACTCCTCTTCCCAGGATGTAATCAATACTTTAATAACTTTCACTAAATAATCATCTTTCTTATATCTGAACTTATAAATTGAACTTACAATATGAATTCTTACATCTACCTTCCCATAGAAGCCAGTCATAAGAATGATTTCACTCAATTGTTCTTTGGATTAGGCTAAATTGCTAGTTTCTCTGGTTTTTTAGAGGTCCAATAGCAGTGTCATTTTAGAAATAACAATTGCCTTTTCCTCATAAGGTTTTGGGTGGAGTTTTGTCTTCTTTGGAGAAGGAACATTCATTCACTTATTTTATTCATTCACAGAATATGTATTAAGCATCTACCACGTGCCATGGGAAGTGCTGGTGTAACCAGCAAGATGAAGAAAAAAATGCACATGGTAACCAACCCCAGGGTTTACAGTCCAATGAGGGAGACAGACAAAACACCAAGCAAATGTACAAGTGGTGGTCAGTGCCTTGGAGTAAAAGTAAAGGAGATGGATGTGATGAAGGAGATTAACAGAAGTTATATTTCAGACAGGTTGTTCAGGGAGGGCCTCTGAGGACGTGATATTTCAGTGGAAGCCTGGAGGGTGAGAAGATGATGGGTAGGTGGAGAGTTAGGGGAAGAACAATCAAAACCAAAGGAACAGCGTGGGCATGCCTGAGGTTGAAGAGCACCCTCATGGAGAAATCAAAAAGGCTGATGTGCCCACTGGGTAGTGAAGGATGGAGAAGAGGGTGTGAGATGAAATTGGAGAATGGGGAAAGGCAGTAACCTAAAGGACTGTCCACAGTTTGTACTTGAAAACTTCACATTGATTTCAATCCTGAAGGTCTTGTGATCTGGAGTTCCCACTGGATTTTTGGTTATAATGAGTCAGTGCATCAACAGTACCTTGAGGCTGTTACTCGGGTGGGCCTTAAATGAGCACACAGAGATGCTGTACACATAGTGAGTATTTATGTATAGAGACAGGATCTCATTCTGTTGTACAGGCTTGAGTACAGTGGTGCAATCATAGCTCACTGCAGCCTCCATCTCCTGGGATCATGCAGCTCTCCTGCCTTAACCTCTCGAGTAGCTGGGACTACAGGCATGTGCCACCATTCTTGGCTGGTTGTTTCATTTTTTGTAGAGATGGGGGTCTCACTATGTTGGCCAGGCTGGTCTCAAACTCCTGGGTTCAAGTGATCCTTCCACTTTGATCTCCCAAAGTGTTGAGATTGCAGGCAAGAGCCACCACGCCCAGTTCCAAAATTGAGTACTATGACTCTTATTTTGAGGTATCTAAGAGAAGAATTGAAGAAAAATTATTTCAGACCCAAGTCAGAGGCATTACACCGGGATGGAATTTAGGAATTCTGATACCAATTCAAACTCTAGGATATCAATTCGGGTCCAAGTACTTTTTATTTTGAAGTAGTGGCTAGACAAGTATTTTATTACTGACCTTGTTTGGAATTGTCAGAGCATGGTTCTAAAAAAAAAAAAAAAAAAAAAAGGTAGAAAGACTTTGGGTTGATTTTACTGTTGTTTCAAAATTCTCTGCAGAAAATGCACCCTTTACTGCGTATATCCAGGCTTCACGTACTTACTTTGATACATCTATCTTCTGAAACACTGATTTCGGGAAGTTGTTATTTTAGACACTAAAGTAGTTTAAAATTTAGAGGCTGAGGAGAAAGGACCCTTTATTATCCCAAATTCACAAACTCTGGAATTTCATGGTAAAATATATAATTAAATATAAAGGAAAATTATAAATTCTCACTAAAATCAAATGGAATACTCATTCCACTTTTCATAAGATGGTAATGAGGTGGTATATGGTTGGTGTAAAATATTTATAAAAATAAATTGTGCTAGATAAAAAGTTTCACTACTAATACTATGGTGTTTTGAAGCATATGGTATTGCTTAGAGCAGCGGTTCTCAAACTTTTTGGTCTCAGGACTCCTTTACACTCTAATATTGAGAACCCCCTCCAAAGGGCTTGCCATAGAAAATTCTGGAAATTGGCCAGGTGCAGTGGCTCATGCTTGTAATCCTAACACTTTGGAAGGCCAAGCTGGGTGGATCACTAGAGGCCAGAAGTGCAAGACCAGCCTGAGCAACATAGCCAACTCCCATCTTTACTAAAAATAAAAAAATTAGCTGGGCATGGTGGCACACATCTGTAGTCTCAGCTACTGGACAGGCATGAGAATTCCATGAACCTGGGAGGTGGAGGCTGCAGTGAGTTGAGATTGCACCACTGCACTCCAGCCTGGGTGACAGAGCAAGACTCTTTCTCAAAAAAAAAAAAAAATTCTGGAAATTACTATCTCATATTCCATTAGTCATACAGAAGCTCACAGTCCATTAGACATCAGAGAAATGACATCATCACGCTTCATGAAGCCTCTGGAAAACTCCACTGTACTCCATAACAGAATGAGAATAGAAGAGGCAAATAATGAAAAGGGCTTTGATTTTTCAAATCCTTAGAAAGAGTCTTGGGGGACCCTGAAAGGTTCCCATATCACACATTGAGAATTGCTGACATAGAGGTTGATAATATGAGCTTTAGAAAATGAAGTTTACCTCCCAGGTGCATTATTACTGGAATTCTTTGAAAGCGATATCTTTAGCTGTTAAATGGGCACAATAACAATTACCTCGCTCGTTTATGATGAGGGAAATATGGTAAATTATGGACGGTACATCAACTATGAATCTTTGGATTACACACAACAGAAAACCCAACCAAACTTAGCTTAAGAAAAAGGGGCACATTTCATGGCTCACTTTTCTTAAAAAGGCAAGAGGAGCTACTGTTTGATCTAGACTTTGTGGGGTCATGAGGGATCTAGCTCTGTGTCTCGTCCTCCTCTCAGTCTTGGCTTTGTCCCCAGAATGACTTCCCTCATCACACAACAATTGCTGCAGAATTTCCAAGCCACCCATCCTCATACCACACCCTCCAGCTGAAAGGAACTTACCTCTTTTAGTGGTTTCCATGAAAGAGAGAGGCAGCTTCTTTTCCCAGTATCTGGATCCATGCTCATTTCCAAATGAACATGTTTAATTTACATATTTATTTCCATGTCAATCACTATAGTGTGTTGGCAGGAGGGAGGAAGAAATGCATTTATTCGAAGGCATTTGAAACTCATCCCCAGAACCGAGGGTGAAGTCAATCTCACCCAAACCTTGTGACTGCCAGTATGAAGTGCTGATTCTCCCAAAGGAAAATTGGATGGATTGGGTGCTAGAAAAGAAAGATAGAGTCTAGGAGAAGACAAACGGCCACAATAGTATGTAAAGAATCTAGCATATAATAGCTGTGCAGAAATGAAGGTACCTTTCTCCCTTAATCTGAGAAATCCTTTCATGGCCCTCACTTCTGGGATCACTTCCCTAGTGAACAGCATGAAACCTCTCTGACCATATAATTATGAGGGTTGACTGGCATGGGGGAGATACTTGACTCAATCAAACCAGCATGAAACCTGGCTGCCATAGACTGTCCATCTCAATAAACATAATTTTATGCTGTGACGCATTTTGTAGTCTAATACTGCTGAAACAGCCAAAGAGAATGACTCTAAAGGGAAATGAAAGCTGCACTAAAGAACAAATAGCCTGTCGGTGGAGGGGGGAAATGTGAGTTCAGATGTTTCTGTATGCCAGGCTGAGATTCTGACAATTAAATGCTGAAGATGAAAATGCTAGAGTTCAACTTCCATAAATAAGCCACGGCTCCAGGGAAGACCTGGGCTCCTGAGTCAAAGGAGGCCATATTTTCCAATCAGTATCACTCTTTAGAAAAATTGCTGAGTTGTTTTTCTTTAAAGCAGCATTTATTTTGGTCTGAAGATTTCAACCCTTAAAAGGTGCACACTAGTAAATGGCATTATTTTGACATGTCACCTGAATATCACCACGAATTACAAAACATTAGAGATATCAGAGTTAATATGATATTTCTAAATATCATTATTTATCCACAAGCATAAAGAGGAGCATGGGGCCTTTTACCTGCTGTGTTTCTCTTTTCAAGTTCATTTTATTAATTTTTGTTGGTAACCCTTAACATTTTCTTCTTCTCAGCAGTTTTATTCAAAGTCTGGCACATTCTGTTTCACTTCTTTTTAAGAGAAGAAAGAAAATGCCTTTAACAAGAGACTCAAAAGTTGGCTCAGTGAAAACTCTGTCTTCTTGTTTAATGGCCCCCACTCCCACTCTCCTTTACATATACACGATTCCACAGACAGCTGCACACAACTATTAAATTAGAAAATCTAAAAAGAATTAACCCAGCCATCCATTGATTGTGTCACCGTTAAACTTATTGCAAGTTTTTCTTTCTTTCTTTCTTTTTTTTTTTTTTTTTTTTTTTTTTTTGCGACAGAGTCTCGCTCTGTTGCCCAGGCTGCTGGAGTGCAGTGGTGCGATCTTGACTCACTGCAACCTCTGTCTCCCAGGTTCAGGTGATTCTCCTGCCTCAGCCTCCCGAGTAGCTGGGATCACAGGCATGCGCCACCACGCCTGGCTAATTTTTTTTTATTTTTTATTTATTTTTTATTTTTAGTAGAGATGGGGTTTCACCATGTTGGCCAGGCTGGTCTCAAACTTCTGGCCTCAAGTTATCCACCCACCTCAGCCTCCCAAAGTGCTGGAATCAAAGGCTTGAGCCACAGTGCCTGTCCTATAACTGTTTTGGGACCAATGTTGTTAAGTATTTCATTTCATAATAGAAATTTGGAAAATATTGTACAGTTTAAATAACACCTACCCATAATTCTACACAGCAGAAATGACCATTGATCTTACTAGACATTGTTTAGTCCGCTTTGTTCATGTAACATTATATTGTTAAGATTTTATGAATTCAATAGAAAACGCTTAAAAAATTAATGCAAGTAATTAGGGCACCAAGTCCTTGTACTAAAACTTGACAATATAAGGGAGAGAATAAAGGATTTATCCTGTTTCCTGTATAAACTATATTTCACTATAATCAAATAGCCTTGATGAATTTGTGAAAATTGTTTATAGAAGAATTCTAGCAAAAAATGTGGAAATAATAATATGATTTTTAAAATTACCATTTTGTGCTCCCTAATGAAACAATACCTTCAGGAGATAAAACAATTAGATAGAAGTTTGGATGGATCAGGCTTTTGCCCACCTGAACCTACTGATCACTGTTAGCCTACTAAGAATGGAACAACCAGACATGTGCCAAGATGTGATGCAATATGAAAAACACAACACCACCCTTGAAATGTTCTTGTTTTACAAAGGGAAATCTTGGCCTGGTGTGATGGCTCACACCTGTAATACCAGCACTTTGGGAGGCCAAGCCAGGTGGATCATTTGAGGCCAGGGGTTCAAGACCAGTTTGGGCAAGATGACAAAACCCTGTCTCTACTAAAAATACAAAAATTAGCTGGGCATGGGGGTGCATGTCTGTAATCCCAGTTACTCAGGAGGCAGAGGTTGCAGTGAGCTGCGATAGCACCACTGCACTCCAGCTTGGGTGACAGAGCGAGACTCTGTCTCAAATAAATAAATAAATAAATAAGGAAATCCACAACCACTAGACTGGCCAAAAATAACATGACTGACATTACAAAATGTCGGTGAGGATGGGGGTGTGGAGGAACTACAACCCTCATACCTTGCTGGTGGGAATGTAAGTGAATCAAACACCTTTGAGAACAGTTTGGCAGTTTGTTATAAAATGTAATGCTTACTTACCATACAATCTAGCAATTTCATTAGAAAAGAAAAGAAACATGTTCAAAGATCTATTCACAAATGTTCATAATAGCTTTATCTGTAATAGCACAAAACTGAAAACAAACTAAATGCCCAAAACAAATCATTCGTGCCATATTCATACAATGCCAACAATTGCCATTACTTGGCAATTAAAACAAAAGACTACTGATAAACACCATAACTTAGATGAATCTCAAAAGCATTATCTTAGTGAAAGAAGCCAAATACAGAAGAGAATATGCAATATGGTTTCATTAAAAGAAATTCTAGGCCGAGCGCAGTGGCTCACACCTGTAATCCCAGCACTTTGGGAGGCCGAGGCAGGCAGATCACTTGAGGTCAGGAGTTTGAGACCAGCCTGGCCAAAATGGTGAAACCCTGTCTCTACTGAAAATACAAAACTTAGCTGGGCATGGTTGTGCGCATCTGCAGTCTCAGCTACCCGGGAGAATGAGGCAGGGGAATTGCTTGAACCCAGGAGGTGGAGGTTGCAGTGAGCTGAGACTGCCGCATTGCACTCTAGCCTGGGCAACAAAGTGAGACTCTGTCTCAAAAAAAAAAAAAAAAAAAAAAAGAAAAAGAAAAAAAAGAAAGAAATTATAGAATTTTCAGAAAATATAAAATATGCAACAATTTGCACAGCTAACAGCAATGTTTGGAAGTCCCCATCTTGGTACCCACATCATCATTGAGAATTATCAGTTTCTAAAATGTACTAATTTGATGGGTAAAAATGGCTTCTCCTTGTTTTAAAACATGCATGCCTTTGTTTCATAGTAAAATTGAGTCTTTCATTCTCATAAGTTTTGTTTGTTTTTGCTTTTTATTAACTTTTCTTCTTGGAAATTATTGTTCAGCTACATTTTTCTAATTTTCTATTGCTGTCATTTTTTTTTCCTTATTGACTTATAAGAGTTCTGTATAAATTAAGTATATAAATACTTTGTCACATTTATGGTATTTTTTTCTCTGTTTGCCTTTTTATGTACATTTTGAAGAGCAGAGCCTTTTTCTGTTTTGTTATAATGGTCAAATTTATTGTTCTCTTTCTTCAACATTTAATTCATGCTTTTATCTCCATAGGCAGAAATACAACAATATTTGCTCAAATTTTCTTGTCATTTTTTATAATTTTATTTTATGTAAAAGTTTACATTAATCTGGATTTACTCTGGTATTCGATGTCAGGTCTGAATTTTCCTCATTCTTTTTTGTATGTCAACAATTTCACCACAGTTTGTTGTTTCTTTTTCTTTTTCTTCTTTAGATACGATCCTGCCCTGTCACCCAGGCTGGAGTGCAGTGGCAAAAATCCCAACTCACTGTAGCCTCTAATTGCTGGCCTCAAGTGATCCTCCAGCCTCAGCCTCTCAAGTAACTGGGACCACAGAAGTGCACCACCATGCCCAGCTGATTTTTTTTTTTTTTAAGAGACAAAGTAGGCTGGGCACAGTGGTTCATGCCTGTAATCCCAGCACTTTGGGAGGCCGAGGCGTGCGGATCACTTGAGGTCAGGAGTTTTAGACCACCCTGGCCAACATGGTGAAATCCCGTCTCTACTAAAAACACAAAAATTAGCTGGGCATGGTGGTGGGTGCCTATAATCCCAGCTGCTTGGGAGTCTGAGGCAGGAGAATTGCTTGAACCAGGTAGGCAGAGGTTGCAGTGAGCCAAGATTACAGCCTGGCACTCCAGCCTGGGAGACAGAGCAAGACTCTGTATCAGAAAAAAAAAAGAAAAGAAAAGAAAAAGTGGAGACGAGTCTTGCTATGTTGCCAGACTAGTCTCAAACTCTTGGCCTCAAGCATTCCTCTTGCCTTGGCCTCCCAAAGCATGGCATTACAGGTCATATTTTAATATTTAATGTGACTCCTATTTCTATCCACTTATTTTTGAGAGTTTTTTGGCTTTTATCATCCACTTAATTCTCCAAACGCTTATTGACTTTGTTCTGTTTGCCAGGCACTGTGCTAAGAAGTGGAGATAAAAATCTGGAAGGGCAGACAGCCTTTAATGTTTTATTTAGAAATGTATTAGTGCCACAGCAGCAGAAAATAACTAAGATAGCTAACGCTTAGTGCTTCCCATGGGCCAGGCACTATTTAAGTGTTTTACATATATTAATGTACTTAATCCTCAAAAAAATTATCTGAGCTAGGTTCTATTCTATTCTTCTTTATTTATGTTGAAAATTGGACACAAAGGGTAACTTGCCCAAGGCTGAACAGCTAGTTAGCAGCAGAGCCCAGATTCGAAACTAGGTAGTTTAAAAAATTGAAACCCTCCTACTTTGCTAGTGGGAATGAAAAATAGTGCAACTGCTGTGGGAGACAGTTTGACAGGTCCTCAAAAAGTTAAAGATAGAATTACCATATGATCAAGCAATTTCACTCCTAGGTATGTACCCAAAAGTACTGAAAATATGCATTCAAATACTTGTACACAAATATTCATAGCAGCATTATTCACAATAGCCAAAAGGTGGAAACAACTCAAATGTCCATCAATTGACGAATACTTAAACATAATACAGAACAACCACACAATGGAAGGTTTTTCAGCAACCTTCAGCAAAAGTAATGTAGTACTCATACATGCTACAGCATGTGTGAAACTTGAAAACACGCCAAGTGGAAGAGCCAGACACAAAAGCCAGTCACATATAGTTCCATTTCTATCAAATATCTAGAAGAGGTAAATTCATGAAAACAAAAGACAGTTTAATGATTGTCATGGAATAAGGGGAGGAGGGAATGGGAACTGACTTGTTAATGGGTATAGAATTTCCTTTGGGAGTATTGAAAATGTTTTGGAACTTGATAGCGCTGATGATTGCCCAACATTGTGAATGTGCTCAGTGTCACTGAATTGTACACCTTAAAATAGTTTTATGTTATATGATTTTTTTCTCAATAAAAAAGAGGGTTTGGTTTTCTTACTGACTTTTTGCTTTTAACCACCCACTGTACTGCTGTATGCAGTACAGAGAAGTAAACCAAATCTTATCCAATCCTGAGGGTGAGGAATAGATTTATAGAGGAGCCGATACATGAGCTGGGTATGGAAGAATGCATAGGGTCCACCAGATAGATTGTGTGTGTGTGTGTGTGTGTGTGTGTGCGTATGTGTGTGTGTGTGAGAGAGAGAGAGAGAGAGGTGGGGATTCTAGATAGGTAAAAAAGCTTGTGAAAATTAATGGGCTCAAAACAGGAAGTGAAGGCAGTTTGGTGACAATGGAATATAGGGCTTTAGTGGAAAAGAGGGTAGTGTTAGGGATGAGGTTAAAGACTGATATTAATTTAGCACATATTTATCAATTGCACATTTCCATAGGCCAAAGATTGGAAATTTCTAGAGCTCTTTGTGGATAGCAACAAAAATTCATGTTGGCTTAGGATACTTATTATTACCGTGGTGTCCAAATATATTTAACTGCTGAACTCCAATATATAAAGATGTTTGCTTATGAATCTCTCATTGCAGTCTTTGAACCAACTCTAGATAACCTTGAACATATTTTTTACACAGGTATTCATTTACTTTTCATGCCGCTAAACACATAGCAACTTAATTTTTACTTACCTGTGGCACTCATTGACCATATCCCCTTGGTGTTGAACATTTCTGGGCCTGTTGGCCCCTCAACTTCTAAAAGCCAATGGCTGAGTTTCCTTGTCTGTTTTTTCCCTTTGTCACAAGAACCTACACTTTCCCCATGCAGAGCAGGTCAGAAATGCTAGGGAATTATAACTCTCAGAAGTAGCCATCAACAAATGACTGATAGGAATTGATGGACACATACCCCAGCTCCCTCTCTCTCTGGATGGAATAACTCTGAGGTGCATGTTCAACACAGTCTCCCGGAATCCCAGACAGAACGAAGCGCCAGATGCTCACAGTAGTAACTTGGTCAATAATTTCCCCTTTATTTGCTTCATTTGCTCCATTGTCTTACTTCCCCGCTCCCCTACTTGCCTCCAAATCTTTGTAAGACAAACGGTTTGCTCTGGGAGAAACTCAAATTAAGATACTCACAGATTTCAGTCCAAAGTCACTTCCTCAGTACATCAGTCAGAACCTAGTTAGGAAAAGAGAATCCACTTAGGTCTTTCAAACACAGGAGATTTAATACAAGGAATTGGTTACCCAGAGAGAAAGAATGATACCTAGATTTCAGAAGCTATTTTTCCCTCTGGCTGGAAACCAGTAGCCTACATTGGAGAACTAATAGACAAATAACACCCAGGGAAGTATTTTCTGACCCCCAGACAAGGTAAAAACAAACAAAACAAAAAACCCTGAGAACCTCTTACTGTCTGCTTTCATAGCACCCAATTGCTTTAGTTTAACTCTTATTTCTGTGACAATTTGATTAATGTCTATCATCCTCACTAGATTACAATCCAAGAGTACGAGCTCACTAAATATCTGGTTGAAGGAATGACTAAATAAGTGGTGTGCCAGAACCAGCTTGTACCAGCTCATGAAAGCCAATTATGCAATTCTCTTTCTAACTCTATGTTCAGTGATATCAGCTTGGTAGTTTAAAATCAGCCGTTATGAGAGTATTTATACCACAGAAATCGGCAAACATTACAAATAGGAGCTTCTCTATTTGAAGAACTCAGATGTGACACATTTATCGGTATAACACTAACTGAATCCTATTTAACAATGCAAGATAACACAAAGTACCCATTTCCATAGCTCCATGATTATGACTTTCATGGAAGGTCTTAGCCTCTGTCTATATTTGTGCAAAGAGAGGAAGAAATTTTCAAGGAGTTTTTCTCTTAGGCAAGTACCTTCAAGGACATCTGGTATAGACTTTTTCTATTTCATTATTTAGCAAAAAGAAAGAAGAATCAGAAAGAGCAAGTTAGATTGGCAACATGCTCATCCCTTCCAGCATTCATGTCCACATGAGTTCTGACCCCTCAGCCTGTTCAGCAAATGCAAGATGCAGAGACGCCGCCGATCAAGCTGTCTTTCAAACCTCTGCCACCCCAGGTGCTTGCAGATGTGACTCTAATCTTTCTCCAGATTCACTATCTTAATATGGACATATTTCTGTACATAGGAAAGTAAACGCTTTTCATGGGATGCCCAGGTTCTACCCTGTAGCCTTAACTAAGTACCTACAAATACTGCATAGAAAATTGTAGCTTCACCTACTAGAAGATTGAAATTACTTTTATGGAAAATGGAGGTTTGTGAGCATCTGCTCACAAAGACTGCTCTTTGAACAAGTCATTGCAATTAGGTTGTAGAAAACTATGCTAGGATGCAAGAAAAATGGTTTAATGTTTATTAAATTTAAAAGTAGCATCTTTTAAAACATTTCCTGTCATTTCATTTCTTATTATTTTCATGTTTGCATATCAGCACAAAAGCAATGATGGGCCAAACTGCTGGGTCTTGGTGGGAAACAAGACAGAGATACCCAACTGTCCTAGTAACCATGATATTCTTCACTGCCACACATTTACAGGTACAAATAATAGTAATACAAAATAAAAATAATAAATGATGATTCCACTGAAGAGTGTCTTTGATGCAGCAAATTATTAGCTTTATTAAGTATCAACCCTCAATTTTCTGTGTGACAAAACGAGAAGTACGTACGAAGCATTTTTGCTAACTTTTGAAGTACTATAGTTGTCTTGAGGAAAAGCACTTGTGCAATTGTTTGAGTTGTGAGCTAAACTAACTGCTTTTTTTCATGGGACATGATCTCTGTTTCATAAAACTACTTTTCATGGGATTGTTATTCAATCTAGGACATTTGTTAGACCATTTTCTTGAAAATGAGTAAAGTGAAACGGTTACTACAAAGAAAACAACGGACAGGATTTATTGCCAATGATAAAAATCAAGCTTTCCAGTGAAAATGTGAATGCTGGAAATTTTTATAAGTACTACTGCTAGGTTGACACCATGAGTTTGACACCGTGAGTTTTTCCAATGAGATTGGTGGTAATATTAACATATGTGTTTTTTGGTATTTTAACGAAATGTGCAGTATTTAGAAGATCAGCACAATTCAATAAACCAATATTTTCCAAGTGATTGACTAGATGGTGTTACAATATCATATGTGACTAAAAGATCCATTTAAAGTAAAAGTTAGACCAATGGATTTTAGTGACACAGAATACAAAATGTTCACTGATAAGATTCCACATTGAACCTAGCTTTTAATAAACTACCACTCGTCTTCCCATGATGATGGCAGAGTGAGAGCAAGCCCAGTAGCCCACAACCACCATGTTTGCATCATGCCTCCTAAAACTCTATTGATACAATAAATCACACAGCAGAGCCCCAAGTCAGAGGGTGGGAGTGAGTGCTACCGAGTTACACAGCGAAGGGCATAGAAACAGGGTAGAGTGATGAACCGAAGCCATTTTTGCAATCAACCAGAGCTATAAAGATGACTATGGAGTCTCTCATTCTGTGCTAGATGGTTTGCATCAATTAGGCCAAATCCTGAAAATAGCCCTATAATGTGGTTATTTGTGTAACTAAAAGTTCTTGATTGCAAGTGACCAGAATCCTCACACAAACTAGTTGAAGCAGAAGTGAATTTACGGGTTTACTTAACTGGGAGGTGAACCAGTTAAGGTTGCTTGGCATGTCTAAGTTATGGGATGGCTGAATCTAGGAGCTGACATGAAGTTTTTGATGCCGTCTCTCCATAGCATTGAGCTTTGGTTTGTGTGTTGGATCTTTTCTGCAGATGACATGTTCTCTGAAGCCCTGAGAGTTGCTCTCAGCAGTTCGAGGTTTACATAGTCCTCTCAGTTTGCAATCCAGAGAAAGATGGGGCATCTTTCCCAATGGATTTGTTCACAAAGTCCATTGGTGGCTCTCCATGACCTGGAAATGGTTATAAGTCGATGTTTGTAAAGGAGTCCTAAAGCCAAGAGGTTGGAGAACTGCAGAACTAGATCATCGCTAACATTCCTTCCAGTTCTAAAATTCTAAAATTATTCTGGTATCATTTATTATCTCCTGGTTGAATTGTAGTCGATTTTATATTTGGAAATAGTAGAATCTGAATCATTACAGCATATTTTATTTATTATGTTGCATAATGCTCCCCACACAAGGTGCTACGTACTCTTGGAAGCAGGCTGCAGGAGGAGATAACACAGCAGAGGTTTCTTCTAACCTTACCACGTTCATAAACAATAGCAAAACCAAAAAATTTAACTTCCAATAGAACTGTATTGCCAATAGGATTACATTTTGTATAGAAATTCTTAATTCGCCCATTGATTTTTTATGTATCTCTCTAATTTATCTGTCCCAAAAGGAAATCTAGCTTGAGGAATGATAAATACATAGATTCAATTTTTGGGCCAAATTCAGCCAACTGGAGCAGCTGCCAGAATTGCCAGACTGTGAAGTATCTTGAGGCCAGAGAGAAATCTGTGTTGATCAGAGATGTGTGCCATGCTTAATTTAGCTTGCCTTTGCCTTCAAGATGTAACTAAAAAACCAGACATCTTTTATATGCCTATAAGAAACATCACTGGAGGGGGGTCTAAGTATTTTATGAGTCACGTAGAATCAACTACACAAAAGATAATTTGATAGTTTAAGCAGAAATAAGCAGCACTTATTGAAATAACTTTTTAAAGTAAACCGAAAAGCCACAAATACCTTGTTCATCCATTCAATAGACATTTATTAGAAGCCTCCCTTAGTCAGGTACTATGCCAGGTTCTGGGGAAACCAAGATTTCTAAAATTTGCTCCATTGTCCCCTGACACCATACAGCCTAAGCTCAAACAGCCTAAAACGTTCTGGGGTTTTTGTTTGTTTGTTTTGTTTTGTTTTGTTTTGTAAAAGGGACAACCCTGGTGTTAGGTAAGTTTTTAAGGGCATGTTGTGGGTTATTACTGCTAAGCAATGAACCTGACCCAACAGAATCAATATTATGGAATTGTCTAACCCAAAAGCAACATTTTAACACCCACAGTAGCTTTCTGTTCCAAGGCTCTGTGCATATTTTTGGCACAGGCTCTGAAGGAAATTGTGTGTATACATTCAATTACCTTTATAGGTACAAATTATCATTTGCTGCCTTCTCTAATGAGAATATGACTTATGTTTCCTTGCCTAAAATGAGACCCATTATAGTCTATAGTAAACATGTGGCTGGATGGGTTAACATTAGCTCTTAAGCTCTGACAGCTTTTATTCTTCTGTTTTGACATGTCTCACGCCTGCACGTTACAAACAGAAGGAATACCCGTGGTAGTCTTCACACCGCTCATGCAGTATGTGATGGGTGGCTTCTACACTGTAATTAATATTTTGGATCCTCACTCATTAATTTGGCAAAGAAAAAATAGTAACCCATATTTGACAGTTGCGATCTGACTAGCCAACCTAATTGTGCTGGAAGGGAATAACTGGTGACATTGTTCATGATGAAGTCTTTACTTCCGAGTCATGGTTGTTATATGGCATGCATTATCTCACCTTTGTAGTGGTCTTGCAGAACCTCATTGCAAAATCCTAAAAATGCACAATAAAGGATTTCCAGAATGTTCTCCATTGAGCCAGCTGTGTTTAACTTTATAGCACTGTTCAGCTATCACAGGGACAGGTATATAAGTAAGCAGCAGGAAAGATAACAATCCATTGGAATAACAAAGAACTTTGACTCTTGAATTGTATTTTCTGCTAAAACTTCCCCAGTGGTCTTTGTGTCTAGGATGCTATGTGCTTAGAGGAAAGATCATGGGCTTTGCAATTAAGCAGATGTGGATTCAAATCCTGGTTCCTCATTTACTATGTGCTCTCAGGCAGGATTATTAACCTGCATAAGCCTAGTTCCTCATCTATAAAATTGTGATAGTGATGCTTATCTCTTAGTCATAAAGGTTTAATAAAATACTAAGTATTCTGTACTTAGCATCAAGCTGGTGCTCATTTGATGTTTTTTCCTTCCTCTTGGATCTAAACCATCTTGTAGAACTTCCATATTAAGGGACATTTTTATCAGTTCACTAACCTTTTACTGTTCTTTCAATATCTTAAATAACCAAAGGCTAGTTATTTTTATTAACACAAGTGCAGGTTATAACACTGAAACAGAACATTTCTCTTTTTTTTTTTTTGAGACAGCGTCTTGCTCTGTCGCCCAGGCTGGAGTGCAGTGGCGCGATCTATCTTGGCTCACTGCAAGCTCCGCCTCCCGGGTTCACACCATTCTCCCGCCTCAGCCTCTGGAGTAGCTGGGACTACAGGCACCTGCCACCATGCCCACCTAATTTTTTGTATTTTTAGTAGAGACAGGGTTTCACCGTGTTAGCCAGGATGGTCTTGATCTCCTGACCTCATGATCCACCCGCCTTGGCCTCCCAAAGTGCTGGGATTACAGGTGTGAGCCACCGCGCCCAGCTATCATTTTTAACTCTATTATGTTTAACATTATATCCATGATGATTGTTTTTCCTCTCTTTCGCCCCTCTGCTATTTTAAATAGACAAGCACTCAAGAAATAGCTATTTATTTATCACTTTTTCTGCCAGTAGGATGACATATTCTGTGCTCAACTGAGACTGAAAAGAACAAATATTTGTTCCTTCCTTCCACCCAGTTTATAAGACTCATCTGTCTTCTTGTCATTGACTCCAGCTGCTGCTATGAGCCATTGCTGGACAGAGTGGCAGAGGTTTTAGAACCCACAGAGGACATGAAGACCATTCATTTTTTTCTTCTAGTTCTTTCATATAGCCATGGCCAATTTTACTCTGGCAGAACGTGGTGTTGCTGGGATGGGCCATGTGGTGTTTCTCTGACAGGGGTCCACCAACTGTCAGCTCTGGCTGGTGCTCATCTCTCAGAAAGGCCTAAAGAGTCATTTCAGGCAAAAGCATTGGGGATGTCTATTCTTCATGGACATTGCGTGTCCAAGTTTCTCCTCAGTCTAAGCAACAGAAATTTCTCCCTCTGTTTTCCCCAAATAAGCTAAACTCCAAAGTATCTCAAGACTCAAGAGAGATTACTGTGGCTGGATGTGACCAACGGCCACTCTGGGGAGGAGAGGGAGGGGAAAGAGGATGGCTTGTAAAATGTCTCAGCAGCCAATGGGAACATGAGGGTGGCTCAGATGCATTCAATAGCAATTCTTCTTTGTCTCCTTCAGTGAGTATGAGATGGGGAGGGGGATTTTCCTGGTACCTCTGGCACATAGGAACATAACCTAAAACTCCTTAAATTGTCTCATCAATTGGTCATGTTTCAGCAAAAATAATTCTTAAGTTGTGCAATTAGTTGTTTATATTTTGGCAAAGGAATCCATGGGAAAAAAACTGTCCCCAAAGACTTTTATTTCTCTCCCCTTACTGAATTGGAAAGTAGGGTATTTAAAGTTTCTTACATTTTAATAAGCATAATTTTGTTTTTCAAGTGCTGATAGAGCTTCAGAAAATGCGTATTATTACTGCTACAGGCAAGCAGCCCTATGTAGTAGAAAGAGTGCAGACTTTAAAGTCAGAAAGATTATGGTTTCAAATTGTGGTTCTTGGCCATTTACTTTGTTGCTTGTTGCCTTAGCAAATCCTTCCACCTCTCAGATTCTATTTCTTAAGATTCTATTTCTTCATCTACAAAATGGGGACAACAGTACTCAAGTGATTTACATCATTTGCATATCTTATCCAGGGTCCTTTCCTTTGGGTATCAACTCCACCCACTTTTCATAAAATTCGGGAAGAGTTAACCCCATGATGGGTTGGAAGATGACGTGATCTTAACCAGAGTCCTCATCTTCCTGGCCATGAACATTACTTCAGGAATAGACATATGATCTAGGCCAGGCCAATGAGAGTCTGCCAAGTGACTTTTCTGCAAAATCCATGGGGAAAATGCCTTCTGTTCTGAGATAGCAAGTAGGATGATCAACTCATTCACATCTGCCTGGGGTTTTCTTGGTTTTAGCACTGACTGTCCCCCCATCTCAGGAAACTTCTCAATCCTAGGATGGTTGGTCACTGATATGGTTTGGCTGTGTCCCACCCAAATCTCCTCTTCAATTCCACATTTCTCATGTGTCCTGGGAGGGACCCAATCAGATGTAATTGAATCACGGGGCCGGATCTTTCTTGTGCTGTTCTTGAAATAATGAGTAAGTCTCACAAGATCTGATGGTTTTAAAAAGAGGAATTCCCCTGCACAAGCTCCCTCTCTCTTTGCCTGCCACCACCCATGTAAGACATGACTTGCTCCTCCTTGTCTTCTGCCATGACTGTGCGGCTCCCAGCCATGTGGAAGTGTAAGTCCATTAAACCTCTTTTTTTCCCAGTCTTGGCTATGTCTTTATCAGCAGTGTGAAAACAGACTAATACAGTAAATTGGGACTAGCAGAGTGGGGTGCTGCTGAAAAGATATCCAAAAATGTGGCAGCGACTTTGGAAATGGGTAACGGGCAGAGGTTGGAACAGTTTGCAGAGCTCAGAAGAAGTCAGGAAAATGTGGGAAAGTTTGGAACTCCCTAGAGACTTGTTGAATGACTTTGACCAAAATGCTGATAATGATATGGACAATGAAATCCAGGCTAAGGTGGTCTCAAATGGACACGAGGAACTTGTTGGGAACTGGAGCAAAGTAGACTCATGTTTTAGCAAAGAGACTGGCAGCATTTTGCCCCTGCCCTAGAGACTTGTGGAACTTTGAACTTGAGAGAGATTATTTAGGGTATCTGGCAGAAGAAATTTGTAAGCAGCAAAGCATTCAAGAGGTGACTTGGGTGCTGTTAAAGGCATTCAGTTTTAAAAGGGAAACAGAGCATAAAAGTTCAGAATATTTGCAGTCTGACAACGTGATAGAAAAGAAAATTCCTTTTTCTGAGGAGAAATTCAAGCTGTCTGCAGAAATTGGCATAAGTAACAAGGAGCCAATGTTAATCCCCAAGACAATGGGGAAAATGTCTCCAGGGCATGTCAGAGGTCTTCACAGCAGCCCCTCCCATCACAGCAGCCCCATCCCAGTCCCTAGGCCTGGAGGTCTAGGAAAAGTGATTTTGTTGGCTGTGCTGTATGCAGCCAAGGGACCTGGTCCCTGTGCTGTGTGCAGCCAAGGGACTTGGTGCCCTGCATCCCAGCCACTCCAGCTGAAAGGGACCAATGTAGAGCTTGGGCCATGCCTTCAGAGGGTAGAAGTCCTAAGCTTTGGCAGCTTCCACATGGTGTTGAGCATGTAAGTGCACAGAAGTCAAGAATTGGGGTTTGGGAACCTCCCCCTAGATTTCAGAAGATGTATGGAAATGCCTGGATGCCCAGGCAGAAGTTTGCTGCAGATAACTGCAACATTGTAACTCCGACAATTCCTATGTGTCCTGAGAGGGACCCAGTGGGATAATCTCTGCTAGGGCAGTGTGGAAGGGAAATGTGGGGTTGGAGCTCCCACACAGAGTTCCTACTGGGGCACTGCCTAGTGCAGCTGTTAGAAGAGGGCCACTGTCCTCCAGACCCCAGAATGGTAGATCCACTGACAGCTCGCACTGTGTGCTTGGAAAAGCCTCAGACATTCAATGCCAGCCTGTGAAGGCAGCTGAGAAGGAGGCTGTACCCTGCAAAGCCACAGGGTGGAGTTTCCCAAGACCATAGGAAGCCACCTTTTACATCAGCGTGACCTGGATGTGAGACATGCAGTCAAAGGAGATCATTTTGAACCTTTAAAATTTGACTTCCCCACTGGATTTTGGACTTGCGTGGGCCCTGTAGCCCCTTTGTTTTCGCCAACTGTTCCCATTTGGAATGCCTGTATTTACCCAATGCCTGAACTCCCATTGTACCTAGGAAGTAACTAACTTGTTTTTGATTTTAGAGATTCATAGGTGGAAGGCACTTGCCTTGTCTCAGATGAGACTTTGGACTGTGGACTTTTGAGTTAATGCTGAAATGTGTTAAGACTTTGGAGAACTGTTGGGAAGGCATAACTGGCTTTGAAATGTGAGGACATGAGATTTGGGAGGGGCCAGGGATGGAATGATACAGTTTGGTTGTGTCCCCACGCAAATCTCATCTTGAATTGTAACTCTGACAATTCCTATGTGTCCTGAGAGGGACCCAGTGGGAGGTAATTGAATCATGGGGGCGGGTCTTTCTCATGCTGTTCTTGCAATAGTGAATAAGTCTCATGAGATCTGATGGTTCTAAAAAGAGGAGTTTCCCTGCACAAGTTCTTTGCCCACCACCATCCATGTAAGACATGACTTGCTCCTCCCTGCCTTCCGCCAAGATTGTGAGGCCTCCCCAGCCATGTGGAAGTGTAAGTCCATTAAGCCTCTTTTTTTATCACCCTCCAGTCTTGGGTATGTCTTTATCAGCGGTGTGACAACAGACTAATACAGTCACCTTCACTGCAAGCTGTGAGGATAATTTAAACCTGGAGTTGCTTTTAGGGGCTTTGTGGAAAACGTTGTCTCCAGAATGGATCTGTCACACAGGGGAAGCAAAATTGAGACATGGAGAGACACAGAACATCAAAGACCCCATCTGGGTTGGTATATCCAGCCATGCTGTAGCTCAGACATGTTAAGGAACCTTTACTGGTTTACTTCCCAGTTAAATAGACTTTTGCTTGACATTGTTTGTATGGGCACTCTCTCACTTGCAGTCAAGAATCCTTATTATCACAGTATTGGGTTATTGTCAAGATTTAACCTGCTTTATGCAAAGCATCTAGCAGAACCTCCAAGATTGTCATCATAGCTCTGGTTAATGGCAAAGGTGGTCTCAACTTGTCATGCCTCATGCCTCCCTGTATCCATGCCTGTACCATGTGGGTACATTGTAGTGACTTTCTACTCTGACAGATTTCTTTTGTGTAATGGGATATTAGCAAACATGATGCTTGGGAGACTGAACCTGCTCCGACTCGCTCCATCTTCCATCACCATAAGAAGGATGTGCCTAGGCTAGTCTGTTGGCAATTGAAACCCACATAGCAGGGCTGATCAGCCAACAGTAAGCAGAATGCCACTGTCAAAAGACAAAATGACAACAAATTTAGTTATAGATCTAGTTGGCTTTTGAGATTCATGAATCCAGATGGCAGAAGGAGAGCTCTCAGTGGGCTGTGGCAGAACAATGGTTTTTGTAAGATGGGGACAAGGAAACAGAACAATAGAAAGAAACCTGATTAAGTGACATCAGGTTACTGGCGGTTATTTTTTGTTAAGGGTTAAAGCAGAGGGGGCTTCCTTAGTTACAATGTAAAATGTATTCCTCACTGTGAATCACGGTGAAAAAGCTGTAAAGCCACTACAAAAAATTAGCTATTCCTGCTGTTATTTCTAAATGCTATTAATTACCTAAATTTTGTCTATGGCAAGTTAATTTCTCTCCCATTCCTCACCTACTCACCACTAGTTCTTACTCCAGTAATTAAAGAATGATTTCCTTATCTCACTACAACGAGATGGTGATGTTCTCACAGTATTCTTGGAGCTATCATATTTCAGATATATATGGTCATTGGAACCTGCCTTTTCTCCTTTGAAGACACAGGAAATCTTGTCTTTTTGTGATCCCAGGAGATTCCTTTGCATTGAATGAATATTCTCCAATACACCCAGTCAGATCCACAAACATAAGCCAGGCAGGGTAACTCCACCCCACAAAGACCAGATATGAGCTGGGGATTTGGATTTTTAAATTGAAGTTTTTTAGTTGTATTTACCCTCGAGAGGCCTCTGGTGGCTTAAACATGATAATCAGTCGGGAATCTCTGTAACTAAAATTTATATAAAGTTGTCCACACACTGATGGGGTCATTAAAATCAGTGTTGTAATTGACAGAAATGAAGGGCCATTTCTGCACTTGATTTTGTCCATTTACTCTCTGTTAAATAGTGCCAACCAAGCAGAAAAGATAGGAAAAGATGTGAAAGGTGAAAGAATTATAACATAAATAATTTTCTACAATCTTGGTGTCTGCTATTCCCTGGACCCTATAGCCAGCACTTTCTGTTTTGTTGATACTGAATCTTCTTGTGTAGCTGGGCCTATTTGATAACTATATTTCTAAGTTCCATTTAGACCGGTATAATGCATATATGATAGGAAATGTAGAATATTGTCAGGATGATGTCTGCATATGGCATCTTCATGTGGAAAGCAATCAGGAAGCTAAATTAAAGGAAATTGCCCCTCCTCCTATGCGAAAGTGTTTTGACATTTACACTGACAGTTACATAATGAAACCCTGGTGTTTTGATGATGATCCAGGCAGTACCCGGCTCTGCAGGCACTTTAGTTGTGATTACCTAAGAGGATTATTCCTCCTGCTGTCCTCTGCGTGGTGATGAGATTGTCTTCCATTCCAGTGCACATCTTCTACTGGTTTCTCAACTTTCACAAGAGGATGCTGAAAGGACTCTACCCCCAGTTGGGTTTCCCCTGAATCCTTTGAGTCTGAATCTGCCCAGAAGTGGAACAGTTGCTTTCTAAACCAGCAGTTAGAATCTCGTTTAGTATTGTCTTTCTGCTTTCTAAAAAGTGGAATTGTGTTTCGTGCAGGGGTTAAGAAAAGTTATGTAAAGTCAAAATCCCCTTGAAAAATCCCTGAAGTTGATCGTAAAGTACATTGTTTTTATATCCATTATTAAGGCCAACAGTTTTTCTTCCAGCCCTGAAACAGATGGCTGGTTCTGTGGTTGACACCAGACGAAGTAGTTGGCTTGCATTGAAGGGCCATGTTGTTTGAGAAATACATCATTTTATACAACAGAATCACACCTCGGTACAAGAAGATTCTCACTCTCTGAGGGGAGCGAGGGAAGTGAAACCAACTGAAGGACACAGCTTTATGTCCACCTACCTCAGGCTTATTATTGTGACTTGCATATCAATTTAGTGAATTGCTCACTGCTTTAACATTGTTTACTCTCTCTCTCATCTTTCTCTGGTCCAGTGGAGCCACAAGACTCCACTGGCATAGAAATTTTGGCAGCCTACTTAAAGGGAATGAGCAAACTCAAAACAGCACATAACAAGTCACAGACAATTACAACACTGTCACTTCTACAGCACAACCTCATCTTAGTGTCTAAACAAGTCTCCAGTTAGCACGCTTGTTACTTTATCATCCGTCTGTCATATTGCAGTTCGGGGGACTATCATCAGCCCTAACCGTGCTCTCTTACATGCTCAAGAAACAAATTTCTCACTTAGCTTTTATTCAGCCCAGCCTTCATTTACCAATGGTATTGGTAAATAGGTCCTTTGAGGAAAACATAAAACACTTATTTGTAGTGTTTGCTGATTTGTGCAGTGTAAATTCTTTCAAGGCTGATTTTATGCTACCAATATGAAGCTACAGACCATGAACTTAGAAACAGCAGAATCCACTCTCCAGCTGGCTCCTTTCAACTGGTCTTGCAGTAAATAGAACTTGCCTCTACAGAGTGCCCTATGATCCATTTGGCTCAGTATTCAGTTGCTATAACTGCAAATAATATACATTCTAGATCAAGCTTGTCCAACCTGTGGCCAATGGGCTACCTGCAGCCCAGGACAGCTTTGAATGTGGCCCATCACAAATTTGTAAACTTTCTTAAAATATTATGAAATATTTTTGTGGTTCTTTTTTTTTTTTTTTTTAGCTCATCAGCTATTGTTAGTGTTAGTGTATTTTATGTGTGGCCCAAGACTATTCTTCTTCTTCCAGTGTGGCCCAGGGAAGTCAAAAGATTGGACACTCCTGTTCTACTACTGGAGACAATTTCACCGCACATCTATGAAAGTTTTTTTCAGCACATGCGTATGGTATGATACACTGGCTGAGAGTCACGGCCCTAGGCAGTTGCCAGGGAATATAACCAATTGCTCTTCCAGATATTCTAAAATCTTCTTTGGATCAAGCCTTAATGGCAGACAACAGGTTACCTGCTGTTGCTAATAGTGTTACTCCATGAGGCCAACAGTTTATACGGTGGAAAAGCTCTCCGAAACAGCCTGATGAAACACGACTGCATGAATTGTCTGAATGCTGTTGAGGTGGTTGTTGCTGCAATGAAGAAGTATCTACTCTCCTCATGAAGATGAGGCAAGGAGATTTTCATCTGTTCTCAATATCCAGAATGGTTATGCTACTGAGAATTTCTTTTTTAAATGCTATTAATCCTGGTTTGTTTAATTGATCAGGTTCCCCTTTTTTTTTAATTGGCAGCCAGGAAATACGGCCTCAGATTTTTACTCTACTCTTAATAAATGTGTCAGGTTATTATGGCATCCTTTCTTAACTTCACTGTTACTTCTTATTTCAGGCATTCACTCATTCAATAAAGATTTGAGTATGTATGTGTCAGATTCCACCCTACAGACTTGAGATGCTCTTTAAAAAGTTTCCTATCCCCTGATAATTGTAGACTAGTAAAATGAAGCACTGAATAAGTGATCATGCAAATAAACATATAATTCTGAATGATGCTAAGTACTCTAAAGAAAAAACCCAGGATGTTAACTTAGATAGGGTTGTCACTTTATGCCACCGTCTTTATTTCTTTCTTTCATCTGCATTTTATATTGTCCCATCATGTATGTTTTATGTATACTTGTAAATGAATGGCTTTAAGGGTCTTTTCCCTGAAAAAATGAATTAATGACCACATAACCAAAGATACGTTTTTCCACTCAGGCTATAGCAGTAGTTTTCATTTAAGGACAAAACAGTACCTTGGAAATTTGACATGCATTATAGGTTATAATAAAAATAAGTAATAATAACTAGTAGTCACCACAATTACCATGTACTTTTTTTTGCTTTTTGATTTTATTGTTATTTTTAATTGACACATACTAATTGTACATCAGTGTGATATTTTGATACATGTATACAATGGGTGATGATTAAAATAGGGTAATTAGCATATTCATCACCTCAAACTTATATTATTTCTTTATGTTGAGAACATTCAAAATCTGCTCTTCTAGATATTTGAAAATATACAACAAATTGTTGTTAATTATAGTCATTCTCCAGTGCTATAAACACTAGAACTGATTCCTCCTATTTAGCTATATTTTTGTATCTGTTAACCAAAATTTGGCTACCCCTTCCATCTTTAGTAATCAGTAGTCCACTTTCTACTTCTGAGATCAACTTTTTAGCTTTCACATATGAATGAAAACATGTGGTATTTATCTTTCTGTGCCTGGTTTATTTCACTTAACATAATGTCTTTCAAGCTCATGTTGCCGCGAATTACAGAATTTCATTCATTTTTATGGCTAAATAGTATTCACTTGTGTATATACCACATTTTCATTATTCATTCATTTGTTAATGAAAGAATCAACTTAGGTTAATTGTATATCTTGCCTATTGTGAATAGTCGTACAATAAACACGGGACTGCAGCTATCTCTTTAAGATACTTATTTCATTTCCTTTAGATATATACACAGTAGTGGAATTGCTGGATCATACGGTAGTTCTATTTTTAGGTTTTTGAAGAACCTCCACACTGTTTTCTATACTAGCTGTACTAATTTAAATTCCTACCAAGAGCCATGTACTAGACCTTGTTTTAAACATGTCACAGGTGTTAGTAGTTGGTGTGCTGTATTTTCTGACTACCTCTTCGGGATTGGTACATTCTGATAGCTCTTAGTGGTCAACTCTCACCAGGAATTTCCCTTGGTGAGAGGAAGCTGCCTTGCCCAAGGTTGAGTGCCCTACAGGGACAGCCTGTGTCTAAAGACTGGTGGATAAAAGAGTATAACGTTGTGGTACCCATCATAACTTGGGACAAACTGAAAGGGCCATTAGAGTTCCAGAACTGAAGTTCTCTTGTAATTATATCACAGCTCCATTTCTTTTTTGCCTAATCTTGCTGCCCTCCCTCCCTAGAAGAGCTGATCCAGTGAGCACACCCTAATAAACTTCCTGCCTCTAATCTTTTCAGAATCTATCTCTCCAGGAACACAACCTACGATGGATAATTCTCATGTAACTCTCAAATTATTACCCTGTTTCACAAATGAAGAAACAGATATTATGGAGCTGGGTGTGGGTTCAATTGCACACAGGCAACATGGTTACTATACTGGAAGGGTATCTAATGATGCCCACTGCAGTTGTGATTTAATACTATCTTTAGTCTTTGGCAATAATGTTATGCTTTTGCTTTTGTTTGACTATTTCTAGGGACAAGAAGCTCACTATTTAATAAAAGTAGATTTCATTGTTAGTCAGATCTAACGACTAGGACATTTTTGTTTTTGTCAGAATAAGACAAGTTCTGTCTTTCTTTACTCCTGCCCATTGGTGTAGCTCCTGCATTTTTGCATGATACAATAAAATTCTCCAAATATTTCAAGAAAATCATGGTTCATTTATGCTTCCCTCCAGTCTAGGACAGTGCTACTCAAAGTGTGGTCCCTGGACCAGCGATCTTGCTAGAAATGCAAATTCTTGGGCCCACCCAAGACCTACTGTAGCAGAATATCTGGGAGTGGGCTCTAGAGCTCTGTGTTTGCAAGAGTCCTCCAGGTAAATTTTAGGCAAGCCATCAGAAGCATGTTTGAGAGGCATTCTTTGAGGCCATGCAGTGCCCAATAGCCCACGCATGAGTTATTTTGGGTTCTCAAAACATTCAGGAGTTGGTTCTGTTCCCTTTGGGAAAAACCACAGCCAAACATTCCAAAACTGCTTGTTTGTAGCCCACTTACACACTTGCCTTTCGAATTGATTTCAATCTTTCCAGCTTCCAATCAGTGGAATCATCCACCATATTTTTACCCTAGAGACTGATCTAAGAAGTGATAGTGGTGGGTAGCCACTAATCACTCAGTTGTGTATACAGATGGTAGCTGTTTGGATCTATCAAAAATTATGGTTCTTCAGTGATCTTTCTGCTGTGTCTCTTTGTTTAATCCTAAAAAAACACACAGTGAAGGAGTTCCCAACACCACTTTGATAAACAGTTATTTGATAGTCTGCATTGTTAGACTACGTTAGATTTTAAACTACTTCTTATCAAGTAGGAAATTAAATGTGTTGAGCTCTTACTAGGTGACTGGTTCTGTGCTCAAGTTTGACAGGTGCTATCACATTCAAGTCTCACAGTGACCATGAGGAAACTGAAGCTTAAAGAGATTTTGTGGTTTTGTTTTTTTTATTATTATTATGCTTTAAGTTTTAGGGTACACGTGCACAATGTGCAGGTTTGTTATATATATATATATACATGTGCCATGTTGGTGTGCTGCACCCATTTACTCGTCATTTAGCATTAGGTATATCTCCTCATACTATCCCTCCCCCTTCCCTCCACCCCACAACAGTCCCCGGAGTGTGATGTTCCCCTTCCTGTGTCCATGTGTTCTCATTGTTCAATTCCCAACTATGAGTGAGAACATGCGGTGTTCGGTTTTTTGTCCTTGCAATAGTTTACTGAGAATGATGACTTCCAGTTTCATCCATGTCCCTATAAAGGACATGAACTCATCTTTTTTTTATGGCTGCATAGTATTCCATGGTGTATGGGTGCCACATTTTCTTAATCTAGTCTATCGTTGTTGGACATTTGGGTTGATTCCAACTCTTTGCTATTGTGAATAGTGCCACAATAAACATACGTGTGCATGTGTCTTTATAGCAGCATGATTTATACTCCTTTGGGTATATACCCAGTAATGGGATGGCTGGGTCAAATGGTATTTCTAGTTCTAGATCCTTCAGGAATCGCCACACTGACTTCCACAATGGTTGAACTAGTTTACAGTCCCACCAACAGTGTAAAAGTGTTCCTATTTCTCCACATCCTCTCCAGCACCTGTTGTTTCCTGACTTTTTAATGATGGCCATTCTAACGGGTGTGAGATGGTATCTCATTGTGGTTTTGATTTGCATTTCATGTGTTTTTTGGCTGCATAAATGTCTTCTTTTGAGAAGTGTCTGTTCATATCCTTCACCCACTTTTTGATGGGGTTGTTTTTTTCTTGTAAATTTGTTTGAGTTCATTTTAGATTCTGGATATTAGCCCTTTGTCAGATGAGTAGGTTGCAAAAATTGTCTCCCATTTTGTAGGCTGCCTGTTCACTCTGATGGTAGTTTCTTTTGCTGTGCAGAAGCTCTTTAGTTTAATTAGATCCCATTTGTCAATTTTGGCTTTTGTTGCCATTGCTTTTGGTGTTTTAGACATGAAGTCCTTGCCCATGCCTATGTCCTGAATAGTAATGCCTAGGTTTTCTTCTAGGGTTTTTATGGTTTTAGGTCTAACATGTAAGTCTTTAATCCATCCTGAATTAATTTTTGTATAAGGTGTAAGGAAGGGATCCAGTTTCAGCTTTCTACATATGGCTAGCCAGTTTTCCCAGCACCATTTATTAAATAGGCAATCCTTTCCCCATTTCTTGTTTTTGTCAGGTTTGTCAAAGATCAGATAGTTGTAGATATGCGGCGTTATTTCTGAGGGCTCTGTTCTGTTCCATTGATCTATGTCTCTGTTTTGGTACCAGTACCATGCTGTTTCGGTTACTGTAGCCTTGTAGTATAGTTTGAAGTCAGGTAGTGTGATGCCTCCAGCTTTGTTCTTTTGGCTTAGGATTGACTTGGCGATGCGGGCTCTTTTTTGGTTCCATATGAACTTTAAAGTAGTTTTTTCCAATTCTGTGAAGAAAGTCATTGGTAGCTTGATGGGGATGGCATTGAATCTATAAATTACCTTGGGCAGTATGGCCATTTTCATGATATTGATTCTTCCAACCCATGAGCATAGAATGTTCTTCCATTTGTTTGTATCCTCTTTTATTTCATTGAGCAGTGGTTTGTAGTTCTCCTTCAAGAGGTGCTTCACATCCCTTGTAAGTTGGATTCCTAGGTATTTTATTCTCTTTGAAGCAATTGTGAATGGGAGTTCACTCATGATTTGGCTCTCTGTTTGTCTGTTATTGGTGTATAAGAATGCTTGTGGTTTTTGTACATTGATTTTGTATCCTGAGATTTTGCTGAAGTTGCTTATCAGCTTAAGGGGATTTGGGGCTGAGACAATGGGGTTTTCTAGATATACAATCATGTCATCTGCAAACAGGGACAATTTGACTTCCTCTTTTCCTAACTGAATACCCTTTATTTCCTTCTCGTGCCTAATTGCCCTGGCCAGAACTTCCAACACTATGTTGAATAGGAGATTTTGTTATTTTCTAAGGTTACAAAGCTGAAAAAAGGCAGACCTAGGAGTTGAAGCAGGTCTGTTTTCCTGAGCCCATGCCTTCCAACACAGTGTGATAGTTCTCTAGTTTTAGGTGTTGTATTAGTTGTCTAATGCAGAGTAACAAATGACAACACATTTAGCAGATTAAAACAATACATATTTATTATTTTACAGTTTCCATTGGTCAGTAATACAGGCAGTTTCATTGCACTCTCTGATTTAGGGTCGCAGCAGCTTGCAATCCAGGTGTCACCTTGCGACGTGTTCTCATCTGGAGGCTCAAATGGGGAAAGATCCTCTTCCAAACTCCCTCAGGTTGTTGTCAGTATTAATCTCCTATAGGTCTGAGATGCTGATTTTCTTGCTGATTATCAGTCTAGGGAATGCCCACCTTTCCTTGCCTTGTATACTTCTCCAAGCCCCTCAAAAGGGAGAGTCTCTTCCTCTAGTCTGCTGAAACAGTCTTACATAATGTAATGTATTCATGAGAGTGCTATCCCATCCTTTGCACTATTCTGTTGGTTGGAAGCAACTCACAGGTCCTGCCCACACTAAGAGGACGGAATCACACAAAAGTGGACACCACGAAGTAGGAAATTACTGGGGGTTACTATAGGGTCTATTCATACTGAGGTGCATTAAAAAATCATTCTTATGATAATTGTTTAAGATCCAGATTTCTGGCCCTCAATCCCAGATACTCTGAGTCATGAATTGTATGGTGGGCCCAAGAGCCAGCATTTCTAATAAGTACTCATGGATAATTATGGTCCTAGTAGACAGGAGGAGCCACATGTAGAAAAACAAGGCCATAAACTTGTCCCATTGCACCAAAAGCAATTTACCCATTTATTTTGCCTTCTTACCGCGGGGAGTTTCAAAGATGCTGATTACTATTTATTAAAAATCGTCCCACTAAATCTTTGTATTTGTCTTTCTTGGGAAATAAATCTTGCTTTCAAGTTTGAACATTGGCAATGAATGCCAATCTATTCAGTTAGTTGCTCTGTTGATATCTCTCCAGGCTCATTTTGCCTGAGGCCTGCATCCCGTATATCTGCTAGTATTTTCTGCTCTAGGAAAAATTTTTAAATTTGACAATTCTTTCTAGGCTAGTGCTCTAAAACCAATGGAGAGATAAATTAGAGTAGCCAACCAACCTTCCTTGCTAAGAACTGAGGGATTCTTAGGGATGCAGGACTTTCTAGTGCTAAAACTCAGAAAGCCCAGGTATACTGAGACAATGGGTCACACTTCTGTTGTTTGCAGCAAAAAGAAGAATTTAAGGTGCAAGCAAACAAGTTCAAGTTTGTTTATGACTTTCAGTGCTTTCTTCAGTAGTGTTTCTTCAACGTTTATGACTTTTAATGCTGGCTTCTGTGGTGACTTTCACCAGAATAATCCTTGGTAACTCTGCTAGGCTGAAAAATAATGGCCTCCAAAATATGTACACCCTAATCCTGGAACTTATGTTAACCTTATTTGGAAAAAGGGACTTCCCAGATGTGACCAAATTAGGGTCAAAAAGTGAGGACGTTATCCTGGTTTATACAGGTAGACCCTCAAAAGTTTCTTTACAAGAGAGAGGCAGGCAGAAAAAAAATACGCACACAAGAGAGGAGGAGACAACATTACTATGAAGGCAAAGATTAGATTTATGTGTCCACAAATCAAGGAATGTGAGTGACCACCAAAGCAGGAAGAGACAAAGAAAGGATTCTCCCCGAGAGTCTCCAAAAGAAGCATGATCCTGTTGAAAACTTGATTTTAGCCCAGAGATATTGATTTTCGATTTGTGATCTACAGAACTGTGACAGAATACATTTCTGTCATTTTAAACCATAAAGTTTCTGCTAGTTTCTTATAGCAGCCATAGGAAATGAATACAGTTACCCTACCAAGTTTCCCTTGCTCCCTAGATTTCAGTTGGAGACTTTGGTTGCAAGGAACAGAAAAACTCGGGCTAACCTAAGCAAACAAACAAGCAAGTAAAACGGAAATATATGGGATGATTTTGAAGGAAACACTGAAGATTTAGTCTTGGAAAAGGAATCAGGGCAGAAATAAAAGGGCAATCTCTGTGGAAAGTGGCCAACACGGTGTCAACTCAGCTGCTCTCAGTCTCTGGTTCATTTTGCTCAGGAATCAAAATCCAAAATAAGACAGCATATCGGCATGGTCTACCTGTGATAAAGGGAGGGTGAGACACCTTGATCCACAATTCCTGTGTGACTGTATCCAATGACAAAAAGGATTTCACTGGAGCCAGAATCAGATGTTGTATCTAACAGACAAGGAAAAAACCCAGCAGATATCTGCTATATTTGGTTCTTAAGTGTGGTTCCCACAAACATCAGCACCAATGCCACCTGGGAACTTGCAAGAAATGCCCATTCTTGGGCCCCACCTCATACCTATAGAATCAGGAAGTCTAGGGTTGGGTCCAGAAATCTGCGTTTCAACAAGGTGTTTCAGACACCTCCAGGTGATTCTGATTTAAGTTAAAGTTCGAGAACCATTCATTGCTTGCTTGTTTTGATCTAATTACTACATTTAACAAATCTTTCCTCACCTCTTTGTTTTCCTTCTGCTATCCTAGTTTCAAAGAAGCCTTTAGTACCTCTTGCCTAAATGATTTCTAATTGGTCTGTCTGCTCTGGTCTTAAATGCCGCAAATTGACTTCCCATGCAAGTTTCAGAGTAAACTATATAAAACACATATATGACCACTTACTCTCCTGATTAAAATTCTTTAGTGATTTCCCTTTATTTTCATCAGGAGTTCATCAGGAGAACTGCCACTACAAGATAAAAGGCTCTGGGGCCCTAAATAAACTTGAAAGACAATATAGACCACAAAGACTGTAACTCCTAGGTGAGTCCTAGTGCTGAACTGAGCCCAGAGACACTGGACTGACAGGGGATGGTGACATATGAACTACTGAGACACTGGCCAGGATGGCTAAGGGAATGCTGGCATCACCTTTCCCCTAACCCTAGGCTACACAGCTCATGGCTCCAAAAGAGACCTCTTCCCACTGCTTGAGGAGAGGAGAGGGAAGAATGGAGACGACTTTCTCTTGCATTTTGGATACCAGCTCAGCTACAGCAGGATAGGGCAGCAGTCAGAGTTGTGAGGCCCCCTTTCCAAGTCCTAGCTCCTGGATGACACTTCTAGACACATCCTGGGCCAGAAGGAAACCTGCCGCTTTGAAGGAAAGAACCCAATTTTGGCAGGATTCATCACCTGCTAACTTAAGAGCCCTTGGGCCTTGAATAGCCAGCAGTGATATCCAGGTACTACACCCAGGGCCTTGGATGAGACTCTGAAACTTGCTGGCTTCAGGTGAGACTCAGCACATTCCCAGCTGTGGTGTCTATGGGGTGAGACTCCTTCCACTTAAGAAAAGCAGAGGGAAAAGTAAAGTGGACTTTGTCATACACATTAGGTACCAGCTCAGCCACAGTGGGATAGCGCATGAAGTGGGCTCTTGGGTCCCCAATTCCAGGACTTGGCTCTTGGATGGCATTTCTGGACCTGCCCTGAGGCAGAGGGGAGCCCATTTCCCTGAAGGGTGAGTCTCAGGGAAGGCAGCGTTCACCACAAGCTGACTGAAGAGCCCTTGGGCCCTATGGGAACATTGGAAGTAGTCTGGCAGTATTTTCCATGGGCCTATGATGGTGGTAGCCATGGAGTGAAGCTCCTCTTCCTTTGGAAAGGGGAAGAGTGGAAAGGACTGTGTCTTGTGATTTGTGTGCCAGCTCAGCAACAGTACAATAGAACACAAGGTAGGCTTCTAAGGTTTTTGACTCTAGTACTTGGCTCCTGGATGCCACCCCTGGACCTGCCCAGGGCCTGGGGGGATCTCAGGTAGGAAAATGAAAGACAAAGGCCTGGTTGACTTTGCTACCTGCTGATTGTAGAGACCCAGGTTTTTCACCAAACATAGGCTGTAGCCAGGAAATAGTTACAGTAGGCCTTGGCCAAACCCAGTGCTGTGTTGGCTTCAGGTCTGACCCAGTGCAATCCTAGTGGTAGCTGTGGTGGCCACAGGGGTGCTTGTGTCACTCCATCCCCCAGCTCCAGGTGGCTTAGAACAGAGACTTCATTCGATTGGGAGAAATTAAGGTAGAGAACAAGAGTCTTTGCCTGTTAATACAGAGAATTCTTCCAGATCTTGTCCAAGACCATCAAGGGAGTACCTCTATGAATCTGCAGGAACCACAGTCTTACTAGGCTTGGGGTACTTCCTAAAGCAGATACAGCTTAGATCACAGCACTCAAATTCTTTCAAATATCTGGAAAGTCTTCCCAAGAAGAACAGGTACAAACAAGACCAGACTGAGAAGACTACAATGAATATCTAACTCTTCAATGCTCAGACACCAAAGAACATCTACTAGCATCAACACCATCCAAAAAAACATGACCTCACCAAATAAACTAAATAAGGCACCAGGGACTAATCCTGGAGAAACAGAGATATGTGATCTTTCAGACAGAGAATTCAAAATAGCTGTGTTGAGTAAACTTAAAGAAATTCAAGAAAACACAGAGAAATAATTAAGAATTCTTAACAAGAAAATTGAAATAATTTAAATTTAACAAGAAAATTGAAATAATAAAGAGACTCAAGCAGAAATTCTGGAGCTAAAAATGCAATTGGAATACTGAAGAAATGCATCAGAGTATTTTAATAGGAGAATTTATCAAGCAGCATAAATAGGTGAGCTTTAAGACAGACTATTTGAAAACACACAGTCAGAAGTACAAAGGAAAAAAACAATAAAAAGCAATGAACATGCCCAGAGGATCTAAAAAAACAGCCTCAAAAGGGCAAATCTAAGAGCAATTGGCCTTAAAGAGGAGGTAGAGAAAGAGATAGGAGTAGAAAGTTTATTCAAAGAGCTAATAACACAGAACTTCCCAAACCTAGAGAAAGATATAAATATCCAAGTACAAGAAGGTTATAGAACACCAAGCAGATTAAACTCAAAGAAGATTACCTAAAGGTATTTAATAATCAAACTCCCAAAGGTCAAAGATAAAGAAATGGTTATTTAAAAAAGCAGCAAGAGCAAAGAAACAAGTAACATACAATGGAGCTCCAATATGTCTGGAACAGACTTTTCAGAGAAAACATTAGAGGACAGGAGAGAGTGACATTATATATTTAAAGTGCTGAAGGAAAAAAACTTTTGCCCTAAAACAGAATATCTGGCAAAAATATCCTTCAAACATGAAGGAAAAACAGAGACTTTCCAAGACAAACAAAGGCTGAGGAATTTCATGAATATCAGACTTGTCCTATAAGAAATACTAAAAAGAAAACTTCAGTGAGAAAGAAAAGTATGTTAATGAGCAATAAATCAGCTGAAGGTACAAAACTCTGTTATAGTAAGTACAAACACAGAATATTATAACACTGTAACTGTGGCATGTAAACTACTCTTATCTTAAGATGAAGACTAAATGATGAACCAATCAAAAATAATTACAATTTATCAAGATATGGACACTATAATAGAATATAAATAGTAACAACAAAAAGTTAAAAACAGAGAAACAAGGTTAAGTTGTAGACTCTTCATTAGTTTTCTTTTTGCTTGTTTGTTTGTTCATGTAAACAGTATTTAGTTGTTATCAGCTTAAAATTATGGTCTATAAAATAATATTTGTAAGCCTCATGGTAACCTCAAACCAAAAAATATACGATGGATACATAAAAAATAAAAAGCAAGAAACTAAATTATATCAGCAGAGAAAATCATATTTACTAAAAGGAAGACAAGAAGGAAAGAAGGAAGAGGAGATCACAAAACAACCAGAAAACAAATAAAATGGCAGCAGTAAGCCCTTACTTATCAATAATAACATTTAATGCAAATGGACTAAACTCTCCAATCAAAAGACATAGAGTGGCTGAATAAATAAAAAAATCAAGACTTAAGGATCTGTTGCCCATAAGAAACATACTTCACCCATAAAGACAGATAGACTGAAAATAAAGGGATGAAAAAAGATATTCCATGCCAGTTGAAACAAAAAACAAGCAGGAGTAGCTATACTTTTATCAAGCAAAATAGATAGACAAAAATCTATAAGAAAAGACAAAGGAGGTCACTATATAATAATGAAGGGGTCAATTCAGCAAGAGGATATAACAATTTTAAATATATATGCACCCAACACTGGAGCACTCAGCTATATAAAGCAAATATGATTAGCGCTAAAGAGAGAGATGAGTCCCAAACAATAACAGCTGGAGATTTCAACATCCCACTTTCAGCATTGGACAGCTCTCCCGGACAGAAAATCAACATAGAAACATTGGGCCTAATCTGCACTACAGGTTAAATAAATCTAATAGATATTTGCAGAACATTTTATTCAATGGCTATAGAATACACATTCCTTTCCTCAGCACATGAATTATTCTCAAGGATAGAACATATATGAGGTTACAAAATAAACCTTAAAACATTCAAAAAAATTGAAATAATATTAAGCATCTTCTCTGACCACAATGGAAGAAAACTAGAAAGCAATAACAAGAGGAATTTTGGAAACTACACAAATACACGGAGATTAAACAATATGCTCCTGAACAACCAGTGGGTCAATGAAGAAATTAAGAAGGAAATTGTACAGTTTCTGGGAACAACTGACCATGGAAACACAACATACTAAAACCTATGGGATATAGCAAAAGCAGTACCAAGAGGGAAGTTTATGGCTATTAAGTGCCTACATCAATAAAGAAGAAAAACTTCAAATAAACCTAAAGATGTATCTTAAAAACTAGAAAAGCAAGAGCAAACGAAACCCAAAATAAATAGAAGAAAAATAATAAAAATCAGAGCAGAAATAAATGAAATTGCAACAAAGAAAACAATACATCAATAAAACAAAAAGTTGGTTTTTCAAAAAGTTAAACAAAATTGACAAACTTTTAGTCAGACTAAGAAATAAAGAGAGGAGGTCCAAGAAAATAAAATCAGAGATGAAAAAGGAGACATTACAACTGAGACTACAGAATTTCCAAGGATCATTAGTGGCTACAATGAACAACTATATACCAATAAGCTGGAAAATCTAGAAGAAATGGACAAACTTCTAGACACATACAACCTACCAAAACTGAATCATGAGGAGATCCAAAACCTGAACAGACCAATAATAAGTAATAAGATTTAAGCCATAACAAAAGTTTCCCACTAAAGAAAAGCCCAAGACCCAATGGCTTCACTGCTGAATTCTACCAAACATTTGAACAGGAACAAATACCAATCCTACTCAAACTATTTCAAAAAATAGGCAAGAAGGAAAAACTTCCAGACTCATTCTAGGAAGCCTAATATTAAAAAGATCATTCATTATGACCAAGTGGGATTTATCCCTGTGATGCAAGGATGGTTCAACATATGCAAATCAATCAGTGTGATACATCATGTCAACAGAATGAAGAACAAAAACTATATGATTATTTCAATTGATGCAGAAAAAGCATTTGATAAAATTCAACATCACTTCATGATAAAAACCCTCAAAAAACTGGGTATAGAAGGAACATATCTCAAAATAATAAAGGCCATATGTGACAGACCCATAGCTAGTATCATACTGAATAGGGAAAACCTGAAACCCTTTGCTGTCAGATTTGGAATATGACAAGGATGTCCACAGTCATTACTATTATTCAACATAGTACTGGAAGTCCTAGCTAGAGCAATCAGACAAGAGAAAGATATAAAGAGCATCTAAATTGGAAAGGAAGAAGTCAAATTATTCTCATTTGCAGGTGACATTAACATTGGACAAAACCTAAAGACTCCACAAGAAAACTGTTAGAACTATAAACAAATTCAGTAAAGTTGCAGGATACAAAATCAACATACAAAAATCAGTAGCATTTATATATGCCAACAGTGAACAATCTGAAAAAGAAATTTAAAAAGTAATCCCATTCACAACAGCCAAAAATAAAATTAAATACATAGGAATTAACTTAAGCAAAGAAGTGAAAGATCTCTATAATATAAAGTATAAAACACTGACGAAAGAAATTTAAGAGAACACTGAAAAATGGAAGGATATTTCATGTCAATGAATTAAACAAATCCAATTGTTAAAATGTCCATACTACCCGAAGCAATCTACAGAATCAATGCAATCCCTATCAAAATACCAATGACATTCTTCACAGAAATAGAAAAAATATCCTAAAATTTAAATGGAACAAAATACCCAGAATAGCCAAAGCTATTCCAAGTAAAAAGAACAAAACTACAGGAATCACATTACCTGACTTCAAATTATACTACAGAGCTATAGTAACTAAAACAGCATGGTACTGGCACAAAAACAGACATGTAGACTAATAGAACAGAATAGAGAACCCAGAAACTAACCCACACACCTTGTGAACTCATTTTTGGGAAAGGTACCAAGAACATACGTTGGGAAAAAGACAGTCTGTTTGATAAATGTCCTGGGAAAACTGCATATCCATACAGAGAAAAATAAAACTAGACTCCTATGTCTTGCTATACCCAAAAATCAAATCAAAATGAATTACAGACTTAACTCTAACACCTCAAACTATGAAACTACTAAAAGAAAACATTGAGGAAACTCTCTAAGACATTGGTTTCTCAAAATTTCTTGAATAACAGGCCAAAAGCACAGGTAACCAAAGCAAAAATGGACAATTGGGATGACATCAAGTTAAAAACTTTCGTATGGCAAAGGATACAATCAACAAAGTGAAGAGACAACCCACAAAATGAGAGAAGGTACTTGCAAACTACCCATTCGGCAAGGAATTAATAACCAGAATATATAAAGAGCTCAAACAACTCTATAAGAAAAAAAATCTAATAATCCAATTTAAAAATGGACAGAAGATCTGAATAGGCATTTCTCAAAAGAAGACATATAAATGGCAAACAGGCATATGAAAAGGTGCTCAACATCATTGATCATCAGAGAAACGCAAATCAAAATTACAATGAAAGACATCATCTCACCCCAGTTAAAATGGCTTATATCCAAAAGACAGGCAATAACAAATATCAGTGAGGATGTGCAGAAAAGGAACGCTTTGTACACTCTGGGTGGGAATACAAATTAGTACAATCACTATGCAGAATGGTTAGAGGTTCCTCAAAGAAGTAAAATAGAGCTACTATATGATTCAGTAATACTACTGCTAGGTATATACCCAAAACAAAACAAATTAGTAGATCAAAGAGATATCTGCACTCTCATGTTTGTTGCAGCACTGTTCACAGTAGCCAAAATTTGGAAGTAACAAGTGTCATCAACAAATAAATAGATAAGAAAATGTGGTACTTGTCACAATGGTGCTATTCAGCCATAAAAAAGAATGAGATCCTGTCATTTGCAACAACATGGATGGAACTGGAGGTCATTATGCTAACTGAAATAAGCCACGCACAGAAAGACAAATATCGCAGGCTCTCACTTATTTGTGGAATCTAAAAATCAAAACAATTGAACTCATGGAGATACAGAGTAGAGGCTTCTCCCAGCAGCTGGGAAGGGTAGTGCGGAGTGGCGGGAGTGGGGATGGTTAATGGGTATAAAAAATAGAAAATAATGAATAATACATGGTATTTGATAGCACAACAGGGTAATCACAGCCAATGATAATTTAATTGTACAATTTTAGATAACTAAGAGTATAATCAGATAGTTTTTAACCAAAAGAATAAGTGCACTTGAGGAAATGGATACCCCATTTTTCATGATGTGATTATTGTGCATTGCATGCTTATATCAAAACATCTAATGTACCCCGTAAATATGTACACCTACTGTGTTCCCACAAAAATAAAAATAAATAATATCTTAAAAATGGTACAGATCAATATGTATCTTACTCTTTTGTGCACATGCATTATGAACGGCATATTCAGCAACTAGACAATGGCTTGAATCTTAGAAAACGTCAGCGTTCCTAACTTTTTCATCATTTCGCGTTCCTTTCTTACTTTGTAATGCGATCCAAGTGTCAGATTTAGAATACACAGTTGTTCTTTACCTTTGCAACATTTAACAAAGTGAGTTGTTATTAACTTTTTTTTATTATTTCATGAAATTTCTAGACATAATGTGGCCAGAATATGGAAGTTAATTAAATGTTACCTATGGAATAAAGTTTGAATAGAAGCTTTGTAAAAAAAAAAAAAATAGCAGAGTAGTAGTGAAGAACTGCTCATAGATGCTTCTGGGACTCTTTTGAGTATGGATGAACTCCAAGATCTGGCTGAATTTCATTTAAATAGCAGAGAAAACACTCTATTTTCTAGACAGACTTGCCATAACTGGCAGAAGCTGCAAGATTTTTAAGTGTCTTTGGCAAAGTTCCCAAAAAGGCAACTGCTTAAATTTTCCCAGAATTCGTGCATGTGAATAAAATCATGGCCAAACCTGAAAACATTAGACATAAGCTTTTTACACCAAACGGATTCAAGTGTGAAATGTCTTCATCCTTCTATCTTTCCTTTAGACAGAGACCCTAGTAATTTTCCTACTATCAGAGCAAATAATGTTATTTAGCAGTAGAATTTAATATGAGGATTGCTTTGTTATTTATTTATTTATTTATTTATTTATTTATTTATAACCTGTGCTTTTCAGTTAAGAATTTGCCATTTAACAACAAAAGTTGCTTTACTGAAAATTTAGGGGATCGAAGTAAAAATTAATGAAGCCATAAGGAAATAATCTCACAAATATAGAATGTAAGACCTTCAACAAAACAACTCATTTGGTTTCTTGAGAAGGTCAACATCACTTTAAAAACGGGTGGAAGAAACCTAGAATGAAGATATAACACTTAAACACAAAGCATGAACCTTCATTCGTGTTTGAAAAACAGCCATAAAAAGCATTTTGGGAAGAACTGAGGAAATTCAGTTTTAACAGAAACTGAGTGTTAGATGACACAAGGAAATTGAAGATATCCTTATTCTTAGGAGATGCAAGCTGAAGGTTTTGTTGGTGATGCATGCGCTTCCTGCAGTTTACTTCGAAACAATCCAGCTACAGAGAGGAAAACAGCGAGGAAAAGAAGGGAATGAAGAAAGGAAGGGAAATGACCAAAAAAAAAATGTTAAAAGTTGTTAATCTCTGTGAGGAGTAAATAGGTGTTCATTGTGTTATTTTTTCAAACTTCTGTGAATGTTTGAAAATCACTTGATCTTGGCCAAAAGGCTGAGAAGCGATACTGAATGTTTGAAAATCAATAATAATTCGTGAAAAAAAAAAAGAGAGCAGAGACTTTGGAGCTGAGTCTGCCTCCTAGCTCTGCCACTTACTGGCTTAAGTTATTACAGTTCTTTGAACTTTGGTTTTCTCATCTGTAAAGAGAGGATGATAATTTATATTCCATAAGATTGTTACAAAAAGTATATAAAATGACACTGTAAAGCATAGCTGTGTTTTACACATCTACTTCACTGTTACCTATCACTGTCATTGTAAAAATTACAAAGATTATTACCATTACCTATGACTAGGAAATTAATACCTTTTATTATAGGTATTATTACTATCATCTGTTTTAAAGGTACAATTTTGGCTTTTCAAAGCACTTTCATAAATATTCTCTTTAAAATTCACCCTAAATTAGCTGAGCATGGTGGCCGGTGCCTGTAATCCCAGCCACTCAGGAGGCTGAGGCAGGAGAATGACTCGAACTTGGGAGGCAGAGGTTGTAGTGAGCCGAGATCGTGTCATTGCATTCCAGCCTGAGTGACAAGAGCGAAACTCTGTGTCAAAAAATAATAATAATAAATAAAATAAAATTCATACTAATCCTGCATTGGGGCAAAAATGAGAAAAATGTTCATATTTTCTACTTACTATTACCTAAAACTTTCTATGCATTAAACTTATTATACTAAAATTATTGTGAATATTTGTGCACTGGAATGAAACAAAAACTATTTACAGCATTACTTTTCAAAAATAACCATCTACTCTTTAAAATATGCCTGTGAGAAATGTTTTGAAAATATAGTATGTATTTCATTTTTTTGGCTCACTGAACCTGGTTTTATTTTTGAAATTTTTTTAATTGTCTCAACTTTTATTTTAGGTTCCGGAAATGTATGTACAGGTTTGTTACATGGGTAAATTGTATGTCACTTGGGTTTGATGTATAAATGATTTTGTCACCCAAGTAATGAGCATAATACCCAATAGGTAGTTTTTTGACCCTCACTCTCCTCCCACCCTCCAGCCTCCATCAAGTAGGCCCTGGTGTCTATTGTTTCCCAATTTGTGTTCATGTGTACCTAGTGTTTAGTTCCCACTTACCAGTGAGAACGTGGTATTCGGTTTTCTGTTCCTGTGTTAGTTCACTTAGGATAATGACCTCCAGCTTTATCCATGTTGCTACAAAGGACACGATTTTGTTTTTTTTTTTGAATGGTTGAATAGTATTCCATGATGTATATGTACATCATGGATATATATTTCCTTTATCCAATCCAGCACTGATGGGCAGCTAGGTTGATTCCATGTCTTTACTATCGTGAATAGTGCTGTAATGAACATACACGTGCATGTGTCTTTTTCTTTATGATTATGATTATTATTATATTTGAAGTTTTAGGGTTCATGTGCACAACATGCAGGTTTGTTACGTAGGTATACATGTGCCATGTTGGTTTGCTGCACCCATCAAATGTCATTTACATTTGGTATTTCTCCCAATGCTATCCCTCCTCCAGTGCCGTGCCCCCTGACAGGCCCCAGTGTGTGACGTTCCCTGCCCTGTGTCTATGTGTTCTCATTGTTCAATTCCCACCTATGAGTGAGAACATGCCGTGTTTGGTTTTCTCTCCTTTTGATAGTTTGCTGAGAATGATGGTTTCCAGCTTCACCCATGTTCCTGCAAAGGACATGAACTCATCCTTTTTTATAGCTGCATAGTATTCCATGGTGTAGATGTGCCACATTTTCTTAAGCCAGCCTATGACTGATGGACGTTTGGGTTGGTTCCAAGTCTTTGCCATTGTGAATAGTGTCGCAATAAACATACATGTGCATGTGTCTTTATAGTAGCATGATTTATAATCCTTTGGGCATATACCCAGTAATGGGATCACTGGGTCAAATGATATTTCTAGTTCTAGATCCTTGAGGAATTACCACACTGTCTTCCACAATGGTTGAACTAATTTATACTCTCACCAACAGTGTAAAAGCGTTCCTATTTCTCCACATCCTCTCCAGCATCTGCTGTTTCCTGACTTTTTAATGATCACCATTCTAACTGGCATGAGGTGGTATCTCACTGTGGTTTTGATTTGCATTTCTGTGATGACCAGTGATGACAAGCACTTTTTAATGTGTCTGTTGGCTGTATAAATGTCTTCTTTTGAGAAGTGTCTGTTCATATCCTTTGTCCACTTCTTGATGGGGTTGTTTGTTTTTTCTTGTAAATTTGTTTAAGCTCTTTGTAGATTCTGGATATTAGGCCTTGTCAGATGAGTAGATTGCAAAAATTTTCTCCCATTCTGTAGGTTGCCTGTTCACTCTGAGAGTAGTTTCTTTTGCTGTGCAGAAGCTCTTTAGTTTAATTGGATCCCATTTGTCTATTTTGGCTTTTGTTACCATTGCTTTGGTGTTTTAGTCATGAAGTCTTTGCCCATGCCTATGTCCTGAATGGTATTGCCTAGGGTTTATTCTAGGGTTTTTATGGTTTTAGGTCTAACATGTAAGTCTTTAATCCATCTTGAGTTAATTTTTGTATAAGGTGTGGGGATCCAGTTTCAACTTTCTACATATGGCTAGCCAGTTTTCCCAGCACCATTTATTAAATAGGGAATCCTTTCCCCATTTCTTGTTTTTGTCAGGTTTGTCAAAGATCAGATGGTTATAGATGTGTGGTGTTATTTCCGAGGCCTCTGTTCTGTTCCATTGATCTATATCTCTGTTTTGGTACCAGTACCATGCTGTTTCGGTTACTGTAGCCTTGTAGTATAGTTTGAAGTCAGGTAGCATGATGCCTCCAGCTTTGTTCTTTTTGCTTAGGATTGACTTGGCGATGCGGGCTCTTTTTTGGTTCCATATGAACTTCAAAGTAGTTTTTTCCAATTCTGTGAAGAAAGTCATTGGTAGCTTGATGGGGATGGCATTGAATCTATAAATTACCTTAGGCAGTATGGCCATTTTCACGATATTGATTCTTCCAACCCACGAGCATGGAATGTTTTTCCATTTGTTTGTGTCCTCTTTTATTTCATTGAGTAGTGGTTTGTAGTTCTCCTTGAAGAGGTCCTTCACATCCCTTGTAAGTTGGATTCCTAGGTATTTTATTCTCTTTGAAGCAATTGTGAATGGGAGTTCACTCATGATTTGGCTCTCTGTCTGTTACTGGTGTATAAGAATGCTTGTGATTTTTGCACATTGATTTTGTATCCTGAGACTTTGCCAAAGTTGCTTAACAGCTTAAGGAGATTTTGGGCTGAGACAATGGGGTTTTCTAAATATACAATCATGTCATCTGCAAACAGGGACAATTTGACTTCCTCTTTTCCTGGTTGAATACCCTTTATTTCTTTCTCCTGCCTGATCGCCCTGGCCAGAACTTCCAACATTATGTTGAATAGGAGTGGTCAGAGAGGGCATCCCTGTCTTGTGCCAGTTTTCAAAGGGAATGCTTCCAGTTTTTGCCCATTCAGTACGATATTGACTGTGGGTTTGTCATAAGTAGCTCTTATTATTTTGAGTTACAGTCCATCAATACCTAGTTTATTGAGAGTTTTTAGCATGAAGGGCTGTTGAATTTTGTCAAAGGCCTTTTCTGCATCTATTGAGATAATCATGTAGTTTTTGTCATTGGTTCTGTTTATGTGATAGATTATGTTTATCGATTTGCATATGTTGAACCAGCCTTGCATCCCAGGGATGAAGCTGGCTTGATTGTGGTGGATAAGCTTTTCGATGAGCTGCTGGATTTGGTTTGCCAGTATTTTATTGAGGACTTTGCATCGATATTCATCAGGGATATTGGTCTAAAATTCTCTTTTTTTGTTGTGTCTCTGCCAGGCTTTGGTATCAGGATAATGCTGGCCTCATAAAATGAGTTAAGGAGGATTCCCTCTTTTTCTATTGATTGGAATAGTTTCAGAAGGAATGGTACCAGCTCCTCTTTGTACCTCTGGTAGAATTCGGCTGTTAATCTGTCTGGTCCTGGACTTTTTTGGTTGGCAGGCTATTAATTACTGCCTCAATTTCAGAGCCTGTTATTGGTCTATTCAGAGATTCAACTTCTTACTGGTTCAGTTTTGGGAGGGTGTATGTGTCCAGGAATTTATCCATTTCTTCCAGATGTTCTAGTTTATTTGTGTAGTAGTGTTTATAGTATTTTCTGATGGTAGTTTTTATTTCTGTGGGATCAGTGGTGATATCCCCTTTATCATTTTTTATTGTGTCTCTTTGATTCATCTTTTTTTCTTTATTAGTCTTGCTTGCAATCTATTCTGTTGATCTTTTAAAAAAAACCAGCTCCTGGATTCATTTATTTTTTGAAGGGTTTTTTGTGTCTCTATCTCCTTCAGTTCTGCTCTGATCTTAGTTATTTCTTGCCTTCTGCTAGGTTTTGAATTTGTTTCCTCTTGCTTCTCTAGTTCTTTTAATTCTGGTGTTAGGAGGTCGATTTTAGATCTTTCCTGCTTTCTCTTGTGGGCATTTAGTGCTATAAATTTCCCTCTACACACTGCTTTAAATGTGTCCCAGTGATGCTGGTACATTGTGTCTTTGTTCTCATTGGTTTCAAAGAACATCTTTATTTCCGCCTTCATTTCATTATTTATCCAGCAGTCATTCAGGAGCAGGTTGTTTAGTTTCCATGTAGTTGTGCGGTTTCTAATGAGTTTCTTAACCCTGAGTTCTAATTTGATTGCACTGTGGTCTGAGAGACAGTCTGTTGTGATTTCTGTTCTTTTACATTTGCTGAGGAGTTATTCTCAGCATATTACTGAGAATATGAATTATTCTCTCATAATTACTTCTAATTATGTGGTCCATTTTAGAATAAGTGTGATGTGTCACTGAGAAGAATGTATATTCTGTTGACGTGGGGTGGAGAGTTCTGTAGATGTCTATTAGTTCCACTTGGTGCAGAGCTGAGTTCAAGTCCTGGATATCCTTGTTAACCTTCTGTCTCATTGATCTGTCTAATACTGACAGTAGGATGTTAAAGTCTCCCATTATTATTGTGTGGGAGTCTAAGTCTCTTTACAGGTCTCTAAGTACTTGCTTTATGAATTGGGTGCATATATATTTAGGATAGTTAGCTCTTCTTGTGGCATTGGTCCCTTTACTATTATGTAATGGCCTTCTTTGTGTCTTTAGATCTTTGTTGGTTTAAAGTCTGTTTTATCAGAGACTTGGAGTGCAACCCCTGCTTTTTTTTACTTTCCATTTGCCTGGTAGATCTTCCTCCATCCCTTTATTTTGAGCCTGTGTGTGTCTCTGCATGTGAGATGGGTCTCCTGAATACAGCACACTGATGGGTCTTGACTGTTTATCCAATTTGCCAGTCTGTGTCTTTTAACTGGGGCATTTAACCCATTTAAGGTTAATATTGTTATGTGTGAATTTGATCCTGTCATTAAGATGTTAGCTGGTTATTCTGCCCATTAATTGATGCAGTTTCTTCATAGCATCGATGGTCTTTACAATTTGGCATGTTTTTGCAGTGGCTGGTACCAGTTGTTCTTTTCCACGTTTAGTGCTTCCTTCAGGAGCTCTTGTAAGCCAGGCCTGGTAGTGACAAAATCTCTCAGCATTTCCTTGTCTATAAAGGATTTTATTTCTCTTTCACTTATGAAGCTCAGTTTGGCTGGATATGAAATTCTGGGTTGAAAATTCTCTTCTTTAAGAATGTTGAATATAGGCCCCCACTCTCTTCTGGCTTGCAGAGTTTCTGCCGAGAGATCCGCTGTTAGTCTGATGGGCTTCCCTTTGTGGATAACCTGACCTTTCTCTCTGGCTGCCCTTAACATTTTTTCCTTCATTTCAACCTCGGTGAATCTGACAATTATGTGTCTTGGGGTTGCTCTTCTTGAGGTATATCTTTGTGGTGTTCTCCGTGTGTCTTGAATTGGATGTTGGCCTGCCTTGCTAGGTTGGGGAAGTTCTCCTGGATAATATCCTGAAGAGTGTTTTCCAACTTGGTTCCATTCTCCCCGTCACTTTCAGGTACACCAATCAAACATAGATTTCGTCTTTTCACATAGTCCCATATTTTTTGGAGGCTTTCGTTTCTTTTTACTCTTTTTTCTCTAATCTTGTCTTCTCTCTGTATTTCATGAATTTGATCTTCAATCACTGATATCTTTTCTTCCACTTGATCGAATCGGCTACTGAAGCTTGTGCATGCGTCGCAAAGCTCTCAGGCTGTGGTTTTCAGCTACATCAGGTCATTTAAGTTCCTCTCTACACTGTTTATTCTAGTTAGCCATTCGTCTAACCTTTTTTCAAGGTTTTTAGCTTCCCTGCAATGGGTTATAACATGCTCCTTTAGCTCAGAGAAGTTTGTTATTACCAACCTTCTGAAGCCTACTTTTGTTAACTTGTCAAACTCATTCTCCATCCAGTCTTGTTCCCTTGCTGGTGAGGAGCTGAAATCCTTTGGAGGAGAAGAGGCACTCTGGTTTTTGGAATTTTCAGCTTTTCTGCTGTGGTTTCTCCCCATCTTTGTGGTTTTATCTACCTTTGGTCTTTGATGTTGGTGACCTACAGACAGGGTTTGGTGTGGATGTTGTTTTTGTTGATGTTGTTGCTATTCCTTTCTGTTTGTTAGTTCTCCTTCTAACAGTTAGGCCCCTCAGCTGCAGGTCTGTTGGAGTTTGCTGGACGTCAGCTCCATACCCTGTTTGCCTGGGTATCACCAGCAGAGACTGCAGAACAGAAAATATTGCTGCCTGATCCTTCCTCTGGAAGCTTCATCCAAGAGGGACACCTGCCTGTATAAGGTGTCTGTTGGCCCCTACTGGGAGGTGTCTCACAGTCAGGCTACATGGGGGTCAGGGACCCACTTGAGGAGTCAGTCTGTCCATTCTCAGAGCTCAAACACCGTGCTGGAGCACTGCTCTCTTCAGAACTGTCAGACAGGGACATTTAAGTCTGCAGAAGTTTCTGCTGCCTTTTGTTCAGCTCTGCCCTGCCCACAGAGGTGGAGTCTATAGAGGCAGTAGGCCTTGCTGAGCTGTGGTGGGCTCCACCCAGTTCGAGCTTCTTGGCCACTCTGTTTGCCTACTCAAGCCTCATCGATGGCAGACGCCCCCTACCCCCACCAGGCTGCAGCCTCGCAGGTCGATCTCAAACTGCTGTGCTAGCAGTGAGCAAGGCTCCGTGGGCATGGGACCTGCCAAGCCAAGCACAGGAGGGAATCTCCTGGTCTGCTAGTTGCTAAGACTGTGGACAAAGCACAGTATTTGGGTGGGAGTGTACCGTTTTTCCTGGTACAGTCTGTCATGGCTTCCCCTGGCTAGGAAAGGGAAATCCCCCGACCCCTTGCACTTCCCAGGTGAGGTGACACTTGCCCTGCCTTGCTTCGGCTCACCCTCCGTGGGCTGCATCCAGTGTCCAACCAGTCCCAATGAGATGAACCAGGTAACTCAGTTGGAAATGAGGAAATCACCCATCATCTGTGTAGATCTTGCTGGGAGCTGCAGACTAGAGCTGTTCCTATTCAGCCATCTTGGAAGTATGCCCATGTGCCTTTTTCATAGAATGATTTACATTCCTTTATATTATATTCCTTGACCCAGTAATGAGATTGCTTGGTCAAACAACAGTTCTGTTTTTTGAGAAATCTCCAAACTGCTTTCCACAGTGGCTGAACTGATTTACATTCACACTAGCAGTGTATAAATATTCCCTTTTATCCTCAACCTCACCAACACTTGTTATTTTTTAACTTTTTATTAATTAGTCATTCTGACTGGTGTGAGATGGTATCTCTGTGTGGTTTTGATTTGCTTTTCTCTAATGATCAGTGATATTGAGCACTTTTCCATATGCTTGTTGGTTTTGTGTATGTGTTCTTTGAGAAGTGTCCGTTCACGTCCTATGCCAATTTTATAATGGGATTGTTTGCTTTTACTTGTTGATTTGTTTGAGTTGGTGATAGATTCTGGATATTAGACCTTTTTTGGATGCATAATTTTTGAATATTTTCTCCCATTCTGTAGCCTGTCTGCTTACTCTATTGATAGTTTGTTTTGCCGTGCAGGAGCTCTTTAGTTTAATTAGGTCTCACTTGTCTATTTTTGTTTTTCTTGCAATTGCTTTTAGAGACTTCATCATGAAATGTTTGCCAAGGCCTAATATGTCCAGAATAGTATTTCCTAGGTTTTCTCCTAGGGTTTAAATAGTTTTAGGTCTTACATTTAAGTATTTAATCCATTTTTAGTTGATTTTTGTATATGGTGAAAGGGTCCAGTTTCAATGTTCTGCATACGGCTAGACAATTATGCCAGCAGCATTTACTGAATAGGGAATCCTTTTCCCATTGCTTGTTATTGTCAGCTTTGTCAAAGATCAGATGGTTGTAGACGTGTGGCATTATTTCTGCATTCTGTATTCTGTTTCCTTGGTCTATGTGTCTGTTTTTGTACCAGTAACATGCTGTTTTGATTACTGTAGCCCTATAGTTAAGTTTGAAGTCGGGTAGTGTGATGCCTCTGGCATTCTTCTTTTTGCTTATGATTGCTTTGACTATTTTCTTCTCTTTGTTTGTTTCATATAAATTTAGAATAGATTTTTCTAAATCTGTGAAAATTACATTGGTAGTTTAATGGAAATTGTATTGAATCTATAAATTGCTTTGGGCAATATGCCCATTTTAACAATATTAATTTCTCCTGTCCATGAGCATAGACTGTTTTTCCATTTGTTTGTGTCATCTCTGATTTCTTTCGGTGGTGTTTTATAATTTTCATTGTAGAGATCTTTCACCTCCCTGGTCAACTGTATTCCTAACTAATTTTTGTGTGTGTTTGGCTATTGTGAATTTGGCGCTCAGCTTGGAGTTATTGGTGTATGGAAATGTTCCTGAGTTTTGTACATTGATTTTGCAACCTGAAACTTTACTGAAGTTGTTTATCAGTTCTAGAAATTTTGGGACAGAGACTAAGGGGTTTTCTAGGTATAGAATCACATCATCTGCAAAGAGAGATAGTCTGACTTCCCCTCTTCCTATCTTGGTGCCTTTAATTTCTTCCTCTTGACAAATTACTTTGGCTAGGGCTTCCTAGTATGTATTTTAAACAAAGACATTTGAAGCAATTAAATATTTTAGTGTTAATCTTTGCAACCATTACTTAATTTGAAAGAAACAATATTTCACTGTCTTTTCTTTAAAATAGCATGAGTTAGATGGTAACTGTATTAGTCAAAGATCTCCAGAAAAACAACCAATAGGATGTGTATGTGGTCTGTGTGTGTGTGTGTGTGTGTGTGTGTGTGTAGAAAGAGACTATAAGAAATTGGCTCACACAATTATGGATGCTGTAGTTGGCAATCTGGAGACCCAAGAGAGCTGATGGTATAGTTGTAGTCCAAGTCCAAGGGCCTGAGAAGCAGAAAAGCCAAATGTATAAATTACAATCTGAGTTGAAGTTTGAAGGAAGGAGACCAATGTCTCAGCTTGAAGACAGTCAGGCAGAAAGAGTAGATTCTCCCTACTCTGCCTTTTGTTCTAATCAGGCCTTCAACAGATTGGATGAGGCTCACCCACATTGGGTTGGGCAATTTACTTTTCTCAGTCCACCAACTCAAATGTTAATCTCATTCACAAACACCTTTATAAACACACACAGAATAATGTTTAACTAAATATCTGGGCACCCAATGGCCCAATTAAGTTGACACATAAAATTAACCACCATCGTGACTATGGCTTATCATGGGATAAATAATTCCATTGTACCCTGTTTACAACAAGGCTTGAATATCAGACATAGTATATACTTGCAAATCAGGGCATCTAATACAATAGAAAGTTTTATTGATTTTTAGCATCTTTCTGGGAGATACAAAACATCACTAGCATTAAAAGCGTGGAGGGGAAAGAAGTAAGAGTATTCTATTCAATACAGTTTTGGAAGTCCTGGCCAGAGCAATCAGTCAAGAGAAAGAAATAGAAGGCATCCAGATAGGAAAAGAATAAGTCAAACTCTCCCTGTTTGCAGATGACATGATTCTATACCTAGAAAACCCCATAGTCTCTGCCAAAAAAAGCTCATTGAACTAATAAACAACGTCAGCAAAGTTTCAGGATACAAAATAAACATACAAAAATCAGTAGCATTCTTAACCCCCAATGACATCCAAGCCAAGAACCAAATCAGGAATGTGATTCCAGTCACAATTGCCACAAAAAGAATAAAATACCTAGGGATACAGCTAACCAGAAAGTGAGAGATCTCTACACTGAAAATTACAGAGCACTGTTGAAAGAATTAAGATACTACAGAAGCAAATGGAAAAACATTCTATGCTCATGGATAAGGAGAGTCAATATTGTGAAAATGGCCATGCTGCCCAAAGCAATTTATAGATTCAATGCTATTCCTATCAAACTACCAATGACATTTTTCAAAGAAATAGGAAAAGCTGTTAAAAAGTTCATATGCAACTGGCCGGGTGCAGTGGCTCACGCCTGTAATCCCAGCACTTTGGGAGGCTGAGGCAGGCAGATTACTTGAGGCCAGAAGTTTCAGACCAGCCTGGCTAATATGGTAAAACCCCATCTCTACTAAAAATACAAAAAAATTAGCTTGGCATGGTGGCACACACCTGTGGTCCCAGCTACTCGGGAGGCTGAGGAACGAGAATTGCTTGAACCCGGGAGGTAGAGGTTGCAATGAGCCAAGATGGCGCCACTGCACTCCAGCCTGGGTGACAGAGTGAGACTGTGCCTCAAAAAATAAAAAATAATAAATAAATGAATAAATAAACATACAACCTATAGGAGAAAATATTTGCAAACTATGCATCTGACAAAGGTTTAATTGCAGCATCTATAAGGAACTTCAACAAATTTACAATAGAAAACAACTACATGAAAAAGTGGGCAAAGGACATGAACAAACACTTTTCAAAAGAAGACACACATGCAGCCAACAAACATATGAAAAAGCTCAATATCACTAATCATTAGAGAAGTGTAAATCAAAACCACACAGAGATACCATCTCACACCAGTCAGAATGGCTATTATCAAAAAGTCAAAAAATAACAAATGCTGCAAGGTTGCACAGAAAAGGGAACACTTATACGCTGCTGGTGGGAGTGTAAACTAGCTCAACCATGCTGGAAAGCAGTGTGGCAATTCCTCAAAGATCTAAAAATGGAACTCCCATTTGACCCAGCAATCCCATTACCCAAAGAAATATAAATCGTTTTACCATAAAGACATGTGCACGCATGTGTTCACTACAGCACTATTCACAATAGCAAAGACATGGAATCAACCTAAATGCCCATCAACAGTAGACTGGATAAAGAAATGTAGTACATATACACCATGGAATACTATGCAGCCATAAAAAGAATGAGATCATTTCTTTTGCAGGAACATGGATGGAACTAGAGGCCATTATTCTTAGCAAACTAACGCAGGAACAGAAAAACCAAATACTCCATGTTCTCACTTACAAGTGGGAGCTAAATAATGAGAACCAATGGACATAGGGAGGGGAACAACAGACAGTGCGGCCTACTTGAGGTAGGAGGATGGGAGGAGGGAACAGATCAGGAAAAATAACTATCAGGTACCAGGCTTAGTAGGTGGTGACAAAATCATCTGTACACCAAACCCCTGTGAAGGAAGTCTACCCATATAACCAACCTGCACATACATTCCTGAATCTAAAATAAAAGTTAAAAAAAGGAATTCGGAGTATGCGGCAGAAAGGATTCGGTCTTGGTTTTGCTAAGGTCATTGGTGACAGTAATAATTAATAATAATCATCATCATCATAGCAGTTCCCATTGATTGAAGCTTATGCCAGGCATTATCCAAGTTATGTTTCTTACGTTACTTTGCGCAAGTATTTCTGAGCCTAATTTTTCTTCTCTGATAAAACTGAGCTATTAATAACTACCTAAGTGCCTCCTCCCCAGGCAAGGACCAAATGAGATAAGATAGGTGAGCGTGCTTTAAAAATTGTAAAGTGCTCTACAAATGCAGAGTGTCATCATTTTCTGTTGAAATATCAACCTGGGAGGAAGCGAGGGAAGGAGGAGGTTTTCATTCCTCTCTGTAAGCCTACTGCGGCACCCTGTGATCTCAGAAGTGCTGGAAACCTGTATTTGGAAGACAAAATGCATTTCTCTGGTGAAATTGGAAGGAACAGGTTTCTTATTGCCTCCAACCCTTCCAGAATTTGAATTTTCTTCCCTTTCTGTGGTCATCAGTTGTAATTTTATAGAAGCCATTGTGCTTATCCTGAGGGAGTGACAAGGAAGGAATAATACCTACCACAGGGGGCTGGGCCAGAAATGAAAATGTATAAACAATAAACCAGTTATATTTGTATTTCAAACAAAGCATTATTTAGTTTTTTCAACTTTAAAATATCCTGGTTTGTGATATGATACCAAACCACGGAATGCAGCTCCTAGGAAGACACGAAATTGGGAGATAAAAATTTTTCTGCTCCTCAGCTTTTGGATCATTTCAAATACTATTGATACTCTACTCATGCCTAGACACCAAAGGGTGAATGTAATTAAGATGCAATGAGATCGTGCGTGTCAAATAAAAAATGTTCTTCACCCATGTGTCCCTGGTACTTATGCGCTATGTGTCACCCTAGAGAGGGGAATCATTGAAAATGTTGCATTTTATACAGTGAGACTGAGTTAATAAAGCAAGAAAGACTTTCAAGTAATAGTGGACACACTCTAAAATTTAAGGCATTTGTAAGATCATAGGATATGGTGCTTCTTCCCTGTTTATTATAGGGGAATAACACTTGTCTGTATACTTGGAAGACCTGGATTTTGGGGGAGCTCCATGGAAAATTTCTTTCTCTCCCAGATGTCATAGGAAATAGCATAACTATCTATTTTTTTTTCTAGAAACAAAGATTATGTCGTAATATATAAGTTATCTCACAGTGTCAGCCTGGAATGATGTTTTTAAAGTTTCCAATGCCATCAGTCAGCGGGTAGTTTCTTTCTAGATTACAATGGGATCTGTCAACTGTACTACCCTGGGATCCCAGTTTGAGTCTCTGAAGGTGCTAGAAACAGTATTTCAAAGTCAGGCAATTGAGTTAATCCAAACTTCAAACTGTTATTCCCTGAGGAGATATGAACTAGGAGAAGAATGGGACAAAAAGACTGAGTCCCAACCTCAAGGTTCCGGGAGCTGTGCTCTCTGACCCTGTTGACCTAGGAAGGTTGTATCAAACGTCTCACCGTCTCACCGCTTCGTTAACTCCCACTGTTCACCACAAACCAGGAAGGACGGGAAGCTCCCCTACATTGTCTTTGGCAAAATCAATTATGTAGATATTAAGAACCTAGTTATGAATGAAAAATATAAAAAGTAGGCTTGGGCACAGTAGCTGACGCCTTTAATCCTTGTACTTTGGAAGGCCTGGGAGGACGAAATTCTGTCTCTACAAAGAATGCAAAAGTTAGCTGGGCACGGTGATGTGCATCTGTGGAGGCTGAGGTGGGAGGATATCTGGAGTCTGGAGGTCAAGGCTGCTGTGAGCCGAGACTGCACTCCAGCCTGGAGGACAGAACGAGACCCTGTTTCAAAATAATAATAATAATAATAAAGTATAAAGTGTATATCTTTTGATTTACTGTTTGCACTTCTAAGAGTTTACCCTAAGGATTAAACCAGATGAATACACAAAGGATTATGTCAAAGTGGGTGAAGAAATTTTGTATAATCTTAAAGAAAAGAAGAAAAAGAGCATAATATCCATCAAGAGGGAATTGATTAAATAAATTGTGTTTATGCAGAGATTAAATTCAATGACATAGAATTTATATTTTAATTCATTATCATTTATTAATATCAATATTAGTAAATAAATATTGTTGACTGAAAAACACATTACAGAACCATGGAATCCCATAGAAGAGAAGTGTGTGCTTGGGTGTGTGTAACTGTACTACAGAAAGGTTAATCACCAAAATGTTTATTAACGTTCTTCTCTGGGTTACAGAGATGTGATTTTTATTTTCTTCTTTATGTGTAACTGTTTTACTAGACATTCTATAAAGATCATGCGGCATTTTGATAATCAAAAGCTCATTTTAGTCAGAAACAATGATTCTCTCTTCAAAACCCACCTAATCTCTTAATTATTTGCTAAAATGAAGCAAGAATTCTTTCACTTAGTAAAGGATTTGCCGGTTTGTGAAAAAGAGGAGTCTATAAAACTCAACAGTGTGTATGGCATTAGAAATTACATGATTTGGCATTATATGAAAAAGATGCCTGCTTACGTATGTTTATCACAGCACAATTCACAATTGCAAAGATATGGAGCCAACCTAAGTGCCAATGAACTGATGAGTGGATAAAGAAAATGTGGTGTATATGCACCATGGATACTACTCAGCCATCAAAAACAATGAAATAATGTCTTTTGCAGCAACTTGGATGGAGCTGGAGGCCATTATTCTAAGTGAAGTAACTCAGGAATGGAAAACCAAATACCGCATGTTCTCACTTATAAGTGGGAGCTATGCTATGGGTATGCAAAGGCATACAGAGGGGTATAATGGACATTGGAGACTCAGAAAGGGGAAGAGTGGAAGGCGGGTGAGGGATAAAAAGCTGTTGGGTACAGTGTACAATGCTGTGTTGGGTGCATTAAAATCTCTGACGACACCACTATATAATTCATCTATGTAACCAAAAACCACTTGTACCTCCAAAGCTATTGAAATAAAAAAAATTATTTAAAGAAAATGACAAGACTTGAGAGTCAAGACTCAAGCATAAGCTGCAACTTTATTATTACCATGTCAAAGTCATGTCCATTTTCACATCTACAAAAGGAAAGTCGTAATCATCACCTTACTCAGGCCCTGAGATGTTACTAATACTCGGCATTTTATAGCATTTAAATTGTCAGTGCATTGTATTTTCACTATGTCCTACAAGGCTCACTGGTGGACAGTAGCATCTGCTCTCCTTTAAAACATTTTTAAATTTATTTTACGTTGATTTTTTTAGAGCCAAGTCTTGCTTTTTCACCCAGGCTGGAGTACTGGGGCACGATCACAGCTCACTGCAGCCTCGAATACCTGGGCTCAAGCAATCCTTCTGCCTCAGCCTCCCAAGTAGCTAGGACTACAGGTGCATACTACCATGCTTGGCTAACTTTTTTTTTTTTTTTATAGAGGCATGGTTTCACTATGCTGCCCAGGCCGGTCTTGAACTCCTGGCTCAGCCTCCCAGAAGGCTTGGGATTATAGGTACGAGCCATCACAACCAGCCCCAATCTCATAAGTTAGAAAACTATTTCTTGATATGATGAAATATTCACAGCATATAATGTAATTGAAATTGGCAGGCTACAAAGCAACGTATAACTATAATAAAAATTATAATAGGAACAATACATAATAAAAGTATCTATTAAGTGTCTCCTATGACAGGAACTGTGCTGAGCACAGAGTATGTATTTTCTTATCCACTCCCCAAAGCACCCTTAGGGCGTAGGGGCTATTTTTTTTATCCCCATTTTATAGCTGAGCATTTCATTTTACAGCGAATCATAAATACTTGTCCAGGATCCAGCTGAGACTGGAATCCAGGTGTGTTTGAATCCAAGGTTCAGACTTTTAACCGCCCTGGGGTGTGAGAGTGTGTGTGTAGAAAAAGGCCTGCTCAAGGAAGAAGGAGGAGGAAAGAGCTGAGGAGGAAGATGATGATGTATTTTTAATTGTGCATCAGTCTTCCTGGTGGTGACAGGTCTCTTAGTGTCATGACCAGCTCTGCCATTTACAACGGTAGGAATTACAGTCTTTTAAAATCCGTTTCTGGTCATTGCTGAACCCAAATTTACATAAAAACAGGCCCTTGAAGTCAACCTCTTAAGTTCTAGAAAAAGATATTCCTCCCTGAAATTGGAGTGACATCTCCAATGAACTATCCTGGCAGCAGAGTTGTCCCCTGCAGCTGACCAGTGGAGGTCAGCCAGCCCCCGCCAGGCAGCAGATGAACCTCAGCCACCTGTCAGCCACAGCAGCTGGAGGACCTCCGGAAGCGATGGCTCCAGAAGGTGACCTCTGTGTGACACACAAGTGTGGTGAAATGGAAACGTCCATGTTGATCTAGTGCCATCTGAGAACCCAGTATTAACTGTGTACAGTTTCCCAGTCATCGTATCAGTGTCTTGCCCTCTGTGAAAGTCAATAAGCACCAGTTATCAATGGATTTCAGCTACTATCTCCAAGACATGTGACAAAAGTTGTTCAGATACAATGCACTTTCCAAGGGATTTGCCCAAATTTTGACCCAAAATATTTTGAGGGGAAGTAGAGGTCTACAATAATTTGTGATCTCTGTAATAACTATTAACCATACAGTAGTACCAAGTTCTCGGCACAGTCTGAGCCACAAGAGACAGGTGGTGGGTTATGAGTAATTTAAGTTTTTAAAGCATTTCCCAATTCTGGTTGTGCTAGCTGTTTTTCTACTCAAGATGAGTATCAGGATGCAGCACAGTTATATTACAGTGGGGACAACCTTGAAACTCTTCTAATTTAAATGCTTAAATTACATTTATTTGCCAATTCTACCGTTGGAAACGTTACAGTGGTGTCCCTATCATCCATGCGTTTAAGTTATGCAAACTCAAAATACATTGCTATAGCGAAAATACTGCAAAATTACATGGTAATACATATCCTTTTAGAGATATTTACATATATATTTATATGTATACATTTATACATGCAATTGTGTACAGATTGCATGTATACATTTATACATGCAATTGTGTACAGATTGTATGTATAAATAATACTGCATATTTATGCTGTGTGTGTACTGTACTTTATGGGTAATTTGAGGAATTTCCAAGGGTAATTTTGGCTATAACCACTTTTTGCTTTAGGTAACATCTGCCCTCCCCACTTCTGTTCCTCCCACTGTCACCACCACCATTTCAAATTGAAATTCCATTGTGTTTATGATATCTTACTTTTGATACTTCTCATCAGTGGCTGTAAGATCCACAAAGTGCTATCAGCTATAGTTTAAATATTATTCATGACTAGTTCAAGGTAGCAGCTGCTTTTTCTTGGTTCAAATTTGTGAAGCTTGCGTCATCACCTGTTAATATTGCATGCCCATCCCCGCTGGGTACCAGACACTGCATTACTCTAAAAATATACTTCCTTTTCCACCAGGCTTTTTGAGTAGTCTGAAAACTGGTTTAACTGCATGCTTTTATTTTTGGTGTTGGTGACAATGGAAAATGGGGTATGATAATAGTTTCACTGCCATCAAGAAAGCTTGGGTTTGTTTTTCCTGCACAGAATAGAATTATCTCTGTAAAACATACATCTGACTTTGTTTCTCTTTCATGCTTAAAATCCTTAAGCAGCTCCCCCTTAACAACATGATAAAGTCCAAACTTCATGTCCACATGACTCAGAAAACTTTGCTTTTTCTCCCAGCATGCCTCTCCCTTATATACTCAGTGTGTTCACCACAACAAACCCTTGTATTGCTCATGCCAGGGTTTTTCACAACTCCAAGCTTTTGTCCCTGCTGTCTCCATTGCCAGAAATGTTGTCATGGTCTCCATCCCCTTAGCAGGCTTATACACCTTGAACACCACGCTCAAATATCACTTCCTTTGTACTGCCTTCTGTGACTTCCTGAGCCAGACCTGGCCATGCCTTTTCTTATATATATTTGGTATATTTTTATGCTTCTATTGAGGCAGTTATCAACCATTAATGAAATGATAACTTTAAATGTCCATCTCCTCTATTAGGCAGTGAATGCAACAAAAGCAGAGGTAACGCTTTATTTACCTTTGCAATCCCAGTACCTAGCATGGGGATTGGAACCCCGTGGTTCTGTATACACTGAATGAGTGAAAAAATGAATGGCAGACAGAGATACAATCTTAGAAATTAATTCGTTGAGGTGTTTTTGACCCAAGATCCAGAGATAAACTGCAGAAGTTCAATGAATTTCCTCTAAAATGAATACTAAATTTTGATTGAATCTCTGTGCGTATACTTGTGCATACATTTATCTGGGAAGCTAGTCCATAGCCTTCATCATATTCCCAAAGGAATGTAGGATGTAATAATGGGGATACAAATCACTGACATAATTCAATCTCCTCAAAAAATTAAGATCTCCTTTTCTCCCGCTGCATGACAAAAACAACCAACCAACCAAACAAACAAACAAACAAAACCAAGGGGAATGGGGGCTTTTGAAAGGAATGAGTAGGCAGGAATGTCCCTGAAAGATGAGGTCTGCATGATAGTCTTGTTTTAGTCCTGAAGAGGAAGGGGGAGCCCAAAATATCAGTGCTCAGAAGGATTTGGACCTAACTAGCATGCAATGCAAGCCCAGAGCTTAGTTCATTCACTCCTTTGTCCATTGTGGAATTATCTAATGACAAGAGGGATGTGGGTGGTAACAAGTGAGGTGCCTTCTTCTCCCTTCCTGTTGAGTCATTCTCCAAATAATGTTCAGGGTATGAGGGGAAGTAACATTAGCTTGAGGATTTTTTGTTATTTGAAATCTGTAACTAAATAACAGCACTACTCATTGTGGCTTTTCCTTTCTTTCTGGTTTCATAAATTTCCCTTACATTTTCAACTGGGTGAGTTATTTGCCATTTGCTTTCCTAACCTGGTGTTTGTGCACCATCACTGGCAAAAGTTAATATGTGCTTCTTGCTGCCCCAGGGATTCTTGCAGCTCCGTAATGATGGAATTAATCTATAAATGTGGTCTCTAAAAGCACCTCTGGGTCTCAATCTTTGAATGAAAGGCAGAGTGGAATGGAAGGGATCTGTTGGTTTCATTATCATTATCTAAATGGATGCAACTGCAGCAGATTGAAAATGCTCATCCTTACCAGAAATGATAAGAATCAAAAGACTTGCTATTTGCATGTTTAATTGCAATGGCGCATTGAGAGACAGAATTACTGTGTGGGGGTTATGGGCACTTCATAAACGGTAATTGTCCTCCACACTTATTTTTGCCATCTTGATGAGTGTTAGAAGATGGCTAGGCTTCCTAAACACTTGCACGCTTCCAACTAGGGAGGATATTTTGGCACATTAGGAAAACATGGCATGAATTCAAGTGAGCTGAGTTACATTAGCCCACCTTTTCTGGTTAGTTCTGGTTAAATGGTAACTTTCCATGAAGTGCCTTCCTTTTCCTGGCAGTAACATTTACTGAGCACAAAGTTGCATTTCAGGTTCAGAACCAAGCTCTTTACACACTTCTCTCATTTAACTCCAATATCTGAGGTAGATTCTATTATTATTTTCATTTTACAAACAGGAAATTCGAGACAGAGAGAAATCAAGTAACTTAGCCAAGTTTACATAGGAAATGACTAAGTCGAGATATAAACACTTGTCTGATTCCCAAGCCAAAGTTGTTGGTATGTGAAATAACTTTTTTGCTATCATCAAAGCTCTCATTTATCAACCATGTATTCATCCATTCATACATCAGATATTTATTGAGCAACTACTATAGGCTAGCTATTATGTGCAGTAAAAAAATGGAAGCAAAACATTGCCCCTGCCTTCAAGTCCATGCTTCAAATAACCAAAAATGAAATTCTGTTGTTTCTTTACGCAAGCATCAACAGAGCATCATTTTTGCCACCTTCCTCCTCATCAACATCATCATCAGAATTACTTTTTATTGAGCCTGTGAAAGTTGTCAGAATCAAAATGGAGTCGCTTGTGTTTAAAAATACAAAAAACAAAAAAAAAAGCCATGAAAAATAGAGGCAGGGAAGGCTGTAAAGAGAGGGTCCTCAAACTTCTGAGCCTGATAAGAAAAACTATCATAAAAGACTCCGCAAAAACTGCAACCTTGCCAAAGGCCATCACAACCTTGCACAAAAAAGTACTTCTGTGGAGACATCTGCCCAGCAACTGCCTGTCCAACCTCAGACTGATGTCACTCTTGTTATTGATCTCTGTAGCCAAGAAGAATCATTTGAAAACAATTATGTAATCCTCCTCATTTTTCCTTTAAAATCCTTTGTCTTCCTTTACCTCCCTGAATACACACACCATTTACTATGGCATGCATATTCCCATTGCAATGCCTATTCCTAAATACATATCTTTTATTTTAGAGAGGCTCTTTCTGTTTATGTTGGTTGACAAGCCCTTAATATCTGCCAGGTGCTGCATTGGGCACCATTTACTTCTAACAACCTTTTGAGGTAAGTATGAGCATCCCCACAATATGGCTAAAGAAACTACAGCTCACAGAGCTTAAATGACTTTGCCCATGCCACCCAGCTAGTATGTGGCAGAGCCAGCATTGAAATCCAGGGATGTCTGATTCTAAAACCTCATATTTTAATAATAATATCACCCGAGGATTCTGAGACCACTCTAAAAACCAATGTCACTTAAGGATTTTTTAGAGACTGCTTTAAAATCAAGGTGAATAAAATGCTTAATGAAGAACCAAAGCTATATGAACGAAGTTCTCGGTCCCTGCCAGTACTGTGCTAGAAACTGTCCATGTATGCTCTCATTTAAGTATCTCCACAGCCTCCATAGATCTTGTTAGTTCTATTTTGCAGATGAGGAATCTGAGGTTCAGAGAGAGGAAGTAACTTGCCCAAGGTCACACACAGTGGAGGCAATATGTAAGTCCAGATCTGCTTGATTTTAAAGCCCTATATTTTACTAACAACATCACCCAGAGCGTTCCTAGGGCAAATGCCCATTTTCAGAAAACAATCCAGAAAATTCTTACCAAATAGCAACCCCTAAGTTAGTCGCCTAAAGGATACAGGCTGCTGGGTAGTCTCCATCTTAACAAGGGTTTCCCTTCCCCAGACCCATGCAACATTATTTTTCTCCTATTTTAAAAAAACTCTTTTTTTCCCCCTTCTTGCTTGGTAGGAGGACAGTGTGTGTGTGTGTGTGTGTGTGTGTGTGTGTGTGTGTGTGTCCGCGTGTGTGTGCGTGTGCGCACGAACGCACGTTTGCGGAATGGAATAAAAAGGAGAGAGACATGCATAGAGATAAAGGGATTGCAGAGAACCCAGGAGATCCAAGTTGATCTAAAGGCCCTGGGCTGGGGTCTGGCTTCTTGCAATCTTTCTTTATCTGTTGATAACAGCTCACTTCTGGATAACTCAGCAGGGGGTTGGGGGTGGAGAGTCATTTTTAAAGAAAAGGAGAGCCTCTGCATTAGTTAAATCCTTTTAACATATATAGTAAAAGGGCAAGAATCCCACCACTCACAATTTTCCCTGGAATGTTGCTGGGTTTCAGATTCTGATTCAGCTTCAGAAGGCTGGGATCCCAGAGAGCATAAGAAGGACTGGCGTGATAAGAACAAGATCATGTATTAAGCACCTATTACATAACTGGTGTGACGCTGAGGACTTTGCATTCATTACATCTGCTACGGTTTGAATGTGGTGTCCCCTCCAAAATTCATGCTGAAACTTAATCCCCATTGTGGTGGTATTAAGAGTTGGACCATTTTAGGAGGTGATTGAGTCATAAGGGTGGAGCCCTCATGAATGCCCTTATAAAAGAAGCTTTAGAGAGAGTTTGCCTCTCTTGTCCTTCTGCCTTAGGCCACTGAGGACACAGCAGCAAAGTGACATCTTGAAAGCAGAGAGCACCCCTCACCAGACAGCCATGCCAGTGCCTTGATCTGGTACTTCCATCCTCTCCAACTGTGAGAAACAAATTTCGATTCTTAATAAATTCCTCAGTCCTTGGCATTTTGTTATAACGCGAATGGACTAAGACAACCTCATCTGACTCTTTCACCTACCCTGCAAATGAGGCAGTTGTATGCCCTTTTGATAAGGCTAGGAAACTGTGGGTTCAAAGAGACAAAACTTTTCCCAAGAGACACATAATGTTCTCTAAGATTGTACAGCCAGTATGACATAGACCTGGGATTCAAATCTAAGATTAGATTTTAAGTGCAATTTATGTCTCTCTTCAGTGGCCAAATATCTGCACTTGCTTCTTCTGGTTAAACATAATTTACTGTCTGACATCCTTATCTCAGCCATTGACCCCTGAGTCATCTATCTCCCTTCTCTATCCTCTTTCTCACTGCCAACATGTAATGGGCTTGCAAGATGGAATGCCTCCCCTACTACCTGTCCCTTCTAGGGAATCCCTATCCCTAAGTATTCTTTATGCAGGAATTCAAAACTACATGTTGACCAGATAATCCCAATCATGGATTGGGAATAGACAGTTCATCTAAGAGTAGCCAACCAATAGCAGGCTGGCAACCTGTGGGGTGAGCTACAATGAAAGCCTTATGCATTGCCACGTGCTGTGGCTCAGGCCTATAATTCCAGTTACTCAGTAGGCTGAGGTAGAAATGCTTGAGCCCAGGAGTTCAAGGCTGCAGCAATCTGTGATCATCCCACTGCTCTCCAGCCTGGGCAACAGGGCAAGACCCAACTCTTTAAAAAAAAAAAAAAGGCCAGGTGCAGTGACTCATGCCTGTAATCCCAGCACTTTGGGAGACTGAGATAGGTGGATCACCTGAGGTCAGGAGTTCGAGACCAGCCTGACCAACATGGTGAAACCCTGTCTCTACCAAAAATACAAAAATTAGTTGGGTACGGTGGGATGCACCTGTAGTCCCAGCTACTCAGGATGCTGAGGCAGGAGAATCACTTGAACCCGGGAGGTGGAGGTTGCACTGAGCCAAAATTGTGCCACTGCATTCCAGCCTGGGCAACAGAGTGAGACCCTACCTTAAAAAAAAAAAAAGAAAGTTGATGTAGGCAGATATGATAGTTACAAGTAAGTTTCATTCTCTTTTACTTTCTACCCCACCCCATCCTTAGGGTTCAAATGATGTGAAATAGTAAGATACAGAGATGGTATTGCTGGTTACTTTTAGGAACAGAAACACAAAAATGTCCAGAGAAAGGCCATAAAGAATTTGGGGTCATGAGGAAAGCAAAGGTATGAGTTAGCAGAGGCTATAGAATGATGGGCATAGAAGGAAGTTTAGTATAACAGCAAGAGATCCATCTGTTTCCATTGCTGATGGTACAGCTGACTGCCTTAAATCCTAAACAAGCTGTCCATGACACCTGATAAATCCTATCCCAACACTGGGATTGCTACTCTTTTGGTGCTTACCTTTACTTTCACTTAAATCTGATTACTTAGAGTAACATGTTGAGTTTCTGGGATTATCCATGATTGCATTCACAGATCTAAACAGGCAGTGGTACCTAAAGAAAAAAAAAATCCAGGGCAAAAGGAAGGTGACTCCCAACTCGAGAAAAATTTTTATTTTTTTCCATTCAGCTCTCTTCAGAATGCTAAAACGTAAATATAAATCTAGATAGAGAAACATTTCCTAATATTAAGTTAAACAGATCCCTGGAGTTGACAGAGAATATTAACCTACTCCAAATCTTTACCTAATCCATTAATCTCACATAAACACCCAACTAGTCTTCTTGTCCGTGTTTGAATACTTCACCAATGGGGATCTCCCTCTTGTGCTATAATTGTCAGGAGGTTTGAATACCTAACACTTTTGCCTAACAAGCAACTAAGTTAAAAACAACATAACACAGAATAACATATTTCTGACACTTCCAAACGACAAATCTTTCTTTATTGTGCTTGGCATGAGAGTGAGCAAGACAGGTGGAAATCCTGTCTTTGTGCGGTTTACATCAGCCTTTTCAAATTTTTATTTTGAAAACTTTTGAACACACAGCATAGTAGAGAGAATAGTGTGATGAACACTTAGGTTCCATTATCCAGTTCAACAATTAAGAATGTACAGCTCTTTCTGTTTCATTTTTATGCCTTTTCCCCTAAGTCTCCCTACCACCCTGCTGAATTATTTTAAGATAAATCCCAGGTGTCATATCATTTTGGCATGTGTTTCTAACAGATAATGAGTCTTTTTTCTTCATATAACCACAATATTGTTATTCACATTTGAAAACATTTAACAGTAATTTTTTAATATCATCTAATTTCCAGTCAGTTTTTTTCTTCAAATTTTTCTTTCTGTATTAAAAATATCTTTTTACAGTTGGCTTGTTTGGAGTTTTACATCACAATGAAACATGCTCTTTGAACCAAAGCACAGCTAAATCTTGATATTTTATTCCATATATGTAGTTAAACCTACATGGAAGACTACTGATTCTACAAAATGTATAGATTTAAATAAAACCACTAGCTATTTTTTTCTCTACTTTTAGAAGCTTATTTTCTAGAGGTGTTTTTTGTTTTTTGCTTTTTGTTTTTTGAGATGGAGTCTCGCTCTGTCGCCCAGGCTGGAGTGCAGTGGCGTGATCTTGGTTCACTGCAAGCTCCGCCTCCCAGGTTCATGCCATTCTCCTGCCTCAGCCTCCCGAGTAGCTGGGACTACAGGCACCCACCACCACACCTGGCTAATTTTTGTATTTTTAGTAGAGACAGTGTTTCACCATGTTAGCCTGGATGGTCTTGATCTCCTGACCTTGTGATCCGCCTGCCTAGGCCTCCCAAAGTGCTGGAATTACAGGCATGAGCCACCGTGCCTGGCCATCTTCTAGAGATTTTTATAAGCTTGATATTAGACATCACTCTTCTGTTTTCTCCAAAATGATTTTCTTCTTTTTTATCACATGGCTTTCTTTGTTAATGAAGCACAGATCATGTTTGCAATGTGATAGTTCTGCTCCTTGGAAAGCCTATTATTCTGAAGGCCTAACATGCTCAGAAAACACTCACCGAAAGCCCACTAGAATATCAGAATGTAGGGCTATTGATCCAGCAGTCCTACTTCTAGGACTGAATACAGAAGAAAATATGAGAGCAGAAATAAATGTTATATTTTATATTATATAATCATATAAGTTGTTTAAAAATTTTCACTGTTATAAATAACTATAAGATAAACATCATTTTATATATAATATGTATATTATTATTGTGCTATATTGTACATTAAGCATTTAATTTATAAATTAAATCTATTTAATGACATTTATATCTTATGCAGAATGATGTCTATACCATTGTTTATTTATAACACTGAAATTTTTAAAGTCCATTGAATGGAATTGATTAAATAAGGCAAACCTCTATAATGAAATACTACAAAGCAATTAAAAATTATCATGGAAATATCTGTATCAATATGGAAAGATAAAGTATTTTAGGTGAAAATAATAGGCTATGAAACGGTATGTAGCATTGTTATGCAAGATCTCCAAGCTGTATTAATTTTAAAAGGTGCAAAAGACCTAAAAACTATATATATATACACACATACATATATAGCGCGCACGCACGCACGCACACACACACACACACACACACAGACATAAAGTGATCCCATTTGTAATTACTCCATGTATTCCCTTACACTCAAATGTACATATACATGAATAGAATAGCCTGGATGACTACATGCCAAAATGTTAGCAGTGATTCTTTCTGGGTAATAGGTTTGCTTGAATGCATATTTCTTAAAATGTCTGTGTTTTCTGAAATTAGTAAGTATATATTATTTTAATGTTATAAAACTTTTATGTTCTTAATGTTAGGTTAGAAAAAGTTACTGGTTTAAGGTTACATATAGTTCATTTCAAAGCAAGACCCAAGCCCTCCCTTGAGAATCATGTTATTTGCTTCTCCTCCACTTCAGGCATGTTTCCTGGCAGAATGTTTCTCAGTTGCTGTGTAAATAGGTTTTGGTTATGCCTGTCCTACAAAGTGTCTAAGCTTGGACCAGACACACCTGAATCACAGCATTGGCCCAAGCTGAGACCACCACAGGCAAGACATACACACAAGCAAGAGACATGTGCAACAGTTATCAAAGGCATTGAGAGGACAGAATAATGGTCAGTGTCAAGGTCATTGTGTGAAGCTGCGCAGGTTGAGCTCTGCACATCTCCTGAGGTTGAGGGGAGCATTTACATTAGAAACTATAAAAGTTTCTGTGCACAATTGTTCCCTGAAAATGTATAATGCCCAATCTGTACAACTGTGCCACCAAGTCCTGAATTCCACTAGGGCAAGAGGAAACTTCATGGAAAGGAAGTCACCTTGAGGTTGACATTTCAATACAACCCAATTCTGAGTGATTTAGTAACACTACATCATTGTGCTAATATTTAATGCTGTTTGTTTGTTTGTTTGAGATGGAGTCTCACTCTGTCGCCCCTGCTGGAGTGCAGTGGCATGATTTCTGCTCACTGCGACCTCAGCCTCCTGTGTTCAAGTGATTCTCCTGCCTCAGCCTCCCAAGTAGCTAGAACTACAGGCACATGCCACCATACTCAGCTAATTTTTGTACTTTTAGTAGAGACGGGGTTTCACCATGTTGGTCAGGTGGTATTGATCTCCTGACCCCAAGTTATCTTCCCGCCTCAGCCTCTCAAAGTGCTGGGATTACAGGCATGAGTCACCATGCCCAGCCCCAGTAAATTTTTATAACACCTATAGTGAATGTATGTAAGACCAAAAACTATAACAATTAAAGATGTTGAGACTCTTCTCAGAAATCAAAGAAATTCTCTTAACTGAAAAAACATCTTCAATGAGCCTTCAGTGTACTCTTGGGCATATTAGGTTTATCTGTGTTTAAATTAATCAGATTTTCTCAAAGTAATTCCTGAATAATATGAAACTGATTGCATATACACTGATGAAAATGTCTTTCCTACACTGGCTGACATGAATCAGCTTTTTCTTTCACCTTATTGCTTAAGATAATTACTTGTATTTGTGAAGAATGCCTCTCTTACTTAGACATTTCCAAGGCAGAACTTCAAAATGGCTATGATAGAATTACCCCCAAGTTTCACACAGAACATTAGGATTTATTCAGTTTAAATTAAGAAGTCTGACTCAACATTCATTTTTAAATAAAATGGAAATCCCTGCCCTTTCCACTTCTTTCTCTTTCCTTTTGTTTTCCATTTCTTTTTTTCTTCCTGGTTTAAATTCAGCATGGCAGGTGAACAATTTTATAAGTACTGTATTGGGGTACTGAGAGCCAAGTTTCTCAATGCCAGAGAAGACAATTATGAATGTGGAAAGAAGAAGGTTAGAAAAATCCCAGTAGTGTTGGACTGGAATTGTAGATGGCAGTATAAACTGATGGTTTTATAAAATCTATATGCAGAGGAACACAGTACTTATAAATATCTGTTTATGTATGTATGCCAATACATACAAATATTTTTAAACTCTGTCTATTGCAAAAGCCAAGAAACAATGACAGCCCAGTAGCTACAAGCACATTGAGCACTCAGATCTTGGTTTCTAAATACCATCTATTCACCAAGTACTTCTCAGAGGAATGGCTAGTTCCAGGGTTGGGGCAGGCAAAGTGCAATATGAATGTGAAACATCGTTTTGTGTCAGAATGTAAGGAAATGCTCATGAATAATGCATTAAAATATGTAATAGCTAGCTTGAAGCAGCCCCCAGTTGCCAATTAGAGAAGATTTTGAACATCGAAATAAATAAGATAGTAAAGTATTACCCATTAAATAAAATAAGAATTCACCATTCTATACTAACATACATACATAAATAACAAATGGAGAAACAGAGGTGGTAGGTTCAGGTGGGATTCATCAATGGATGTTCATGCTGGTAAGTGGACATCTGATAAGAAATGGAATTTGGGTGTAATTATCAAAAATCTCCCCTATAAAATACTAATCAATTACAAAGGGAAAATTGGTGAATGTAAGGTGGCAAAACAGTAGACAGTAATTTGACCAGGCTTTCAAGGTTAGCATCATCAGTGAGGAGACACAGCAACATCACACACCTCCCTTTGTGATGTGAAGAGAAGAGCACAGCATCATTTCTGGGTGTTCCTGCTGAGAATATATGACCAGAATTTGATCATGAGGAAACACTGGTGAACCCAGAGGGAAGGTCATTCTACAGAATGAAAAGCCTCTCCTCTTTAAAAGTGTAAAGTATATACGGGAAAGACAGAGGGACTGCTCCAGATTAGAGAAGTTCAAAATGGCATGATAACTACTAAATGCAAAACATATCCCTGGACAAGAAAGGAAAAGCTGGCAAAATTTGACAGGGGTCTGTGCATTGGATCTGTGTTGTGCCAATTGGGAGGATTGGATGCTGGTTTTGTAAGAGCACGTCCTTGTTTCCTGGAAACAGACACGGGAATGCTTAGGAATGATGAAACATCATGTCTAGATTGCTCTCAAAAAGGTTTAGAAAAATGATAATGAATACTTATAGAGAGCATGGGAGATGGAGTCAATGCAACACCTTAACAATTAGGGAATCCAAGAGAAAGAGATTCAGGGCATTTTCGTACTGTTCTGTCAACTTTTCCTTAAGTTTGCAATTATTGTTTTTAAAAGTTTTTTTTTTAACACACAAATAAGTGGGGAAACTGCAAGTGCTTTTTACATAATATAAAAAACATAAAACAAATAGCAGTATTATCTCCCACTTATTAAGTGCCAGGCAGTGTAGATACCTTATCTCTTATCCTTAGAGGCGCCATCTGGAGAGATATTATTGTCCCCTCTTCAAAGAGGAGATAACAGGCTGATAGAGATGAAGTTATTTCCCTAAAGTCACTCTGTAAGGTAGGGGCAGAGACCAGACTCAAACCTGGGCAATCTGATTCCAAAGCCCACACTCCCAGCCACCCTGCCATGTTGCCTCTGCGCGGAATGATCCAAAAGGCCATGGCATTATTAGTATCATGATTAAACACTTCTTATGGACCAGACACCATGTTATTCACTCTTTCGTGCATTCTGTCTTCCAAGCTCGCAAGTCTGTGAAGACAGCAGCTGTGTTACCTCCATTTTACACTTGAGACACTGTGGCTAAGAAAAGTGTGGTTCACACAGCTGGAAAGCGTGGGTGCTGGCGTGTGGAATTCAGTTCTGTCATTACACCAAGAAGAGAGAAACTTCCTGCTGAATGGTGAGAGTGCAAAAGGCCCAGAGGGGCCATTTACGAGTTTTAGACCCCAAGCTTTGGGGCTCTGCTAATTCTAAATTGCCTTAAGTTGCCTTGGTAAATATACAGGACAGACATGCCTTTATGCACAGTGGACACAGTGCCTATGACCCAGGACACATTTAGGAGCCCCTGAAAATGTTATAATTTGTTTTAAAATCAGATTACAAAATCAATATAATCCAGCTTGGATTATATTTGTCTTAACGCCAAAGTAGATAAAATATAATCTTTAATTTTTTTTATGGAGGAAGGAGCTCATGAAGGCAAAAGTGTCTAGGGCCCATGAAAGTTATAATGTAGCCCTGCAAGTGTATTTTTATGCAGATCTGTGATTGTGAAAATGTGTCTTGGTCAGGATACTCACAAGCCACACTCAGCAAATGAACAACTCTGGATTACAGACAGCTTCACTCAGGACAGATTGCACAATTTAAGATCTACTGCAAGGGGGAAATTGTAACTGTATTGACTTCATGCAGTTAACAAGGATTGGCCACAGTGAAAAAAATATTCAGTCCACAGGGAGAAGATATTAAAGTCATACCTCAAAGCAGCAACGAGATACAGGCAATAACGGGCTTGCTATTCGGCCGATGTCCTTTTATTCTGTTTTTGTTGTCATGAGCTGTTCTCCTACAGATCTCTTCGTGTTTGTGCTGGACAATATTGAGAGGTGAAAACATGCTGGCGGCCCTCGCTAGCTGTCAGCACCTCCTAGGCCTCGGTGTCCGCTCTGGCCAGGCTTGAGGAGCCCTTCAGCCCGCCGCTGCACTGTGGCAGCCCCTCCCTGGGCTGGCCGAGGCTGGAGCCGGCTCCCTTCTGCTTGCGGGGAGTGTGGAGGGAGAGGCGCAGGCGGGAACTGGGGCTGCGCACGGCGCTCGCGGGCCAGCGCGAGTTCTGGGTGGGCGTGGGCTCGGCGGGACCCGCACTCGGAGCCGCCTGCCGACCGGTGCAGCCGCCCCGGACAGTGAGGGGCTTGGCACCCAGGCATGCAGCTACGGAGTGGGCGCCGGGTCCCCCTGCACTGCCGGCCTGCTCACACGGCTCTCGGCTCTCGAATTCTCGCCAGGCCTCAGCTGCCTCCCCGCGGGGGAGGGCTTGGGACCTGCAGCTCGCCAGGCCCGAAGCCCCCGCGGCTCCTGCACCGCCCGAGCCTCCCCGACGGGCCGCGCCCCCTGCTCCGGGGTGCCCGGTCCCATGAACCGCCCAAGGGCTGAGGAGTGCAGGCGCGCCACGCGGGACTGGTGCCCGTGGCCTTGGCGCGGGATCCACTAGGTGCAGCCAGCTGGGCTCCTGAGTCCGGTGGGGACTTGGGGAACTTTTATGTCCAGCCGGAGGATTGTAAATACACCAATCACCACTCTGTGTCTAGCTCAGGGATTGTAAATGCACCAATCAGCACCCTGTCAAAATGGACCAATCAGCTCTCTGTAAAATGGACCGATCAGCTCTCTGTAAAATGGGCCAATCAGCAGGATGTGGGTGGGGGGGCGGGTCAGATAAGGGAATAAAAACAGGCTGCCCAAGTCAGCAGTGCCAACCCACTGTGGTCCCCTTCCACAGTGTGGAAGGTTTGTTCTTTAGATCTTCACAATAAATCTTGCTGCTGCTCGCTCTTTGGGTCTGTACTGCCTTTATGAGCTGTAACACTGCCCGCAAAAGTCTGCAGTTTTACTGCTGAGGCCGGGGAGACTGTGAACCCACCGGGAGGACTGAACAACTCTGGACGTGCCGCTTTAAGAGCTGTTCACCGCAAAAGTCTGCAGCTTCACTCCTGAAGCCAGCGAGACCATGAATGCACCAGAAGGAAGAAACTCCAAACACGTCCGAACATCAGAAGAAACAAACTGAGGACACACCATCTTTAAGAACTGTAACACTCGCCGCGAGGTTCTGCAGCTTCATTCTTGAAGTCAGTGAGACCAAGAACCCACCAATTCCGGACACAATATCATCTTAATGTCACAATTTTATATGATTCTACTAGTCAGCAATTGAAAAACTGGTCACGTCAAAAAAGTAGATGAGGATTTTTTTTTTCTTTTTAATTCTGTGGTGTTCTCTAATGATAGAGTACATTTTATTTTGAATCAAGGGAAACTCAAACTATTTTAAGCCAAAAAGGAAGTTATTGAATCATGCAACTCAAAAGACCAAGACCAGTCTGTCTTTAGGCAAGGCTTATTCAGGGTTCAAAGTGACCAGGACCTACTTCCTTTTCGTCTCTCACTGTGACAATAGTTTTCTGTGTGTCACTTGCCTTCTCAGCCTACGTATGATGGCAAGACGGTGACAATGATTCCAAATCTCAACGAAAAGAAAGATGTTTTCCTAACATTCACATAAAATTCTTAGGATTCACTGGACCAACCAGTTTGGAAAACATGCCCACCCCTAATCACTGTGGCCAGTGCTCATTGGCAGAGCCCCAGGTTATAAATTCTGCCCCAGGCTAAGATATAGTGAGAGCTGGATCCCTCAGTGAAAAGTAAGGGTGTGCAAAAGCTATCAAGAAAACAAACAAAAAAAACCCAAACTCTCTGTGCTCCCAGAACTATGACTTCAGCCTCTACTGAGATATCCCCAGACGTATATAAGAGGTGGTCTGGGCTGGGCACAGTGGCTCATGCCTGTAACCCCAGCATTTGGGAGGCTGAGGCTAGCGGATCCCTTGAGACCAGGAATTCAAGACTAGGCTGGCCAACATAGCAAAACCCCCTTCTACTAAAAATACAAAAATTAGCCAGGCGTGATGGCGCATCCCTGAAATTCCAGCTACTCAGGAGGCTGAGGCGTGAGAATTGCTTGAATCTGGGATGCAGAGGTCGTAGTGAGCTGAGATTGCACCACTGCACTCCAGCCTGGGTGATAGAGAAAGACTCTTTCCCCAAAAAAGAGGTGGGTTGGGGTGGGCTTGGTGGCTCAACCCTGTAATCCCAGCATTCTGGGAGGCCAAGGTGGGAGGATCACTTGATGCCAGGAGTTTGAGACTAGCCTCGGCAACCTAGAAAGACTGTACCTCTACAAAAAATAAAATAAAATAATTAGCCAGTTGTGGTGGTTAATGGTTAGCTTTTGTCCCGGCTACTCAGGAGGCTTGAGTCCAGGAGTTCAAGGCTGCAGTGAGCTGTGATGACCACTGCACTCCAGCCTGGGCAACAGAATGAGACCCTGTATCTAAAAGCAGAAAAAAGAAGTGGTCTGGCTTAGTGTTAGGGACACAGCCGCTAGAATTAGAGCACCTGGCTCGTTCGCTTACATGTTGGGCCCAGAGAATTCTGTGCCCCACATCACAAAGCCAACAATGTGGGAGAGTCATGGACTCACACCCAGACCACTGTACTACTGGCAGACACTGGCTGGCAAAAATCCTACTCTGCAAACCTCCTTCCCTCCCACTGCCCAACCTCCAGCAGTTTACATTTTCACTGTTTCTGGTTTATTTACTAGGTCAGTTGCTCTATGAAAACAAAACAACATGAAGTTTTGTAATATAGTGTCAATTCTCCTCCTGGTTTGAAAAAAAATTATCCCCCACAGAGTTCAGACCAACAACGTGAGCTTTCATGGAACCCAAATATGAAAAGAGCTGAATCCATTATTTTTCTTTTTTTCTCATTAGCCCATCACTCTAATAAGAAAAAGCAAACTAATTAAATAAACTCCAGGAGCTTTCTGATAGAAACCAGGAGACATCAAAGTCTTTCGTGAATGGTACTAGGTAGGTCTAAGAAGTCACCTTATGTCGATATCATTCCATTATTTCCCAAACATCATCATTACTAAGCATGAATGCAGGAAAATGGGATTAACTTCCACAAAAACTCCCCAACTTATATGTATCTAAATATATCGGCAATGTTTGTTTGTTTGTTTAACATATCTTGCCTAATGAAATTCTTCTCAGTGCTGCTTTTTTGGGAATTAAGCTGCTGGCTCTTCCTGGATTTAGGTCGCATGCCTCTTTTCCTCAAGTGCAAGGAAGTGCTGGTTATAGTGGTTACCACAAGGGACAGTCGTTTCCAACTGGCTTGCCCTAGTCACCTTTTGTTCTGAAGGCTTGTATAAAGGTATCCACCCACATCTGGGCAGGATTCTTCATTCACTCAGTAGCTTGAAACTAAAATCTGAATATAACTCTGTGTTCTCTTAACAAGTCCCCAATCAGGAGAGCGAGATACGAATGGAAACCTCTGCTAATCCTTAGTCCCTCTTTTTTACAGATCCATACCCCACTTCAAAATGTCTTTTTCTTCCCTCCTATTTTCTTCTGGTAACTAATTAGATATTCACTTGAAATCTCCCTTTCAAAAAAATTACATAACTTTGTCCGGGAGTTTTCTGAATCCAAATCCAGCCCATCTCTCCACATCGAACATATCCCATTTGAGTGATATTTCCAGGCTCGTATTTGTTTTCTTCTTAGAGGCTTTAAGCTCCCCGAGGATGAGACCTTGTCCAGCTTCCTTCCAGGACCCACAAAAATATGTCATACTTTTAAGACCCGCAATAAAGATTGGGTCAGTTCCTCTTTATAGTAAGTAAAGAGTTAAAAACACAGACTGAAAATTCCTCAAGGGGTTTTGTTATTTCTAGACTTTGTATCTTTATTTTTGCTATTTATACATACAGGATTTTTCGTACAGAATATCTTATGATACAAGTTACACATAAAAGGCATTGTTATTCCTTCTGCACTCTGAATCTCTCTTTTCTGGAATCTGCAGCACAATGTTAAATTAGAATTAGAGGAAAATTAATATATCAAATACGGTTCTAAAGCATCAGCAATTGTTATTACTACATTATACAAGTCCACATGTATGCACTGAGAACCTTCATGATCCTGGCACTGTTGGACAGCCTGTGGGAATAAGATGGGAGGAGGGAAGGGCAATTTCTATTTTCAAGAGTTTGGAATGCTAAGGAAATCCAAGGTCGTGTCTTTTTCATAGAAAACCTATAGGACCTTTTTGCATTAAGTTATGGAAGCCGCCCCTGAGGGTAAGCTTGGATTAGTGATTCCTAGACATTTGTGTGTTTGGACAATTTATGATGCTACCCATATTTGAGGTCTGACATGAGGCTGTCAATAAAGACACTAGAAACACACATACCTGCTACTTATTATGATAATTATTTCATAAAAGTAAGGACATCTTAGTATTTTTTGAAAAAAGATAAAGCACAATGCTTTCAATGGATTAAATTCTTATTTATAAAAAAAATCATGCTGTATGTAGTTTTTTCCCCCTAATTCACTGGGAAGTGACAGAAATTCTGCTACCAATCTCACCCTGGGAGTCACTGTGCAATAATTGTGAGGGCTGTCCATGTGTGAAGTGCTTATTTGTATTATGTCTAAGGGAGACAGTGAGTAAGTGGCTTGGCAGCTGCAGGGATGTTAATCAAGATCTAGCAGGCTCAGGAGCTTTCTGTCTGCTCCCTAGAGCCCGTTTCATAGCAAACATCAGGGGTATTTGCCTCTGGTTCCTGGGAAACGAGGACACATTGCAGGAAGGAGGTTTGCTGGCTGTCACCTGCCCTTGGGCACCCTAGGAAGTTTGTCGGGTGTGGAAAGGAAATAGTGTGAATTGCAGGAAGCATAAATCCTGATCGTGCTCTAGGGTGGGATGATGAGCTCTGGGTTTCCCCAGATTTTGACACAGCCTTCACTTCAATTTCATTCCTGGGCAGAGGGAGTAGCCAGAAATAGGCAGTAAGACCCCATATGTTACACAATTGTAAGCTGATATTCCACGTCTCACTCTAATACTGTCTGCCCTGGTGGAGACATTGAGCCGGAAGGATTGATTCTGGTGTGCTATGGCCTCAAGTGAGGCCTAATGAAATAACAAAACCCCTTGAGGAGTTTTCAGTCTGTGTTTTTAACTCTTTACCTACTCTGAAGAGGAACTGACCCAATCTCTATTGGGGGCCTTAAAAGTATGACGTGTTTTTGCGGGTCCTGGAAGGAAGCTGGACAAGGTCTCATCCTCGGGGAGCTTAAAGCCTCTAAGGAGAAAACAAGTGAGGAGCTCAGGACACCAGAAAGCTTTCTGTACGTTTGCTAGACCCATTGGAAGGTTTCAGACCCAGAGTTTTCTAGGTCAGCCACACATGCACATACTGCACCTCAGGGTGGAGGTAACCTAGGCAGACCTGGAATCAGGAAATGGGGTTATTCTTTCCACATTATTTTTTACTGCTAAAGAGGAACTGAAGAGAAGAATCAGAACTGAAGGTGCCATGAGTGGGGACACTGTCCAAGAAAAATAGAAGGGGGGCCATATATAATTTTCAAAGTTATAGCAGCTACATTAAACAAAGTAACAAGAAACAGAGAAACAGAGTGAAATTAATTTCAATAATTTTAATAATACTATATATTAATGTATCATAATATTAATATGCATTAATATAGTACCAATATATTGTAATACAAAATATATTAAAATGATCTTTCATGATGTAATCAATACAAAAATTATTAAAGAGATTTGTACTTTTTTTTTTTGGTATCGAGTCTTTGAAATCCAGAGCGTATGACACAGCACTTCTCAATTCAGACAAGCCACATTTCAAGTGCTTAGTAGCTACTTGTGGCAAGTGACTATCATATTGGACTGTATGGATCCAGATGCTAAAAATCACATTTTTTTATTTTAAGGATTTTTTTTTTTTACTTAGTATCAAAGCAGAAAAATGTTCAAAATAAAATAAAATTTAAAACTAAGTTATGAAACAGTACTAAATTTTTGCTTTTATTTTTTAATATGTGGATATATATAGATAAAAGTTGAAGAGTTACTTGTCAAGATGAAAACAGTAGTTGCCTATGAGAGGTTTGGTTAAAGTAGATTTTTTCTTTTAATTTTTTTCTTAATTTTCTATATATTCCTTTTTTCTGTAATGAACATGTAATATTTGAATAATGGAGAAGTAATACATACATTATTTATTTTCATCAAACAATCCTAAGCAAATATGACAAAGTGTTGACATTGTTAGTTCTCAATGATGACTAGATTAGGTATTTAGTGTAGTATTCATTATGCATACACTATTTTAAAATTTTTCTCTCATACAAAATTAAAACCTTTTTAAAATTTGCATATGTTCATTGAAGACAAATGTAGAAAATACAAATAAAAATAGAAAAAGTTAATGCATGATTTTGTGAGAGCATATATAGTACGCATATTTTTGTTTTATTTTATTTTATTTAAGTGAAATGGAGTCTTGCTCTGTTGCCCAGGCTGGAGTGCAGTGGTGTGATCTTGGCTCACTGCTTCCTCCACCTCCTGGGTTCAAGCAGTACTCCTGTCTCAGCCTCCCGAGTAGCTGGGATTATAGGCACACCATGCCCAGTTAATTTTTGTATTTTTAGTAGAGATGGGGTTTCACCATATTGGTCAGGCTGGTCTCCAACTCCTGACCTCAAGTGATCCACCCGTCTCAGCCTCTCAAAGTGCTGGGATTACAGGCGTGAGCCACCACACCCAGCCCATAGTTTCATTCTGATTTTTTTTTTTTTTCACTTTAGTTTTTCTCATTTACTGGAAGTTGACACTTCTACTGATACAGCATCATCTTAATGATTCTGTAGTAGTTAGCAGCCCAGCAGGGGATGCCTCATAAAGGAGTTGTAGGACTGGATTTTATGCCTGCACTACACAGGTTTAAATCCTAGTTCTGCCCCTTTCCAGCTACATAATGATGGAAAAATTACATATGTACCTCAGTTGTTTGTTGTATTTTTATTTTGTTTTTTTAAATCTGTAAGATGGGGCAAATAATAGTATGCACCTTAGAGGTTTTAATGTTTGTAAAGTACCTAAAATAATGCTTGGCACAAAGTGAACCCTATGTAAGTGTTTCAAAAATAATCCTAGAAGTCATTCTCTGTAGAGTTGAATCTACCTTACTTGGAACCAACTTATTATCATAACACTGAGTAGCCTAATGTTCAATTCTTTGACCGTTTGATGAAGTAATAAAGAATAATTTCAGTACATTTTAAATTGTTTATTTTAACCAGTTCATGGAGATGTTTGCTTTCTAACTAAAGATTATGAAACTCCTCCCACTCCAGTGACCTTAGCTTCTCATCTGTGCCTTTCACTAGCATTTCCCACGGTATGTTCCAAGGAACACTGGTTCTGGTGAGTATTGACAGGCAATAACTGAAAAAAGAAGAGGGACTTCCAGGTTAAATTTCAGAAATTCTTGATTAAACAGGTATAATGGGGTATATTTTGTGCAGGCCTTTAACATGCACGTCTGCATTGACAATTTCCAGCAAAGGACATATTATGAAGTTGTCCCATTTTTCTTTTCTTAGCACACTGGAGACTTGTGTCCTACCCAATATACTCTGGGGAACACTACTTTATACTTTGAACAACAATTTCAATAGTACAATGCTTTGTTAATGGAGGGCTCATATTATTTAAATTCCTGGTAATCTCAGACTCAGGCAAAAAAATTTTTGGTTCACTTGTTTCTGTAATTGTTTTTGGAATATCTGTCCCAGTGGTTTCTTCTTCAGAATATAAGTGAATTTTCTATTTGTCGTGTGGCCTCTGGGCCTTCCTACCTGAGGATTGTGCAACATGGGCTCATAGTCAAGTAGCAAGAGATGCAGATGAGGGTGAGGTGAAACTGCAAGAGCCCCAAGGCGTTTTCTAAAAACTGTTACATGCATTAGTTTTCTATGCTGTATAACAAATTACCAATTTAGCAGCTTAAAACAACATGCTTTGAGAGCGGTGGCTCATACCTGTAATCCCACCACTTTAGGAGGCTGAGATGGGCTGATCATGAGGTCAGGAGTTTGAGACCATCCTGGCCAACATGGTGAAACCTCCATCTCTACTAAAAATACAAAAATTAGCTGGGCGTGGTAGCAGATGCCCGTAATCCCAGCTACCTGGGAGGCTGAGGTAGGAGAATTGCTTGTACCCAGGGGGTGGAAGTTGCAGTGAGTGGAGATTGCACCACAGCACTCCAGTGTGGGCGACAGAGGAAAAACAACAACAACAACAACAACAACAAACAAACAAACAAAGAAACAAAAAAACCCACCATGCTTTATTATCTCAGTTTCTGTGTGTCAAAATCTGAGCATGGCTTAACTGGTTTGGAGTTAAGCAATGGAGGGGTTGGCTGGGGCTGAGGTCTCATCAGAAGCTCAAGTTGGAAAGAAATGGCTTCCAAGCTGTGAAGGTTGTTGGCAGTACTCATTATTATTCAGCTGTAAAAATTATGGCAGTGTCCTTCTTCAAAGGACAACCTCTCCCCATTTTGCTAGGACAGATTCTTACGTAATAAAACATAATCACAAAGTTGGCATCTCATTACTGTTGCCATATTTATTGGTTAGAAACAAGTCACACGTCCTCCATTTGCTAAAGGAGAGGAAATTATAAAAGGTATGGAGCATTGGGAGTCACTTTGGGACGTGTCTGTCACTGTACATTTTCTAAAATCCCGGCTGGGACATTGTTTTCTTTGGTAGAGCTAATGGTAGCATCCCAGTTAATCCAGTTATTTCGTCATTTGTATCAACAGATATATTCTAGTTTTGTTTTTGTTTAAACATGCCCTCTTTCTGAATCTATCTCATCTCTTTGACTAGATTTTAAAACTAAAAGGTAAGGATAACATCTCTGTGTATTCTTCATAGCTACTAGTGTGGATCTCAAAGCAGGCTTTTACTAAATGCTTGTTGCACACATGAATGAAGCTTTTGGCCTATGTTAGGTCGCCCCTTCCAAGCTGAGTGATCTTTGGCAAATTGTTTAATTATTCTAAATCTCAGTTTCTTTAACTATAAAATGGGGATAATCATACTCCATGAAGAAATCTTGTAAAAGAGTAATTTGGACACTATCACTCCTCTGTCCTCTGCTTTAAATCTTCAGTGACTCCCCATGCACTTGTAGTTGGTTCAGGTTCCTCAATTTTGGCCTCTAGGCCCTACGTGATCTGGCCTCTGCCCCTCTCTCTAACCCCATCTCCTGTCACTGTCACCCACTCAATAGAGTGGGCCAAAGAGAACCGCTTAACTTGCCTAATTACCCCCAGTTCCTTCCTGCCTCAGTGCCTTTGCATTTGCTGTTCCTCAGCCTAGAATGTTCTTCTCCCCGATCATATCATCAATTTCTCATTCTTTTTTTTTTTTTTTGAAACAAGGTCTTGCTCTGTCATCCAGGCTGGAGTGCAGTTGCTAGATCATGGCTCACTGTACCCTTGACCTCCCTGGGTCAAGTGATCCTCCCAAGTAGCTGGGACCACAGGCATGCAGCACCATGTCCAGCTAACTTTTGGCAGAGACTGGGTTTTGCCCTGTTGCCCAGGCTAGTCTCGAACTCCTAGTCTCAAGCAATCTGCCTGCCTTCACCTCCCAAAGTGCTGGGATTACACGGTGTCTGGCCATTTCTCTTTCGCATTATCATTCAGGATTCACCTCAGAAGTCAACAACTCTAAAAGGCCCAGCCAGACCACCTCCATTTGCCTGTGCAATTCGTTACCCTTCTTTATTTTCTTTATAACAATGATCACTTCTGAAACTCGTATTATTTGTATATATGTTTTTTGTGTGCCTCTCCTTGCCAGAATGCAAGCTTCATGGACGCAAGGACTTGGCTTCCTTTCCACTGGATCCTCAATTCCTAGCACAGGACCTGAGATATTTGTTAAATAAAATAGTGTCATTTTGTAATATGTATGTAAATATACATATATATTTTGTATAAAAGCACAGTTCCTGAGACATAATTTAAAACAGACAGACATATAAACAGAAGGCAGTACGAAAAATAAGTAGGAATAGTTTTATATTCAGGATAAGTAAAACTGGGGTTCTAGCCAGAACTAGTAAACTCTGAATTCCTTCCTCTAACCACTTGAATTTTTTTTTTCTGTTTATCAGTATCGGTTATAACAGGAAAGGAAGATACCAGGCAAATAGATTGTAATTTAGTGCCTGGCACACGTGAATAACAGCAAAATCTAATAATATTGGAAATTCATGAGGCAAAAAGAAGTGATGAATCACCCCCGTTCCATCATTTTTTTTTTTTTTTTAAGAGATAGGGTCTCCCTGTGGTGCCCACTGGTCTCGAACTCTTGGCCTTAAGCAATCTGCCTGCTTTGGCCTACCAAAGTGCTTGGATTACAAGTGTGAGCCACCACACCCGGTCATTATTTTTTTAATGATTTTTAGTGATGCAAATTCATTTCTATTACCTTAATCTATAATTACAATTGATTTATTGAAATAAATTAAACCCACTGGGATTTTTGGAAAAGCAATTCAAAATAATCATTTAATTTTGCTTTTCCAAAGGACTGAAACCATTAGTGTCAGCTGCAATGTGCACTTGTAAGAAGTGAAGAGTGCCTATATTTTTGCATATATTTGCTCTGACTTTTGAAAACAACTTTTGGGAAGACGCATGAGGGGAAGGGAGAAACTAGCAAAACTCTTTGTCAGACATTGCCATCTGCTGGTACATTCCCAAAATGCAACCCTGGACTCATTTCTTGTCAAAAATATAATTTAGATGTTCCAAATTCCTCTGTTATTCAAATTCATGTAAAATCTGCGATTCAGATTCAAATTATGTTTGAAAATTAATGTATTATAAGTAAAATTTCAAGGTATTAGAACAACTGAATAAACACTTTCTCTGTTGTCCTGAAAAAGTGCCAATTCCAGATTAAAAAAAAAATCCCCATTAAAAAAGATCATCATTATCATTTAATCGTCTGCATGGGGATAAATCAGCAAATTAAAGAGCCTGCAGTCTTACCCTCTCTGCAGTTTACTAGATTAGGGCTAAATTAGCTTAATTTGCTTGATGGAGTGCCCATCACAGCACTCTCCCTTCACTCCATGTGGAGCTAATAAGAACTGACAAGTCTAAAATATGAGACTTGCCTTTGCTCAGCACTAACCCAGAGCCCGACGCTGACCACAGCCTTTAGTGTGTCCTAGTCTGCATCTACTGCAGACATGGTCGGCAGCAGCGCGGGACTTGGCTGATGTTCAGGCCACAGAGAACTGTGAAGGGAGCTGACTGTTCCTGTGATGATGGGTCACAGCACAACAGCAAAAGGAGTTGACTGTTCCTGTGATGATGGGTCCACAGATGGGGAGGCAAAGCTGGGATTGCACCTGATGGCCATGCTGGCTGCCCTTCTATGGGATGAGCCCCAGCCAAATGGGTTGGCTTGAATATTCTGGACTGGACTTTTCCCGATTTCAGATCTTCCCTGAGTTGGAAAGCAAATGCACTTTCCCCAGGGTTAATGGGGTTTTACTAACAGTCACGATGACCTTCCTTAAAGTTAGCATCCTGCAGTCTTTACAGGAGCTTGCTTTCTATTTTAATTTAAGTGTGTGTGGGTTTCAATTGACTGTCACCACTTGGGACGCCATAGGGTGTTCGATGAAGTCTCTACTTAAACAGATGTGAGTTCCAACATACCTAGCTCCTTATCAGTTAGGTGACCCCATGCAAGCTACTGATGGTGGTGACCTTGAGTTTTCTACTCAAGATTTTTTGACTTCAAGCTCATATATAACCTCATATGTAGACTTAGGAAGTTCATGAACACCCCCTTGAAAGTATATGGGTTGTGTATGAGTTTGTATCATGTGATTATACACATTTTTGTTCCTAAGACATCCCTAAGCTTTCATCAGATTTTAAAAATGGCCTATAACTTCTCTCCATGCTCCCAAAAAGTTCAGACTTTCTGTGATTCTGCTATTAAATGACGATACTAATGGCATACAATTGACAGGGGTTGTTGTGAGGATAATTTAAAGTGGGTAAAAAATCATAGGCAGTGTGCCTGATACGTGCAAATATTAGTTTAGATGAGGGTGTCAGAGCAGAGGTCAAAACTATTACTAAAATTAAGAGCCACAGTAAGTGTAATTTGGACTTGCTGTGAATGAACTTATTGGGAATCACTTAATGACTGGCAGCACCCTCGTGACCCACTGCAGTGTAACTCCTTTAATTGGTCTGATGATGTTATTGGTATTATCCTCACTGGGCCTGATTTTCCTGAAGGGAACTGAGCTGTGTGACCTTCGATGAGTTCAGATTTTTACCAACAACCTTCGATTATCAAAAGCAGAAGAAAATGCTTGCGTGTGAAATCAAGGGCTTTCAGGTAAATATAAGGGTTTAGAGAGTCCATCTTCTATTATGTACTTAGTGAGGAACTTAATGTTAAGGTAGATGCTTGATAAACATTCATTCCCATTCACTATTTTTTTTTTTTATTTTTTAATGCAAGGTCTCATTCTGTCACCCAGGCTAGAGTGCAGTGGCACAATCTCAGCTCACTGCATCCTCCACCTCCTGGGCTCAAGCAATCCTCCTGCCTCAGCCCCCCAAGTAGCTGGAACTACAGGTGTGAACCACTACACCCGGCTAATTTTTGTATTTTTTGTAGAGACAGGTTTCACCATGTTGCCCAGGATAGTCTTGAACTCATGAGGCCCGCCTTGGCCTCTCAAAGTGCTGGGATTACAGTCGTGAGCCTCCGTGCCTGGCCCTCATTCACTATTTAGGAAAAATGGTTTCATAAGAGAAATCCAGCCCCCACTAAATTTGTCAAGTTTTATTTTATGGCTAATGTTGAAAATTCTGTTTCATTATCCAGGGAAAGCAAGTATTAGGGAGTGAAAAAGGCATTGACTTGGAAATCTGAAACACCTGATTTTAAGTTTCATTTACTGGGGATGATCTTGAGATATGGTTTTGGAGAAGTAACGAACTACTTAAGACTCCAATTCTTCATCTATGAAATGTAGATTTTAAACTCCGCATTATTAAAAGAGTCACTGAAATAACCAAGTACATGGGAACACTCAACAGATGGCGACTAGATATGTGAAGTAAGAGAGTTCCTGCCCTCACAGCACTCACAATCTTGAGAGAGAAGACAGGAATATGTCAAATACTTGCCAGATTGTCCCCTTAAGAAACATGGGGCATTTATCAACCCATCCAGACCCCAGGGGCATTAACTCCTAGCAGGTTGAGAGGTCCACAGAGAGTCAGGGAGGCACCACTGACACAGAAAGAGGAAGGAGGAGGTGCAAGCTTGGGGCAGGATGCTGCAGTCACAAGGCGAGGTTGGGGTCACAAGAGGTCCACTTCAGCTTCGGCTGAAGTCAGACATGGGCTTAGGGGGTGGGAAGCAGGGCATGGTAGGTTTCTGCTACGTTGGGGTGGGCATATTTCATAAGGAGTGGCCAGAGATGGATTCCTAAAGGAGATCTTTTCTTTTCCTGGGTGTTGTTTGTTTTTTTTGTTTTTCGGATTTTTTTTTTGAGACAGGATCTCATTAGGTTGCTCAGGCTAGCCTTGAACTCCTGACCTCAAGTGATGCTCCTGCCTTAGCCTCCCAAGGAGCTGGGATTATAGGCCTTCACTACCTTTAAACAGAGATCTGGATGCTAAGAAGGGACCACTTTTTGAAGACCCACGCAAAAGAGTTCCATGCAGAGGAAACAGCAAAAGCAAAGTGCAAAAAGCCATGAGGCAGAAACAGATGTTGAATTTAAAGTGCAGTGGGAGAGCAGGAGAGTGGAAGAAGACCAGGCCCTCAGGACTTGCTCCTCCCTCTGTCTGAAAATCTCTCCCCATATCCTCATGGCTGCTCCTTGTGCTCACAGAGTCTCGACCTGACCGCCTTATATAAAACTGCTCACCTTACGCCAGCCCCCACCACTCTACTTCCCTACTGTGGATAGCAGGTTGAATGTGGTCCCCCAAAAGATATGTCCACATCTTAATCCCTGGAACTTGTGAATGTAATCTTCTTTTGGGAAAAAAAACTTTTGCAGATTAAGGTAAGGATCTCAAAGTAAAATCATCTTTGATTAATTAGGTGGACCCTTAGTCCCATGACAAGTATCCTTACAAGAGACACAGAGAGAAGAGGAGAAGGCAATGTGAAGGTGAAGCAGAGATTGGAGTTATGTGGCCAGAAACCAAGAAACAGCTGGAGCCACCAGGAGCTGGAAAAGGCAAGGAAGGAGGGTGCATGGCCCCGATGACTCCTTAATCCAGACTTCCTGCCTGCAGAACTGTGAGAGAATACATTTCTGTTGCTGTAATCCACCCAGTTTGTGGTAATTCATGACAGCAGCCACAGGACACTAATATACCCTGCCCAACCATGTGACCTATTTGTGTCTTTGATTATTTTCTGGGTCCTCCCACTAGATAATGAGCTTTACTGGGGCGGGGACTTTGTCTTGGTTGCTGCTTTGTCCCCAGACAAGTGTTGCCATTGTCTACCAATTCTGTCTTTTGAAGTTGCCCTCTTAAATAGTAAAGCCAAACCCAATACCTTCTCCTGCCTTCGTTAACAGAAAGAATAGCCATGCTTCTACTTTTTGGATAGAGCTAGGCTGAGAGTGAAATCATATGTCAGGCAGGAAAACAGAAAACACACTAGGTATTTTAATAGAGGAGATTTAGTATATGGTATTAGTACACAGACACTGGAGAACTTAAAAAGCAAAAAGTGGGCCAGGGCGGTGGCTCATGCCTGTAATCCCAGCACTTTGGGAGGCCGAGGCAGGCATATCAACTCAGGTCAGGAGTTCAAGACCAATCTGGCTAACATGGCGAAACACCATCTCTATTAAAAATACAAAAATTAGACTGGCATGATGGCGAACGCCTGTAATCCCAGCTACTCGGGAGGCTGAGGCACAAGAATCTCTTGAACTCAGGAGGCGGAGTTTGCAGTGAGCTGGGATTGTACCACTGCATTCCAGCCTGGGCGACAGAGCAAGACTCTGTCTCAAAAAAAAAAAAAAAAAGCAAAAAGTGTAGACACTTAGACGATCCAATTTTCACCCGTAGAGCTGGTGAAACAAAAGGGAAGTTTGAGGTTATTAGGGTCTTAGGAGCTCAGAAATGAGGGAACAACTCTGCGAGGGCTTCTTTGACGGGGTCTGAGGCTGCTCCTGGGAGGGGCTGGAGCCTGGAGCCAGATGCTGCTGCTGGGCTAGTGCAGATTCTTAACCAAGCAGGCAGAAAGCAATCCCTTCTTGAGGGCCTCCTACTTCCTTCTCACTTCTGCTTGACTTTCAGGCTCCCTCTAAGCTTCCTATTAACTGGATCCAACAGGAAGGCCCATGACAAAGGCACCTGGGAAATGCAGTTTGTGTGTAACTTGAGGACAGAATAGACAGAGATGGATTTGGAACTTAGAGATAATAGCTTAATAATAAGCACAGTGATCAAGTGTGCTTTTTGGCCTGGCATCAAAAAATAGAACAAAGATGAATACTTTGCAGGCCCGTACATACATGTAATTGTTTAATTAAACATGCTTGTAATTTTTTTGCTTAATGTCTGTCTTCCTCGTTAGACTTCAAACTTCATAAAGGAGTCTATTGTTTATTTTTCCTTGAGGTATCCCCAGGGTCTAGAACAATGACCACCATGGAGCTGGCACTTCTAAAAAGTTGTTCACTGGCTGGCTGCTTTTCTGGGTTTTTGTCTCATTTGATTTAATGTTTCTGGAGGACTGTGCTATCCTTTATGTTATAATGAAAAGTCTTCTTTCCTTGTATAAATATGACATAGCTCTTTTAGTACTATTATTCCAGAGGCAGCGTGGTGAGCGAAGGAGAAAATTGGCAGGTGGCCGCTCTGCAGTCTAAATTACCTCATTGTTCTGTCTGCAGCAGACCAATTATTGTCAAATCTCTAATATCTGGTTCTATTTGTTTCATGTTGACATACCCATAGACTTTTTCCAGCAGGCTTTATTTGGGAAATTCCTCACATCATATTTATGAAAATTCAAAACTGACCATTTTTACTTCTGAAAAGTGTGAATATGATTTAGTATATGGCTCTTAACCAGAGATTATTTTGCTCCCCACAGGCCTTTGGCGCTATCTGGAGACATTTTGGGGGGTTATAAGTGGAGGATGCTGCTGGCATCTAGCAGGTGGAGGCCAGAGATGCTGCTGAGCATCCTCCAATGCACAGGGCATCCCCCACAACAACAAACTATCTGGCCCAAAATGTCAATAATGCTGAGGTTGAAACATCACAATATAATTTAAAATATATTTTTATTCATTATTCTATTAAAGAAATATAGTGGAGAAATCATCAGTTTGGCAATACACAAGATTTGACTTTAAATCTTGCTCTTTCCCTGCACCAGCTGTATAATCTTAGGGAAGAAATTGCATTAGAAGTTGCTGAAGACTTCAATTTCTCACCTGTAACAGAGAATTAACTCCTGCTTTACTGTATTATTATGAGGGTTGCAAGAGTTAACCAATGTATGGTTCCTGACACGGGGCTTCCCCTTAATAAATGTATAAAGAAAGCATATATGTTTAAATGCATTTATACTACAAGATTGTACCCCAGAAACACTTCTTTAGCTTTTTACTTTTTACTCTCAAGGAATAGGAATCTGGAAAACCAAATAAAATGCACGTTTCCCGGAGCAAACTTTTCATTAACGGTGTCTAACAAGACCTTAGTCTACACAGTCTGATTTATTTTAAGTACTTTAATTGGAGTCAACACACTGTTGAAAGCAATAATTTTATGTGAATCAGAGTAAGAAGATATTAAAATATGCAAACATGGAGATAATAAAAACAAATGTTTGAAACTGGGATATATCAATGCCATAGTTTTGAGACACTTTTTTTTTTTTTTTCTTTTTCTTTTTTTTTTTTTTGAGATGGAGTTTCGCTCTTGTTGCCCAGGCTAGAGTGCAATGGCATGATCTCAGCTCACCACAACATCTGCCTCCCAGGTTTAAGCAGTTCTCCTGCCTCAGCCTCCCCAATAGCTGGGATTATAGGCATGCGCCACCACTCCCAGTTAATTTTGTATTTTTAGTAGAGACGGGGTTTCTCCATGTTGGTCAGGCTGGTCTCGAACTCCCGACCTCAGGTGATCCACCTGCCTCAGCCTCCCAAAGCGCTGGGATTACAGGCATGAGTGCGAAACGTTAAGAAATAACATAGCAATTAGATTCAGGCTGAACAAAAAATCGCTCAAAACATTCACCTTGAGTTATAAAAGATTATCTTAACAATACAAAAATGTTCATTTAGGTATACCACAAATTAATTGGGTTTTTTGCTCTTTCTATAGCTTGCCTAAGTGAACATATTTGTAAAAGTTTTTTTTTCTAACAAAGTAATGCAAATTCATTCTAGAAAAACTTGGAAGATACAAAAGGGTAAAAAGAAGAGAATAATAAAAATGACCTTCTGATCCAATAATGTAGAGGCAGACACTTAAAATTTCAGCAAATTTCCCTTCTTGCGGTCACTAATGAATATTCCTGGTGGCTGGGGCTACTGCTTCAGATTTATCTCAGACTGAGTAAACTCATCAGGTCTGTATTATAGAGCTTTGCATCCTATCTAGCACAGTTTGGGAATACCTTTCCTGCAAAAATATTTGTTGGCTGATTAAATGGGTCCTTAATTCAATATATATATTAGGCTATAAAATTATGTGAAAATAGCACACTATCAAAGACTTAAAATCATGTTACCTTTAATAACTGCTTTTATGTTAGGTTGTATCATATGAAATTGCCTATGTATAACAATTTTTTTTTTTACCAAGGGGACAATTTGCAGCCTCTATCACAAGCTTTTTGAGCACTGCAGGTGAATTTGTTTCTCTTTTATACCAACTGCAAAGCTTGGGTGAGAACTCTGTAGAAGGAAATGCTTAAACATTGCATCATAAATCCGTGTGTGTGTGCTGCGAAGCACCCCCCAAACCTTTACAAGAAACCAATAATTCCACAAGATCTTTTGTGGAATTTTATTATCTTTCCTTACATCTAAAAATAGCTTTGTTTCTACATTGCTGGTCAAATAATGTAGCCATTGTGGAAAGCAGTTTGGCAGTTCTTCAATAAATTACACATGGAATTACCATATGAGCCAACAATTCCACTCCTGCATGTATGCCCAAAAGAATTAAAAACAGATGTTCAAACAAATGCTGTATCCAAATGTTCACAGCAATATTCACAATAGTCAACAGGTGGAAATAACCCAAATGTCTATCAAGTGATGAATGGATCAACAAAATGTGGTATATCCATACTAGAATATTATTCAGACAAAAAAAGGAATGAAGTGTTGATACACGGAGGAATCTTGAAAACACCATGCTAAATAAAAGGAGCTAGACATGAAAGGCCACACGTTGTATGATTCCATTTATATAAAATATCAAAAATAGGCAAATCCATAGAGAAATAAAGGAGCTTAGTGTTTGCCAGAGGCTGAGGGGTAGGTAGGTTTGGAAAGTTATTGTTCAATAGGTACAGAGTTTCCTTTTGGGATGAGTAAAATGTTCTGGAACGAGGTAGTGTGGTGGTTGCACAATATTTTGAATGGTAAATATTACGTGTATTTACCACAACAGAAAACAGAATCAAATAAAACCCATGTTTTATTACCTAATTTAATCAGGATTCCTTTGTTTGCAAGGGATAGAATCAGACCACATCAGTTTTTAAAAGGAGGGTGAGGAGAAGATTCATTATCTCACAAAATTGGGAAGACTGGGGGTAGAGTTGACCTTAGGGATTGATTTCAGGAAATCAGACGATGTTGTCAAGATATTCTGTCTCTATCCCCACCACCTTTCCCTCCTCTCTTTGAATCTCTCCCCCTCACTCTCTTTGCATCTCTCCCCCTCACTCTCTTTGCTCTCCTCTGTATGTTGGCCTGATTCTTGCCAATTATGGGTGCCCTTTCACTGTGTGGCAGGAGAAGAAGGCAGCAGACAGCCTCTTACAGATCCAGGCTTCCATCACCAGCTGAGGGACCTCAGATGAAGGAGTTAAGAAACTGTCAAGGCAGTATTGGGTAGTGGGAAGAAAAAAGACCTCTTAACACTTCTACTTGACCAGATGAGTGATTTTGAGCAAGCTGCTGAATCTCTTTGAACCTCATCTATAAAATGGAAATAATCATAGTATCTACCTCCTGGTGTTGTCATGATGGTTAAATGAGTTAATATATGAAAACTGCTTAGAACTGGGCCAGGTTTGCTATTTTAGTTATTACCCTCATTGTCATTATCATTAGCATATGTTAGTAAAATCCAGGGGAATGACTTAATTGGCTGGTGAACTCCCCTGTACCCAGGGTGCTGGGGTTGGCAGGCTTACCAGAGACAGTTCTTACAAAAAATGAAGTTGGTTGTCAGAAAAACAGAGTAAGGGAGAAGGGCAGAAATTAACATGAGATGGCTACACATTAGCCTACCACTGTTACAAAGAGTTTCAAAATCCCCACTCTCTCTAGTGTAAAGACATACACATATAGTTGAAGTTCGTGCTTGTTTCTTCAGTATGTGCCAAGCACCGTTTGCTATTTGTTTGTTTGTTTGTTTTTGAGACAGGGTCTCGCTCTGTCTCCCAGGCTGCAGTGCAGTAGCGTGATCATAGCTCACTGCAGGCTTGAACTCCTGGACTCAAGCAATCCTCCCTCCTCAGCCTCCTGAGTAGCTGGTATTACAGCTACACACCACATGTCTGGCTAATTAAAGAAAAAAAATTGTAGGGCAGGCACGGTGGCTTACGCCTGTAATCCCAGCACTTTGGGAGGCTGAGTCAGGTGGATCCCCTGAGGTCAGGAGTTCGAGACCACTCTGACCAATATAGTAAAATGCCATCTCTACTTTTAAAAAATACAAAAATTGGCTGGGCATGGTGGCTTGCACCTGTAGTCCCAGCTACTGGAGAGGCTGAGACAGAAGAATTGCTTGAACCCAGGAGGTGGAGGTTGCAGTGAGCCGAGATTGTGCCACTGCACTACAGCCTGGGTGACAGAGTGAGACTCTGTCTCAAAAAAAAAAACAACTGTAGAGATGGGGTCTCACTTGGTTGCCCAGGCTGATTTTTTCAAGTTATTCTCCCACCTCAGCCTCCCAAAGTGCTAAGGTTACAGGTGTAAGCCACTGCACCCGGCCTAATTTTTAAAAATTTTAAACATTTTTTGTAAAGATGAGGTCTCACTATTGCTCAGGCCGGTCTTAAACTCCAGGCCTCAAATGATCCTCGCAACACCACCTCCCAAAATGCTGGGATTATGGGCATGAGCCACCGTGCCCAGCCCAAGCACTGTTTTAAGTCATTTATGTTTATAATGTCATTTGTTCTTCTGAAGACCCTGTAAGATGAAAGATTACTATCATTACAAATGAAGCAACCGCAGTACAGAGAGATTAAAGAGCTTGACTAACATGGCCCTGTCGGGCTGTGATTTCAGTCAGTCTGTCTCCAGAACTTGAATTCTCAACCACTCGGCTCTGTTGCCTTCTCCTTAACAGCACGTAAAAAAACAAGTTAATGAAAACGTAAGGAAAAAGTTGGTCAATTTGCACAGGTGACATCTGTGTTGGCTGAAAACAACAAGAGGACTGTGGTTTCAAGAGTACAAGTATGTAACCAATTCTGTCTTAAAGCCAATGAAATAAAACCATGAAATGAAGGTTTGTTTGCAGCCCTATTATAAAGAATAAATGTTTGTCAGCTTGAATAAATAGTTATACTTTCCTAAGTTTAAATTTCTCAGTGCCATTGAAAACTTATAGAGACTTGAAGGCAGGAATCTTTTAAGACACCCAAGACTAACAATTCTCACATATTTCTCATCTTCAAGTAGGCATCTTTTACTAACAGGCTTAACCCAGGGACCTCAGGTTAAGCAAACAGGTCATTTTCCTTGACAATGGAAGGGTAAACATGACCCGGTGGCAAGAATGAGTTAATTGTCTTCCATTGCTGATTCTTGCTCAAAGCACCTCTCTGGGTTGCAGGACAAGGCAAGTGCCACAGCTGGCAGTGAAATCAAGTGAAATTTGCTGGTTTTGGCCAAACATCCCATCCTATTGAATAAAGACAGAGACAAAACAAAAAACTGTTTAAATAAGCAAAGAAGAAGAATGCAGAGGACTAGACTCATTCCCTGCATGTGACAAAAGAGAGGCTGTGCTTTATTTTTTGAGCACTGAGATAGATTGAAGTCAAGCATATTTATTTAATAATAGAATAAAAAGGAACAGCTGTGGAAAATATTTAGCAGATGATACACAGAGAATCGCACACACAGACAAGACATAGTTACAGCCTAGACAGAAGAATGGTGCCAGGGTAGCAGAGGGTTTTTCTTAACTTTTATTTCCCTGAAATTAAAAACAAAAAACTTTGTGATTTAAATGACAGAGTTTATAAATGCCGTTTATAAGGATTCAAATAGCACAGAGGTAAGATAACACCTTTCACTTCTGAGTACCTATTATGTGCCAAGTAATATTCTCAGTATATGAATTGATTAGTTTATCTGAATTCTATGGAGGAAGTTATTCTGACCAAGCCTGTTTTAGCAGATTGGCAATTGATGTCCAGAGCTAGGAAGTATCTTGCAAAGATCACCCAGCTTCTAAACTGGACCTGGGCAGTTAGATTCTAAAGCTTATGGTCAAAACAACTGCTATAAATCCCTGAAGTCTAGAGCAGTTGTTTAAAGAAGAAACGAGAAGGCTGCAGTTCTGCTCCATGCCCCGTTCCGCCACCACACCTCCACTCTCATCACTGCCAGAGGCAAGGAGACCAACACGTCTCTATTTTCCTGAGACCTTCCCAGTTTTAAAACTGAAGGTCTTGGGCCAGGTGTGGTGGCTCTCGCCTGTAATCCCAATGCTTTGGGAAGCCTAGGCAAGGGGATCACTTGAGGTCAGGAGTTCAAGACCAGCCTGGCCAACATGGTGAAACCCCATCTCCACTAAAAATACAAAAATTAGCTGGGTGTGGTGGTCGGTGCCTGTAGTTCCAACTACTCAGGAGGCTGAGGCAGGAGAATCACTTGAACCCGGGAGGCAGAGGTTGCAGTAAGCTGAGATCGCACCCCTGCATTCCAGCCTGGGCAACAGAGCAAGACTCCGTCTCTAAATAAATAAATAAATAAATAAATAAATAAATAAATAAAACAAAACAAAACAAAACTGAAAGTCTCGTTTCTCAGGAATCCCCCAGTCCTGAGCAAAAAGGATGGTTTTTCACCTTACCAGGGGGCACATCACAGACAGCAGTTTATTTTGTGTCTCTTCCATGAATATATAAGAGTACTTTCAAAACTATGTTGTGACACGTATATACACACACACACACACATACACACAGAAATGCTCCTTCGTGAGCTGTTTTTCTCATGTCTCAATTTATTAGGCAACACTTTCCCTTTCCTTTCTTTTAAGGTGTCAATCAAAAAGAACTGCATATTGCTTTAATTTTATGGATGTACATTCACTCACAGAGCCACCCTCTGTGGCTGCTCTGTAAGCGTGAAAAAAAAAAATGTACTATAAATGAAGAGGAATAATGGTGCTATGCGAGCAAGAAAATAATACGTTAAGGATAAAATTAGGGAGAGATGGAATAATAATTTTTACGTCTCCCAGCAGCAGTAACAAAAAAGTGAAGGTGCTTTAGACAAATAATGAGCATAATTTTATTTTCAGAGAAAGGAAGGTCTCTGTGGATGAAAGTCAGGGAGTGAGGAATCAAGTTCTGGTTTCCCCTTGGTGAGCTATGGAACCATGGATGAAATGCTCCACCGCAGTTTCCATATCTGTAAAATGGGAATGGTAAATCCTGCCTAGCAAACTGGAGAGATCGCATGTGAGGATCTGGCAAGTATAAAGCACTTCGATGCATTGTACAAATATAAGGCATGATTATTAGTATCCTAAAGAATTTGCCAGAAGCTTTCATTGTGATCACTGAAGTCTGGTTCAAAGGGAAACATCACAGAGGGATAAAAGTGTCTAAGTTTGGTGATCCTCACACTGCAGCATGTGGAAGATATCCCAAGGAGATTGTTAAAAACAAAAACCTGGAGGTCTACTGCAGACTTCTTGTATTTGATTCTCCAACAGTGGAATCTGTGCTTTTGTCACTGTAATGAGTTCGCCCAGGGGATTCTGGTGCAACCATCCAGATCTGTGAACTAAGGGTCAGGGCACCACCTAACGGGGGCACCGTTCGCTTGCTCAGCAGTGCAGATAGCAGCAGCAGGGGTGTGCAGCACCCAGCCTAGAAGGAAGCCTGGCCCTGTGACCATCAAGCCCCACTGAAAACTGTCAGAAAGACCCTTTGACCCTTTGCTAATAACAGAGATAGGGCCATGAACTTCTGCCGACCACCTGCTGTATATTAGAGCATTTCACATTATCTTTTTCAAATTTATGTTTTGGTGGTAAAATTCACATAAAATAAAATTAACCATTTTAAAGTCTACGATTTGGTGGCATTTAGTGCTTTCACAATGTTCTGCAACCATCACCTCTCTCTAGTTCCACACGTATGTTACCTTTATTTAAGCCTCACAAAATTTTGAGAGATTAAATATTTGTTAAATGCATTTTCGATTGAAAAAGGAAGGCTAGAAGAGCTTTAGCAATTTGTCCATGATTGGACAGTTAGGAACGGTTGAAGTTGGGATTCCAATCCATGCCAACCATCCAAAACACTTTCAAATACACGAGTGGCAGGAGGAACCCCCAGGATTCCATATTTTCAATGAAAATATTGAAACAATCTGGGACATTGTCACTTTAATTTCATAATGTTACTCTAAATAAATTCAGTAGGTCTAATGCTGTACCTCTCCCCACCTTTTCTCATTCCCTCCCTTTTGTAAGGCATGTTCTACACGGGTGCCCAATCACCAGTTTAAATTTAACCACAAGGTAAATCAACAACTTTTCCCTGACGTACAACCTCAGGAAACTAAAGAGAACATAAATAATTTTCCCAGACTGTAGGTAAACCCATAGAGAACAACATATGATAGGATGTCTTCTGTCTTGCGACTCATAAGACCCAAGTATATTAAATCCTGGTCTGCCAACAACAGTGAAGCAAACACACTTTTAGATAGGGCAGCCATGTTGTATCGCCCAAATGGGACATTCTCAAAAGGATACTTGGACTGGACGTCAGAACCACAGGCTAACCTAGGGCTGTCCAAGACAAAAGAGGACATATGGTCACTTTACTTTTAGAGCCTCTTACTAGGAGGCTGAAAGGCCATCACTCCTCAGCAACATACAAAAGAGAGGAACAAGCAAAGCATATTGAGAAATAAATACTTAAACAGTTAAAGTCAACTAGCAAAACCCAAGCCAAGTGAAATCGCTATGACGATTTAAAGTTAGTTGATTGCAAAACTCAGTAGGGGAGTGAGAAGTGAAGAGGAAGAAAGGATGCAAGAAAATATGGACCTGGTCAAACTCAATCTCAAAAACCCGGCACTTACAAAACAAGCAGAAACATAAAACTTCAGTGAGAACCTGGATCAGACCAATTAAGTCAAACTCAAACGGCTGTAAAAGAAAATCCATCTTGAAGCTGGAGCAAAATCTAAATGGAAATCAGATGACTTCGGAGAAGAAAAGCCAGCACATGACTCATAAAAATACCCCTTGAAAAGGAAAGTTAGAAAAACAGAGAAACATTCAAATGAAATGAATTCTATTAGTTCAGAGTCTGGTCCAACAGAAGGTTCCTCGTGGCCTGTCAAGTCACAGAAACCGGGGGATTTGAGATCCTCTCTGCCATAGCTCCCTCCATTGGGTTGGGGAGGTTAGGCAGATGGCTGCTGTGTGTGTGTGTGTGTGTGTGTGTGTGTGTGGTGTGTGTGTGTAGCTGAGCAAGATAAAAGTGGAGCTGCCTCAGGCCGCAAATGACTTACCTGACTCCCAGTCTCCCTGACTCCCAGTCTCCCTGACTCCCAATTCTCAGTCCATCTGCCTGCCAGGCCCTGGCTGGGCGTCCTGCAGTGTAGAGGCTTCCGGTCCGTGTGGGCCTAGAATAAATACCACCTGCTCCTTGGCTGCAGGTGTTGCAGTAGCTAAGATGAACTGCAGCCCTGAGCAGGATATGTAATGAGGAAGGGAGGAAGGAAGGAAGGGACTTTACTGAGTACAGCAAAACTCTTTAACCATTTTGAAAGGACTCTTTCTTTCTCTGCATGGCAGTGTTCTGCAAAGAGTATTGTCCTTTATTATTGGATTATGATTTCTTTCCCCTATCCCATCTTGTGTGATGGAGGAGTAAAGGTTTTAAAGGCCTGGATTCAAGGCTTATTTTTTCTCCTTGGTGGCTGAGTGACCTTGGGCATATATCTTTTGATCCTAGTTTTCCTGTCTGTAGGTGGAGAAAAATAACATTTCTCTAGGTATTCACGAAAACAGAGATAACCCCTGCGAATTCCCAGAAGCTGGTCTAGAACATAGTGTCTGCTCATAATAAATGTTGCTTGTTCCTCGTTACCAGAATAGTGAATAAATGGTTAAAGGCACAGAGGACTTAAGTCCTTACTCAAACTCAAACAATATTTGGTAGCCAAGTCGGGACTAAGATTCAATGCTTTTGCCTTTGCCTCCAGTGTGGATGCCAACCTAGGCTGTTCCGTCTCCCTGCAGCCCACCGTGTGCTCAGTGGCAGCTGTGGTGGACAGTCTCTAGTGTTCATGTGCCTGAATGGCTCTGCTCTCTGTTTTAGGGCTTTCTCTAAAACTGCAGAAGTCACTCCATTTCCAGCAGGACAAACATGGAAGTGTGGGGTGGGAGGGGGTTCATATACTCCAGAGGCAAACGCAACCTATGCAAGTCAGAAGTCAATACAAAAGGCCCCTCTCAGGTTCCCTTATATGATTGAGCCGCAGTTGCCTGCAGGAGTAACTGGTTATTCTATAATTGTTACTGGTTATTCTATACTTGTTACTGGCTTATTCTCTACTTGTTACTGGCTTTTATCCCTTTCCTTGTCTTCATCATCTCCACTACCTCCTTCTGCTTCCTGGGTCTCAGATAAACCATCTGCACCCAAGTCCTTATCTTAAGCTCTGCTTTGGGGAAACCCAACTAAGACACCATTTGTTTACTCTGTCTTATATAAGGACCCTACATAGTTTTGCTTTTTGCCTCTATTCTTAGGACTGTGAATACCTTACCCAGAGAAGAACGTATAATAAGGGCCATCATTTACTGAGAAGGAACTAGGTGCCAGACAAAGCGCAAAGGAAAAAACGTTAATACAAGTCTAATGTAACAAAATAAGCTTCTCCTTCCCCTCCTCCTCCTCCTCATTCTTCTTCCTTTTCTTCCTCTTCTTCTTGACAGAGTCTGCTCTGTCTCCCAGGCTACAAAGCAGTGGTGTGATCTCAGCTCACTGCAACTGCAACCTCTGCCTCCCAGGTTCAAGTGATTCTCGTGCCTCAGACTCTGAGTAGCTAAAATTACAGGCATGCTCCACCACACCTGTCTAATTTTTGTATTTTTTAGTAGAGACGGGATTTCACCATGTTGTCCAGGCTGGCCTTGAACTCCTGGCCTCGAACTCCTGGCCTCAAGTAATCCACCACCCTCAGACTCCCAAAGTGCTGGGATTACAGATGTTCGTCACCATGCCTAACCAACTTTTCTTCTAATCGTGCTGGTGTGAGTTATATCTGTGGAAGGATAAATATATCTACCTCTTCTTTCTTCATACAGAGAGCAAAGGGAATAGCCAACCAGGTCTGAGATTTTAATCATATTAAATAACAGACGGGATGTCATAGGCTCTGTGGCTGCTTTGCCATGCCAGAGGACAAAGGTCCTGGGTTAGATGGTTTCTTCTAGAACAGAGCCCCTTAATAAGCCTTTGGAGATAAAGAGGTAGGTGCAGTGTTAAGGTGGGAGCTGAAGAGCTAAAAACACAAACATTTAGGAAGAGGTTATAGGTGACTATAGGAAGGAGAAAGTGAGCAAGATCTGGGAATGCAGCAAGGGAAAGACCCCAGGGGTAACATGTCCAGTGACCAATTTCCGCAGGGAAATATCAAATGAGCATTTAAGTACAGGTAGTGTCTTACTCTGCTTGTGTTGCTATAAAGGAATACCTGAGACTGGGTAATTTATAAAGAAAATAACTTTATTTGGCTCACAGTCCTGCAGGCTGCACGAGAAGCATGGCGCCAGTGTCTGCGTCTGATGAGGACCTCAGGCTGCTTCCACTTATGGCAGAAGGCAAAGGAGAGCTGGGTGTGCGGAGATCACATCACATGGCCAGAGAGGAAGCAAAGTAGAGATGGGAGAAGGTGACAGGCTCTTTTTAATAACCAGGAATCACGGGAACTAACAGAGTGAGAACTCACTCACACCTTCCCCCTCCTGAAGGAGGACATTAGCCTATGCATGAGATATCTGCCCCCATGACCCAAACACCTTCCACCAGGCTCCATCTCCACCATTGGGGATCAAATTCTCACATGAGGTTTGGAGGGGCAGATGTTCAAACTATAGCCGGGAGGTTGGCTTGACTGATGTATTGTGCTGGGAGATAATTACCCTCTGCTGCCCCTAACCATTTTTAGGCATGGGCCACACGATTGTCTTGTGTTAACCAACTCTTGATAGGGATGGATAATGAAATATTCCACATTTCCTTCAACATGGGGCAGAAAAAGATACCGAAGAAACAGGAAATCAGAGAAGGTACTGGAAGAAAAGCAACTCCCCCACTAAAAATACCAAGGGATCCCTGGGTTTCATATATAGAGGGGAGGGTGAACTTGGGCCAGAATTTTCTATAAGGTAAAGAGACTCAAAAAACTGAATTTTAGGATTTGGGGAACACCAAATAATTGTCTTACAAATTTATTATCCTATTTAATTCTCAGTGAGGATGATGAGGCTCAGGGGAATTAAAATGACTGGTCTGAGGTTTCAAAGGTGGAATTTGAACTCAGCTCTGACTTCAGAGCCTCACATTACAGGCATGGTCCAATTGGCTATGTTAGACCAGAAAATGATTCAGTTCTCACTCAGATATACCCATTCCATTTCAGACCAGGCTTTTTAAATCCGTGGTTTAAAATGGTTTTCACATGGGCTAAAAATATAAGATAAAGGACTTGAAGATTCATCAAATTTGTTCTTCCCTCTTTTACCCTCTAATCATCAGAGAAGAAATTAGTTCTTCCTTCCACATTTTATTCATCTTCAAAATCTTGAATGGGTCACATACATGCACACACACAGACACACACACAGAATCTACCTGGGAAAGTGAAAACTGACATTGTGTATATGCCACTGCATTTTTTTGCTGATCAAGTACAGAAGGAAATGTCTGGTTGGGTGCTTGAGACTTCTGTATAGGAACAAGAGATTAGGTTGTTGAAATGATACCCATTCTAGCATTTGAATTGTGTCAGAAAAGAACAACATAGCCTGTGGTCTTCCATGCATATATTCAGCACAATAAAAAAATCTCTTTAAGGTTTCCAACTATTTCATATCATGTTACGGGAGAAAGCATTCATTCATTCATTCAAGAAATACTGAGTTCCTTCCATGCGTCAGGCACTGTTATAGTCACTTGAGATCAAAGTAGGCTAAAAAAATCATTTCTGCTCCTGTGAAGTAACAAAGAAAGACAGAAAATAAACAATAAGAACAAATAAGTGATACAGTGTGTTAAAAGGCGATAAACGCAATGAAAAGGGGAAAAACTAGCGTGACATAAAGGGGAATGGGAATGGGTAGGTTGTGAATTGCTGTTATAAATAGGGTAGCCTGACTACGACTCATTGAAAAGGTGACAGTTATGGCTCAAATATGGATAATACAAGAACAAACAATTAGAAAACCTGGGGAATGTTTCTGATTCTGGCTTTTGGCCTCCACATTCCGAGCTGGAAGCTTTGCCTGTCTCATGACTGTGTCTGTGAAATTCCACAGGGAGGCAGCATGTCCTAGTGATGACTGCAGCCTTGAGGGATTTGCAAGGTGACGGCTTTTGCTTCCAATTGCAGAGGAGGGTCTAAGGAATCTGTCTTTGGACTGTTTGTGAAGGCATTTTCCCTTTCCTGATTTCAAGATGTTAGCTAGATGTGGCTGCATGGCTCTTTGTAACCATGACAGCAACACTTGCTTTCACATATTGAGGATTTAATACTATATGCCATATGTTAAATGCAATATCTTATGTAACCTTCTTATAGTTTCTGGGCTTGATCTTGTTATAATGTCACCATACCTCAGATGAGAATTCAGAGGCTCAGAAGCACATCGTGAGAGAATGTGGGAACCAGGATTAGCCATAAAGTCTTTGGAAAATCTTTGGACGCTAAGTTGATAGAAGAAAGGAATCTTTTTAGATGGGTTTGTGAAACCTAGTTGTTTCAGACTGGATTCGACTCAGTGAATCTGAAAGCTAGAAGCTTGAAGATCAGCAACAACAGGGTGATAGTAATAACCAGTTTCACTGAGCAATACCAAATGCTGTGCTAAATGCTTCGCATACGCCGTGTCATTCAATCCTCCATCACAGTGCTGAGCTGCTTCAGGTGAGGGAAAGAAGTCACCGGCTGTGCTCACTGCATGGCAGGCATTGTATACATTGCTATATCAATGTCTCTCCCAAAATCACTTCATTTGTCAATGTAAGATGTCATCATTATAAATATTCAGACAATATAAAATTATGTTAAGTGAAATAAAACCAAGACAAAACTCTCTTTCCCTAATGTTAACCCCCAACGTGAGAATCTGTATGTATTCTTCCCTAATTAAAAAAGTAATTATCTGTATCTGAAGCTATATCAATGTAATAGTTGAACATTGTGAATTTTTTAAAAATAGTGTAGTATAATATGCAAATTACATCTCTTTCAATCTCACTACCTAGAAATAATTCTTTATAGCGTATTTTTTCTGGCAATAGCTACTATAACTTTAAACAATATATTTATGCTTTTTGTTCTTGGTTTCTCAGTTTTGAAACACAGCTACTCACTCCTTGCTGGCTTGTTATTACCCAACAACCTCCGATTTTTGTTAACTCTATTTTTAATGTTTTTTCTACTGATTAATTTTGGGGCATTGAAGAGTCTGTATAAATCCCTATTTTTGATATATAAAACTTAGAACATGCCAGTTAGCTTTTTAGAAAAACAAATAGATGAAATTAATGCACTTATATTTTTTCCACCTCCTGTGGTTCAGCTTCCTCCTGACCACTCACCAGTTTCCCCAACTGGGAGTTAAATCATCCCCAATGTTAATTATGTCATAATTTCATCCCTTTGGCAACCTCTTAGGAAGCCAGAACCCGCACCATTTCCAGAACAGTGGAAGGAGCCAGAAACGACGGGTGTGTGACTGGTTGGCCTCAGGTGGTAAAAGTGTCTACAGCATAAGAAGCTGCTGCAATGTTAGGCGGGGGCTGTGGCCACACATCTACTGTGTGTTTTTGAGATTGGTGAGGCCCGAAGAATCTGAGGCCATACGTTAGTTGTGTTAGTTGTATCCAATACTGTCTGGTTGGTCCTTTTGGTTCATTAATTTCTTGTTTCACACATGCAGTGTTACTTGAATACTATGAATCCAGCTGTTTATTAAAATGTGGTTATCTTCTATTCCATTCCTTGAATGATTCTCTAAATGTTTCCTAGAGATTCAATTGTTCTGTTTGTTATTTTAGTCCTTCTCAGATTGGATTTCCTCAGAAATTGTACGTTTATTTTAATAATTGTAGAATATTTATGATGACAACAACAAACACTTTAGGAATGCTTCCCACATATCAGAAACCGTTATAAGCAATTTTTAACATCAACTATTTTCATCAAGCCAGGATCTTGGTCATACTTTTATTTTCATTTTACAGGTAAGGAAATGGAGGCCCAGAGGTTATCACAGAGTTGCTAAGTGTATAATCCAGGATTCACACCCCAGCCCTCTGACCGTAAGGCCTGAGCCCTTACCAACCACAAAACACATGGTGTTGTATCTCATTTGTGTTTAGGTTTTACTTTGATGAAGTGTTACAATAGTAGTGCAAAAGTCAGTAGTGCTTGCGGGAATAAGTTTTAGCTGTCCCCCATGTCCATTTTTCTGTTCTCCCACAGTAAGATATCTTTTAGCTAGGCATACGGCCGTCCTAAATAAAGATTCTGCATCAAAGCTTCCCTTGCAAATAAATAGGGGCATGTGATAAGTCCTGGCCAATGGGATGTAAACAGAACTGTTGGATGGTTGCTTCAAGGGTCCTTCCCTAAGAGATAACTAAACTGCGCCTGATGTGGCTTCTTTGTTCTCCCTTTCCCCTTTTGTTGAGAGGAGGGTGGCTTTGGACTGTGAAGATGGGGGCCCCTCCCTAAGGGTGGTGGAATGGGGAGCTGAGGGGAGTCTTATTCTCCTGGGCACTGTTGGAATGGATCTTCCCTCCCAGAACTGAAACACTCCTATGGACTTTTGCTTGAACAAGGAATAAACTTTGTCTTGTTGAAGCTCTTGTTATTTGTGTACACTTTGTTACTATTATTGTTACTTGCAGCCTAATATAATGCCAACTAATGTGGTTTTAAAAGGCTTGTTAAAAAAAAAAAAACAGCAGTTGCCAGGCCCATATCCTGTTCCTCAGCCATACACAACACATTTTGCTGTTTCTTCCCACATTTTGCTGTTTCTTCCCACATTTGCATTCACATTTCTAAATGATATGCTTTTGCTGCTCTTTCTTAATTAAGATTGGCAATATTATTGATTTTTTAATGGTTGATGAGGACTTTACTCTCTTAAATCTGTCCTTCCCCTTCACCCACCTAATTAGTATAGTTCCATCACAGTTTATTTAGTTAAATTAATATTCTTTATTTACATTGACATGATTAAGTAAATATTATTCACTAATGAGACAAATAGTTAATTTTGCTTACATTTCTTCTTCTTTGTTATCATTTTCCTTTTCAGAGGTGTGAATTTTCTGAGCAATTGTGAAGTTTTCCTTTAATCCTCCTATTAGATGGGTATTTTTATTTCCGTTTTATAGGTGAAGACTTTGAAGCTGTTTTTTGCTCCCACTGTAATGATAATAGTGAACTTATACTGGGTATGTGCATTCCACAACAAGTTTGATGCTCTCTGAATGCTCAGTCGTGCTTACTGCTGTCCCCACTTTACAGAGTAGGAAATTAATGCAGTAGAGCTTACAAGACTTACCCAAGGCCACAGAGTCAGGATTCAGACTCAGGTCTCTCTGACTCTGGAGCTCACATGCCTCTTAACTCTCTTACTTGGACACGGGGTGAAGGAGAAGAGAGGGACACAGTCACTATATTTAAAATTCAGAACAGTGTCAGCATGAGCATACAGAATAGCTCAGACTAGTCTGGTCAGAAAGGCAGCTGTTATTAACTATTGCATATAGATAAATATCAGCCCAGTCTCGACTAAGAACTCCGGACTTGGTCTGAGATGCAAACACAAGTTTTTGCTTTTTGATTGGTTTTGTTGTTTTGCTGCTGGACTGTAGATGAACCTGAACGTTTTGCTTTGGAGCAAAAAACCAAATGGCAGGTGCCTAAGGGCTTCCACTTTCCAGATAGAAAACTGAGCCTCCAGGGAATTAAGCAACTTGCCTCCATTCCCACAGCTAAAACAGCAGGAGGAGGATCTTTCCCAGGATCCTCGCTTTCCAGAATCCGGGTGTTTCTCCCTATACTGAGACGTCTTTCATGGCTGTGCTCTCAAACGTATCACCTCTACTATCTATGGGACTTGGTGGGGATATTTTCCAAGAAAAAAATCCATGCATATATAATTAAAAAATAGAGATGATTCCATTTCCAGTCAATCTGGGAGATGACTTGGGCTTCTCATATTGACACTTCCTTAAAAGATATTTCGATAATTTGAGGGAGACAATAATAGGATCTCTAAAATTGGAGCTGTTCCACAAAATCTGGGGACCTGTCACCGAGATAGAGATATTGGATGTAATGAGATTAATAATGAGACAGTAATGAAGTAATGGCCTAACTCCCGCCTGTTGAGTCAGCGCCTACCTGTGTGTAAATAAATAATGAATTACAGGAATCACATTACCTGAGATTTACGGAACATCTCTCAGCTGTTTGAAAAAGCTGTCTCTCCCTGAGGCCAAGTCAGAGGCAGGTTTTTTTAATTATCTTGAATTATTAAGATTACCATTTAGTGGTGAATAATTGTTTCCTATTGGACTCTCAAAAGTGCTTAATTATACTTAGAGAATAATTTGCCTGAGCTTTATAAATAAACCTGAATATTGCTTTAGTCTCTTTTTTAAAACCCCTATGGGGATATGTTACTAATATAAATGAAATCAATGTCTTCACAATTCCCAGAGTGGCAGTGTATCCTTATCCCAGTCTATAAAATTAGTTTTATAATGCTTACCTCTTGGGGTTGGTGAAGGCTGAGCCATGATAAGCAGTCACTGGCTACAAACCAGCCTGTTCCAAGTGCTTTACATATTTGACTCGTTATCCTTGTAACAACCCTACGAGGTGATAACTATGATCATCCATGGGGAGATTGAAGCACAGAGGAGTTAAGTAACTTGCCTTAGTCACACAGCCACTACAGGACAGACTTGGAATTTTAACCCAGACTGTCTGAGAGTTTCTGCAGAGCTCATGCTCTAGGAAACAAGAAGGCGGTCAGATTGGTACAGATAATGTGTAATAAAACCCCGTGGGAGGCAAAAGCAGCTAGCTAGAGCAGGAGAGAATGGTTAGGTTATGGCTAATTGATTATGCTAGGTGCTAAAAGTTGCTAGAAAGTGGAAAGAGAAAACGAACTGCGTCTTCAAAATTAGGAAAGGACTAGAGGTCCTGAGGTGGAGGTGAGACTTGACTCAGGAGGCGGGGCTTGGACACTGGACCAAATTGAGGACTAGCTAAAACAGGGAAGGGGCTGAAGCAGCTTTCTATAAGACACACCCACTAGGGTGCCATGTCAGTTTATCATTGCCGTGGCAACACCCAGGAGTTACCACCCCTTTCCATGGCAATAATCCAACAACCCAGAAGTTACTATGTTTTCCCTGGAAATTTCTGCATAAACTGCTCCTTAATCTGCAAGCAATTAAGAGTAAGTATAAGTATGACTGCACAACTACCCTGAGCCGCTAGTCTCTGCCTGTGGGGTAGCCCTGCTCTGCAGGAGCAGTCATGGAGCTGTCCCGCTGTAGAGACCACACGGACCTCTAGTCCTTTCCTAATTGTAAATATGTATAAATACACTGAAGCTAAACATTTCTGTGCAAAGTGAAGATGCCCTCCTTTACTTGCCTTCAATAGCTAACATTGGCATTAGCCAATGGCTCTAACATACATCATCCTAGTTGATTTTTACCACACCTGTGACATGGGAAAAACATGTTATTTTCCATATTTTTCAAGATTAAAAATCGAGCAGAGAAATTATGATTTTTCCAAACCCCCATGGAAAGCAAAAAGGAGCTTTCAAGGAAGGAATCAAGTCTCTAAAAGTTAAGCACAGCGTTGCTTTGATTAGCATCTCCCAGAGGGCTTTGCTCAATACTGGGGCTATAACAGGCCCTTGAGTCTTTATTGATTAGCTGGTCCCATTTGCCATAAGTAACTTATTTAGAAACAGTTTTGGTCTTGAACACCTGGCCTCAAGCAACCCTACTGCATCAGCCTCCCAAAGTGCTGGGAGTACAGGCATGAGCCACCATGCCTGGTGATAGGTACCGTTATTATCCCCGTTTTATAGCTAAAGGAACAGAGGCTTAGAGAAATCATGAAATTCGCCTTGGTCATACATCTTGTACATTGCGGACCTGGGAATCTGACTCTGATGCCAGAGCCAGTGTTTTGTAAATTTATGCCATTTTGCCTCCTAGCAAGACAAAAAGGGAAAAACCCAAGATTTAGAGAATTGAGTTCTCAGTTCTGGGACTTCCTCTGCCAATCTTCATTGTGCACTTGTGGGCAAGTCACTTCCAGCCTTAGAGCTACCCCGTATAACATAGGGGCGTCAGCAAGGCTCACAGCTTAGGACTGGGCAATGGGTTAAAGGAGATCTTTTCTAAATTGTAGCACTATAAAAATGTTAATGAAACAGAGTTTATGGCTTCTTTATGTTTGGATCTTTGGTGTCTACTGGGTACTCAATGATGGATGTTAAATAAATGAATGAAATGAGAATTCCTGTCGGTTCAAGACCTAGAATTTTGGCATGATTTGGAAAACAAAAGGCAAATGAAAACAGCCAAAGTAAACTCAGTAATATCCTATTTTAGTTCAAACATCTTTATGAGCCATGAAAGGGAACACACACACACGCACGCACACACACACAGACATCACAGTGCATATACAATATACTGCAAATGATTCTCAAGTCTAAGTGTGACTAGATTAGGCAAAGTTTTCAATGAGACCCAAAAGCTTCCTTTTAAATTGTTACTGACATCACACTACCAGATTAATTTTTAAAAATTGATCTGTCTTGGGTGTATCTTGGAGATAAAAATGAAGAACTATATTTCTCCCTTTCTCACCTTTCTAGTGTAATTTTCAGGTACAAATATAGAATGAAGTGTTGCTGTTGTTAAAATGACACACTTTTTCACACAGGCTAAGATTAGAGAGTTTTAGGGGAGAAATTCTCACAAGCCTGTGGTCCAGCCTAGGAGCCACTCATTACCTATTTTCCAAAGGAAAAAAAAAAATCAGCTCACTCGAGTTTACTGAGCATCATCTATGAGCTAAGGGTATCATGTCAAGGGACATCATGAAAATATTCTTGCTTAATGTATTTGCAATGTTGTTGAAGAGATAAGGCATAAATACAGGTAATCATACTGACAGTGTAGTTAGTACATCAAAGTTAGGACTCTTCTGGAGTGAAAGCATTGGAACACCACTTGAACTATAATAAAGGGATTTATTATAATAATTATAAATTATAATATAAAATATTATATAAGAATATGTAATAAAATATAATAATAATAAATTATAATAAATCTTTTTATAGAGGTAGATCCCAAAACCCCAAAAATGTGATGTTGCAAGGCCTTATCTAGAACCAAGAGTTCATCTCCATCTGAACTCACTTTTCTTCTTCATTCTTATTTCCTCATATTCCAGTTTTCTCTGCTTCCCAGTCCAAATGGCCTAACAAGACCATCCACAGCTCCAAAGTTTGTATTTCCCCAGTTCAGATAAAAAGACGAATAAGTGCTGGGATTTCTGAGTCTCAATTCCAAATCTTGGGCTTATTAGCCTAGCTTGAGTCAGATGTCCAGTCCCGATGTAACCAACTGAGGCCAGGAGGCCAAGGTGAAATTATACAATCATCATTAAAGAAATCCTGTCCCTGTAACCACAAAGGTCAGGGAAACGGGACTGTACTCAGAAAGGGGCTATGCAGTGAGTCCAATACCTTGTCCCTGTGTTAACAATATGATTTTATTAGCAGGAATTTTTAAGGGTTGCAAATAGCAAAAAACTAACTAACAGACAATTAAATAATAAAATAATATAATTAACCACATACTAAGAGGTTTAGAAGTTGGCAGTCCTAGGGTTGATTTCAGGGCTCTGAGTAGGTGTCTGAGAAGGTCTTGGCATTTCCCTCATGGCCACAACACAGTTGCTGTAGATTTAGACAAGACATCCTCACATCAGATTAGGGAATATCTGGTGAGAGAGCTCTCCTTGCACACACAGTTCTCTCTTTTATTACATAAAAGAGGTTTTGTCCAGAAACGTTCCCAAAAAGCATACCCTTAGGTTGCATTGGTCAGTGCTGAGTCACAACAACAGGACTAGCTTCAAAGAAGTCTAGAAAAAGAAGTCTGGGTTTTTCAGGCTCTGTCATAGGAAGCAACTAAGAAATAAGGGAGTTGAGAATTGGTTGTTGAAAAGCCAGTCCAAAGTCAGAAACAGTGATGAACTGCCAAATAAATGGCATAGATCTAGATATTCAGCAGAATTTTCTGAGATGAGGAGAATGCTCCATCTCTTTGCTATCCAGTATAGCAGCTGCTAGCCACTTGGGGCTACTGGGCACTAGAATTGTGGCTAGTGTGGTTGAGAAGCTAAATTTTATTTAATTAATGATCTAAATTTAAATAAGCATATGAGGCTAGTGACTACCATATTGGTCAGCGTGAAACTATAGATAATGTCTTCTTACGAATACCTTCTGGGAGGTCAGAGGAAAATCAGAGGCATCATCCAGAGTCAGAATAATTTGGTAGCCTTCACAGAGGATGAGGAACTTGAAATGGATGTGAAGGACGGTTGGGATTTGAAAGTTTTCCAAGACAGTAAGCTTGCTCCAAGGCAGAGCGGCAGAATATAGTAGGGCATTCTTAGGAGGTGTTAATTAGATTAACTTGGTAGAGGTAGGTTTTTTTGTGGAGGAGTGGGCAAAAAGCTGAAAAGTAACTTCAATTCAAATATTTAAATGCCAGCTTGGACTATGTGCAATAGGCAACTGATGCTATTGAAAGAAGGGGAAGATACGAAGTGGTACTTAGGGAAGATTAACCTGGTGATTGTAAAAGAGATGAATAGAAGGCAAGAAATTTAGTTATGACAGTATTTTCCAAATTTTTCATGTTATGGCACATACAAAAATCGGTATAATTTGCTCACTAGGGCAAACGGACAAGATGGCTCCTGGCCAAAGGTGACCATCCCAGAGACTCCGGCTGCTGTAACCTTTCACCCCAAAATCCTGAAATGAGGATTACTATATTCTCACACCTATAACCCTTTTATAGCACAGTAGTGAACACCAGCACACGGTTGGGGTGCTCTAACTTAGCAGACTGTCCAGAACAAAATAGGTAGTGCTATATATGAAAAAGGAAGGGAAAAGAGTGAAATATTTTATTGAGGGAATTGAAAGAAATCAGGAACTAATTAGAGGTAGTTATGGTAGATGTCAGAGATGACAATAACTCTTAAGTTTCAAGAATGGTGACACCAGAAATAAAAAGAGTATTATGAGGTTGTTTTGACAGGACATGGTGATTTCGATCTAAAATATGGAGGTGATAAATGGACCTCCTATGGAGGACTATTACATTAGTGTCACCCAGTGATCCATGGCTCTGGTAGTCATGCTGTGGGATATTCCCCTCCCATATTGACTCTGGGCTCGGACATGTAAGTTATTTGGCCAATGAGACATCAACATGGTGCAAGCAGAGGCTTGATGAGCATTTGTGCATTGAGGCTTTCCCCCTTGGAATCAGCCAACATGCTGTAAGGAAGCTCAGGATAGACCACTGACTGATGAGAGGTCACAGGCAGAGAGAGCAGGTCTATGAGAGTCCATGTTTTTTCTCTTTTTTTTTTTTAGAGACAGGGTCTTACTATGTTGTCCAGGCTAGTTTCAAACTCCTGGCCTCAAGCAATCCTTCCATCTCAGTTTTTCAAAGCACTAGGATTACAGATGTGAGCCACTGCAGCTGGCCTCTGAGAGTCCATCTTGCATGTTCCAGCCACAGCCAAACACCTACCTGAAGATAGACATAGGAGTGACCTCATCAGAAGAACTGCTCAGCTGAGCCCAGTCAATCCTAAAGTTGATGAAAAATAACAAATCATTGTTGTTTCAAGCCACTAAGCTTCGGGTGTTACCCTAGTCAGTAATAGGTAATACAAACAGTATCCAAATAAAAATGTTCAATAGGACCTTGATGACATGGATCTGGATACCAGGCAAGAGATCTGGGCCTTAGATGTAATTCCATAAGATATGTGTGCCTCTGTCATAGCAATGACATTGTAATGAAATTGGATGATGTATCCTTCACTAGACTGTGAGCTCTTTAATGACAGGGACTGGGTTTTGGTGATTTCTAATACACTATTCCTGGTTCAAAGCAGATTCTCAAGAGATCCATGCTGAGTAATAGAACAAGTGAATGAATAAAGATAGTGAAGTATAATGGAAAAGGAATAGACTTTGAAATCAGACAGGCTAGGCTTGAACTTCAACTCTCTTAATCACTACATGTATGATCATCAGTAAATCACCAATCCTCATTGTAAACTTTAAGTAAAGTGAGTAGCCTCTCAAGAGCCACTGAGAGGAGCCAATAAACAGAAAACACTCAATAAATTAAAGCTTTTTGTAACTGGGGATGAATCAAGTGATCATTGAAATGTGGGACTGAATGAAATCAATAAAAAGGTAAGTATAGTAAGAGAAGAGTGATGAGTCTGGGGAGGATGAGTAGGGAATAGAATAAAGAAAATGATTCCAAGAGAGATAAAAAGGAAGAGAAAAAGCATGAGAGAGGAAGACCCAGACCAATTGGAATGACAGGAAAAGAACCAAGATAGGGTACATTTTACTAGACAAAAAAAGGTAGCGATTTTAAAGAAAGACTCAAGTCAACATTGCTATGCTTAGTGATTATAGTTTTTCCGGTATCGTTTTGTGTGCTTGTGGCATCTCAGACATTGGTCCAGGACTGTCAGCAGGAAAATTTTCGAAGAAAAAGATTAGGCCGTCATGGATGATGGAATGTATCCTAATTAAGGACAGTGGATAAGGCAGCATTTTAGGTCATTATAAAATATCAGCCGGTTGCCTGGTAGTTGATAAGAAAGAACAAATTTAAACTTTCTGTGGTTGGACCTACAGCTTCTAGTAGAATCATTGAAAGGAAGGAATTTATGTAAAATAAAGAAGTGGTATAAGAAAGGAGAGCACTATCTGCCTTAGGTCTCCTGGGAGAAATCAAAACTTAAGGATCTAATTAGCTGAAGTCATTTCTCTCTGGAGAGATAAACATAAAAAACTGACAAGACAGTTCTTTGAAACATTGCAAAAACGTCCAATAAAACCATGAGCTCTAAAAACAGAATCATCAGTTATACAAATATCTTTCATGCCATTGTCCTGGCATTGGAAAGAAATTAGGCCAGACTCTTAATGATATCAGATTTTGTGGGTGAGAACTTTGAAGTTTACATTTGTAAGTTTTGCTGTTCACTTTCCTTTCTTTATCAGTTAACAGCATCCTGATTTTGTTTTGGGAAACCATTTTTTCCCCACGCTTTTTCAATTTATTTGTTTGAGTGGAGTTGATTTCACCTTCCCTCCACCCTCTGCTCCAGGAGTAAATGTGTAAGTAAGGCCTAGTCAACAGAGTATCACATCCATGTGATCATGATGATTGGTTCAGAGATAGGTATGTACCCTGAATGAAGCCAATCAGGTTCGATCAAAGATAATTCTGGGACTTAGCTTGGGCATCTGGCAGAGATATGCTTCCTTTCCTCCTCAACTTGTATTAAAGATAATGTAAACTTGGAGCTGCCAGATGCCATTGCTAAAGAGAACTTGTCTAAGGATATAATCAACAGGCCCCGTGTGGTGGTTCATGCCTATAATCCCAGCACTTTGGGAGGCTGAAGTGGGTGGATCACTTGAGGAGAGGAGTTCAAGACCAGCCTGGGTAACTTGGCAAAACCCTGCCTCTACAAAAAATACAAAAATTAGCCAGGTGCAGCAGTGCATGACTGTGGTCCCAGCTACTCAGGAGGCTGAGGCAGGAAGGTCACTTGAGTCCGGAAGGTGGACGTTGCAGTGAGCCATGACCTCACCACTGCACTCCAGCCTGGGTGACACAGTGAGACCGTGTCTTTAAAAAAAAAACAAAACTATAAAAAAGGAGCTTGCTATGGTGATGTGCACCTGTGGTCCCAGCCATTTTGGAAGCTGAGACAGGAGGATCACTTGAGCTCAGGAAGTTGAGGCTGCAGTGAGCTGCATTTGGCCCATTGCACCACAACCTGGTGTGACAGAATGAGACTCTGTCTGAAAAAAAAAAAAAAGAAGAAGAAGAAGATAGGCTATACAATGGCATTGCCTAAGCCTCTGGATGCAGTTATATCTGAGCTTTTCAGCTGCATAAACCAACAAATATATGTTATTGTTGAAGCCAGTTTGAATTTTTTTCTATTACTTGCAATTAGGATCCAAACTAATAATAACAGCAGAATATAAATGTATTAGTATATGAAGAGGGAGAGTATCAGACATATATCATTCAATGTAATTATTTCTGTTATAATGGGCCCAATAACAACTTGATTTTAAAGATGAGAACTCTGTAGCTAAGAGAGAGGAATAACTTTGTAGAATGTCAAACAAGGGGGAATCATGTTATTTAAACTAGATGGTAGAGCAGCAATCAACACATTATTGCAAGGTGGCCAATTCTAGTCCATCACTTGTTTTTGTATGTCCAAGTTAAGAATGGTAGAAAAGAAATGGAAGGCCAGGCACCAGGCACAGTGGCTCACGCCTGTAATCCCAGCACTTTGGGAGGCCAAGGCGGGTAGATCACGAGGTCAAGAGTTGGAGAACACCTGACCAACATGGTGAAACCCCGTGTATACTAAAAATACAAAAATCAGCCAGGAGTGGTGGTGCCCACATGTAATCTCAGCTACTCAGGAGGCTGAGGCAGGAGAATCGCTTGAACCTGGGAGGTGGAGGTTGCAGTGAGCAGAGATTATGCCATTGCACTCCAGCCAGGACAATAGAGTGAGATTCTGTCCCAAAACAAACAAACAAACAAACAAAAAAGAAAGAAATGGAAAAGATAGTTTTTCATGACACATACAAATTATATGAAATTCACATTTTGATACCCATAAATAAAGTTCTATTGGGATACAGCTATGTCCATTCACTTACATATGGTCTACGACTGCTTTTATGCTATAAGGTCAGACTTGGGAAGGTGAGACAGACTGTGCAGTCTGCAAAGCTTCAACATCCTCTGTAGGACAGGCGTTCCAGAGGCAGAGGCAGGAGGGTCGTTTGAGGCCAGGAGTTAGAGGCCAGGCTGGGCAACACAGGGAGATCGCGTCTCTATTTAAAAGTTAAAAAAAGAACTAAAACATTCTCTTGCTTTTTATGGAAAAAGTTTGCTGTCCTTTGTGGTGGAGGATATATACATGAAGAAATCTGTCTTCCTATAGCAGGATGTCTGTGTGTATGTATCATGTGGTCATATATATACATATTTTTACTCACACATATATTTGGGAAAATAAAAGTAGAAAGAAAAATTTGTTTTTTTGTCCACTGGGTTTGGACCATCACTTGCAAGAGATGTCATAGAAGTATTTTCCTTCAAATGGAGCAAGAATTTGAAAATCTTTTCAGCAGAAGAATCCCTTTATGAAAAGAAATTTCTAGGAGTCTCCCATAATGTATAATATTTGAAAACAGGCCTTTCATGTATGTGTCTCTAGCCATGCCTACTAATTGAAGCTTCATTTCCCCCAGCCACTTCTGCCCCTACCAATTCCAACCATGTGCTCCAGGCACTGGTGTGACACCTTAAGACGTTTTAAGGATTTAGAAAAATTTGGTAAGCACTGAGATTTTGGCTCTAAACCAGTGGTTTCCAAACCCTTTTGCACATAAGACAGCAAGGATATTACTTTTAAATGTGAATTCCTCATTTGCCCGCCTTCTGACACACAACCAAATTCTTTTTTGGGAGCTCTGGGATAGGACTCTCAAAACTAAAACTTTAACAATCTCTCCAGGTGATTCTGATAAGTGGATCTGATTAAAGTTACTGCTAGAGGTAATCTTAAATTTCTTCCCAACTCTGAAATTCCACAACTCTAGGATCTTTAGCACTTCCAAAAGAGCTTCCTGAGGAAAGATGTAGATATTCGACCAATCATCTCAGCACTCTTTCTCTCTTTTGTTCCCTTTTAAACAAAATATGTGTGCATCCATAAAAATAAAACTCAAACTCTACAAAAGGAAGTTTCCCTCTGACCCCCAAATTCTCCATTGCTCCCCAAGAAGCATTCAGAGTTTCCAGTTTGTAGTTTATTCTTCCAGAGATAGTGTGCATACAAGTATTTGTGTCTCTTTTCTTTTTTATACTAAAGCCAGGAAAACATATACACTTGCTGCTTTTCACTTAATATTTTCGATATCATATCATATAATATCTGAATAAACAGAATTACCTACTTTTTATTGTCTGCACAGTTTTATTCCTGCAGAGTATTATTTCTATTGAAGGATGGTTAGGTTATTAATCCAGAGTGTGATATGTACGTGTGTGTGTGTCCCATACACTCCTGGACCTTACTCACATATGCAAATTTATCTGAGTGATACATTTCAGAGAGCTTTAGATTAATGTCTCATGATAGCGGTAGGAACATGAAGTAAGCACCTTTTTCATTTTGTTTTTCTTCAAATGTGCTTGTTTGGCTTTGCAGTGGCAACAAAGCATAGGAAAAGAAGTGCCTGAAAATTTTATTTTTCATAAACCTATCTAAGAAGAGTCTTCTTTTTTTCATCAGTGGAAAAAAATTACTGACTACCTACTATAGTTGGTCATCATGCATATGGTTTTGTCTAACTCACCTTATCTAAGTCTCTGTGAAGTAATTGATCTTTTCTTTGTTTTACAAATGAAGAAATGAAGTCTCTGAGTAGTGACATAAGCCACTCACATTCCCATGTATGATAAGTAGCAGGATTGGATTTGAAACTTTGTCTTTCATTTTAAAAACCCAAGTTCATTTCACAAGACATGGTACTGAGCCTTAAAAATGAATCTACTGAGATGTTATCTATGTAATTTCAGGTTTAGGTTCTAGAAACCCTCCAGTTAGTAGTAAAGATAATATTACACTAAGTTCTTTTCTTAGCAACACACCATTGAAGTTGAAGGAGAAAGGATAAAATCTCCATCCTTTCAAGAGATGGAAGATTTATTATGTAAGAGGGCTAAGAACAGAAACAATGGAAAATAGTCATCCTAACTGAATCCAATATCTGCTTATTATCCAGGTCTTTCTAAATTTCTCTCCTTGACAGTGCCAATTAGCTACATCTCATGAAGAGATTTGTAATCTGACAAGGCTGAAACCCTGGTAATTAGGAAGCATCTCATTATCACTCATCTTCTGAACAGTGCAGAGTGGCAGGCAATTGTCAACTTTAAATTGGTCAAGCTTTAAATTGGCCAAGGGCTCCTGAAACCTTCCTTCCTGTCAGGAGGAGAAGAGAACAAAGCTGCAGAATTGGAGGGCCCTCTCTTGAATTCACTGAAACAGGGAACTCAGGCCAAATAAGGGGGCCAACTTACCAGCTAGAGCTAAAAGCCTACTCTTCCAAGGCTTATTTTAAATTTTTATTTTATTTATTTTTGTCAGAGAACTTTGACAAAGAAGACTTTCGAGGTTTTTAAATTGATAGTCTCCATATAACGGCCTCAACTTTCCAGTTTATATCACTTGTGTCCCATCTTAATACATAAATTATTCAACAAGTTATAACTGTGAAACACAAAAGGCATCCACACTCTTAGTTAATAACGGTAGTTAATATTTACTGGACATTTATTTTTTCAGTATGCAAAAAATGTGTGAAGTTTTTTTACATGAATTTCTTTACATAATTTTAGCAACAACTCTCTGAGGTGTGTTCTTTTAACTATTCCCATTTTCTAGATGAGAAAGCTGAAACACCAAAAAATTAAGTAGCTATTCAAGGATACTGTTAGGAAGAGACAGGGCTGGGATTTGAACCCATTAGTGACTGACTTCAGAGTCACTCACTATAAACATTAAGCTTTAGTACTCAGGAAAACAAATCTGGTAATTACAATTCTCCCAAAGGGCACAATTTTCTGTTTGAAGGAGATAGATACGTAATGTTACTTTGGGGATACGTATCTGTTAGTTTGGGGAAAAAAGTTGGTTATACAGATGTGATAGAAAACCCTTTTCTAGAGGGACTGTGATTTGAAGAGTTGAATTGCTCTGCGGGAGAACACAGACTATTTCACTCAGTGACAACCTTCATCTCTGAAGGTTGATTCCTATGATGTCTATGTGTTATTGCTTAGTTTTGGAGGTGTGTATGTTGTGTGTGTTGTTTGTGTGTGCGTGTTGTTATCATTTAAACCATCACATGCTGAAGAAAGAGAACCAAGAATATAAAATGGCAGGAGGGATGGGGAGACCTAATTGTCAAAATGAACCAGAAGAGGAATCTGTTGAGTTGTTTGCACTTTCCCTTGTGAAACTGTTGATGTCTGACAGTGGTTCTACGGAAGAATTCCTGAAATCAACCTTGGGAAATGCGTGGCCCCATTGAAGCCATTAGAGCTACGGACAAAATGGAAATTCCTACCACCAATCGACCTTGAAACAGGCCCGTCCTAGATTAAAAATAAGGACTTCATTGGAAAGCCTAAGACTTTAGTAGTAAAAGGAGATCTTTTCTTCTCTTTGGTTCTTACAGACACAGGCAAAAGAGATGCAGCCAAAGGCTCCCAAAAGAGAATATGTGAGCAATTCCATGAAACATGAGCCAAAGTGAGCATTAATTAAACACCCAACTGGTGCCTGTTGAAATGAATTGAACCTATGAACTCTGAGAGAAGCCAAATTTAACATCTCATGTTAAATTTCTCTGTGTGGGAATTCATTTTCATTACCCAAGTCTTTGATAAGGTCTTGCTAAGCTTTACAGCCTGATCTTTGCTTTTATTTTGAGTTTTGAGTAGGTTCTCTCTGATTATACTTGGAATGAAGGGATTCAAAAAGGAACAGCAGAAGACTAAGTAAAGACAGCCTGTAACTAATGATTCCTGGCTCAAAATGCCAGATAGGCCATATGCGTTTATATATTCTTCCTCCCAAAATCCCACAAAATGACAACAAACAATAAGTAAGTTATTAATCCTCATAGTAGATGTAGTTGGTACCTCAATAATATCTCTTGGGACTCACAATGTCGTTGGATGACCACAACAAGCACATTGGAAAATAAAGTTGAAGAAACATCTCAAGATGTAAATCAAAGTGATCAAGAGATGGCCAATAGAAGAAGAAAGATTAGAAGATCAATCCTGGAAGAACAAAATATGACTCATAGAAAAAAGGAAGAAAGGAGATTATTAAAGAATAAACACAAAAAAAATAAAAATTAAAAGACATAACTGTTCAGATTGAAAGAGTCCAGAAAGAGCTCAGCGCATTGATTAAAACAAGACCCATAATAGAGTGGATACTCTTGTATGCCATCCAGATTTCCCTGCAAGACTAAGGATTCACTCATATCAGGGCATATTGGTAGCTGATGCTTCTCAAATGATTTTCTCTTGGGCAATTGCCCTTGATCTAAAGGCGCTGCCTTGCCCACAGACATGCTGTTTTGGGGGATAGACTGAATCCATGACTGGTCAAAAGGGGAAGAGAATATAAAAGCCCAGCCCACCTGCCTAAGATGTGACAATTCCAAAGCGTTGCTCCAGTTGAGAACTCACCATAGGATTGGCTAAAGTCTTTGATGCAATTGCATTGCAGTTTCACTTCTTCTTCTTCTGCTCAATCCTGCTTTCTTTATCCCTTAACAAATGTTGGTTTCAAGAGCAGTCCCTCACAAACTTCCCGCACAACAGTCTCTGTCTCTGTTCCCAAACGAAGAACATATCAAGGCATGTTGTGGTGAAAGTCCAGCATTTAAGAAATAAAAAGAAGATCCAAAAGGCTACCAGAGAGGAAAAACAATAGATCAACTGCAAAGTAGCTGGAAACAGAATGATATTTCAGCAACACTGGAATCTAGAAAAGTGCCTTTTTTAAATAATGGGAGGAAAAAACTTTTATCTTAGGTTAATATTTAATTCTAGGTTATAGATTTCATTCTAGAAGTATATAACAGTCTAAATAAGTGGAAGGATGGCATAAAGACATACTCAGGCTGGGCTCAGTGGCTCATGCCTATAATCCCAGCACTCCGGGAGGCCAAGATGCATGGATCACTTGAGGTCAGGAGTTGGAGACCAGCCTGACTAACACAGTGAAACCCTATCTCTACTAAAAATACAAAAATTATCCAGGAGTGGTGGCTGCCTCCTGTAATCCCAGCTACTTGGGAGGCTGAGGCAGGAGAATCACTTGAACCCAGGAAGCAGAGGTTGCAGTGAGCCGAAATCATACCATTGCATTCCAGCCTGAGCAAGAGAGCGAGACTCTGTTTCAAAAAAAAGAAAAGTAAAAAGACATATTCATATAGGCAAGTACTCAATAAATCTTTATCTTTCTCAAGCTACTGGAATAAAGTGATACAAGGAAGAAAAACAGCAAACTGAGTATAAAAAAAGTACCAAAATGAAAGGGTAAACCAAGAAAGAGGGAGACATGAGATGTAGGAAAATAGATGTTTTCCTGAAGATTGGCAAAGAGACAACCCCGGGAATGCAGCCATACAGCAAACTAAGAGAAAGATGAGCCTAGATAGGATCAGGAGGACAGAGGGCTCCAGCAAGGAGGGCCCTAGGAACCAGGAAAAATAGTAATAATAGTAAATAATAATAAATAACTAGTTATAATAACTATTAACTCCAGCAGAAATATATGTTTGTACACAAAAGGAGGCATAATTCTAGTGAGTTGGGTAATATTTGCATAATCATTTACTAACATAAATGTTGACTACTGATTTAATAAAACAAATGGCTATGCTGGCATGTTAAGAAAAAGGAAATGGTGGAATATGGCGGTGAGCTAGATCTTTACTTAGTGTGTAGTGAAGTCTGAGATACCTTCTTAAATCAATGAACCAGGAAATGGCAGTGTATGCACAATTTTAGAAACATGAAAGTCAATATTAGGAGAAGTAACTAGAAGAGTTAAAGGGGCTTGCTTCTGGGGAGCAGAAGTGAAAAACAATTCAAGAAATGACTCTTATTCATCATAAAACATCAAGTACTAACTTGAGTATGTTAGACATTTAAAGTCATGTGTATGCATTTTAAAAATAACATTTTTAAAGCCTACTTAATTAATAAGAAGTTAGAAGTGGTAGGAAATGGCCTGCTATGTAGTGGTAGTGGTGAGTGGGGATTGAAAAGATGCAGAGCTGGATCAGTGATGAAGATGGTATGCATCAACCACACAGATTCCTGGAACATGCGAGCATTCCCTGGGGACTGCTAAAGAAACTTGGACAAAGGAGTCCTGGTAAAGGACTCAAACCGTCATGGTATGCCACTTTCACACTTAGGTTCTGCTGACAGGTTTGAACCATAATGTCAGCTACCTGCCGTCTGTCTACCTTAAACCCTTGTACCCATGGCAGATATTGCTAACTCAGCATGGCTCTGTTTCATGCATACATATGATCAATTAACAAATGTCCATCATAGGCAGAGCAAAGAGGCATGGTACCACGTTTGTCAAAATGCTTGTGGCCCCGGGATCCTTCTCAACACAAGGCTCTAAGAGCCATACCATTGGGACAGTGGGACAACTCTGGAGGGCTCCTTATAGGATTAGCATCCCTATATACAATTTGCCATCCCTAGTATGAAAGCCCACCTTCCTTATGTAAGTTTGGGTCCTTTGGGAAACAATGACCGGATGCAAAAACAGGATTAAGTGTGTGTATGTTGGTTAGGGGAAATGTCTATGAGAGAAAATGGAGAGGTTGGGAAAACCATCAGACCTCATTGCAAATCTGCCCGTAATTCCCCTAATGAAGAAGAAAGGGAAGTTCTAAGTGCAGCTCTCAGGAATGTTTAGCAAGTCCATCAGGGAGTCCTGAAGCCAATGCCACCCATTAGAGGAGTCCTGTGCCCCCCAGGAGTGGGCCTGCCTCAGTATTCCATGTTCAATCACTGGTGATGAGAAACACAGCCTTGGCCCAAAAACAGTGATGTGCTTCACAGCATAGAAGCTAGGAGTCTTAGTCAATTATACTTCCTGCAGTTGGAGGTCTGTGGCTCACATTTTTATGGCTGCCAAATCCCACCTTGGGAAATCAAGAGAGTTGAGAAGGCTTCAGACAGGCCAATGGAGCCAGGTACCTGAAATTAAGGTGGGGGTGGGACTTGACTCCAGAAGCAGGGCTTGGACGCTGGACCAAATTGAGGACTAGCTAAAACAGGGATGGGGTGAAAGCAACTTTTCATAAGACACCCCCACCACTGTGCCATGTCAATTTACCATTGCCATGGCAACACCCAGAAGTTGGTGCCCCTTTCCATGGCAATGGCCTGATGACCTGGAAGTTACCACCCTATTTCTAGAAAATTCTGTATAATCCACATCCTAATTTGCATATAATTAAAAGTGGGTGGAAATATGACTGAAGAACTGCATCTGAGCTGCTACTGTGCGCACGCTGCCTATGTGCTCGCCCTGCTCTGCAAGAAGCAGTACTTCTGCTGCTGCTGTACCCTGCTGCTTCAATAAAAGTTGCTGTCTGACACCACTCGGCTTGCATCTGAATTCTTTCCTGGGCAAAGCCAAGAACCCTCCCAGGCTAAGTCCCAATTTTGGGGCTCACTTGCCCTGCATCAAAATCAAAGGTGTGACCATAGAGTCACAAGGAAAGATCGAGACATTGGAGAGTGGGCCAGGGCCAGACCTCAGGCAGCAGCAGACAGACTGGCATTGTCGGTCATCTGCCTCCCTGCAGATTTATCATGGCCAATGGCCAGATCTAGATAGAAAGAGTAAGATAGGAACTTTATTTGCCTGAATTTGGGCAATGAGATAAAGGGAAGGAATTGGAATCAAGAGCTAGGAAGACCCTTAGGACTCCTCCTATGTATTTGTGAAGGACTCCGAGGTGCTGATCCAACATATTTCTGTTCTCTTTAATGGCTCAGTCAAAGCTGTTTTAATCAGTAATTACAGTAGAAGCTACAATTAGGTACTGCACTAACAACAAAAGCCATTAATAGGTACCGACTAAGTATTTATTCTTAAGACAGTGAGTATTAAAAACAGAGTTCTTGACCTCCGGGTGCTCACGGTGAAATTGTAGCATTCAGATTCAACAGCGTATGATGCAAATACACACACACACACACACACACACACAAGAAATGAGCAATCCCTTTCACTTTAAAGAGACACATTTGTAGAAAATAGCCAATAGAAGTCAGTTACTTTATCTGGTATTCCTGAAACAGAGATTTTCTTCCAATGCTTTATAAAATATTTTTAGACTCTGGTTCCTATTTTCCCCAGATTCATTATGTAAAGAACTGCCTATTTTGAACTCATTCCTGATATCATCTCTACAGAGCCCCATAGGCCTAATCACTTACATTAATGAAAAGCATTATTTGTGCCCATCGGGGCAAACATTGTTCATTTAGATACATCTTTGTCATTGATTCCCATTGAAGCTAGTGCCATTGATGCAATTGTCAAAACATGAATGATTGTAAACAGTAAACTTGGTTTGAGGTACTTATAATATTCTTAAGATTCTCTGTCCTCTAACTCAATATGTGGTGAGTTGTGTCTTTCTCTGCTTCCAAAAGTGAGTAAAAAATAGCATGAGGATGATTCCAAGTTTGGTTTATGTACACTAAGAAAGCTTCAACACTGTGAAGTATGATTTTGTTACCTATTGAACAGATGAAGAAGTTGTGTTAGATAAGTCATTTGAGGTCGCATCGAGAGTCACGAGGCTATATCAGAACATGAATACTTGGCTTAATCTGTGCTTTTGTGTCAGATCATATGTTTCAACTAGTTCAACATCACTTTGCCAGCAGAGGTCTTCAGCAAGTACACTCTAGTGATCCATCAGAGTACTTGGCAGAAGAGTCATTTTTGTCATCGAATTTCCAAAGCAAAGTCCAAACGACTCTGCCATTGGTTATTAAATGACACCACATGCTTTTTTCAAACTTACCTTTTGAATGTAAGTGAAATAAAGAAAGGACTTAAGAAATCTTTCAGTGCTCTCTTTGGCAGAACATATACTAAAACTGGACCATGAAGCACTCTATATTTTTTAAAACTTAAAATTAAAAAGAAGAAAGCAAAAATGAAACAAAACGAGAATCTTTTAGTTCTTTCTTTCACCTGGGTAATCATATTCAAATAGTTAATCTATCATTTTATTCATTTGTAGAGAAGAATTCTGCTTTCAAAAGGTGGCATCAAGACCAGCTAAAAATGGTGGGAAGACCCTGAAAAATAAGAGCTCCCCAAATGACAAATGCTAAAGACAACGATCACTGAGATGCTAACCGGCCTCCCCAAATAATCTAACGCTTCAAGGACTGCACGTTTATTATGTGCCTTGGCCACATCCCTCCCATCAGCACTAATGAACCTCTCAGGGACCTGCTTGACCACATTCCCATCATCTATAACAAATTAAAGACAAACACCGAATTGGAAATTCAAAGTATTTCCCTCCCTTGGGAGTTGTTTAATCAAGTTTCATTTGGAGTATATTGCTAACTCTATTGCAATAAAAAACAATTGAGTTAATAGCGTGTTGCATTTGGGAGGATGATTCGGTATTTGTCTGAAAAGTGGTGGTGCTTTTTTGTTGTTGTTGTTGTTGTTTAAATATTGAAAATAAGAAAAAAGATTTGGCAGAGGCCCAGCTCTTGAAGTTATTGTATCATTCCAACCATTAAATATAAGAAGTTTAACATATGTTTCTTCTTAATTATTATTTTTGTCAAATATGTGACTCCCGAAATTTCTTTCATTAGCCTTAACCGTATTAATTTTATCACAGCTACAAAAGCAGAAAGAAAATCATGCTACAATTCCTACTTCACTCAGGTGGTTGTTCTAGAGTTCATGTGTAGAGTTAAGAAAACACATATTAAAAATTTAAAGTATTCACCTGAAGGTTGTAATTTTCATAAGGAAATCAACAAACCAAATAACAATTTACCACAGAGACCATCATAAGGGGAAAAGCAGTACACTTGAATTTTGCTTTAAAAAAATTCTGTTGACAATTTCCAGCACACACACACACACACACACACACACACACACACACACATCCTAACACACCTTCTCAGGTACCCACAGCTCCTCTCACACGTACATTCACTCACACATAAGAACTCTCATTTACCCTACACATTCACAAACCCATACACCCCCACACACACCCTCAAATACCATGCATCCTATTATAAAAGGGTCTCAAAAGTGGAAAATCCGGTAGAGAGGTGTTAGCTATGAGGGGGGAGTTTCTATACATATTGCTAGAAATTCTTCAAATGGGAAGATGTGCCCTTCTCTCCCACTTATTTATTTATTCTATCATTTACTTACATCAGCATGGGTGCATAAACATTTACTCTTCAGGTTATAACCCAATACTATAGTTATTTATTTTGTTGCTCAAATTGTTCGAACTTACATTCATATACAGGAACAAGAATGAATGAACAATTGCTGCACAACAGGGAAGGGTCACACAAGATGCTCCTAAGTTAATATTAATATTCAGCTGAGTGGTAGGTACTTGGGTGTTTGATTGTTAATATTCAAATTGTATGTATATACATATATAATAAATACGTCATGTTCATTATTTTGTATATATTTACAATAACAAAATTACCTCCCCAAAATAAAGTCGATGTAATTTTTCTCCCAATAGGCTGGTAAAAACAAATATCTGTTAATAATAAATGTAGGCAAAAATATGGGCAGATGGGCAATAAAAGTATGAATTGTAGTTTTATTCTGCAGTGCAGTTTGGCAGCATCTGAAAAACTTGAATTGGGCATTTCTATGAACTGTAACTTCACTGCTCTGGACTCACCTGGGGGAAGCACCTAAGGGGGCAATGTGCAAATGTCTTCAGCGCAGCAAATCTTAAGGCAGCCAAAAACTGAGAATAGGTTAGGTGACATTAATTAAGGCAATGACTAAACTATGATCCAGCCATGCTTACAAATATTATGAAAGACTAAAAAAGAGTGAAACCATTTATGGTTTCACATGAGCAGATCTTCAACGCAGTGTTCTGTGAAGAAGCAACTTGCAGAACAAACATAGATCCCATAGAGATGTTTGTGTGTATTTTTTATTTGTTCCAAATTATGTGCAAAAAATAATTGGTTGTTTGAAAAAGCCTTAAAAAATTGTTCCACTTTGGTCATGGGGAGCTCTTTGAGGTTGGCTCCTGTCTCCTCTCTGCAAACTGGCCTGAGGACCAGATTCGGCTCTTTGGGACGGGCATAGTGTCTTATTTGACTTTGCCGAATGGAAAAAAATGCCTTATTCATAGATGTCAGTGGGCTAGAAATTAAAAATCCAAATTATTCTTCTAACATAACAAATACTCTTTTTAAAAATTTTTCTTTCTTTTTTTTTTTTTTTTTTTTTGGACAGAGTTTTGCTCTGTCTCCCAGGCTTGAGTGAAGTGGCGCGATCTCAGCTCACTGCAACCTCCACCCACTGGGTTCAAGCAATTCTCCTGCCTCAGCCTTCTGGGTAGCTGGGATTTATAGGCTCCTGCCACCACACCTGTCTACTTTTTGTATTTTTAGTAGAGACAGAGTTTCGGCATGTTGGCCAGGCTGGTCTCGAACTCCTCACCTCAGGTGATCCAGCTGCCTTGGCCTCCCAAAGTACTAGGATTATAGGTGTGAGCCACCATGCTTGACCTAACATAGCAAATACTCTTGGGTGTAAGGTTGCACCACAAGCACCTCTCTCTAAGACAGTACGTTTCACATATAGAGTGTGTAATGGGTTCTAAACCATGTCCTGTTATATGATGCCATTTCACCTCTACCACCACCCTGTACAGGTGATGTTCAAAATATTTGGCAACCAGTATTAGTGTGAGCATCACGGCCAATCAGAATCTACACTGGCCTTGGCAGTGGAGCAAGATCTTAGCAGCTCTTAGCAGGGCCAGGTTTCTCCTTAGCTGCTAGAGAGGACCAGATCTGGGGTTTCTGAGAAGTGAGGAAGGGCGGCTGGGGAAGTTAGTAGGAGGCGTGCTGGGACCTACCAGTGCATATGGACTGGAAATGGTCACTGTTTGTAAAACAAGGATTATTGTATCCATTTTATAAGTTGAGATCAAACAATGTGCCCAAGGGAGCAGAGTTGGAGCTAAACTAGATTTTCTAGCAGTGTTCTCTTCACAACAGCTTGAGTTTTGGAAATTAAGGAAATGAATTTGAATTTTGAAACTACCCCAGATTTAGAAGTACCTTCTACTTATTCTCAGAATTCTGACTCATGGTATTACATGACACATTATTGCATTTGAATTCTAAACCAACAATGCTCAAATTGACCCCTGACACTTTGACAAGACTTTGTTTACAGTGGGAAGAAAAGACACTTGTTTTCCTTTGTGTTTTTTTACATATATATCAAGTATGAAAGTGCGTTTTCCTGTTTTCCAATCTAAGACTCCATCCTTTTGCAGCAATGCTCCGCTCCAAGCTAATGCCCGTGGGGGCCCAGTGGCTTCCTTCTTTTTTTTTTTTTTTTGAGACAGAGTCTCACTCTGTTGCCCCAGCTGGAGTGGAGTGGCGTGATCTCGACTCACTGCAACCTCCACCTCCCGGGATCAAGCGACTCTCCTACCTCAGCCTCCTGAGTAGCTGGGATTACAAGCACCTGCCACCATGCCTGGCTAACTTTTGTGTATTTGGTAGAGATGGGGTTTCACCATGTTGGCCGGGCTGGTCTTAAACTCCTGACCTCAAGTGATCGCCCCGCCTTGGCCTCTCAAAGTGCTGGGATTATAGGCATGAGCCATCCCGCTTGGCCTTCCGTCTCCTTAATCTGCTTCATTTGGCCTCCTGTTGGCCTGCACTACTGGATGGATTCTCATTGGATTGTACATTTTAAATCCTTCATTTCTTCCTTCACTCTGTAGAACAGACTCTTTTTCCTTGGGAGAGGTGCAGGTTTGCATTTTCTGCCTTCCAATAAGAGTGTCAAGTTGAGGCATGCACCTGTGTAAATGTGTATGGGGAGGGGGGCAGGTGTGTAGATTTGTATGTCGGGTGGGGGGACTGTGGATTGTGGAATCACCTTTTCTTTTTGCTAACTCATTCAAAACCCCAGAACTCCTAACTCTGAACAGGTGCAATTAAAACACGAACAAAATACCTTAGCAGTTATTTGTATAGGAAGACAGTCTTACTCATCCCTGTATGTGACAATTGGATATGTACTTGTTTCAACATAATAGCAAGATCACAGCAGTACATTGGATTGTAGTTAGGGCATCTAGTAAAAATAAACAATATTGTTTTTCTGTACATTTTATGTGGAGGTGGAGGTAGGTGGTAATAGTGTTTACTTTTGGTGGGTGTGATTATTCAGTTTTTTTAATGATAGAAATTATACATGAGCCTCAAATAATAGTGCTCATGTGGAGACTGGGAACTCTGTATTGATATTGTGTTTATTTTAAACAAGAGAAGGTCTTTGAATCCTTATAGAAGTATGGCAAGGCCTTTTCTATTAAAAAATAACTCGAACTGAATCAATTGCCATGAACTAAAATGGTTATGCTTTGTAATAATATCATTCTCTTAATGGAGAATCTAATGAACGTTTAAATATACCTCCTGGCCAAGGTTCACAGACCTTCCACAGCCTGACTCCCTCCTTCCGTAGCCTATCTTCCACAAGACCTTCCTGACTCCTTCCTTCCATAGCCTATCCACCACTGTCCTCATTGTCTACTAAAGCTGTCAATCCCTGGGCCGCCTGCCCCCAGCTCTTATAATAGGGACAGAGTCACTGAAGGTGAAATCCTCACAGAAGATGAGGCAATAGGCAACCATGTATAAAGACAGAATATTTAATTTCTGAGCCTTAAGTTCACCAACTTTGAAATGGAGATGATAATAACACACCACTTATCAGGTTATTTTGTGAATTAAGTGAGATAATGGATTAAAGGTCCCTCATAGGAGAGTTAATGCTCAATCTCAGTTACCATTGGTGTGTTCAGTCCTTTCTTGAATAAGGGAGCATGAGGGATTGGATCCATGAGAGATGGAAACCAATAAACAGACTAACAAGCATTTCATGCCAAGAATGACATAACTTAATAAGCTCTTTCACAAATTTGGCTGGAAAATACTAAAAGAAAAAGGCTTATTATTACTTATACTTATTATTTACTTTCTATTACTTACAGAAGCTAAAGCCGAAACATCAAGACATTGAAGAGAGGCACACTGGGAAACTGTAATGAATCACAGGCGAGCTCAATTTTTAGTTCTCTGTGACCTCTGCTGTCTGCGAACATATATTGGATTATCCAATTTACTCATTTATTACGCAGATTTGTTACTGTGGACTTTTGAATGTGTGCATGTTAATTTCTTGTCCCTGTATTATTTAGGGTTCAGATAAGACAACTGCCATGACCCCAGGTGTCTCAAACAGAGGGAATTTAATACAGGAAATGGGTTACATGGGAGAAGAAAGAGCTCAAAATTGAAATAGAAGACATGAAATTAGCAATAGCAGGAAGCTAGTATCGACCCTAGGACTGCAGAGAGAGAGAGGTATAAGTTACTAAAGCCCAGGATTTGGGGCCATCTGCTGGAAGCTGGAATCCTACTGGGTTGTCAGGCAGGAACTGGGATCAGGAAGAGGGGGCTGTCCTGTAGAAATGGTGCTACACATTAGAAATGGCTTCTATCACATGAAGCAGGGTGGGAGAGACGTCCTCTGGCTTCTGGCCTCCTCTTTTCTTTCAGTCTTGTACCAGTGCCTCCTATTGGTTACATCACCTGGAAGCCCGAGGGCAACAGAGCCTGAGGAATGTGGTTCCCTAAGGACTGAAGCAGAGAGCAAAAAGGCACATGACTAGCAAGGCCCACCCATGTAACTGCTCAGGGGTAAATACTATGTCATTTGCTGGGTGTTTCCTTTCTGTAGATGGTTGTTTTCATCATAGACATGTATTATTGCTTCTGGAGTATGATTCTGTCTCTGAAGAGCTGTGAGAAGAGGAGCACTGGAACTCCATAGTCAAATTCAAGAGAAGAGACTTAAAAGCATAAAGGGCATTTTTAAACTCCTAGAACTCTGTAGCTTGTGTCTAATGTTTTCCAGCTACAACCTGATGACTCAGAAGATTCTGTGTGTGTGTGCTTTTGTTTCAGCAAATCTTGATTATCAATGTGATCAGCCTTCCCTCTGGGATCTGCGGGGAATGATTAGCAGAAGACTAGCTGTGAACTGATGTAGATAATTTTGCACTTGAAAGGGATCCATGTTACATCCTTAATCTCAAGGATATTTTAAGTTAGCATTTAAATAAATGTTTACACACGACCCATGGTGGTGATGGGTTCTGAATTTTGGATAATATTTTATGTAATTGCTTTACTACCTTCCCACTCACTCTGAGGTGCATGCGTGTAACTGCATCTCAATTAAAATTCAAAGCAATTGAAAATCAGAGGCAGCTCTTACATTGTAAAAGCTAATTTTAGCTCATCTTTGCAGTGTCAGAAATTGTATCTGCTTGTAGAGGATCACTGGGTGACACAGGTCTTGCCATTTCCATTGCTTCATAGCAGAGAGGTGGATTTCAGTAAGACTGGCTATTAACATGCTGCTATAGCTGGACACCAACTAGTAAAGTGAGCTATACTTCTTCACCAACTGGAAACTCTACAGGAACTCCTTCCAAGCCTGGTTTTAACTCGTACTGACAATCCATTTGTTCATGCGTTGCCTCAAGGAGTTCACCCATGATGTATTTATTTTTAAACCAATCTTTGCAAGAGCTATCACCTTACCAACAAACAAATCAAAGATTTACTGGATGTTGGGCTGAAAATATCCATGATGTCCATGGGGTCTGGGATTACACAGCCAGGAATTCTATTGTTTGTAATATAATGCTGCGTTTCACACATTTGTCTCCTGAAGTCACCCGTTGTTTGTAAAAATATTATTCTTCCTGCCATTTTTAGATGGAATCAACAGGCATATGAATGTAGGTCTGGCCTGTTTCAGAAGACAGTGAAGAGGTCCTCTCATTCTCCACACTTCTTATCTCACTGCCAGTTCCTGAATATGGGACCCGTGTCTTGTCTTTCACTCCTTTAAGTGTGTGAGACATGGAAAGCTGGGTATTGGCGGAGTATCTGCCAGGCTCACGTTAACTCTCTCCCTCTGAGAATTACCCCTCTCCATACACACAAGGAGTCAACCCTAGACAGCCATGTGTATACACCTTGCCTTCATCCCACATTAATTGAACAAGACCAGTCAGTTACGTGACCCATTCAGCACCAATTAGTTTGTCTCTCCCCAGAATTTGGAACTGAGTAACTTCTGTTCAGTGTGGATTGGAGCCTTGAACCAACGAGATGTTACCTGGGGAGATGTAAGTAGTTATTTTGGCCAAAGGCATGAAGTTCAAGACAAATTAAATGTAAAGGGAGGAAAGAATAAACCAGATATGGAGATAAAAGCCAAAGAAAAGAGGCGAGAGTATTGCCCAGTGACTTCATTATCTATTGCTGTACAACAAATTACCTAAGATGTAGCAGCTTTAAACAACAAATATTTGTTACCTTGCACAGTTTCTGAGGGTCAGGAATCTGGGACTGGCTTAGCTGGGTATTTTGGCTCAGGGTCTCTCATGAGTTTGCAGTCGGAATGTGAGCCTGGGCTGGAGAATGCACTTCCAATCTCACTCGTGTGGCTGTTGGCAAGAGACTTCAGTTCCTTGCCACATGACCCTCTCCATAGAGCGGCTTACCTGACATGACAGCTTGCTTCTCCAGAGTTGAGAGAGAGTAACCAAGATAGTGGCCATGATATCGTGAAATGTATGTTTGGTCTTCACCTCCATTTTCATAGGTTTAGGAGGCGTACAACTCCTAAAATCCTTAGAATCTCCAAAATAATGTCTTTGTCTATGCTAACGAGTTGACTGGTGGATGGCAACCCCTGGGTAGCTTCAGGATGTGGGTTGATCACAAGAAAGACCAAGGCAGGATTAGAGGGTTGGAACTTTCAGCCCATCCCCAACCTCTGGGGAGGGGAGAGGTGAGGAAGATTAAGTTGATCACCAGTGGCCAAAGCTTTAATCAATCATGCCTGTGTAATGAACCTTCCATAAAAACCAGAAGGGCTGTGTTCAGAGAGCTTCTAGAGAGCTAAACACCTGGAGGTTCCTGGAGGATGGAGCGCCCGGAGAGGGCAAAGAAGCTCTGCACCTCTTCCCCTGTACCTCACCCTATGCAGCTCTTCATTTGTATTCTTTAAAATATGCTTTAAACTGATAAACACAAGTAAGTATTTCCTTGAGTTCTCTGAAGTGCTCTAGCAAATCAATCGAACTCAAGGAGGGGGCTGTGGGAACCCTAATTTATAACTGGTCAGTCAGAAACACAGGTAAAACAACCTGGGGCTTACCATTGGTACCTGAAGTTGGGGACTGAGCTCTCCACCTATAGGATCTGATGCTATCTCCAGGTGATAGTATCAGAACTGAATTGAATTAGAGCACACCCAGTTCATGTCCACTGAATAATTCATTGCTTGTTGATGGGGAAAAATCTCCACACACTTCTTGGTGACCAGACCAGAGGTCACAGAATTCTTTGTGTTGATTGTTGGAGAGTGAGAGGATACAAAAACTTTGGTTTGTTTTTTTCATACATCAACAGAGTGCTACAGCTTAATTTTTCTCCTCTTGGGTGTGATCTGGCTTAAGTGACCTCTATTCCAAAGAACAGACTATGGAAAAAAGAAAAATGGTAATTACACAGGGGAGAAATCTGGCAGACCCCACCACAATCAATCAATTAAGGTTAACATCACCAGGGAGTGATAAGTCAGGTGGATATTATGTACCTCTGATATGTAGGGATAAGAAAGGAAACTTGCCTTGTGGTATTCTTCCCCAAATCCATAATCCCAGACTAATTCCAAGAAAACAGCAGGCAAACCCAAATTGAGGGACTTTCTGTAAAATACCTGACACATACTCTTCAAAACTTTTTTTTTTTTTTTTTGAGATAGAGTTTCACTCTGTCACCCAGGCTGGAGTGCAGTGGAACAATCTCTGCCCACTGCAACCTCCGCCTCCCAGGTTCAAGCTACTCTCCTGCCTCAGCCTCCTGAGTAGATGGGACTACAGACGCCCGCCACCACGCCCAGCTAATTTTTGTATTTTTAGTAGAGATGGGGTTTCACCATATTGGCCAGGCTGGTCTCAATCTCCTGGTCTCATGATCTGCCCTCCTCGGCCTCCCAAAGCGCTGGGATTACAGGCATGAGCCACCGCGCCCAGCCCAAAACTTTTAAAGTTACTAAAAAGAGAGAGAGATAAGAGAGGGGCAGAGAGAGAGAGAGGAAGGAAGGAAGGAAGGAAGGAAGGAAAAAAGGAAGGAGGGAGGGAGAGAGGAAGGAATAAAAAAGAAAAAGAAAAAGAAAGAGAGAGAGAGAGAGAAAGAAAGAAGAAACGAAGGAAGGAAGGAAGGAAAGAGGGAGGGAGGGAGAGAGAGAGAAAGAAAAAAAAAGAAAAGAAAAGAAAAGAAAAGAAAAAAGAGAAAAGGCCTAGAAACTGTCATAGACTTTTGGAAATTAAGGACACTTGGTGAATAAATGCAATGTGGTACCCTGATTTAGATCCTGGAAAAGAAAAAGGAAATCAATTGAAAAAACTGGAGAAATCTGAATAAATTCTGGGGTTTCATTGATAGTGTTGTTTCTGTGTTAATTTATCATTTTTGACAAATATACCCTGGCTATATTAATATTTGGGAAGCTGAGTTAAGTGGATATGTATCTCCATATATGCAAAAATGAAATCTCTTAATCAGTGGCTTAAAATAAAGGTTTATTTCTCATGTATGCTCCATGTTCATCATGGGTTGATGGGGGAGGGGGCTGTGTTCCATGTCATCCTCACTCAGGGACCCAGGCTGTAAGGAGTTTCCAGCATCAGTAATTGTGGTGGATGAGGGAGGAGAATGTGATGGATCGCACGTTGGCTCTTGAAGGCTTCTGCCTGGATGTGACATGCATTGCACATTCCCATTTTCACATGCCGTTCATATTCCTTGGTCAAAGCAAGACACGAAGCCAGGCCTACCTTCAAGGTGTGGGAAGTTCTATCTTACCATGTGCCTGAAAGGAAATATTGCTGAACAGGCCTGATGGTCACCGTGATAAAGAATCCATGGCAGAGTGCCACCAGAGAGTGGAATTGCCCTTCTGTCTCCTCTTCCCTTTCTTTCTCTTTCTAACTTCTTCCCTTTTTCATTGTTTTTTCTCTGTTTTCTCTCCTTCCTTTTCCTTAATTAAAAAAATCATTTCCTAATTGCAGAAGTGATATATCTGAACTGCAAAAAATTTGGTAACACTGAAGTATTAAAAAATTGCCCATTTCTCTTTTCCTGCCAGTGATATCTACTTTTTTTTTTTTTTTTTTTGGAGATGGAGTCTTGCACTGTCGCCCAGGCTGCAGTGCAGTGGCTCGATCTCAGCTCACTGCAAGCTCCGCCTCCTGGGTTCACACCATTCCCCTGCCTCAGCCTCCCCAGTAGCTGGGACTATAGGCTCCCGCCACCACGCCCGGCTAATTTTTTATACTTTTAGTAGAGATGGGGTTTCACCATGTTAGCCAGGATGGTCTCGATCTCCTGACCTTGTGATCTGCCCGCCTCGGCCTCCCAAAGTGCTGGGATTACAGGCGTGAGCCACTGTGCCTGGCCGATATGCACTCTTAACAGATGGAATGGGCAATATAATTCCAGATAATTTTTTATGTAATGCAATTATAAATATTACTGTACATTTTCACATTCCATTCATATTCATTTCCAAATCACAAAAATTACAAAAATAGGACCGATAGTACAAAGTATTTTTCAACTTGCTTTTTAATTTGGCAGTATATCTTGGATATTTCTTCTTGCTTTTAAGTCAGGAAACAATAACAACAACAATTAAACTTCAACAACAACCATTTATTGAACACCTATTGTGTACTCCTTGCTGCTTTAGGGAGGAGGTATTTCCTGCTAACCAAGACAGAGTCTCTGCCCTCATGAATTCTCTATTCTAGTAAGGAGATACTTGTGTCTGGTCCCTCCTTTATCACAAACATTTGTGAGACCTGAGAGAAATTTTTTGGTAATATTAGCATCTGTGTTTGTGTTTTTATTTTTAAGAACAAGGAAAAGTCAAGGAGTAGGCCCTATGTTTTAACTGTACCTGTGGGTCCAATTCTAACTGTATTCAAATTTTTGTTGTTGTTCAAACTGCAGATGCTGACTCTTATTAACTTACATAAGAAGAAAGAATTAATTGGTAAAATATTGTGTAGCTTAGAGTCCAGAATGAATAGCTGAACAATCATGTCTGGGGAAGGGTAGGAACTAGGGGTCCTTGGAGGGTCTCTGTAGCAGGAACTCCCAGGTCAATTTTGTAGGGTGCTGCTCTTGGATGACTCAGCTCCAACAGCCTTTTCTCCCAGGGTTTCTTAGTAGGAGGTCCAGTTTGCTGAGATAGAAAGGTTTATTGGTCTAGCTTAAGTCAGCAGCTTACTCCTCTGACCAGAAGGAGTTGAGTAATATTGACGGACAGCCTTACCAATACCACCTGGGGTGGGGGCTGGGCAGTTCCCCACAAGCAAAGGGAGGTGCTCTTGGGAGAAGAAGGGAAGAAGAAATAAAAGCTGAACCAATCAAAAACTGGTGTTCACTGCACTAATTTCCTCCTTTGTCTCCCTGTTCCCATCTTTCTCTCTTACTTTCTGTCACTTTCAATATTCTCAATTATGAGAATATCCTCATAATTCTCTCAATGTTTCGGCATTCTTCTGCTTATCAACATCTTGACTTTGGCAGTCTGACAGGCTTTGTTGAATTGTGCTAGTGGGGTTTAAGTGCCTGAGGGTTTCTAATCTCTTCTCTGATGCCTCTAAAGGAATGCCTTCTGAGTTGCAGCACATTTGTCTATTTTTAAACATATGGAGACTCAATGATATCTCCGTGCTTTGTGCCTTTCGTGTTTTCTAAATAGCAAAATTGAAAACTCCTAAATTTACTTATAGCACTGTTTATAGTGGTGAAAATTGGAAACAAGCAAGATGATCAAGAGGGATTGGTTAGATAAATCATCCTGTGTCTTCCACAACCATATCATCCAGTGACTCAACTCTTTTTTCCTTTGATTATAGAGCCCTAGAAGAATCCAAGGACATAAGAGCTCCCTTTCTAGAAAAATCCACATGTATTTTGCATTAAAGTTTTCATAAATGTTTTGAATATTTGCAAATGTACTAACTTTACCTATAAATCCAGCAGTGGTTCATAACTATTTTATATAAGGGGACTTCAAAAAGTTAATGAAAAATGGAATTAAAATATAAAAATAAGAAATATAAACTTTATTTTCCAACACAAGCTCCAGCTCCATTAAGATCAAGACGCTTTCATTAACAGTGATATCAGCCATTTAGGCCATCACGAAAGAACTGGGGGTCCTGGGAATTTCATCATGTCAATACAGTCTTTTTTACACTATTAACTGAAGAAAAATTGGTGCCATTTACAGATTTTTTTTTTAAAGATTAGGAAACAAAAATAAGCCAAGGAGGAGAGAGCCAAATCAGGACTGTAAGGTGGCCGCCTCATATTTTCCCTTTGAAACACCTGCAAAATTGCCCTTGTTTGATGAGAGAAATGAGCAGGAGCACTGTCATGGTGGGCACTCCGGTGAAATTTTCCTGAGGGTTTTTCTTCTAAAGCTTTCACAAAACTTTCTCAAAACACTCTCAAAAAACAATAGCTCTTTTGCCCTCTGTAAAGTCAACAAGTATGATGCCTCAAACATCCCAAAACACCGTTGCCATGACCTTTGCTCTTGAGTAATCTGCCTTTACTTTGACTGTACCACTTCCACCTCTTGGTAGCCATTGCTTTGATTGTGCTTTGTCTCCGGGATCATAGTGGTACTCATCTGGGTACAATGGTTTGGGCACCAGTCAAATGGAAAGCTTGCTCAGCTTTAATTTTTTAGTCAGAATAGTGTATGCTGAACCAATTGAGATGTCTGTGGTTTTCTGTTGCTTCTGCTGGTAATCGTCAGTTCTCTTAAATTAGGGCGTGAATAAGGTTAATTTTTTTCCTTGAAAATTGATGTGGATGGTCTGCTGCAGCAGGCTTCACCTTCAGCATGGTCTCTTCTCATCTGATAATGAGTTATCTATTTGTAAACTGCTGATTTCTTTGGGGTGTTGTTCCCATAACTTTTCATAAAGCATCAGTGATTTCATCATTCTTTCACCCAAACCTCACCATAAATTTGATGTTTGTTCTTGCTTCAGTTTTAGCAGAATTCATCTTGCTCTGATGGGAACTCTTTTCCAACTGTCTTATCTTTCTTAGTGCCTCAAACTAGATCCCATTCAGATATGCTATGACAAGTTAGTACGAGTTTATTTTGGTGCAAAATAACTTTGAAATCCATGCATTTTTTTCATAATACCTATTTTCTATGGACTTTCTGAAGTCCCTTCATATACTCTTGATGTAATGAAACACTCTGTAGGCATGATCATTGTATATTTTTAATATAAAAAGCTGTTAAAAATATATTATCTGAAGAAAAACTGGTTACAAAACAATGCATATAATATTGACTCTTACTTTGAAAAGAACAGTTTGTGAATGTGTGTGCGTGTGTATCTATATATGTGTGTGTGTGTATATATACGTGTGTGTGTGTGTGTGTGAATGTATAGTTACATTAAGAATAAATTTGGACAACTGTCCAAAAAATGCTAAAGTCATTTCTTTCTGGTGGGTCAATTATAAATAATTTTTTCTTCTTGTTTATTGTAGTATTTTCTAGTACTTCTAAAATTAACATGTTTTATTTGTGAAACTGAAAAATAGATGGTAATAAAGAGTGGTACAGTAAACAGGTGCCCTAGGCACTAATTGCTCAGCCCTTTAAAATAAAACTACTTTATTGAGATATGATTGACACATAAAAAGCTATATATAATTAATGCATACAATCTGATGAGTTTGGAGATAAATATACACCTGTTGTCCAGCCTTTTTATGCTGTCTGGTTTTTATGGCTCTTTGACTGGTGGTAGAAATAATTTAGTAGTTAAAAGAAGATCCTATAGCAAGCACTAAAGAGAATCTTAAGGGTTGAGTCTATAGTTGATCACTTTTTCTCACCACAATCATTGCCATTTTTATTACTGACCCAAACAACATATTAAAAAGTTGCCATTCCTCCCCTGCCCCCACTTTCAAAAGCCACATGCATGCATTGTAAAAAAAAATCAAACATTACAAAAAAGTACAACTTTGAAAGTGAAATTTCTGTATTAATTCTTCCTCAGCCCCGATAGTAGCTGTTAATAATTTAATCCATATACACCATTGCACACACAAGTTTTTTGATTTTTGTTTTTGTTTTTAAACAGGGTCTTGCTCTGTCGTCCAGGCTGGAACACAGTGCAGTGGCATGATTAAGGCCCAGTGCAGCCTCGACTTCTTGGGTTCAATTGATCCTCCCACCTCAGCCTCCAGAGCAGCTGGGACTACAGGCACATGCCACCATGCCTGTCTAGTTTTTGTATTTTTTATAGAGACAGGGTTTTGCCATGTTGCCCGGGCTGCTCTCAAACTCCTGAACTCAAGCAGTCTGCCCACCTCGGCCTCCCAAAATGCTAGGATTACAGGTATGAACGACTGTGCCCAGCTTGTTTGTTTCTTAAATGAAAATAGAATTGACATATATTGCTTTATAACATGCTTTTTTATTTCATGTAAAATTTATTTTGGACATCTTTCTATGTCAGCTCATAGAACTCAGTCTCGTTCCTTCTCAAGCACTTGCATGGAATTCAGTTGTAAGGATGCATCATAATCTATCTATAGTCCTCATGCCATGGATCCAGTTTTTCAAAATTATGAAAAATATTGCAATGGAAATTCTTGTATGTACATTTTTGTACTTTTGTGAGACTACTTCTGTAGTTTAGTTTCATAGAAATGGAATTCTTATTCTTAATAAGTTTTCACCAGGTAACTGATTTGCAGTCCCAATTTCTTAGTTAATCTGTGTGTTACCAAAAGAGCCACAGAATGCAAAGGGCTGAGCTGTCCAGTTGGTTGTGGATTGTTCCTCAGAATTCCTGCTTTACTGAACAGCTTAAATGAGAAGAAAACATGACTTTCTGAGTCTGTGGCATTCAGTATGTTCGCTTTGATTTAATCAGTCAGAGGAAAATATATCCCAGAAGAGAGTGTATATCTCCACCCCAAACCCTCTTCTGATTTCTATTTGAGAGAGAGTGAAGCCCAGTGACTATTCCAGACCATATGTAAGGACTACTGAGGCTGTCACTCAGAATGCCAACTATGTTGGCAATGGAAAGGGGTAAGCATCATTCCAAAACATTATTGTTTTGGTGATTCAAGGTATTTGGATTATTAAAATACTGATGGCATATTTGGCCTCAAACGTGATCCAAAGCCATTTATCCCTCTCTCCCTCCCACATCTGAGGGATAAATACCCCACGAATTAAAAAGTACTGCTTTTCCAGCCCTACAGGTTAAGAATTTCCTCTGCATACAGAAATGATTATGAAAGTTAAGCCAAAACACATCCATACAATGGGATGCTATATGGTAATGAAAGTAAATAAACTAAGCTACATACGGTTTCATGGGTGAATCTTTTTAAAGAAAGTTGAGTAAAAGAATAAAGATACAAAAGAATTTATACAGTATAACTCCTGGTTAGTTATCTATTGCTGCATAACAAATTATTCTAAAGTTTCTTGGCTTAATGCAGCAAAAATCATTTATTATTCATGGTTTCTGTAGGTCAGATATTTGGGATTGGCTTGGAGCAAATCTGGCTCAGGGTTGCTCATGAGCCTACAGCCAAATGACATCTGGGCTGCAGACATCTGAAGGCTTGACTAGAGCTGGAGGTTCCTCTTCTATGTTCACTCAATCACAAGGCTGGCAAGATGGTGCAGGTTGTTGGTGGGAGGGCTCAGTTCCTATCCACATGGGCCTCTTCACAGGACCGCTTGAGCTTTCTACTGGTCCTTCCCAGAGTAAACACATGGAAAGAACTAGACAGAAACCTCAATAACCTTTTATGACCTAGCCTTTGAAGTTGGTCACACAGACCAGCCCTGATTCAACGTCGAAAAATGCCAGTAGTAGGCCAGGATCATCGGGGCCATTGTGGAAACTGACGACCACAATTTCATTTACAGAAAAAAAAACTAAAAATAGGGAAAAATGATCTATATTGCTTAGGGAGGCATATTTAAGTGTTAAAACTTAAAAGCATAAAAAGGAATGATTAGCTTAAAGTGGTTATCTCTTGGAGGAAGGAAGCTGTGAGTGGGCAAGGATCATTATTTGTAAAAGAATACATTTATGTTTTATGCACTTTTCTTAATTGTGATATATTTCATAATTTTCAAGGGAAGGTCATTTCAAAATAATAAACTAAAAGAAAAATGACATGAGGAAAAGAAAGTATTCATTTCTCTAATAATAATATAAAATTAGCCAATAGTTCTTATACGTTCCAGACAATTATATTTACATCTTTATTTAGTACTCACAACAACAAATGTGGTTCTATTAACCTGTTTTTACAAATAAAAAAATTGAGAATTAGGGTGAGTTAGACATCTTGCCCAAGGTCATATAGCCAATAAATGGTGGAGCCAGGGCCCTTCTGAGGCAGGAAAGGAGGCAGACTACTGGTATACGTTTAAAAACTCTATTTTTGCCTAAACTAAGCTTTTTTTTTTTTTTTTTTTTTTGAGACAGATTCTCACTGTGTCGCCCAGGCTGGAGTGCAGTGGCGTGATCTCGGCTCACTGCAAATTCTGTCTTCCGGGTTCAAGCGATTGTCCTGCCTCAGCCTCCCTAGTAGCTGGGATTACAGGCACCCGCCTCCAAGCTGGCTAATTTTTTGTATTTTTAGTAGAGACGGAGTTTCACCATGTTGGCCAGTCTTGTCTCGAACTCCTGACCTCAGGTGAGCCGCCCACCTTGGCCTCCCAAAGTTCTAGGATTACAGACATGAGCCACTGCACCTGGCCCTAAACTAGAAAAACTTTTAAAATCCTTAGCTGGGCATGTCAACTAGTTTTTCTCAGTATGTGACTGGCACCAGTATGTTTAGTACCATGTAAGTACTAAATAGATATTCTTTTAAATAAATAAAAAATATGGATTTATTTATTTTGCAAAAATCTTGGATGATGCTGGTTATGCGTCAAACACTGTTCTATGCACCTTACATGTATTAACTCATTAGTCCTCTGACTGTCTCCTGGTGTCCACTCTAATTCATTTCTAAGAGGTAAGATCCTGGGTAACTTTCTTTCTTCACTTGTCCCTAGGTGTTGTGTTTCTAACTTCTTAAACTTTGACTCCTGGATCTTGCTATTTTAACATATTACTTTGACAAGTCAATTCAATAGCAGTACATTGAGCACCTATTCCTTACTGGGTTCTAGTGGAAAATTAAGATGAATGTATTTTCATCTGTAACCTAATAAATGAATGCTTATCTTTTAAAACTTTCAGACAACGTTTTGCATTAACATGGAGGGGAATGTCAAATCCCTTGAGGTTTATCCCCGTAAACTTCACTGCAGGAAGTGTATCTGCATCTTGGCTTATTGTGCTTCCTATTTCAGTAATCTTAATAAGTGCTAAATATGCTTCTTTCAGTTATTTTTCAGCATATTTCTCCAAATCACCCAGTAGCAAGTCTTAACATGTCTGCCTGTTGTTTTAATGAAAAGATCTCAGCTCCTTATCAGGAATGCCACTGGGACACAGGCTAAATTCTACGCTGATAAATCATTTCAGGCTAGGATAGAGCCCTAGTGATGAAGCAGTTAGTTAGTTTGTTCAATCAATATTTGCCTATTTGTTACGCATGAACACTATGGAAAACCTAGTCAAAATCCCATTTTCATGTGCGTTATCTTTGTTATTACCAAAAGGAGCCAATGTGACTTTGCTAGAAAACATTTTTTCTTTTACTTACAGCTAATTCATTCACTCATTCAATAGACAGTTACTGAGTATCTATCATGGGCATGGTCCCAGCCCTGTAGGAGCTCACAGTTTGGGAAAGGGTAGGGGTGTACTGGGTATGTGTGTGATGGTGCTGGTGGATGTGTATGAAAAGTTATGTAGATAATTATAATCCAGTGTATTACAGACAGTGTATGTGAAGGCTCTAGGAATGGGGCCCAAAACCAACTCGGGGATGTGGTGAAGGTTGGTACAGTTGGGCAAGGCTTCCTGAAGAAGGTAACACCTGATTGGGTTCTCTCTCTCTCTCTTTTGAGATGGAGTCTCACTCTGTAGCCCAAGCTGAAGTGTAGTGGCATGATGTTGGCTCACTGCAACCTCTCCCTCCAGGGCTCAAGTGATTCTTGTGCCTCAGCCTCCCAAGTAGCTGGGACTACTGGTGCGCACCGCCATGCCCAGCTAGTTTTTTGTATTTTAGTAGAGACTGGGTTTTACCATGTTACCCAGGATGTTCTTGAACTCCTGAGCTCAGGGGATCTGCCCACCTCAGCCTCCCCAAGTGCTGGGATTACAGGTGTGAGCCACCATGCCAGGCCTGACTGAGTTTTTAAGTCCAGATAATTGCATTAGGCCAAAGGGGAAGAGAAAAACAGACTGGCGAATTCTGAGAACTAGAAGCAGTTTGGGGTTATTGCAGTTGCTTAATATGAAACTCAGGGGGTGATCTGAGAGGATGAAGGAAGGGTGGGTGGACCCAGGACATGGAGAGTTGGGTATCCAGGGTTAAAGAACTTGGCCTTTACTCTTTAGCAATAGGAATCCTGAAATATTTCAATCAGGGAAAAAGGAAGGTGAGATATGTGTTCTAGAAAGATACCTCTTCACAAAAGTTTCAGAAAACAGGAGTGCTTTTCGGCCCAGCAATTCAATTTCTAGGAAATTTATGTGAATGGGACCAAAGAGTTAGCTACTAGGAAAATAGCAACACTATCTTTACCTATAAGAGTGAAATCTTGGAAATCAAATAAAGGCCCAACAATGCAGAGATTAAAAAAATAAATTCTAGTAAATATATATAGTGGAAAATATTATATATTCTAAAAATATTAAAATAAATTTATAGACAAGGAAAAACATATAATAAATTCAAGACAGGGAAAAATCAGTGACAACACTGTATATTCAGTGTGCTCTCCTTTTAAATATTTATTTATATATCTGTACATACATATGAACATATTGAATTACATATGACTAGGTATAAATATCTGAATAATAGGATTACCAGTGCTTTGTTTCCTTTTTACTTATCCGCATTTTCTAATTTTTAAAGAATAAATAGTATTACTTTTCTAATATAAAAATAAATTTACTTAGAATATTTTACATAAAAGCAAGTAACATTGCTTTGGTAGCTGTGTTAAGGACGACAGAGAAGCAGTAATGCCCACTTTGAAGTTTATCTTCCATCTTTTGCTATATTATGTTGTGAAATATTTTGTGTTCTCCTTCTTGCTCCAATCCTGCGATCTCAGACACTTTGGAATAAGAATTAAAAGCATGAGCCTTCAGTTACTGCTCAGTGTTAGGTTTGGAGTCTCTAAGTCTACATTAGGGTTCAACCCCTCTTTCGCTCCTGCCTTAGTAGCTCTGGGGTGACAACCATCTCTTGCCATCTGCCTGGCTGGGGCTCATGAGCCACAAGGCACTTACTTGTTTTAAACAAGGTAAAGCCATCCTCAAGCTCACTGCTGAGTTCTGAACCCTGTTGACTCTTCACAGTTGCTCCATTGCAGTGAGTTACACTTGAGACCTATCAGAATATCATTTCTAACTCATTTAAGCCACCTTGCAGATCTCAGCCAGTCCTTTCCCACTCCTTTTATGTGGCCTCTTATATTGAGATCCAAGCTCCTCAAACTTCACTTTGGATTATTTTCAAATTGTCTTCTTCTCTTTTTTGTTGAAATTTCATTCAGCCTGGTTTGATGTCATCCCTTAAAGTAGTGGTTCTAAAATTCCTACATGAATAAGAACTAGCTGGGGAGCTTGCTAAAAATGCAGGTTCTTCATCCCCACCCCTTGGCAATTCTGATTTAAAAGTTCTAGCTCTGGGTTTGGAGCTCTGCATTTTAATGGACGCCCCAGGTGATTCTCATGGACATGGCTCTTGGACGAAGCTTTGAGAGGAGCACAACACCTTCCTCTCCTGATCTGCACAGCATAGCACTCTTCCCCTGCCCCCTTGCCCTCTGCAGTGGCTCTAGAAAAGTACATTATACAGCACTTTCAAGAATAATATATTTAAAAGTTAATAGTTCATGATCCACAGACTCCAGGAGGAGCCATAGTAGACCACAGGGTGGTCCTTGGTGCCTCTGAACTTGCAAATGAAATTTTTTTGTGCACTGTTTTTTTTTCTGGTAAGAAGGTCTGCAGCTTTCAACAGAGTGTCAGAGAAATCCATAATCCAAAAAGTTAAAAGATCCTAAAAATCCGTTGAACAGATTTATGCCTTAAAAATTAATTACCTTCCTATTTGACATGCTTCATATCTAAACTTTGCGTAGCTTAAATTATTTTGGGGGAGCAGGGCCCATGCCTTGGCATATATCCCACTGCCTTGGCACACATAGAAAGAATATATATGCTGGGAGGATGGTGCAGAAAACTCTGCTGTTGATCATCACCTCTCCCCAACCCCATCATCCTGTTTCCTTGGTATTTTCCTGTTATTTATATTTTTCTTCATGTATACCCATCTCGCCCTCTTTTTAGATAACTGCATAGCCTCTTACTGTTCACTCCTGTGCTCATTAGAATGTATTTCAAATGACAGAAACAAAAGTTGAATTGTGTTTAAGAAGGGAGGGGAATGGGAAGATTTTTGGGTTTTTGGACACATGACTGAATATTCCTGCCAGGAAGGCTGCAAAATAGGCTTTTTAATTTTATAGTCTCTAAAATAGAGAAAGAGTTTTGGATAGCTAGCATCTTTTGCAGTTAAGGCTTGGGCACAAAACCTAGATCCACCAATTGGATTGGAAGATAAGCAGGTGAAGTAGCCAGGACTTTGCTGAATCCATTTTGGTGGTGGATGGTGGTAGCAGCATTTCGACAGTGTCCTGTGTGCAGTACTGGAGGTGCAAGCTATGAGGTTTACTGATACAATAGTGGTGGGAGGTGTAGTGGTGTGGGTGTGCCTTCACTAGACCAGTTCTATGGCATCGATTTTGGAGTTGTTCCCAGTTGCATGGCTTATATGCTAGAGTCTGCTGCCTTTCCTTAGGTTTGGTGAGCTACTCAGTAGACTTTTGAAGGTTCTTTCTGCTGAAACACACCCTAGTTAGTTTCTGCTGGCTCTTTTTTTCCAAACATATCAGACACAATCCTGCTTCTGTATCTTCATCATGTCCATTTTCTCTTTTTGAATGACATGGCTTTTAATCTAATTTCATCAGAAATTGTAACCCATTTAAGAAATTGCTATGATAGTTTCCTCTCTCTTTTCTTTCTTACTTTATTTTTTAAAAAACGTTTGATCATGAAAATTTTCATGCTTACACTAAAGTAGATAGAATAGGACAGTGAATTCCCATAACCTGTCACCTGGCTTCAACATTTTACCATTTGCATTTCATATTTCCTTTCCCGTGCCTTTTTGGGGGTAGAAGGAGAGGAGAGGGGATATTTTATGGCAGCTCCAAGATATCATATCATCTCACCCATAAATGCTTTATATGTATTTCTAACAGAAAGAGTATAAAAATGAGATAAGCATAATATACTTATCATACCTAATACAAATTAATGATACTTTTAAAATGTCATTCAATTCCAGCCCATGTTCAAACTCTCCCAGTTTTCCCCAGAATGAATTTTTACAACTGGTTTGTTTTAATCAGGGTCCAAATAAAGTCCACATCAGGTATTTCAGTGATATGTCTCTTTTTTCCTGTTTATTTATTTATAATTTTTAGTAGATACGTGGTCCCTCTGTATTGCCCAGGCTGGTCTCAAACTCCTGGGATCAAGCAATTCTCCCACCCTGGCCTCCCAAAGTGCTGGGATTATAGGAATGAGCCCCCAAGCCCAGCCTCTAATTCATGTTTTTATTGATATATAATTCACATGCCTAATGTGTCTCTTAAATCTGCTAAAACATTTACCAGTTCTTCCTTCCCCTTTATTTCATGCTATTTATTTTTCGAAGAATTTCTCAATGTCTTACAGAATTTCTAAATCTCTGGATTGTCTGATTCTATCTTTGTGATGTTATTGACAGGTTCTCTTGCATTTTTTTTCCTGTGAACTGGTGGTTAGACCTAGGGGCTTGATTACTTTTAGTTTTCATATACCCTAGATTTTTTTTTTTTTTTAAGATGTAGTTTAGTCACATCTCCTCCAGGAGTCTTAATATCCCGACCCCCAGTGATTGCTCTTTTCTTGGACACTTGTAGTATTTATCTATCGCTCTTGTTATCCATTAAATCCTGCCCATTTCTATTCCTAAAAAGTCAAGGATCATGTCCTATGTGCAGGGACCATATATGTGTCATCATTGCTATTTCCCCATACCTAGGGCACAACGTGCCTGGCACAGAGTAGATGCACCAAAAATAGCTGTTGAGCTAAGAGGATATGAGAGTACAAATCATACACCGGGTATCTACTGCTTAGCATTGCTGCTTTATGTGTAGTTTCTCATTGTGTTACAAGCCTTGACTCAACTCGTGGACTGTAAGCCTCATGAGGGCAGGGAGGAAGTCAAATATATTTTTGTATTCCAGGTACCTAACACATTGCCATGCCCATACCTTGCACATATTTAGTATAGAGTAAATTGGGAACCCTTGCCTATCCATCTCTGAAGGATTTTTGTGAGCTCAAATAAGAGATGCATGTGACAAGTGTATGTAAAAATTCATGTGTTACATAAATACATGTAATATTAATAACAACAATTATAATCTGTAGTCATTGCTTTTGTACGTTTAATAGGCTCAGTCTTTAGTTTCAATGTATGGGTCTATTGACTGTTATCATCTATTTTTCAAAGTGGTACCTAACCCTAGGGCTTAACTCATTAATTAAGAGGGATTACAGGGGACATCTATCAGGTGGCCAGCTTTTGGTTATGTGGATTAATGGTATAGCAATCCACAGAAAATCATCCATTTAAAGGAGTGAAATATTTTTATGGTGATTACGCGGAGCTCTTGTGGTTGCAAGTGACAAAAAAATAGTTCTAGTAAAAAGGAATATTTTTGTTCATATATCTAAAAAGTCCAAGGATATCTGACTTCAGGTATGGTTGGAACAAGGAAGTGAAACAATGCTGTCGTACTTTTCTATTCTTTATCTTTACTTGTCTCTTCTTCTTTTTGTTGATCTTATCTCATTCTCTTCCATTTCAAATTACCTTTCCTAAGTGCCCATGGGTAAGTAGCTCCAGATTTTCTTCCTTCTAGCACTAGGCTTTAAAAGCAAACAGTCTTCTCCCACTGCCCTATCAGAGAAGTCCTAAGGAGGACTTCTGGTCATGTCAAGGTCCCCTGTCCAGTCTTAAAGGAATCAGACAGTGTTGGGTAGCTGACTGCACTGTAATGGATAATCCAGCCATATGTAATGGAAAATAAGTTTTCCTGAACAAGGAGTAGGATGAGACCGGAAGAAAAGGTATAGGAGAAAAAAATAACAGCTATCTGTGTGAACCTCGGGACAACCTCAGCTCAGAGGTCTGCACCCCGGAGACCTCTCTTGCGAGTGTACTTAGTTGAAGATGAATTCGGGGGTCTTGGTTTTCCTGATTTTTTTTTTCCTTTGAGGTTAGTCCCTTAGGTCTGGAAGGTCACTATCTGATGTAATAAGTGATGGGTAGACTGTTTCACTGCAGATCTAAAGGAGTTATAAACTGCAGTTGTAACATAAAGTCTGTGACAGCCTTCAGTGGGTCAGCTGACCAAAATTATGCACAGTTTTGTTTCTATCTGTATTTTCTGAGAAGAGGATCCATAGCTTCCCTCAGATTAAAAAACTTCTGGTGAGCCCAAAGATTAGGCAGCTTCCCGTGTTTCTCAATGGGGATACATACCACTGAAATTTGGACAAGAAAGTTTGTTATTGTGCAATATGTTTAGTGTCTCTGGCCCATACCCCTTAAACGTCTGTGACATCCATAAGTTATTATGACATCCTCTCCTCCCATATTCCAAGCACTGATAATTGAGAGCCCAGATGAGATTAGAAGTCTAGACTGCATGTTTCCTTCATGTTTGATCTTTTTTCTTTCTCTCCCAGAGAACATGAAGGAAACATGTTTTCTTTGTTTGCTTTTGACAGCTAATTTCCAGCAGTCCATCTATTAAGGAATCTAGGATCCCACTTTAATGAGCACAAAACTCCCACTTTCCTTAGGGGTGTTCTCAGGTATTCTGACATGGTTTAATAGTTTCAGGGAAGGGCCTAAAAATCGTATGTTGGGGACTAATTTTTATTCTGAAAATTTGGTAATTGCTACTGCAACATAGTATGCCTTCTGCACTGTCTCCAAATCTCCTTGAGAACTCCAGCCCTAACATCGATCCATCCTACTGGAGATCTTTTCTGATGTGAAATTAAAATGTTTCAGTGGGAGGCAAAACATGCAAAGGGGCAACTCCTGGGAGGTATCCAATTGTCACTGTAGCCTCTTTAGAATTTTCTCCTAGGACAGCCATTTAGTTTATTAATTCTAAAAGGACAAACACCAGAATGAGATGTTAATCTGAAAGGAATAACTTCAAGACCTAATAAAGAATGACCACTGAGCAGAGTTCTTATAGATTGCAAATCACTTTCTCATACATCTGACCTTGCAACATCTTCTAAAACTGGTTTGCCAATCTCTTCTTTTATGGATGAAGAAATGGAGGCTTCTAGGAACCAACTGACATGCTCAGGATTGCACAGCTCTTCTTAGAAGGACTGGGCATTTCAACTCTGAGTCTTATACCTTTAAATGCCACTCTAACTCTATGCTGCCTCCCTGATGCCTCAAAATACTTTTGTAAAGAAGGAACACGTCCTACTGGAGCTAATCAGAGGGAAGGACTAGAAGTACGAATAAGCCACCACGGAGAGTTTTAAAATTCTCTTCCCTAAGTGAGTTCCGGGAAGCTCGGGAAGGGGTTGACACTTGTACAGTTCACTTGTACATCTTCACTCCTGAAATGCTAGGACAAATCTCATTTGAACTCCCAGTCAACTGAGAAATTAAAAGCAGAGAGCAACGACGCTATTTTGTAACTTTGTGCCTTTTAAAATTAACCGAATCTTTCAATTGTTGCTTTAGATCAGAAGTGGCTACTTGGATAAAGGGGAAAGAGCCATTCAACTGACGAACAGTATTGTAAAAGTCCACACTTAGTTCTAGAAAAGGAACGCACAAGAACAATTTCCCCATTAACGTTTTCATTACAAAGCGAAGGAAAGTTCTTCCTCGTTATTCCAATCCGAGGACAAGTTGATATGTCGCAGCAGCCCAGGGAAGCATGCGAGCTGATAGGAAGTCCTTTTATTTTAAGACAGGCTCGAATGCTAAAACTTTCTGGTGCCAAAACCCTTGACTATTTTATTTTTAAAATAAGCACTCGGCGTGCCCTCGCAGATGTCTGAGCTGAGAGGTGGGGGTGATGGTAGAAGAGCAGTTAGTGTCCGTTCTTATTCATATTAAGTAGCCAAGTCAGTACCCTTGAAGCAAGTGGGGAGAGAGGAGGGAGAGGAGCTGCTGACATTGACAATGAATCCAAACAGGAGTTGCACTAGCGGTGTCCACCACGTTGCCTCTCCCCCGCCTGGCCTTCTGGGAGCTGTAGTTTTCGTGGGAGCGGCTCCCTAGGCGAGCTGGGAATGGCCCGCCCGGGCGGAACTACAGATCCCAGACAGCGCTCGGCCGCCGGCCCCTCCCGCCTGGGCGCGAGTGTAAACTCCCCGCGCTGGGGCTGGCGGCCGCGAGCCGGCGAGCGGGCAGAGCTCGGCACTGCGCCGGGGCGCACGGCTCGGGGGACCCAGGCCCAGCTACCTTCCCTCCGCCCCCGGGCTCTGTTCTCACTTTCCAGCAGTGGAAGGACGGGAAGCGGGAGCCATGCAGTCCGAATCGGGAATCGTGCCGGATTTCGAAGTCGGGGAGGAGTTTCATGAAGAGCCCAAAACCTATTACGAACTCAAAAGTCAACCGCTGAAGAGCAGGTGAGTGGTGACAGCTGGACAGAGGCGCAGCGGGCGGCTGGGGGGCACTGCGTCTGCCACTCTGGGGCGAGGAGAGCGGACCGCGGGAGCTCTGGAACAAGGACCCAGTGCCCTTGCCCCGGGGCAGAGGGCGAACTGCCCCCCGCAGTTGGGGGCCGCGCCCGCCCGGCCCAAGTGCCCCTTTTGGAGGCTCGGATGGATGCACTTCGGGGGGACGCTGCGAGTCGCCGGGTACGAAGCGTCCAGGCGCGGGGACCCTCGGCCGGGGATGCCAGCTGCTGAGACTGAGTGGGGGCTGGGGAGCGACCTGGCGCGATGTGGGGGAGGAGGAGCGCCGGGCCGGGACGCTGTCCCGGTGGGATGGGGGAGAAAGAGTTCTAGTGAACCCCCTTTCTGAAGACCCCAGCGGGTTGAGGGCTCGCAGAAGGAGAGCTTTGGGTGGACTGAGATGCGACATTGGAGGGAAGCAATTAGTTCGCTTGGAGTCACCTCTTGGGAGTCCGGTCCCTGTGGGGAAACTAGCCCCTGGGCTCCTGCAGGTGAGGTTTCTCTGGGCTCCGCCTCTCACCTCCAGACGCTGCAAGCGGGCGCGGGAGGGGCCAGGGCAGTGGTGGGCGTGTCCCCTAGTCCAAGTTAAACTCCCTGGAAATAGAGTCCCATTCAAATCCAGGCCTTCCTTGCAGTGGGGAAATGAGCCTTGGTCTTGGGGGTTACTAGGAGTGTACCCCGCTTGGCAGAGACACGTGTTTGTTTAATTCGCTGGGGACGTCAAAAACTTTTTAGACGAGGAGTGAAGACATCCACTGCTCTGATGCCCCATCCCCTCTAGTGCCCAGTTTCCTTGAGCCACCCTTTTTGCTGCCTCCATTCCCACTTGTCTGTCGAAATGGATTGGGTGTCTTCCGTTCTCTCTGTCCGGCAGCCACTCTGGACGCCTCGTACTTCTCGTTTACAATGTTTACTAAAAGGGACATGGTCAGTGGAGGCTGGAATAGCTGAGAAGGGTTTATTTCCACCCTTCTAAGCTGTGAGCTAGGATAAGGCTATCACTGGAAGCACCCAGCAGGACTTCTGCACCCGGCTGTACCTTCCTGCCCTGCCCTTCGCTGTGGGTGGGGCCTGGGTGAATGGGCCTGGCTGGCAGAGTGGGAGAGGGTCTTGAAGTGAGGGTGAGTGGAGAAGGGCAACTGAATGAGGAGCCAAGTGGTGTAATCTTGGCCTCTGGCGAGCACTGGGCTGGTTCTTTTTCTAATGGAAAGTGCAACCAGGTTTATTCCCTTCAGGGCTGTGGCAGGACTCTTTATCCCAGTTGGGGAAGAAAATCTGGGAACAGCGGTCCTACTGACTGCCATTGCTGAAGCCTCTTTGTAGATGCTTCACGGCAGATTGGAAGGAAACCGCCTAAGCAGTTGGACGTATAAAACCAGCCTTTAGTTGGTGGTTTTTCCTCATAATGGCTGTTTTGTGTGTGAGCATAGATTGTGTGTGTTGGGGGCTGGGGGTTTTGAGTAATATTGTGTGAAGGGTATTGTTGGTTATGCTCATCAGGGCTTTATCTGCATTCGGCTGAAGGGACCAGTGTTTTACTGGGCAGTCTCTGCTTTTGCTTCTATAAGCAAATGCTTACACGGCCAGAATGAGGGAATGAGTGTGTGTGTGGAATCCTGAAAGAAATAAATTAACCGGACTGTTTGGAACATTTCTGATGGTAGCTGATACATAACATTAAATCAGTTTGAGAGAGCGAGGAAAATACCATCTGGAAAAACCCAAATGAGTGCCGTGAAACTCATGTTGGACGATTTGGGCCTGTGCTTTTTCAGAGTCAGCAAAAAAGACTTGTAAGGGTGAACGTCCTCAGTAGCTAGCTAGCAGGCACGTGTAAGGAAAAATGTGGGTATGTGGGAAGAAATGGCTTCACACGTTAATGCTAGAAACAGGTGTGGGCCTGAACCAGCAGGGAAAGGAAGGCTAAATTAAAAAAGTTGTTGTAAAACTTGTATGTGGAGCACACACATGCTCTTTGAAATAAACCAGTTAAATAAAATCTGTGAATAAATATATGGAGTTGGCAACATTTCTCTATACTGTTTTCCACAGTTGTGTAAGGTATTGTCGTCGACATCTGTTGTGTGACTTAAAAGGGCTACACATTGCTCAGGGCCTTCTCTCTCATTGCTTTTTGTCTTGTGTCTTTGCTGGGGCACCTCACTTCTTTTAAGTCTTTGTTGGAAAAAGTTGAAATTGAAATGTTAAGACTGCTGTAGCCATTCTGCCTATCAACTGTCTTCTCTTGATTGTCCAGAGTTGTTAGAGTTGAAAATATGTCCAGAATCTGCCTGCTTCTTACCAACTCCTCTGCTACCACTTTGGTCCAAGCCACCATCAGCCCTTGCCTGGATTATTGCAGTAGTCTTTTAAACTGCAATATCCACATTTAGTGAGTTTTCAGTGTAGTAGCCACAATCTTCCTGTTAGAACTGGTTCTCAATTGGAGGTGATTCTGCCTCCGGGGGTCATTTGACAGTGTCTGGAGACATTTGTGATTGTTACAGTGGAAGGGATCATTACCCATCTCTAGTAGGTGGAGACCAGGGATGCTGCTAAACATCTTACAGTGCACAGGACAGCCCCCACAACAAAGGATTATCTGGTCCCAAATTGTTAATAGCGCTGAGGTCAAGCAACCCTGTGTTAAACCTCAAGTCAGATCCTGTCATTCTCTGCCCAGAACCTGACCATGGCTCCTAGTTTCTCTCAGTAAAATTTGAGGTTCTTAAGATGTGAGCTCTGACCTTGTCTCTTGTTGTCTGCCTCCTTCCTCCCTCTGCTGCAGCCAGGCTGGTCTCCTCACTGTTTTTGGAATACCCCAGGCCCTTCCACCACTGGGCATTTTTATATTGCACTTGCCTTGACCGTCCTTTGCCCAGACAGCCCCAGTGCTCACTCCCCCACCAACCAGTATGTGCCTGCCTCCAGGAGTCTTAAGGACATTAAGTGTGACCTTGACTGTGGAAAAGTATTAGCATGGTGCCTGGCACGTAGTAAGTGCTCAGGAAATGTTAGCAGATGTTGTTCTTGTTATTTTCTTTACAGTTCTTTCTTTAAACATCATTCCCATCACACTGATATTGTGGCCCTTTTTGACCACAGTATTTGCAATTGCTATTCCTCCAAACTCTCTGTCTTCCTTGTCCAGCTATATATTTTTTTCCCATAGGGCTTATATTATAATCTACTGTATAATTTTCCAATATGTTATGTTTATTACGTGTTTCTCCATGCTAGACTGCAAACTCCAAGGGAACAGGGTTTTCTGTTTGTTCCTTGCTCACTATTGTGTCCCCAAGTCCTAGAACAAAGTTTCTCAACCTCGGTGCTATTGGTATTTTGGGCCAGATAATTCCTTGTTGTGGAGGGTCCTATGCATTGCAGGATGTCCAGCAGCATCCCTGGCCTCTTCCTATTAGAGGCCAGTACTGCTGCGTCTATCAATTATGGCAACCAAAAACATCTCTAGACATTGTCAGATGTCCCGTGGTAGGCAAAGTCACCCCCGTTTCAGAACCACTGGCTTAGAACAATGCGTGACACAATAAATATTTGTTTGAGTATGTGTTGCTTTCTTCCTTAATACCATAACCCACTCAAGGTAAGCGATTTGGTTTTTTGTTTTTGCAATGAATATTGTGTTTCCTTTAAAATAGATACTTACTAGGCTTTCTCCAAAGAGGAATTTATATATTGTTCACTGGGGCTAACCTCAGATATTCAAGTCTTTCATGAGGAAGGACATGTTTCATTTCTAACCCAGACATCCTTGCCTTCAGGAATCTGAAGTTGCTGGATTTAGATTATGTGAATCTCATTTTGGTCATATTGGTGGTTGAGACTGTGTCATAGGAAGACACACACTATGGGAAAAGGTTCTAATGAATTGTTTGCACACCGTTTCCTCCAACAAGGTTTTAGAAACCTTCTTGTGTTCCCCCGGGAATGAGTTCTGAATGGTGGGTGGCAGAGGAAAAGCGCTGACTATCTAGAGTGAGCCCAGAATTCACATAGGCATAGTCATGGCAGGGAAACAAATGTGAAACTGTTGAATGAGCTCCTAGGAGCAGAGGACGTCTCTACAGGTTTTTTGGACCTAAAAACATTTTAAAACATAGTAGCATCTTTCAGGCTCATAGTCCTTTTGTTTGGTTTACTCAGTCCACATGGCTTTGTAGTTGTTAATGTCGTTTTCCTGGACAGACTTCACAGTTGGCTTAGTTTAATTCCAATTTCTTCTTAAATCTTTAGTACTATTTAGACAGCTGTTATTACATTTTCTGCAAATTAGAAATGGGAATGAAAGTGAGTATTAGCTTCATCATGGCAGGACAGGATACAGCAGTGATCCCCAAATGCTGGTTGGCAAAGGTGTGTGAACTTTTAAAGGTTTGGGTGAAATGAGAAAGACAAAGACTGTTGTGTCACACGCATACCTACATATATTTGCGTATAAGGCCGCTGCCATTTCTTGGAGTTATGCTGAGATGTTTTTCTCCTGTCTTCATATTAAAAAATGCCCTTTCTTTGATGACATAATAATCCATTCTTGGCAAAACAAAACTGTCAGTCATTTTTTGATTTCTGAAAGTTTTCTCGATTTTTTTTGGTCTGTCTAATCTGCAGGGAACCACTAGCATAGAGATGAAGAGCCTTGTTCTGCCATCAGTGTCTGTCCCTAACTTACTGGGTGACCTTGGGCAGGCTGGGTGACGTCTAATTTCAGTTTCCTCATCTGGCAAATAGGGGCCTGCTTCCAGTAGTCTCAAGAATATAAGTGTTACGTTGACTGTGGGAAAAGTATTAGCATAGTGCCTGGCACATAGTAAGTGCTCAGTAAATGTTAGCACATGTTCTTGTTGTGATTTTCATTAGCTAGCAGTGTGCCTGGCATTTTGGAAGGTGTTTTGCATTTGCTTGACTGTGGCTGTCTTCTCTAAGGCAAGTGTTGTTATGCAATACAGTTCTTTCAATGTTAGTAAATTCCTTTTTGTTTTTCTTCTAATGAAGTGTTCAGATAAATATTTTGCACTTTGTATTATTCATTTAATCATAACAATTATTTTATGCTAGTTAAAAAAACTAACAATTTTGACATTAGTGTATCCATAAAAATTCGTGTTCAACACATATTTATTGAGTCCTAGTATGTGCACACTAATGCTAATAATGATGGGTCACATTTATTGAGTATGTACTATGTGTGAGCCCCGTTCTAAGTGTTTTTACGTGTGTAAAACATATTTAATCTTTGTGAAATCTGTATGAGGTGATCATAATAAATAAAAACAATAATGATATTAATTATAATTTTAAAAACAGTTAAGACTTATCTAGTGCTTCCTATGTGCCAGGCACTATTCTGAATATTAACTCTGTATTAATGCCGTTAATTCAACCTTGGCTGTATGTAATAGTTTATTATTCTCATTCTACAGAGAGGGAAACTGAGGCATGCCAAGTCAGTGGGGCCTAGATTTAAACTGAGGCTTCTGTAGCTACATGCTCTTGTCCTCTAGTCTGTACTATGCCTGGTTGATTGTGCAGAATTCAAAGATACATCATACTGTGCCCTCCCTGTGTGGTGAGGGAAAGAGAACTCATGGATCCAGCTAATTACACAAGGCAGAGTGTGGTCCCTGTGGCAGGGTGGGCATCAGCAGTTGGGGGCGTTTAATAGAGGAAGGGGAACTGGGGAGGCAGTTTTGTGGACAAATAGGGGTGTTTGAGTTTGGCCTTCAAGGTGAAACGATAGTCAAATGTGTTTCTCTACACTAAGTAAAATGTTAGACACCTTGGAGGGCATGATCGTAAAGTAGACATTTAGGGTTTCCGTTTGCCTTTTAAACTTCTAACCTTTCTCTAAGCTCTTCTTTGTGGTCTCCAGGCACCTGATGATACCTCATGGTGGCAGAGAGGCTGCATGCACGTGGACAGGTTTAGAGGGAGCCCTGCTTAAGTGCTGTCTGTGGTCACTGCTTTGCCACTTAACCACTATATCTGTGTTCAAGATACTTAACTTCTTGGAGTCTCAATTTCTTTAAGCTGTAAAATGAGATCAGTAGAACCCACCCCCTTAGGGTTGGTAGAACTTTTAAAACTAAGCAAAAATGTATAAATATGTTTAGCATAGCACCTAGCACTGTTAGTAAATGAGATTAATTCCTCCTTTTCTAGCAGAATTTTACTATGATAGCAGTTTTTACCCTTCTCTTAAGAATAACTAAAATGTATATAGAATCATGCATCCAAAACAAAATAGACAATATTGAGGTGCCTCAACCTGCAGATGTTCAAATCTTACTATGCAGATTCGTTTTGTGGTACGATTAGATAGAACACTTGATTGAAGTGGGATTCTCAGTCTTGGTTTGCTTTGTTATTGGAGATTTCCTTTTCCCAATTACTACTATTTATAGATTTTATTTAAGTTGATGTATGTTTAATTCCCTTTGAGTTCTGCAGTGCAGTTTGCACAGGCTGATGTTTATATCTGCTCCAGTTGTGCAAGAAGTGGAAAATATCCTTTTTTTAGAACAGATCACATGTGCTTACTGTCAGGAATAGGACCTCAGTGTAAAAAAATGTATCTTGGGACAAATCAAAGTTACTAAATTTCCCCCTCCAACTGCTTTGTTTCAGGACTGGCAGTATTAGGATAAATAATAGGAAAAAAAAAATCCTTGGCTACTTTTTTTTGTCATCTTTCAAGGACAATAAGCGAGAGTTTCATTTGTTTTTTTTGTGTGTATGTGTGTGTGTGTGAGGTATAAAATGTACTTTGCTGAGGGTTTGTCTAATAGGAATAAATTATAAAAATATGTTTGACTACACTCCAAGTATGCATTATTTGGAGAAAATAATCATGAAGACAGGTCAAAGATATTAAATGCAGCCACCACAAGCTTTTGGTATTATAAAGGCAAATTTGCAGTTTATAAGAAGGTTTTTGTGAGTCTAGTGAACATTGTGTACTCCGAGGATAGGAATTATACCAAGGGATAAGTCTGCATCTTTATTGAGACAAACGAGGTCGAGAAGACCCACAAGGAGATCCGGGATCTCTGTTGAAATTTCTGCACCTCCCGTTCTATTGCAAATGATCTTGGGAGGAGGACCAGGTTTGGCTTCTCAATGGTAAGCTTATTTCTCTAGCCCATTTCTACAATGTGGCTTTCTTATTTCTTCGCTTCATCTTTCCCTCCTGTGGCTTTGGACGCATGCTGTGAAGAGTAGAGAAGTAGACCTTTGGAGTGTTCACCTGAGACCCGTGTCCTGGGAATCAGATAGATGAAGCTTTTATCTTTAATGGCTGACCTTTCTGGGGGCTTCTCAAGGACTGGGTGCTGAGTGTCAGTCTCTATGGTGGCCATAGGGAGCCCAGTGGAGAAGCAGATGGGTTCCTGCTAGCATGGTGCTTACATCTTGGAGGTGGCGCACCGTTAACAATGAACCAAATACATGAGCAAGATGAGTTTTACTAACTGCTATGGAAATTAAACAGAAAATTATTGGTAGAATGTGCCTATGAAAGAAGGGGGCTTTTTATTAGGTTGGATGATCAGGAATGACCTGTTGGAAGAAGTGATTTTGAGGCAAGACTGAATATCTGACATAAAGGCACAAATCCAGACACTACCACTCACTAGCTCTGTGACTTTGGTCAAGTTATCCAACCTTTCTGAACTCTAATTCCCTCTTCTGTAAAATGGGACAGTTGCCACCTTGCAAGGCTGCTGTGAAGATAAAAGGTAATGTATGTAAAGCAGCTAATATTAGGCTTGAGGCTTAGTAGGTGTTCAGGGTTACCCATAGGACCGAAGTTAATATATGAATAGTGGAAAAAGAAACACAGACATTAATCTTTGTTATAAGTGTTTATAACTCAGTCTTTAATGTTTTCCTAATGTTGAGTGAGTCAGAGATTTATGCTTGTCTTTATAAACCTAACCCTGGACTAAAAGAGGAGATGGGTCTTGTTATTTTTGTTATCCTTTCTTTCCTCTAGGATCATCCTACTTGATGTCATCCCTTGTTCTCCTGACTGTTGTTGTCCTGACGTAATTCATGTCTGACCATAGTTTTTGGAGCTGGATTTTTAATTACTTTTTTGGTGTTAAGGAGAGGCCCAAGTAGTTGAGGATTAAAAAGGAAAGCCTGAGATTGATTTCACAAAACATACACGCCCACCATGAACAAATAACCAGTGTAGAACTCCTGACTCCTAGTCCTGTGTTTCGGTCCTGAGATCATGCTTCCTGTCCACTCTGTTGTGAAAATGTCAGTGTTGGTGCAGAAACAAAAAAGAAGAAGCTCTCCTCCCACATACCACCTCCAGTGTTCACCAACTTTGACATCCACAGGAAATGGCGTGTATTTAATTTGACCTCTTTAAAAAAATCTTCAAAGCATTTGGATTTTAATAGCTGTATTCTTTGATTCAAGTACCCACAGAGTGATAACTTTCTTTCTTTCTTTTTTTTTTTTTTTTTTTTTTTGAGATGGAGTCTCACTCTTTTGCCCAGGCTGGAGTGCAGTGGCACGATCTTGGCTCACTACAACTTCCGCGCCCAGCTTCAAGCGGTAGTCCTGCCTCAGCCTCCCAAGTACCTGGAATTACAGATGTGTTCCACCATGCTTGACTAATTTTTTGTATTTTTAGTAGAGGTGGGTTTTCGCCATGTTGGCTAGGCTGGTCTCGAACCCTTGACCTCAGGTGATCCACCTGCCTTGGCCTCCCAAAGTGCTAGGATTACAGGCATGAGCCACCATGCCCGGCCAGGGTGATAACTTTCAAAAGGAAAAATACTGGGTTGTGTGAGAGCAAATATTTTAAATCTAAGTGCATGCCCTGTAGAGGGCACTGGTAGAATCCTGTCATATAAGAAATTGTGCCTCATTGAGCAATTTCAGGAAGACATCTGTGGTCTTCACCCTCCCCACCCTTGCCTCTTCTCCAAAGTGGGTAACTTGCTGAATCATTCACACACATTCATCAGTTTTCCCATGTGATTAAGGGCATCATTGGAAAAGTGGTTGTCCCCACTGCTGGGAGAAAGCATAGCTTGTATTTGTAGAATAGGTTTTCTTCTGGGAAGGTTGACTTGCCTCAATGGAAAGAAGACTTGAGGCAGAGAGGTTTTACTTAGCCTGGTGGCTGTGGTTATGTAAGAAATTACGAAATGACAGACAGGAATGCTGTATTTACTTTTGTACCTTTACCATAAAATGTTCCTAAATACTAACTGATTCTAGGAAGCATGTTTTTCAAAAGCATACATTTTATTTTTACAGCTGGAGATTTGAAATTTGGTGAAAGGAAATGCTCGTGGAAATCCTAAAGATGATTTCCTTGCTTAACTCAGGACCTAGCTCAATCCTGATGAAGGCTACCAGAGAACCTCAGTGAGATGTAGCCACACTGTACCTCTTGCCTGCAGTGTGTCCTAAATTCGTAGAGATGGTGCTCTAAAACTGAGTTCATGAACCAACACTCAGATATGTCATGGTCAAATTGTAACATTCCCTTCCATCAAAAGGACTAGGTATATATTTGTCATTGTTTTGTTTTGTTTTTAGCATTTGAATTTTTTCAGCAAAGGTGGAAAGGTATTATTTCAGTGTTAGTTTTGCTCTGTTGTATTAGTGAGCCTGTATAGTTACACCATCTAAATTTAGGATGCTGGCACCTCAGCCAATAAGAACCCTTTGTAACTAATTCATTATGCTTTTGGCAGAGAGTGCCTAGAATAAACATTAAAATAGTGTTGGCCAGTTAAGGTCATTTACCTTCAAGGGAAGAGGGTGACCCCAAATATGCATTCTTGAAAATTCTATTTATTTATTTATTTTTAAAGGAAGAGTTTACAATAGCTTATGTGAAGCAATACCTAAAAATATAAGCAACTGGCATGATTCCTGGTCACATTCCAAATAAAGGTTTGTCCATTTGCTGCAAAGAAGTATGCTTAGAGGATAACTTGTAAGAGGTTGGCCACTGGCTTATGGTGTATTAAACAATCAGTGTGTAGATTTTTTGGAACTGCACCTTGTATCATCTTAGCTTGGTAATTTTTCCACCGGTCTTTCGGTAGGTACACACTAATAATATTTTTTATCTAGGCAAATGCGAGATGAGTAAATGCTAAATGGTAGGATTTTGGAAGGTAATTCTAACAATACTGATTATATATGGAAGCTTTAAATTGTTGATTCAGCAATGAATGAGAGAGTTTGATGGTGCTTGCTTGGTCATAACATCAAAATCACTAAAGCACGTGATGTAACGGCAGGGAGCTGAATGGCAAGGACAATTAATTGCAGTTTGTTTTTGGGAGTCAATGATACCACATGTTAATCTGCTGTCCTTAGGGAGTCTCTCCCTAGTGTTACCCCTCTTTCTCACTTTTGGGTTCATATACCTGATATCTTTATAAACAGGTCAATTTCATGGCTCCAGGAGTGGAGAATCTGATACAGGCCTGGCTACATGTCCCTATCACAGGGATTGGTTTCACGGGGGTGCACATTGTTCAAAGTGAATCCCAGAATTTTCTTGGGTGCTACCACATCAGTAATGTAGATCTGATAACAAACTTTCTAGAGGAAACTATAGAGCTTTCCTTTTTTTTTTTTTTTCCTTTTTTAAAAACCAGTGAGTAATTATTATCAATGATTATCTCTGGCCTGACAATGCAAGTGACAGTCCTTTTTTTTTTTTTTTAACTAAATGTATTCTGATCTGGGGAATTTTTCATTCCAAAATAGCAGTACAAGAGTATTTAATATGGAGACATGAGATTTGTGGTAAAATCATTAGAACAGTGGTTCTCAAACTCGAGTGTTCATCAGCATTCCCTATAGGGCATGTTGAAACAGATTGTAGGGACACACTCCCACAGTTTCTGTTTGGTAGGTCTAGGGTAGGGTCTGAGAATCTGCATTTCTGACATGTTTCTAAGTGATGCTGAAAATATTGGTTGAATCACACTTTGAAAATCATGGCACTAAGGTGAAGGTGATGGTGTTGGGGTGGGGGGTGATTTGCTCAATGAACTTGTGATAGAAAGCATTGCATAGAGATGGGATATAAATGATACGTTAGCTTGGGTGACAGAATACCCATATTTACCGTGTTTAATCAGAAAATGAATTTATTGGTTAAATAATGGAAAGGTCTAAAGATGGGGCTAACCAGGCCTTCCATGGATATGATTCTTGGTTGTATAATGTGATCTCTGAGTGACTTAGAGTTAACCTAGCTTTACTACCATAAGGAGCCCTGGTCCAAATCTCAAAAAGGGGTTGTATTTTAATCTATACTCTAAAAGTGTGAAACTTGAAGCATACTGCAGTCACTTGACTGAAAGATTTGGTTGAGAAACAGGGTGATGGTGGTTTTGGGCATGTCCACATGACCAAATTGTTTTTCACAAAACTTCTGCTGAATAAAATTTGAAATACTACTGTCAGCCTGTTTTCCTGTCTTAATGAATTCCAGACAGTTTGTAGAGTGTGGGAGCTTCCAAAACAGAGAGGTGGAATGGATGTGACCAGCCAGCATCTGTTTTGTCACAAATGAGGATGTCCTGACATAATGGAATTGTTCCCCTTGTTCTGAATCTCACCAAGCTGTTCACTTCTCTGATCGTGAGGTACAGACTGTGAGAGGGAAGGGCAAGGCCAATGTCATGTAACACAAGCCCAAAGAAAATTTCTGGATTCCTTATTTACCAGGAAATTCAGCCTACCCCTGTGTTTCATCCACTTAGACCCAAGGATTTTGATTTTTTTTTTTTTTTGGCATGTTGACATTCTTTAGAGAAAAAGCGCTGATCTGTTCTTGTTGTAAACTGGTTAAGACTTCTAACCAGTCTAATAAGTCTAAATTTCAGAGTAAGACAGATTTGGACTTAAATTCCAATTTGGCCACTTACTGGCTATATATATATCTTTGGGCAAGTTATTCTTGTGGCCTCTGTTTCAACAGAGGCTGATATGGTTTGGATCTTTGTCTCTATCAAATCTCATGTCAAATTGTAATCCCCAGTGTTGCAGGTGGGCCTGGTGGGAGGTGATTGGGTCATGGAGGCAGTTTCTCATGAATGGTTTAGCACCATCCCCTTGGTCCTGTTCTCATAATAGTGAGTGAGTCCTCATGAGATCTGGTCATTTAAAAGTGTGTAGCACCTCCCCTGTCATTCTGTCTTGCTGCTGCTCCCACCATGTGAGATGCCTCACTCCCCTTTTGCCTTCTGCCATGATTGCAGGTTTCCTGAGCCCTCCCCTGAAGCTGAGCAGATGCCAGCATCATGCTTTCTGTGGAACCATGAAGCACCGTGATTTAATCAGCCCATGGAACCATGAGTGAAAATTAAACCTCTTTTCTTTATAAGTTACCTAGCCTCAGATATTTCTTTATAGCAATGTGGACTAATACAGAAAATTGGTGCCAAGAAATGGGGCACTGCTATAAAGATACCTGAAAATGTGGAAGCAACTTTGGAATTGGGTAACAGGCAGAGGTTGGAAGAATTTGGGGGACTCAGAAGAAGACAGGAAGATGAAGGAAAGTTTGGAATTTCCTAGAGACTGATTAAATGGTTGTGAACAAAATGCTGGTAATGATATGGACAGTGAAGTCCAGGATGAGGAGGACTCAGATGGAAATGAGGAGGGAACTGGAATAAAGGTCACTTTTGTTATGTGTTAGCAAAGAAGTTGGCTGCATTGTGTCCATGCCATAGGGATCTGTGGAACTTTTAACTTGAGAGTGATGATTTAGGGTAACTGGCAGAAGAAATTTTTTTTTTTTTTTTTTTTGAGACAGAGTCTCGCTCTGTCGCCCAGGCTGGAGTGTAGTGGCGCGATCTCGGCTCACTGCAAGCTCCGCCTCCCGGGTTCATGCCATTCTCCTGCCTCAGCCTCTCCGAGTAGCTGGGACTACTGGCGCCCGCCACCACGCCCAGCTAATTTTTTTTGTATTTTTAGTAGAGACGGGGTTTCACCGTGGTCTCGATCTCCTGACCTCGTGATCCGCCCGCCTCGGCCTCCCAAAGTGCTGGGATTACAAGCGTGAGCCACCGTGCCTGGCCTGGCAGAAGAAATTTCTAAGCAGCAAAGTATTCAAGATGTAGCCTGGCTGCTCCTAACAACCTATGTTTATATGTGTGAGCAAAGAAGTTACCTAAAGTTGAACTTATATTTAAAGGGGAAGCAGAGTATAAAAGTTTGGAAAATTTGCAGCCCGGCCGTGTGGTAGAAAAGAAAAGCCCATTTTTCTGGGGAGTAATTCAAGCAGGCTACAGAAATTTGCTTAAGTATAAAGGGGCCAAGTGCTAACATCCAAGACAATGGGAAGAAGGCCTCAAAAGCATTTCAGAGAACTTTGCAGCAGATCCTCCCATCATGGGCCCAGAAGCCTAGGGGGAGTGAGTCGTTTCCTGGGCCAGGCGCAGGGCTCTGCTGCCCTGCATAGCCTTGGGACACTGCTCTCCACATGCTAGTTGCTCCAGATCCAGCTATGGCTCATAGTGGCCCAGGTTACGGTCGGCCACTGCCTCAGAGGGTGCAAGCTGTAAGCCTTGGTGGCTTCCATGTGGTGTTAAGCGTGTAAGTGCACAGAGCACAAGAGCTGGGGCTTGGGAGCCTCCAACTAGATTTCAGAGGATGTGTGGAAAAACTTGGATGTCCAGGCAGAAGCCTGCTGCAGGGGCAGAGCCCTCATAAAGAAACTCTACTAGGGCAATGCAGAGGGGAAATGTGGGGGTGGAGCCCCTACACAGAGTCCCCACTGGGGCACTACCTAGTGGAGCTGTGAGAAGAGCACCACCATCCTCCAGACCCCAGAATGGTAGATTTACTGGCAACTTGCACTGCAGCCTGGAAAAGCCACAGGCAGTCAGTGCCAGCCCTTGAGAGCAGCTGCAGGGGCTGAACCCTGCAAAGCCACAGGGGTGGAGCTGCCCAAGGCCTTGGGATTGCACTTCTTGTACTAGTGAGCCCTGGATGTGAGACATAGAGTCAAAGGAGATTATTTTGGAGCTTTAAGACTTAATGACTGCCCTGCTGGGTTTTGGACTTGCATGGAGCCTATAGCCCCTTTCTGTTGGCCAATTTCTTCCTTTTTAAACAGGAAAATTTACCCAATACCTATACCCCCATTGTATCTTGGAAGTAACTTACTTGTTTTTTAATTTATAGGCTCATAGGCAGAAGGGACTAGCCTTATCTCAGATGAGACTTTGGACTTTGGACTTTCGAGTTAATGCTGGAATAAGTTAAGAATTTGGGGACTGTTGGGAAGCCGTGATTGTATTATGCAATGTGAGAAGGAAGAAGGATATGTGATTCGGGGGACCAGGGATAGAATGATATTGTTTGAATCTGTGTCCCCACCAAATCTCGTGTCAAATTATAATCCCCAATGTTGCAGGTGAGGCCTGATGGGAGGTGATTGGATCATGGAGGTGGTTTCTTATGAATGGTTTGGCAACACCCCCTTAGTGCTGTTCTTGTGATAGTGAGTGAGTTCTCATGGGATCTGGTCATTTAAAAATGTGGCACCACCCCTGTTAGTCTCTCTCTCTCTCTCTCTTTTTTTTTTTTTTTTTTTTTTTTTGAGACAGAGGAGTCTCACTTTGTGACCCAGGCTGGAGTGCAGTGGCATGATCTAGGCTCACTGCAACCTCCACCTCCTGGGTTCAAGTGATTCTCCTGCCTCAGACTACCGAGTAGCTGGGATTACAGGTGCATACCATCATGCCATGTTGGCCAGGCTGGTCTCAAAATCTGTCCCCCTTGGCCGGCCAAAGTATTGGGATTACAGGTGTGAGCCACTGTGCCTGGCCCCCTGTCACTCTCTCTTGCTCCTGCTTCCACCAGGTGAGATGGCTTGCTCCCACTTTGCCTTCTGCCATGATTGTAACTTTCCTGAGGCCAGCCCAGAAGCTGAACAGATGTCAGCATCATGCTTCCTGTACAGCCTGCAGAGCAGTGAACCAATTAAATCTCTCTTTTTTTTTGAAATAAATTACCCAGTCTCAGGTATTTTTTTTTGTAGCAGTATGAGAATGGACTAATACAGAGGCTAAAAGAGGACAATGCATAATAATATGATCTAAGTGACAGGGTAATTGTACAGATTAAAAGAAATACATGGGTAGAGTGCTCAGCCGAAAGCCTGGCTTTTAGTTCCCTCATTCTGATTACCTCTGTATTCACAGCATCAACAAGGTTTTTTACTTGAATTTCTAGTTTTAGACACCTTAATAAAGAAAAAACGACTCAAAGGCAATCAGTGTGGGGGTTGTGGGAAGAGGATCCATAGAACAATGGGGAGGAGGAGGATAAGGGAGGGAGGAGGCTAAATAGTCTTTAAGTTAGGTAATCAGCATTAGGATTTTTGGGAGTTGATACAGGTCAAATAGTGGTGAAAGGTGGGATGCCTAAGAGGAAGATATTTAAGGATGGCACATGCTATTTACAGGCATGGTGTTACTTTTGTTGCCAGAATAATTTTTGTCTTTATCAACATATTTTCTTTCATCATAACTATAGACTATAGCTAGGTGGAGGAATAAATAGTGAGATACACTAATTGGGGTTACACAATACCAAGGCTGTGTAGCACTGCTGTCTCAACATGGAAATCTCTAATTCCTAACTGTCATGTTTCAGCCTTGGCCATAGTGACTTCCTACCTTATCTTTTCCCACTTGACTTGGCAGCGTGTTTATATAGTTATCTTTATCCAATATAAGCCATAAGGCCCTATGTTCTTGAGCCTCAAAATCTTTATATCTTTTACCCTTCTGGGTTTTTTTTTTTTTTTTGGTAATAGCAGTATATAGCCACTTTAGAGACTAGGATATAAGTTTTCAATGTTTTTTTCTTTCCCCAACACGAATATGATAGTTTGCTTTTCTTGATTGTCACACAATTTCTCCCCTGAAAACCGTGGCTTAACTGGCCACTAGAAAGTATAAAGGGGAAAAAAAAGCAGAAAGGGGGGTTAGTCCAAATATAGTATCCATCTTTCTCAGGGGAGAGATGTCAATTATATTACACATGTATGTGGATACCTTCATCAGTTACAGTTTAGTCATTGACTAACTTGGACAACTGGGTGCCTACCTCATTGAATAGTTGCGAAGATTCAATAAGGTGATGAGATGCTACCTGTAGTAAGGGTGCAGTAGATACCAGCTGCTGCTGCTCACCTTACTGCTGCTCCTCCTCCTGAACTATGATTATTGCTTTCTGCCTACTGCTGTTTTGTGCTACTACTGGTGTCATTGCTACTAGAACTTAGAAGTTTGCATAAGAATGGAAGAAATAGTTAATCACAGAAACATTTCTCTGTGCAGGTGGTATTGACTCTCTCATTGCCTTATCACTGTTGAGTAAATAAGCAACAGTTTGGTTCTCTATTGCTGAAAAAACTCTAACCACATAGTCAATTCTCAAATGCTTGGGGTATATGTGGCAAGTTTTTTTTTTTTTTTTAACTTTAAGTTCTGGGATACATGTGCAGAATGTGCAGGTTTGTTACATAAGTATATATGTGCCATGGTGGTTTGCTGCACCTATCAACCCATTATCTAGGTTTTAAGCCCTACGTGCATTAGGTGTTTGTCCTAATGCTCTCCCTCCCCTTGCCCCACAACCCCCGACAGGCCCTGGTGTGTGATGTTCCCCTCCCTGTGTCCATGTGTTCTCATTGTTCAACTCCCACTTATGAGCGAGAACATGCAGTGTTTGGTTTTCTGTTCCTGTGATAGTTTGCTGGGAATGATGGTTTCCAGCTTTATCCATGTCCCTGCGAAGGACATGAACTCATTTTTTTTTATGACTGCATTGTATTCCATGGTGTATATGTGGTACATTTTCTTTATCCAGTCTATCATAATAGGCATTTGGGTTGGTTCCGGGTCTTTGCTATTGTAAATAGTGCTGCAATAAACATACATGTACATGTGTCTTTATAGTAGAATGATTTATAATCCTTTGGGTATATACCCAGTAATGGCATTGCTGGGTCAAATGGTATTTCTGGTTCTAGATCCTTGAGGAATTTCCACACTGTCATCCACAATGGTTGAACTAACTTTTACTCCTACCAACAGTGTAAAGCGTCCCTATTTCTCCACAGCCTCATCAGCATCTCTTGTTTCCTGACTTTTTAATGATTGCTACTCTGACTGGTGTGAGATGGTATCTCATTGTGCTTTTGATTTGAATTTCTCTAATGACTAGTGATGATGATCTTTTTTTCATATGTTTGTTGGCCTTATAAATGTCCTCTTTTGAGAAGTGTCTCTTCATATCCTTTGCACACTTTTTGGTGGGTTTGTTTTTTTTCCTGTAAATTTATATAAGTTCCTTGTAGAATCTGGATATTAGACCTTTGTTAGATGGATAGATTGCAAAAATTTTCTCCCATTCTCTCATAGATGGTGTGGCAAGTTTTTAAACCTATATTAGCACTGGGTTGCAGCCCAGGAGTCTTCCAGACCACTTCCCCCAACTATCAGCTGTTGTGTGCATAGGAATGAGATTACCAAGTTTGAGTACCAATTAAAGGAATGCATATTCTATCAGAATCCATATATATATATTCATACAAACATATGTAGGATTCTCAAGGCAGTGTTTTTCAAAATATTTTCAGACTTTCTCCAGTATTCTTACTAACCAAAACTTGACGCTTGGTTAAACAGTTCCCATCCAGAGTTTTATAAGAAAAGAGGAAAAATGAAATTCTCCTCTTTCTGTGATTGAAACAAAAAGAGAAAGACACTGAAGAAACTGACTTAGAAGTAGGTGCTTTAGAGTGAGTGCTTATGTGTTCAGAGAAGCTGTAAGCACAGGAGAGAAGACAGTTGAGATTTGGTCAGAAGTGGAATGGTGGGATGAGCTTCTGAACTCTGCATTTTAGTGAGAGTACAGGATAAATCTGCTGTGTAGGCTGGTGTTGAGAGTTAGGACACCCTGAACTTGGGGAAGAGCCAGCTATCAGAGATGAAAAAAACAGTTTGGGACATTTTCAGAATAGATATATTTCTTGAGTATCTAAATGGGTGGACGTTAAGAGATCCGACTTTTACTCTTGTTTTCCAGGAGTTATGGTTTGAGAATTATGTGTAGGATCTTCGGGCAAATTTTCCTTGCCTTGTAGTATAAAAGGATGCTTAATAAATATTTGTTGAGCTGAGGATAATGGGAAGCAGGAAGGGTCAAACTTGAACTAGTGTTGCCTTTGGAAAATGGGTAGCTGTTGAGTGATGGTGTGGATCCCAGATCAGACCATCAAAGGCCAGGGGAGGTCTTTCTGGGAGGGGAAAAGAACCTGGAGTTACGCTAGGGCGTGTGTGTGTGTGTGCGTGTGTGTGTCTATATATATAATACTCTCTTCCACCACTCAGAAAGTATATATATAAATATATAATACGTTACACACACACACACACACACACACACTTTCCCACCACTCAGAAATATATTTCATTTTATTTACTTTTTTTTTTTTAAGGCAGGGTCTCACTGCATCTCCCAGATTAGAGTGCAGGGATGCAATCATAGCTTCCTATAGGCTCAAACTCCTGAGCTCAAGCAATTCCCCTGCCTCAGCCTCTCAGGTAGCTGGGACTACAGGCGTACACCACCATGCCTGGCTAATTAAATTTTTTTTTTTCTAAGGTTGGGATCTTGCTTTGTTGCCCATGCTGGTCTTGAATTCTTGGCCTCAAGAAATCCTCCTGCCTCAGAGTCCCAAAGCACTGGGATTACAGACGTGAGTCTCTGTGCCCAGCTTGGAAATATATTTTAACTGGTATTCACTGAAGATGGCCTTTAGCTGTCACTATTTTAAAAGGCTTTATTTTTTAAATAATGTATCTTTTGATAAATCAAATATCTTCTTATGTATCAATAGCCCAATCTGGTAATACTTATTTTATTATTGGTTAGTTCCCATGGGAACAGGGAATTTGTTAGTTCACTGGACATCTCAAGGTTCCGGGATACTGAGTGTGTCCAATAATGTTTGTTGAATAAAGAATGACTAGATGGCTGCAGTGTTTCTGGTGTGCTAGAAGGGGTCAGTAAGTTTTGGAAACTTTGCTAAACCCTTTCAGGAAAATGTGTAAGAAATTATCTTACCTTTTCTTTTGTTAGCTATGAGCCCTTGTCATGTGTTTCTGAGCCTTAATATCTTTAGTTATAAAATGGGGCTAACGGCATGTCCTTCTTGGGATAACTGTGAGGGTTATAGAAGATAATATGTAAAATGACTGGCATATGTACATTCTCCAAACAAAGTTAGTAGGGGTGATGATTGTTACTGCTATTGGTGCTAAAGATACAGACTGCTAAAAATACAGTCAATTCTCATTGTTTTTGTTTTATAAAGCTGCAACAAATACCGAATTAGCAAATACTGAATGATTACCCCTAGGGAAATACAGGATAAGTTCCTTAGAGCCTCTGGTCGCAAGATTTAATCAATCTATCAATACATAACTTTGTTTTATGTGTGTTTCTGTGTAAAGACACATTATTTCATATATATTGTTGATTCATTAACATTGAACTCGTGGCCAGCAGCACTATAACCTCACTGACTTAGGAACACTAGACAGCACTTTCACACGAAGCTTCGGTGCCATACTGAATAGAGGAGTCACCAACAAAAACACACAAAAGTGCAAAAAATGTGGCACTACATAGACTGTGAAAAGGACACTTTTCAACAATATGATGTGAGAGCTGAAATGAGAAGGCAGACCATTACCTTATTTAACCTCAGTTGGTAACGTGCATGTTGGGGGACTCAAATTTCTTGCTGTTCTGTGCACGTGATTGACTGTAAAAACTCTGAGAATATTGGTTTTGGGTTTACAAATCAGTTTTAGTGAGTAGGTGAATTTGAAAGTGGAGAATCCGTGAATAATGAGGGTCGACTGTATTAAAAACTGTTTTCTTGCATCTGTATTTCTCTAGCAGTTCTTCCTCTGGACTAAAAATCTTACCCACTGGGGAAAACATTTTAAAACACTATCTGCTCAGATGTTGTGGATTACAGAGGGAGCCACATTAATAAAGCTTTTCCAGGTACCTGATTTCTCTCTTTTTTTTTTTGAGACAAAGTCTCGCTCTGTCGTCCAGGCTGGAGTGCAGTGGCACGATCTCGGCTCACTGCGAGCTCCACCTCCTGGGTTTGTGCCATTCTCCTGCCTCAGCCTCCCAAGTAGCTGGGACTACAGGCACCCGCCACCACACCTGGCTAATTTTCTTGTATTTTTAGTGGAGACAGTGTTTCACCGTTTTAGCCAGGATGGTCTCGATCTCCTGACCTCGTGATCTGTCCGCCTTGGCCTCCTACAGTGTTGGGATTACAGGCGTGAGCCACTGCGCCCAGCCCTGATCTCTCATTTTTATCAGTTTGTTTGCCAATAAAAATGGCCCATCACTTCCAGATCTTTAAAGTTGACTGAGGCTTCACTGTTCAGATATGGTAGAATTTTGATAGATTTTTTATCATTCTTTAATAAGGTGGAGTGTGAAGGTGGGGACCTGCGAAAAGACCATAGAGAGATTATGGGACCATTGCTGAAAAATCCAGCAAAAAGCAGTAGGATTGACAGAGGGCAGGTGAGCCCCCAAATTGGGGCCTAGCCTGGGAGGGTTCTTGGCATTGCTCAGGAAAGAATTGAAGAACGAGCTGGTGCTGGAAGAATGCAGGTCTAGTGAAGCAAAAGTGTACAACAGAGTAGCTGCTTCTTGCAGAGCAGGGCTAACCCATAGGCATGCACCCAGAGTAGCAGTGTATGGACTGTAGACTGGCAGTATTTATACCCACTTGGAATTACATGCAAATCAAGGTGCAGGTTACTCAGAAATCTTTAGAAAAGGGGTGGTAACTTTTGGGAGTTTCTATGGCATTTGTAAACTGTCATGGCACTGCTGGGAGTTTCTTATACTCATGAGCAGTGAGGGCACCTAGCGGTTGCCTTTGGTGCCATTTGCTAGTTCTGGTGGGTTTCTTCATTTCTTCCTGTGGAGACCAGGAAATAAGCGGTGGTAATCTCCTACTTCAGGATGGCTTAGAAATTCTGGTGTGGGCAGTTTTTGATGTAACCAGGCTCAGCTTACTCAGGGCCTAGAGGATAAAGGTGATGATTTTGACTTTTGCAAGCATTGGAAATTAGCATATTATAGTTATCAGAATGGTCATTATTGTAAACATTAACTGAGTACTTGTTGGGATTGCTTGGAATTCTTTTAGAAAGAAGGAGAAAAAGAACTGGTTTCAGTAGGTCTGTACTTTCAAGTTACACAGCAGATAGATCACACAATTTGGTGACGACAGAGCACAAAGAACAATAATAACAGTAGCATCTAGCATTTTAAAGCCCTCTTTACAGATATGCCTTGTGTTAGTGCTTTAGCCTATCTTTTATATATTTCTATAGTATTCTTACATGTTATACTGGTTAAGGAAGTTACCTATGTAGTTAAAAAAATTCTTTCTGTGTTAGAAAAGTGAAGAAACAGAAACATCAGGAATTAATAATTTACATCTAGGTGAATTATAAACATAGTAAGGCACTTACTATCTACCAGGTACAGTATTTAAGTGTTTTATATAATATAATTCTAATACGAGGTAGATAGGATCCCATTTTATAAATGAAGAAATTTGTGCTTGTCTGTTTTCTGTCACTTGTCTATCTTAAGTTACTCAAATAAGATAGAACCATGATTCAAACTGAGGACTGTCTGACTTCAAAGCTCACTGTCTTATTCACCATGCTGCAGTGGTTTCCATGTATTTTGGTGTTCAGAGGTTTGGAGGGAGAGGCAGGAGTGATCGGGGTGACAACTTACGTTGATTTTTGAATGGAAAGGAGACTAGGTTTCTTATGAAGTAAAGGCAGAAGACTCAGGGTGTGGTTGAACATTCGAATCCAAAACAAATATATCTATTAAAGGTGCTCACAGCATGCCTGTCTGCATAGTCCTTTGTTTCTAAAGCTGCTTCTGAAGAAGGAAAGGAGGTAGGCTGTGAAGCCTCCAAGAAAGGTAGGAAAAGATGGGATGGTGGATACTTAATCATTCACAAGGGTGTGGTATCTAAGTAAGTGGTAGATTTTCCTCATTTCTTATTAATGATCTTCAAATGTTGCTACTTGATGACATCAAGTTGTCTTGTCTACATACCCATCCTTGTGTTCTACTACTGAACATGAACATGTAGCTCATAACATCTGGATGTTTTTCTCTCATCTCTTTTTCCCTCTCTCTTTTTTTTCCTAACCTGACTTGTTGATTGCTATTTTTGTGTGTCTTCATAAATTTATAGCCGGTCTGTTCCATTCTGGACTGTTTATCTTTGGCATGCCAGAGGTCTTGAAACATCATAATGTTGTGTAATGAGCATAACTTCTGCCTTGACTTGTGGGTGTTAAGAGCATTAGTCAGTGCAAAGTATTGAGTTAAATATTTTCAATAAAAGGATATAATGATCTAGCAGAGAAGAAGAAGTTATAAAAAATCCTAGTTAATGGCTTTAATGGTGAGCCATATATTTAGTGGGTTCTATCAGTGATGAGTTAGAGATTCACAGAATGAATGTAAAAGCATTCTTACTTTTAATTAATGAGAGAGGAGAAAGAAAAACAATAATAAGAAAAAAAGGACTTGATTCTCATCCATACCAAGAGAAGTGTAAACATCCAAGTTCCCAGTGATTCTAACCCTGATTCATTACCTTGCATGTGTCTTTAATTACCACAAGAAATGTTTAAGATTTCCATTGAGATGTTACCGACAGGGACTCCTGGGCTACATCATAAGCCTGATTGAAAGCCTTTAGCCTTGTAATGATCCCTTCTTGGAGGACAATCAGGGAATTCTTTGCCCCTCTATCAGAGAGTCAGGGCTTTCCTGAGCAAACAAACTAGGTCTTTACCTATGGAGCTGATTTTATGAAGAGTTTTGGTCAGCATTAGTCATTGTGAAACTATGGGCCTCCTGCCCTGGTTTATCTCGGCAGTCATCTCCCTACAGCAGAAGATTGAATCCTCATCTCTCCATGAGTGAGCATCTAAAGATGTTAGAGGTACATTGGTTTGCTTCTTGCTGGGGAATGTGTAGTGGGTACTGGTCTTCTGGGAATAGTGTCTAGATGAATGTTTAATAATCAGTTTAATAGGTTGATGGGCTATCTTATTTTCTGGGGTTGGTGGTTTAAAACAGGACACCCTGTGCTAACTCTGCTCTTTACCTTGCCAGCAATCCTCAGTCGTCCTGGTAAACAACCTCTGAGTTAAATACCTTTTCTTTTCTGGAGAGGTTACCAACAAAGGAAAAGGCTTTGATGTCAGAATAGGGGGCATAAACAGTGTTTATGGCTGCTGTTAAAAATTTCTCATCTGGGTATTTTGAAAAGAATTCCAAGTGAAAATATATCACTTATGGGAAGTATCTTCCTTTCCAATATGATATCTTAGGCAAGTTGATAATTATTTTCATGGTTTAAGTAGTAATTGATGACATTTTGGGGGTTGGAAGATTTGTGGCAAGGAGGACATAGATTTTCATCAGATGTCCTTGCGTCCTTTCCTTGCGAGGATTACTGATCTCTAGTCTTCACATGTAAAGTGTTGAATTTATTTACTAATGTTATTAACTGAATCTATAGATAAAGAGGTAGTTTTGGAGCCAAGTAACCTGTTGATGTAAAGTCTATTTTACCTTTTATGATTACCATCTAGCACCTCCCTCCTTCCTGGCTGAATTCCCTGTCATTTTAAGTAGGCAGCAATTACTGGTTTGCTAAAGAAGCCAGCTCCTACTGCCAAGGATCCTGTTAATTATCACTCTATCTCTAATTTAGCCTTCCTAGTGTTGAGAGAAGGTGCACGTAAGCGTGTGGCAGAACGTCTGCAATCGCATGTTTGTAATAATCTCCTTTCTGAGACGGTTCAGTGGACTTAATGTTCCGCCAAAGGGCCGAGGCGGCCCTGGTGAGTGTTTTCAGCTCTCTTCTGTAGCTTGTTTGGTCAGTAGAGTTTGGTGTGATTGTCCTCTCCTTTTGCTTCTGACCTGAGTAAAAGCTAATGGTTGGCATTAATCTTGGGAATTCAGACCTATTCCGCTCCATCTCTGAAGTCAAATGGGACACCTTGAAAATACTTCAGTGGTTTTCCCACGAGCTGTTTTCTCTCTCTGTGAAAAGGAAACCAGGGAATTGACTCTGTGCCTGTTTTCAAGAAGGTAATACAGATGATAACCAAAGTACCTCAGTTTACAGGTTCTTATATAGCACTTTTTTTAAGGGATGTCAATCTTTATATCATATGAGATCTTTGGCTCTTGTTCGTAAATGGCTAGATTGCTTTCTGTTTGTTTTCAGAAATGTTCAGTTCACTTGTTTCAGTGAACATTTTTTCAGAAGTTCCACTGGATCATTTGATTAGGTTTGGAGTGCTTATGCTTCCTTTTCCACTTTTTATGTTATTTTTGGCAATGTTGGTATTTGAAGCTGTAGAAGTGATTCACTGCAAAGTGCATTAATTTTCCACATTTCCAAATGCGTTTTCCAGTGGTCCCCAAATTTCTTTTCCTCTTCTCAGATGATTCTGCAGTTGTCCTTCTGTCATTCTGCTGGCTCAAACATAAATGCTGATGTCACTGAATTTCTTAAATTACAGCTGGTGGGGATTAACAGAAATTGTAAAAGAATACCACTTCCTCATTTTGCTATTTTCTTGACTAATTATTGTCTTTTCAAATACTGTAGGAACATAGGGATTTGAAAATGAATTATTTGTCTTGCAGTTTAAACAGCAATTTTCCTTTTCCTTTTTCTGTTATACTTCAAAAATAATGTAGCGCTTAGGATGCTTTTCTGACGTGCCCTTTAATAACCCCGGACAGAGGAGTCTCACTCCTGATTTTGCACTTTGGACTGTCTTCTACCCTGGGTGAAGGGTTTTGAATACTTCCCTTAAGTAAGTTTCCTTATATAGAATATTTTTACTCAACAGTTTTTCTCCAACTCAAGGCTGGTACTGGTATTATGTGAAAGGTCGTGATTAATTTATTTGTTTGTTCAGAGCCTTTGCTCCTTTGAGGAATGCTTAGCTCTGTCCTCATCATTTTCTTGTTTAGGATCTGTGTTATTTGTGACAATTTTGATTGCTCCAGCCCTCTACACATTAATTTTTCTGGCTTGCCTCTCCTTGTTCTAACAGTGGGAGTCTGGGCCTCAGGCTTTCTTATCGCTTGTTTGTGGTTTGAGTGGTGGTTCCATGAACCTTTTCCTGGGAGTCCTCTGGGCTCCTGTGCTGGACGCTGGAAGCCACCTGGAAGTGTGCACACAGGGTGGTTGGGTGCCGCTGGGCGGTATTGATTGAACTGCAGTCCCGTGGAAACAGAAATAGAAAGGGTTCAGCATTCGCACTTTCCTCTGGTGGCATTTTTGCTTATTTTGTGTATTTAGAAAAGGTAGCCATATGCAAACTGCTGACTTACTATTTTCCCTGGAATGGAAACCATTTGGATTATTTCAATGAGTTTTAGCGAAGATTTGTTTGTTCACAGTATTAGTTTTGTTTTCTGGTAGCCTGTTTAGAATAAGACCAGAATGTGTCTTTTTACTTTATGGAAATGAGTGCTTACTTGGTGTTTGGAATTTTGCAAACCAACATGAATTTGAAAAGTCATATGTTTATTCCAGAGTCAAAATAGAAACTCTTTAGTGAAAATTATAGATATTTCCATCTTGGAGCATTTACTTTCTGTGAAAAATTTTTTTTTGACAAAATTGTTTAAGATTTCAGAGGAACCTCTTCTCCTGGTTAATTTTCCCACAAATTAATTTCCCTCATTTTTAAAAAGAAAAGTAAGTTTAAACTGAAGAATTGCAGACCAAGCTCATATGTGCTGGAATATTTGCTGTAAGCTGGTGACTGATTCTTTGCTGTTATCTTTCATAAGAGAGTGGATTTAGTTTAACTGTTAGTAGTTAAGGTTTGGATTAGGAATACAAATATAATTTCCTTACCGTAAGACCTATTAAGCACTGGTTTGCATTCCTGAGGATAAGTTATGATTATTCAGTCTCGGGGAAATTTGTATTATAAGATCCATATACACTTAGCCAACATTTCCTTCTAACATTGCAATGATAAGTTCTTTTAATTGAGATTTTGGAATGGTATAGCTATCTGGAAAATATTTCAAATGTCATTGTGGAGCTTTTGGTTAAATGTGAGTTTTAAAAGTTTGATAAATAGAATAAAGAGTGGAAAGGAAAAATAGTTATGAATTGGTTGAATTGTTTGGGCTATGAGTTATCTTTTTAAAAAGAGATTTTATGTTTGTGTAGAAAATGTCACTAAATATAAGAAAATGGAAGTTTAATAGTTGAACGAGGTAAGAATTGGAGATATCATGAGATTGTAATTTAACTGGAGTATGTATTAAATGAATTGTATATTTTACTAGCTTGGTGACCATGAATGGTTTTGTTTATCATTTTATCTTCCTTTTCTTTTCTTTCTTTTTTTATTTTTGAGATGGAGTCTCTTTCACTCAGTAGCACGATCTCAGCTCACTGCAACCTCTGCCTCCTGGGTTCAAGTGATTCTTCTGCCTCAGTCTCCTGAGTAGCTGGGATTACAGTTGTGCACCACCATGCCCAGCTAATTTTTGTATTTTTTTTTTTTTTTTTTTTTTTTAGTAGAGATGGGGTTTCACCATGTTGGCCAGGCTGGTCTTGAACTCCTGACCTCTAGCGATCCGCCTACTTCAGCCTCCCAAAGTGTTGGGATTACAGGCGTGAGCCACCGCACCTGGCTTCTTTATCATTTTATCCTTTCCCAGTAAATATCATCCTGCTGGACCTTGTATTAAAAAAATGTTGAATCAATGAATGAGTGAATGCACGTTATGGGAGGCCTGGTTGCAGACTCAGCTGTGCTGCTACCTAATCATGTGACCCTGGGGATCTGTCTCCTGCTATATACAATGAAGGCTAAAGATGGGATCAGGGATGAGTATGTGGGATTGTGTTGCTCCCTCCTTCTGCTGCAGTACGGTAGATATTGCCAACTGTCACTTCGCTCTTTCCTGTGAACCCGGGAGGAGCCTTGGGCCCTTCTGAATTTAGTGCTTCAGGCTCCCATGACTAACTGTAGATACAAGAGTTAAAACTTACTGTACCTTCTCCTTTTGGTTTTGGTCCCTGAAGCCCAATTACAAATAGGCAATATTCTGTGATGTTTCTTGGTCAGCAGATGTTCATTTAAACAATAGCGACAACAGCATGCACCATTATCCCTCCATTCAATAATTTTTCTGGTAGATTTAGCAGATATATTAATAGATAGAATTTAATGAATGGGTCTAGACAGTATTCTTCCAGTGGAGTAAGATATGAAGATAGAATTAGATTAGCAGAGTTTTTCACTTTTACTCTCTAAAGCACATGTCTCCATCTGGGGCACAATTATGGAGCACCTCCTGTATGCCAGCACTATGCTATTGATAAATGGCCAGCCTATAATTCATGGACTCTGCCTTCTTGTAACTCAAAGTGACGTAAGTATGATGCTAGGTCTGTAATTATTCCTTTAAAGACAAAAGATAGAGGGGCATGTGATCCTGGCACTTTGGGAGACTGAGGTGGGTGGGTCACCTGGGGTCAGGAGTTTGAAACCAGCCTGACCAACATGATAAAACTGCATCTCTACTAAAAATACAAAAAATTAGCTAGGTGTGGTGGTGCACACCTGTAATCCCAGCTACTTGGTAGGCTGAGGCAGGAGAGTTGCTGGAACCCGGGAGGTGGAGGTTGCAGTCAGCTAAGATTGCACCACTGCACTCCAGCCTGGGTAACAGAGTGAGACTCCACTCAAACAAAACAAAACAAAACAACAAAACAACAAAACTAAAAACAAAAAATGATTGTCAAACAGATGAGAGGAAAACATTCCAGGTAGACCGAGGCATGGAGGTGCAGCATAGTGTGGCACTGAGACAGTCTAAGCATGGAGTGTGGCTGGAGCACCAGGGAGCGTGGCCAGCTTCATGCAGAGGAATAGTGCTCTGGCTGCCAAATGAAGAATGGGTTGGAGGCTGGCCAGGGCTGGTGTCACAGAGGCCAGTTAGGATGGTTCCAGCTGAACCGTCTTTGTGAGGAACGATGATACACATGCATTGTTCAGCCCTGAAGATAGGTTGTGATTGCAAGAGGGTAAAAACCTTGTTAAAGATTTCAAGGACAGTGAGGACAAAAGTAAGGCTATATGTAAACTGCTTACTGCTGACAATAAAGTGACACTGCTTGTTCATTTCTTTGTCGTGTAGGTGGATGCTTGTTCTGTACCAAGCACCTGAAAATACAATCATGTATAAAGTAGACATGGTCTCTGCCCACAATCAAGCAAAAAGAAAATGATTGATTACTAAGTAGTCTTTATAAGGTGCATAAGCAAATTTATTAGGGTCCATGCTCTCCACAGATTCCCATTCTTTCGTGAAGTTAATTTATAGTCTGACAACATGTTCTCTGCTTTCTATAGGAAATTTTGGAGGATAAAGTTAGATAAGAAGATAAACCTCAAGGTCTGTGCCTTATATGGAGCATGCTTCCGTGTACACACACAGACACATGCTCACATACACACCTTCCTCCCCTAATAAAAGACACCTGTCTTCACTCCATAGCTAGACAAGCATCTAGAATAAGGCGTATGAAGATTCCCATAAGAAAATCTGCTCCAGGAAAAGTTCTAGATATCTTCTCATATTTTCTGAACATGATATTTTACATGGAAGAATCCTGGCTGTTGAGTTCCTGATCCAAGAAGAAAAGTCTTCCGTACATAATTTGGCTTTGGTGGCTGCTGCAGATTAGCCATTCTATCTGTGTTCCAGGTTATTACCGGTGTTTGGAATTCGTGTGCAGAAGCAAGAATTTGCCTTGAGGCAGCAAGACTGGTAGACGCTAGATAAGTGGCTTATTTTAAATAGATGTTCTGGTACAGAAATGGCAGTATCAACAAATTCCTCCTCCTAATAGAAATCTGTTTTTTTTTTTTTTTTTTTTTTTTGAGACGGAGTCTCGCTCTGTCGCCCAGGCTGGAGTGCAGTGGCGCAATCTCGGCTCACTGCAAGCTCTTCCCGGGTTCACGCCATTCTCCTGCCTCAGCCTCTTGGAGTAGCTGGGACTACAGGCGCCCGCCACCACGCTCGGCTAATTTTTTGTATTTTTAGTAGAGACGGGGTTTCATCGTGGTCTCGATCTCCTGACCTCGTGATCCACCCGCCTCGGCCTCCCAAAATCTTCCCCACATTCCCTATCCAACCCAGAATCATTTATAATAATATGGAGTCAAAATTCAGCTGAATGGGTTTGATACAAATTCCTAGGAAGCCATTGTAAGTTCAAGCACAGTGTTTTAAAGATGAAGCATTCAAATTCGTTAGGATGGTAAGTGCAGCTGATGTAGGTGGGGAGGGCATGTGTCCCATTTTGCGTGATTTGGAGAGGCAATAGCCTGTCGAGACTAAAACTCTGGAGTAGGACTGTTCTAGGTTTGAATCTCAGCTGCACCGATTGGTGGCTGTGTGAGTTTGGGCAAATTGCTAAGATTCTCTCTTCACCTGTAAAATGAGGCAGTGGGTAAGCATGTAAGTCCTTTGTTAAATTTGCCAAGGTTTGAGTCTCTGTTGTACTACTGTATGACATTGAGCAACTTGTTGTCTTTGTATCTTGGATTTCTTATCTGTAAAATAATAATAATAGTAATAATAACAATAATGATGATGATAATAATAATAATGGTCCCTACCTCCTAAGAATGTGGCAAGAATTAAATGAGATTATGCACACATTGGGTTTCATCTTGGTAATCTGGCACCTCATTAGCACTCATATCTTACTCAACTATTTTTCCTACCATCATTATACTGAGCTTTCTAAAATATTATTATTTTTTGACTACTTATTTTGTTCTTTCTGAAAGTTAGGGCTTCACAAAGTATAGTCATTGCTGTGTGATTTCTTTTTTTTTTCTTTTTGATACGGGGTCTTGCTGTGATGCCCAGGCTGGAGTACAGTGGCTATTCACAGGTGCAATCCTACTACTAATCAGCGCGGGAGTTTTGACCTGTTCCATTTCTAACCTAGGCCGGTTTACCCTTCTTTATGCAACTTGGTGGTGCCCTAGGAGGTCACCATATTGATGCCGAACTCATTGCACTCACCAGATCAGCAAAGTGCACTACAGCCCAGAACTCCTGGGCTCAACTGATTCTCCTGCCTCAGACTCCTGAGTAGCTGGAAACACAGGCATGTGCCATTGCCTTTTCTTTCTTTAAACTGGAGACTCAATAATGCAATTTCTGAATTTGGGGCAGAGTTGCCAGATAAAGTCCAGAATGTCCAGTTAAATTTGGATTTCTGATACAGAATAATTGTTTACTATAGCTTTGTTCCAGATATTTCATGGGATAGCTAGACTAAAAAAAATTCTTTATTCATCTGAAATTCAATTCAACTGGGCATTCTGTATTTGCTAAATCTAGCAATGCTAGTTTGGTAGTAAAACATACTCCTTTGCCCTCTCGTTCATTTTTTCACTCAGATGGATATATGTGGATGCTTATACAAACACAGTGAACAACATCCTTGGGGCATAAGTATAGAAATAGTTTCATAAATTTGAAAAAAGATTTCTTAGTATCTCTGGTAAATCTACCTCCTAATTCCTTCTACCTATGTAAGCCGTGGGACCATCAAATTGAGATTATGTTGATACCTGAGTATATAATATGATGTTACTTGAAAATTTTGAAATGTTCTAGTGTTGCTTTTACCTAAAGGGAATGATTAATGGTGACACATTAATGGGTAGGTATGCATTCCAGAGAATCCTGAAAGCTTTGTCATTTTTGAAGGAAATTACCTCATTACTTTTAGAGTCACCTATCCAGCGTAGGTTGGTTCCTATGGTTGACTTGGTTTTCCAAGTAGGAAAATAAACACTTCAATGGTTAGGTTAATAACTTGGAGTGATTTCCTTGTACTTAACAATTCAAGTTAATTTTTAAGTGGGATTGGTCTTTAAGCTACTAGACTAGTTGGAGACTCTGAGAGAATTGCATTCTAAGAGTGAGATCCTTTCAATTCAATCAGCATTTACTGAGTATTGACTGTGCAAAAGCAACTGCATATGAAGAGAAAGGAATTTAAAGTGTTTGGAGTTCCTGCTCTCAAAAACCTTAGTGTTTAATGGAGCACAAAAGCAAGAAGCAATTATGACAAAAGGCAAGATAAATAAGGTCAGAACTGAAGTCTAGTAAAGCTAGGTCCCAGGATGGTTGAATGTAGGAAGTGGTTAAATCTGGAGGCCAAGTAGAGTAGGAATGGCTTTTATTAGGACAGGTTTCTTTGAAGGTAATATGTGAGAGAACTATTCAATGATAAGAATGATTTCATTTGGGAAATGAAATGTTCTAGGTGTGGAGTTAGCATTAAGAAGTACCCGGAGGTGGCCACATTTTGAAATGCATGTGTTACTTAGACATGACAAAAATATATACAGCACCACCGTAACTGACCGCAACTGCTTCTCTCATGTGCGACTGTTTATGATCTAGAATTTCCAGGTCAGAAACTTGATTTTATGTAGGTGGACCTGGATTCATTCCATGTTGGTTTCCTAACTATTTATCGTGCACCTGTTGTTGCTATGTATGAGACAGAGAGACTTGGGCAACATTTAGGAATTCTTTCAGGTGGTCACTTAAACCAACTGAAAGTTACTCGTTCAAACATGGGATTTTTTTTTTTTTTTCCTGAAATGAACACTTCCAGTGAGTTCTGATTTAAATTGGGCAAAATCAACAGCAAAAGAATTCCATGAGAAGCATCTTGTCCGGCACTCTGACTTTGAGTATTTGCTTAAATGACTTTACAAGCCAGCTTAACTCATTTCCTGTTGGATGACACTTGTTTATTAGACTTGGCCCAAGTCAGAGTTAATAGCCTTAATGGTTTTGAATGGTCCCAAGTGATTCTCCAGCAGTGTGTCATTAGTGAACGGGGAGGATTCTACAGATAGGATGCAACACACACATAGCTGCTTCAGCCATCATAGATTTAAGAGAAGACCTATAGCCCTCTTAAATTTAGCTATGGAAATAGAGAATACTGGAAAGTAAGCATTACCATTGCAGTAAATGCTAAAATATTTTTCAACAGTTCTAGTAGTTTTCTGTTTTTGTTTTTTTTTTGAAATACTTCCATGTGAAATTAATGCCATTTAAAAATGGCACCAGCATTCAGAACTTGAATCATCCCAAATTCTCTAGCAAATGAATTAAAATGTGACATGGGGTTCATGTTGATTAACAGATGTGTGTAGAGAATTGGATTGGGTAGCCTGCCATTGCGATGCATGCTTGATGCATGAGAGGGATTGCTAAGATTGGGAATGGAAAACTTTTCTGTGTTTCCATTTACGTGTGTGTTGAGCTGTAAAGCTCTAAATTAGACTGGAAATTGGTGATACATTTAGAGATCGTTGGTTTTTAATTTTCATCAATTAGGATTGATGTATGTCTTTTAAGTTTGGACAAGTTGTTCTTTGTGGATGTTTTTGCTATTTCTGGTACTGGTGGGGTAAGAGAAGCCTGGATGCAAACCTTTATTGGGTTCTTAAACATGAAAGAGCATAAACTGCTTATGTTAGTTTGGGTCTGGTTGAATATTATTAATTTTTTTTCCCTGGTGGCCAGGCCAAATATTATGTAGTTTTAATATCTACCCTTGGTTCTTACTGCCTTATTTTTGGCCACTCTTAATATCTTCCTTTACATATCTGTCATTAAGTTATAATTGAAGCTTCATGTTTTATATTTAGAATGATGCATGGAGGCTCAGCTGTGCCAGCCATTCAGACCTAATGGCAAATGTTGGTTCATGCCAGAAAGTTTTTGAAATCTAGTCTCTTTTTGGGATGTCCAATCTAAGCAAACCATCCTTTTCTGTCTGAAGCTGAGGGGCACAGGGAAGCAATTTAGAAGTGATTTCCACTTCTGTGCATGTGAGAGCATCTTGTTTCTGATAAAAATTATTTACTTGCTAGTTCACTCTTTAACCCAGAGAGTCATGCAGCCTTAAAAGGGATTGCTTTGACAAGTCTTTATGTCACTTCATTCCTTAGTTTACTGACTTTCATGCAGAGTATCAGTGAGTGTCAGTTAAAAGTGGGTACATAGTGATAGTAGATGACACCCATGCCACCAGCTGCTTCCTATGGGCTGCCAGATGCTAGCAAACATTTCACAGCTCTTGAATTCTCTGGATTTGGGCCACTCTTGAACTCTATCCATCAATCCATACAACCACTTATTGAGCTAATATTTATTGAGGTTTTACTATGTTTCAGGAAGTTGTCTAGGTATGAGGAATACAGCAGGGCACCAAACTGTTGAAAATCTTTGTATTCATGGAACTTACATGGGCAAGCAGATATAGAAGTAAATATGTGAATGAGTAAAATGCATAATATGCTAAATGCTGGTAAGTGTTATAGAGAACGATAAAGCATGGATGGGTTTGGGGTGACTTGTAATTTAAAATTGAGTGGACAAGGACTGCCTCACTGAGAAAATAACATTTGAGAAAACACCCAAAGAAGATGAGGGAGTCATGCCAGTATTTGGGGGCAAAGCACAGCAGGCAGAAGGAAGAGAAAGTACATAGTATCTGGACAGGAGTGTGTCTACTTCAGCAGCAGCATCATGGCCACAGCGGCTGGACCAGGCTGAGCAAAGTGGGGAGTTCCAGGAATGGCAGGAGGTGGGGTTAGTGAAGGAATGGGATTGGGGCAGACACTGTAAGGGTTTGTGAAGACTTTGCCTTTTACTCATTAAAAATTGGGAGCCATTGCAGATTTCTAGCTAAAGGAGTAGCATGATCTGATTAATTCAGGTAGCAGCCCAGTGTGGTGGGAGAAAACAGGGGTCTGTGAATTTGGAGATCATGTAAACCATGGCTTTGTCACTAGGTAGGGGCAAATAAATTCAGCGTCCTTAGCTTCAATTTTATTCCTTCTTATAAAACAATGCTTGTGGGTTGGATAATTTTTCATGACCTTCCAGATTTTGATACTGTTACCCTGGATTAGTTGCCTTCCTGTGAGTATTTCTTGTGTGTCGCTGATTCATTTCTCCTTGAGTATGCATAGCTGGACCACAGATTTGTAAATTATCTTTCTGCACTTTATTTACTTAAAAAATTTTCCGTAAACATCTCAAATGGAAAACTATGAAGCATTAATACTTTTATATATTGATGTTAAAGGTTGCTTGAAGACTAAATGGTAAGCGTAAACAGATTATAAGCTTTATCACTAGCCTTAATACTATTTTTTGTTATAGAAAATAGAATTGATTTATAGAGTATCACACTGAGCTATCAGTTGGGATACAGTGATAAATAAGACACAGCTTCTTAAGGAATTGAGTAGGAGGAGAGATTCCTGGATAAGACAGTACCTCATAAAGTATTGTTAGTGGAGGAGACAGCCCTGGTTAAGACAGTACCCTACAAAGTGGTGTTAATGGCAGAAAAGAGGGCCAGAAGCCATGACTAGGTGCAGGCCCATGGGAGCACAGGCAGACTAATATTCGGGTGCATCTTCACACCAATATTCTTTAAAAATGTGTAATATTTTCAACAACCAGTTAGACCTAGTGCCACACATGCTAGGAGGTGCCAGAGGCCTGGCAGGCTTTCTTCTACAGCCCTGAGCAATTTGGCTCTGCCCCAAACTTGCATCATGATGTTTGGCACACCAAGGTCTGGTAATTAACTCTTATTAGAAGATGGTTTAGGGACCATCTTTTATTATTCAAGAATGTCCTTTGGACATCTTAGTCCTCTCCCTTCCACCAGAATATTTCTTCTACTTCCTGTGATGTTATAATGCTCCTTCTAGACTGGTACCCCAGGTAGCAGGATGGCTAGTCAGTTTCTGGTATTTCCTCTGTGGAGTAGTACTGCTTTAGTCTTACCTTGTCTTCAGGCCTCCAGTATGAACTCTGCTGGGAGTCAGGTGGAGCCCTAGTCATTTTATCCACTGACACAGTCTATTCCTTGTGTTCTGTTAACTGGCTTCTTGGGCAGCCTAGGAGTATTATAAGTTTCCAGGTCAAAGATTCTGGAAGCAACTTTCCAAGAGGTAAGAGGGCTGCCACTTTCCCAGACTGGCCCTTCAACTGAGGCTCCCTGTGTATGTTGGGGAATGGGGTGCTAGAGGCCTTGCTGCTGAGGAAAGTTACCATGGTTACCAGCACCGTGGCTCTCAGAAGGAGGAGGCTGGCATGTTAGCACCTCAGCTGTCCTGTGGTAATGCTTAGGGGGCAAATAACCATGCCAATGGGCATTGTTAGAGCTGGAGGGGAAGCTGAGGCTCAGAAGGTAAACCTGGAAACAGGAACCAAGAGCCCTTGACTTCCACATTGCATTGCTTCCTTTCAGTTATTTTACACCGCAGGCCTTCACACACATTCTTCCTGCCATCTTGAACATTTTCCTGCCATTCTTCTGTTTTCTTTCTACTCATCCTTTAGTCTCCACTTAAAGGTTACTTCCTAACCCACCTCCTTGCCCCTCATCTGAATTAGGTTGCCATGCTTTTCTTTTATGGTTTCCTAATCTTATCCTTCATGCTGCTTACATAATTATTCTATATTATCTGTATGTTCAGTGTTTGTTTCCCTACTCCAAAGGGCCAAGGAGCACAGCTGTTTTGTTCTCCATTTTATTCTCCGAGGTTAAGCCAGGCTCTGACACAGATAGGCAGTGTATGAGTCCATAAGTGAAAGGGTAAATGACTGAAAAGAAGACTGGTTTTCTCTCACCTATTTATGTGAAATGTCTCTGCCTGTCTCAGCTGAGGGTTACAACTGTTATTGGTTTTGTGTATTATTGAGGATGCAGAAGATGTGATTCTTGTCTCTAACATCACCAAGTCTGTGGCCTTCTGGAATTTTATTAAGGGTTGTCTCTGCAAAAACCAAAACCCAATGATACACACAAATCAGCATTCTTTAATTGGTATAGGCTTGACATGAGGGGCTGTGATTTGTCAATTTATTTTGCAATATTTGCACTTTTATTTCTTAATTCTGCTTCCAGAAATGAGCTTTAATGCCATTTGGATCCCCCATTCTTTTTATTAAAAATGAATAGAGAAAATATCACTTTTGATTAATAGGATTCATAATGCTTTTTTGGAGGGATTTGTTTTGGCTTGTGTAATGGAACTTTTAGGAGGGTAGGCATAGAAAACTGACTGGGACTCTTTGTGGAAGAAAGAGCAGAGTTACCTACTGTGTGTAAAAAAGAAAAGCAGTAACAGTAGACTTTCTTTATTTCTAAAACTAAACTGCCCTAATTGTTCATATCAAAAGATGGGCTTTTCCCGAGCTCGGTTGGCATTTTTAATTTACAGAGAAAGCGTGCATTGTTTTGTAGTGTGCATTGTGGTTACATTGGCTCCCAGAAGATTAGCTCAAAGGTATCTATGAATAGTCACACCCTAAATTATATGAACTGAAGAGTTTTAAAGAGGTGGAAAATCTGATGCATGCTATTTCCCAGACACTCATGCCTTAGGAAAATAATTCGGGAAGTGGGAGAGTGAAACTTAGAAATGGCTACTTTATATTCACCAGCGTGGCACTTGTTAACTGTGTGACCCTAGGCCACTGAATTAACTTCTGTAAGCCTCCGAATTGTAAAGTGGAGATAAAAATACCAGCTACCTTCAGAATTATTGTGAGGGTTTCATGAGATAATATATAGAAAGTGTCACAATGCCCAGCACATTATAAATGCCTTATAGATAGGGGATAGTACACTACATAGGATAATAGTTAAGGACACAGACTCTGGAGGGCCTGGCTCCTGAATCCCGGACTTGCACTCATGGGTGGGGCCACCTTGGGCTAGTTACTTGACCTTTGCATGTTTGAGTTTCCTCATATGCACAATGGAGATAGTAATAATACCTGCTACGTAGGGTTATTATGAAGATTAACTGAGTTAGTATGTGTCAAGTGTTGATAACAACTTGTGGTTCATGGTAAGTGCTATATATACGTTTGTTGTTGTGATTAAGAAGTCTGGGTCTTGCAGACAGATAGTCTGCAAGTTCTTGAACCAGACTTTATAATGTACCAAGTATGTTGAGCTTCAGTTTTCTCTTTTTGTAATATGTGGATGATTCTAGTTATGATGTCAATTTTCATGAGAAATCGGTGAGATAATGCATATGTAAAGTGTTCAGCAGAGGGTTTGGAACATGGAAAATACTCAATACTCATAGCAAAGACTTTTCTTGTAATTGCTACTACCATTATTATGATTATTTCCATTATTTTTAGTCCTACTACGAATATGCTTCTGGCTTATATAGAACTTATATTCGAAGATGAATTCCACAAACACTGTGGAAATGAAAAGGATTAATATGTAGAAAATAATGTTGAGAGTAATGTTACTGTTGGTGTGTTTCTATAAATAGAGCTGTTTGAGCAAATTGAAAAATATCCAGTAAAAGTCTTATAATCATGCATTTGCAATTTTGTAGATCACAAAAGATCAGAGTTAGTCAGGGTCAGTGTTGGGTGGACAGTTTTATATTCATGGAAAGTGACTCATAGGAAACATCAGGAACTAAAATTTCCAAAATAAAAAAAAATTAAAAACTCTTCATATAAACTGTGTTTAAGTCAAGTCTATTTCCTATCTTAACTGAGATTATGTTCATGGAGTAAAGTTTTGACATGGTCTAAATTTCAATGTTATATCTTGTTTGTGGCATCACTGGAAATAAATAAGTCCTGATTCCAGTGATGGTAACATTTTCCATTTTAGTCATTTGGGTCATTGTTGCTACAATATCCATATTTAAACCTGTGTGTTGTTTTGCAATATATCTTTAAGTTCAACTTCCTTTTTTGTTTCAAGTGAATAGGGAAGAAAAAACAGTGATTATAATACAGAGTGCAAATGATGTTTGAGAAAAGCAGGGCTTTGAATAGCGTTGGTCCTGAAGTCCTCTGTGTTTTAATGAAGGGTGGGAGCTTGCATTGAGAAGTCAGGTGTGCAGAGAAGTGCTAATGGTCGCATCAAGGCCTGGATGTCAGATCCTTTCAAGTCAAAATATGGGAGTGCTGATGAAATTCCTAGATTATATGATCTAAAAGGACAAGTCAAGTTATCCCATCAAAAATATATGGGGGAACTTCCGCTAGGCATGTGCATATCTCTGATAACAGTATGGCATGGTTGGAAGATGGGAACCTGGAAGGGAAGATAAATTCAAGTTCAGTATCACTGGGTCCATAGAATGAAGTACTTTTTAAGCCATGGTAAGAAGGGTGGGCTTTATTCGAAGGCCAATAGAGAGGCATGGAAAGGTTTTAAGTGGAGGGAGGGCATTCTATTTGTGTTTCTGAAAGATCACTGTGGCGGTGCCACAGAGAATGTATTGTAGGAGACAGTGACAAAGAAAACCAATAAGGAGCAGCGTAGGCAAGAGCTGGGGTCGCTCTGGACTTGCCTGTGGAGATGGAGAGGAGGTGGAGCTGAGAGATATCAGGGAAGGAGAATCGTAGGGTGGGTGATTCGTTGGACTTAAGTGGTAAGAGAGAGCAAGGACAGAAGGATGGCTTTTAGATTTCTTACATGGGCAGGTGGTTAGAACAATGGTGCTGTTCATGGAGATGAGGCTCTTGGTAGATAAAACAGATTGGGGAGGATGAATATTAATTCTTCCTCCTATATGTGGTATAGTAGATGGATGTTTATGGGGTATAGTAGATGAGTATAGTCATTTGACTGTTTTAGAACGAGTCTGGTTCTTGGGGTAGAGTCTGTGTTTCAGTCAGGTTTGTGTTTTCAAGCATGAAATTAAATTGCCATTTAACAGTTATGTAAACAAATAGGGATTTATTTATCTCCATACAAGAAGCCCAGGGCTCTGTAATCACTGCTGTTGTTTAGTGGCTCCATGACGTCAGAACCAGCATCTCAGTGATTTGTCTTGACTTTTTTCTAATATTTGTCACCTCATGGTTGCAAGATGGCTGCTGCTCCTCCGGGCATCACAACTGCTTTAAGAAGAGTGTAAATCAAGAAGGGAGAACAAGCTATGATTTCTTATTAACATATACAGTATGAAGTGTGCTTAAAGTTTGACTATATTTTTCTTAGATACCTTCTAACACATATAGCTTTGAGTAGTCTTTAAAATATGTTAAATACATTTTTTCCCTGATTAAAATTCTCAGCTTGCAAAAACCATTTTTTTTCTCTCAGATTTATTCCAAATCTTCCTTATTACTAAATTCTCAGTGGACCTCTTTGGGTTTCGAGCAAGTACGGAAAATTCCATTTGGTGTTCTCCAACTGATATGCAAGTAAAAGCAGGGAATGTATGATGGAAAATGTCATACCCTTTATGATGACTTTTGATCTGTGAAATATAATTATTCTGTTTAAAACTACAGAAGGGAAATGTTTATTCACTCTTTTTGAAGGTAACATTATTTAGGGTATCATAAAGTGCAAATATTTGTCCTTTGCTGCAGTTTGATTCAAGATAGTCTCACCACCTAATGTTTTCAGAATTCTGTTAGTGACTGTTTTAGCTAACAGTCATTCTGAGGCATAGCAGAAGGTGCAGAGATTTTTGGAAAGAGACATCTCAAGTGTACCCCGATGCTGTGTGATTTTCTTTAACTTCTCTGAACTGGTTTGTTCTGTGAAATTGGGTGAAATTGGGATAAGAGAAGGAGACAGTCTTTACATCCTTACTACAAACATATACAAAAATGCCTCTGAAACAAGGGTGGCTATGACACACTGAAGGTGCAAATTAAATATGGTGGGGTGTGGAATAGGGAAAGATTAATTTCTGCTGGGAGATATTGTGAACTCCATGTTGGAGAATGCAGAAGATTTACAGGATAATGGAGGATGGCCCCAGGCTTATCACACACATGTAGTGTGCAAAGTACGTTAGAAATTTTCAGGGATTTACTGTTTTTGATAAAGGCCAAAATGAGAAGACCCTTGAAATTCTGGCCGAGTGAGCTTGAACTTTCTTCTGTATGTGATGGGGAGCAACTGAAGACTTAAAAATTCACAGAAACTTAATGTTGATAGAAGTGAAATTTGTGGGTCAAAAAATATATACAATTAAAATTAAAATTTTGATATAATTATAGTTAACACACAGTTGTGAGAAGTACTGAGATATCCATGTATCTTTTATCCAGTGGCACCCAATAGTAACATTTAGTATAATTCACAACCGGTAAATCAACTGAAGTCTTTTAAAGGGAAATCGATGATATGCTGAAGTCTGTGTTAAGTGGGTGGTCCTAGTAGCTGTGGACTAGAATGGATTGCAAAAAGAACATGGAAGCTAGGACACCTTTGGGAGGCTCTTGCAACAATCTAAGAGTAGGGGCATAATGATAGGATTGGGAAGAAGGAATATTTGGCAATATGGGGCTGATAAGAGAAGTTGATGCTCTGTGTAGTTGCTCAACAAAGAGGTATTGAGGGTCAGCTGTGTGCCATGCATTCTGATAAGTACTATAGGGGTTAAAGGATGATCTAATAGAGACAGGGCAATGCAACTGAAGGAAAATGGGCCACGTGGAAGCTATGTTAGGCTGGACAAGACAGTGAGTTCTGTCTAGAGGGATAACTACTATTCTACCACTGGTTGTTACCATTTGTGACTATAGGTCCGGTGTGGCTGGTATTTTGATTTCTTAGATGCCAGAAATCTAAATTTCTTTGTGAAATCTCCCAATTTTTAAATGTTACCTAATATAAAATTACGAAGAAGGTGCATGCCAATGAGCAGTCATCTGTGAGCTAGATTCACCCTATGGGTTCTTTGTTTTCTTGATGGAATGTTTAGAGCTTACTTCAGTTATCTATTACTGGGTAAATTAAGTGGCTTAAAGAGATAACTGTTTTATCTGTCATAGTTCTGATTATTGACTGGGGAGCAGTTTTCCTGGTCTAGCTTGGGGTCTCTCGTGGAATTGCCGTTAGATGGTGGCTGGAGTTGGAGACATCTTGAAGCCTGCCTTGGGCTCTAAGATGGCTATAACTTTCTCTTTCTCCATTGGTTTCAGGACCTCTTGTGGCCTCTCCATGTGGCCTTTCTAGCAGGGTAACCAGACTAATTACATGTTAGCTCAGAACTCCTTATAGATTGTTTCAAGAGGGAATAAATAGAAGCTACTAGTCTCCTTAAGGGTAGGTCCAGAGTTGCTAGCACATCCCTCTTGCCACTTTCTATTAGTTAATGCAAGTTGCTCCAGCCCAGATTCACTGCGGGAAGGGACTGCACAAAGCATGAATGATGGGAGGCCTTGTCCATTGATGACCATCTTTGGAGATGATCTACCACTGAAATCAAGATGTCTAGATATTGGTGACACTGTTTATCAAAGGTAAATGAGGGACATAGCAAATTCTCCTGTTTAGCATTCATGTTACTTTGAAGTTTTTAGAAAACCACATAATAGTAAGTTTTTTTTTTTAATAGTAACTGTGATTCTGGAGAAACCTGGTTGTTAATACAGTGCCTTCCTTTGGAAGCATAATTCATTTGTAGCTATTTGGTGCCCAGTTCGTTAAAAAATAATACTATTAAGTGATAAGACAGATCTTTTCTGCTTTGGGTGGGCATGTTCTTTTCAAATATGTGACCAGGTTGTTAATGTTGGGTCCATAATCATGTATCTTTTCAGAAAAGAGCCCCTCAAATAAAGTCTGTTACGTAAGACTTCCAAATGTTTGTTAGCCTGAATACATGCAACTAAAATGTACTTTATCATGGCACTTTTTGTTCTCCTGAGACTCAGAACTGGCTGCAAAATTTGCAGGTCCCAGTACAAAATGAACATGTGGCCCCTTGTTAAGATTGTAAAGACGACACCAGCAGAGCATTAAACCAAGCCTAGGGCCCTGTGCACCTGCATAGACCTCATGCCTATGAATTCATCCCTGCTTAGATTTTTGAAAATGTGAACAGAATGTGGGAGTATACTGTATTTTTCCAATAAAGGGCCATTAACTCTGATTAAATTCTCATTAGATTTTGACACCCCCAAAGGTTGGAACTACTGCTTATGCAAATAAGAAAAGGGTGAAAGCTCTATGTTTTACACGATCTCTGTTCCCAAGCAGTCCCTGTACCTCCTAGCCACAGCAACAGGTCTTGGCAGGCATTAGTCTGAGCTCCCTGCTGTTCAGGCTTTCTGAATTCGAGTGATTCCAACACAGTTAGGGACAGCATATGTTGTTGAAGGCTTGGCATGCTTTTTCCTAAATGTACTTTCTACCCCTTTACTGAGCTCTGTTCCTGAAGGATCCAGAATAGATTGCCTGTATCATCGATGAGTTCCTAAGTTCCTTTGGAACAAACACTAACACAGCTCATTACACTAAGGATTTAGGGTTCAACATCTCCAGAGGGTAATTGATAGACTCCAGACAGGTTTGCAACATTGTACAACTGCAGAGAGCATGTTCAGATCATGGCCTAGGAATGGCAGCCCCTGGCACTGTGCAGTGCACAGCCTGAGTGGCTGTACACAGAGGCCCTGCCCTATAAGAATCTCAGTCTGCTATAATAATTTAGAGAGGTGGTTGTACAGCTGACTTTTTAAATAAGGCATGAGCCATTTTGAATTACTTGTTTGGCCCCCTGACCTGTGGCTTCATAAGCTCTTAACTTTTGTTTATCATCTCTATCAACCAGTGGATGCCAAGGCCAAATTAGCCCTATACCCACACACCTGACCCTTATAATAGAATAATAGTAGCTAACATTTATTGAATGCTTATTATGTGCTAGCGACTCTGCATGCATTATCTAATTTCATCTTCACAACAAGTTTATTAGTTGCTGTTATTCTTCCACTTAATTGATGAGAACACTGAGATTAAGTGTGGTCGTGTGAGTTACTCAAAGTCACAAAGCTAATTAAGTGTTAAGTTGTGACTCGAACCCAGTCCTGTCTGATTTCTAAACCCAAGCAGCATTACAGAGGGTGTGTTTTTAGGGCAATGTTTGCATGTGGCAGTATTCTCTATTTGAAGCTTGTTTTATTGTAGGCCATTTCTTGCTTCTAGATCATTCCCTGATTAAATATTCTCTACCTATACTGATTTCTCAGGATTTTTAGTTCTTTCAAAGTAACCATCAGATCTTTCATAAATTTTGAATATCCTTTATTACTATCTACTTCAGTAAACCTAGGAATATTTAATCTCTTAATTGGAGTTACAAATGGCAAATGCTGAGGGGATTATATTCTAGGTGAGTGTTTTTGTTTTGCACATGCCTCAGAGAACATAAAAATTAACACATTTCCTTAACAGAGATGCGAATAGAGTCCTAAACATCACCAGATAATTTCCTACTAGTGATAAGGAAAATTATTCTCATCTAATTTTTACTGCTTTCAGTATAATGTACTGTAGGGTGAGAGGAACAGACCAGTTTCCTTGATAAACACCTTTTGACCTTATTCCATCCTTTCCAGGAGGTGGAAATTCTGATTCTCCATTGGAGTGATATTCCAGTTCATTTAATGCATGTGAACAGACAGGTTCTTTTCCAGGTGTGAGAACAATACTGGTTTGGAAGTGGAGACCTAGGCATCCTCTGACAGATTATGGGGAAGTTGAGATACCAGAAATTACATTTTGCTTGGATGCTCCTTGTCTCTCTTGCCCATCTGTACAGTATTAGATTTCTAACAATGTGACAGACTCTTCTAATATTCCTAGTTATTCTTGACTGATAGTTTTTGTTGAACAAATAGAAAAGAAAGGCAAGGGGCTTTATATGAATACAGAATACCTAAGTGTGTGTGTGTGTGTGTGTGTGTGTGTGCGTGCGCATATTCAAAGGAGATATTTATATATGATATGTAGGATATATATATAATTTATATATTTAATAAAGGAGATTATTTCTCTTTTATTAAATGCCAAGTTGGGTTATGCTGCTTTCTGCACCATACATAATGACTAAGGACCTACTTACTCTAATTGAATTATCTGCCCAAAGACTAATGGTATACTTTATTATACTTATTTGCAAGTTTCTGAGAAAGGATGTTTTAAATTATCCACAATATGTTTTTTTTGTTCGTGTATGTGTATTTCTAAAAGTGGTGCTTCACAAAGTGTAGTTTAAGGGTCACCTGTGTCAGGGTCACCTGGGGATGTGTTAAAAATAGGAATTCCTGGGTCTTTGGATTCTAGCTGTCTCTACTGATTTGAGGTTTTCAGGAATCTGCATGTCACTCAGCTTCTTTGTGATTTTTGCCCCACTGTAGTTTGAGAACCATGGTCTGAAATGTGTCAGCATAGAGATATTCAATTTAATTTTGTCTTTTTTTGTTCCCTTCCTCTTTCCTGTCTCTCTTCTTCCTCCCCTTTCAAGTATATTAGAGACAACTATTTTAAGGGGGTATTTTAATGACTTCTGTTTTTTATTTGCGATGAAAGGCTTTTGTTAATGTTATCACAATTCCATCTTTTCCTTTGTGGTCTGTATAAAAGGAGCCATTGGGGAAGAGTTGCTTTTTGTTTTGTTGTTGTTGTTGTTTAAATACCCACTATTTTCCATAGCAAATCTCCAGGAAGGAACAAAATACTGTTCGTTCTTTTTTTCAGGATACCTCTGGCTTTCTTTGCTAGTGGGTGTTGTAATCCATTCTTTTCAGAAGCAGCTTAATACTCCTCCTTACTATAAATCCCAGAATTTAGTGCAAACATTTCTAACATTTATAGAGGCTACTTTTTGGGGTAAGAGAAGGGAGGAATGAGAATTCTTTGAGAAAACATTTTGAGGATTCTCTGTGATCTCAGAATAGGTAGTAATGACTCCCTGAGTTTTAGTGTCAAACATTTTGAGATCTCTTAGTATAGAAAACAGTTACAAAGCTAGAAGCTTTAATGGATTTTTAACAAAGTTCTTAACTGAAGATATTCCTGAAAGGTAAATTCCCTCCCTCCTTCCCTCTCCCCCATATTAGAGAAATTCCTTTTTTGAGGAAACTGAACTAGCCAGCTAGTCTCCACTCTAATCCGTGGTAGATAACTAGTTAGATTATTAGAGATTGGAACTTTTCCAGGTGACTTGGATAGAGACTCCCTGAAGATACATTAAGCCAGGCAATGATTTTAGAGGCAGATTCTTCTTTATAAAGGACTTCTTAACATAGGAAAATGATGATCTAAGTGTCATAAAGTTAAGAAACTCTTGTGGTGATTTCTTCTGAAGGTCAGATCCAAGGTTTGTGTTTCATTGAAGATCCCCAGGGAAATCTCAAGGGTCCTGTGTACCAGTCTGGAGAGACTGGCCTGGACTGTGGGCCCCTGCAGCCAGCTGCTTGCCTTTTGTTTATTTTCCTTGTTATCTTTGTCAAAGTGCTGCAGTTGGAATTTTTTTTTTTTTTAATAGCGCAAGATGATTGTCTTTCTGCTGTGTCTTCCACGAAAGCTTTGTATTAGCAGAGAACTTTTGGCTGCAGAGCTGGGCTGATCTGTGTGGCGCTGAGCATAATTCAGGTTCTCCTGCGGGCACTTGAACATTCTTCATGAGGGCTGAGGCAGGCAAGCTGAGTGGAGCAGTGAGTCACGGCGTGCTGCGGCAGTGGTGTCCTGAAATAACAGCAAGCAGCAGCAGCAGCAGCAGCAGCAGCAGCAGCAGCAGCAGCAGTAATTTAATAGCAGTAGTGAGCATTTACTGATGCTTCCCATGTGCCAGGCACTCTGCTCAGTACCTTCTGTGCACTATCTCATTTAAATCAGAACAATCCCATGAGCTCAGTACCATCTTTCATGTCAGTTTTACAGATACTCATCTCGAGGTCACATGACCAGTAAGCAATCCAAGTGGGGCTTGAATGCTGATTTCTTGGGTGCCCAAATTCATGCATTTAACCATAGTACCACACTCTTTGACGGAAATACACGTTGTTATTGCCTTTTTTGCTTTGCTTTTTCCTTAAATCACATGAGAATCGGTTTTTGCTTAGTAATTTAGGCTCCATGACCTGAAGATTGTCTTTCCTTATTTTTATGAGTTGAGGTTTTGAGTGAGAGGGAAATACAACCTGAGAAATTTCATCCTTGGGAAATTGAGCATGGCCTTTTGCCTGAGACCATGTCCATCTACTGAATGGTCAAGGGAGAAAAAAAGGAATCATGGGAGGTGAAAGGTAGAAAGGTTGGGCTAGAGAAAAAAAGATGGACAGGTAGACACATCCACGGTGATTTGTACCGTGGATGAAGGAGGAAGAGGGATATGAAACATAGTTCAAGAACTAGAGTTCAAAGGTCACCTGGGTGATAATGCCATATAGGGCTTAATGGGGGAAAAGGAAGGTTCAGTGATCAAATAAATTGGAAATTGTACATTCTAACATCTGTTTGGAGAACAACAAAAGCAGTGCAGCACCTAACACTTCTTGAGTGCTTCCTGCGTATGCTTTAAGTACCACGTTCCACTCTTAGATTCTAAGGTGGAGTGAGCTTTGCCAAAGGAGGTTTGACTGGTAGAGGGAAGTCAGGGTAGTTTCCAAAGTAAATGAGAACGGATGCAGATTTAAATAGTTGAGACTCATGCCACAATGTACCTGATGGTTTTCTCATTGTGCAACTGCCTGGTGCCTGGTGACCTTTGTCAGTGGCTTCTTCTTGTTGACTCTAGGGCACGAATCCCTGCTTCTGTCTGCTTTATGGGATTGTTGACAGTAAATGAGTATGAAGTGCTTTGGGCTCTGTAGAAGAAAGATGCTTGTGAAGTTCAAGGTCTTCATAATGTCATGTCAAATATCTAGAGTTCCTTCAATTTAGTTAACATCGAAAAATGAACATATATCCTTTTAGGACAGATTAAATACCTTTAGCTTACTCAGGAGAGGAAAGGAAATGTATCTAAAAAGTGTTTACTGCTCTCAGGAGACATATCTTCAAGTTCTTATGGGTTGCGCTGAGATGACTGGTGACAATCCTCGAGTAACATTGTTATGGATTTTATATAAGACTGTGGAAAATGAGACTGTGTTGCTTGTATGGGCTTATCCTTTTGAAGCCCAGTTACCTGGGGCATACGTCCGTGGAAATACTGTCATTAAAAAACAATTTCTTTAAAATTAGGGTTGGAGGAGCATATTAGGTAAAAATCCATTCAGTTGGAAATGACCAAAAGTCCAACTACAGCAACAAAGGAGATTTATTTGTTCAGTTAGGTGAAGAGTCCACATCCTTTTGGACTTGCTTTGAGTGTCATGGTTGGATTGACCATGGGCCTAGAGTTATCATCATGTACCTGGTTTCTCATCCAATCCACTCTGCCTTCATGGTGTTATGTCACCTTTAGACTGTTGCTGGTTCCACTTCGCGATGATAAGATGTCTGCCAAATATTCCTGGGGCTGCTTATTCTCTCCTTCATGTGGTGTGAGAGAGAGAGAGAGAGATTGATTTCTGGGAGCTCTTCCACGGTAGCAAAGGAGAAGTTCAAACCCTTCTTATTGGCCACACTTAAGTCATGTTCCATTCATGAGCCACTGCATGTGGTGAAGGAATGGGTTTTAGGCTGATTAGTATAGACACCAGCACCATGTTCCACGCCTGAATTCTAAGGGGGACTGAACTTCCCCAAAGGAGGTAGGAAACCTAGAGGAAAATCAGGGTAGTTTCCAAAGTGAGAATGGATGCATATTTAAATAGTTAAGACTCATGACACAATTGACCTGATAGTTTTCTTGTATTCTCATGTTAGCAGTTATGTGTGAAACTGGCTTTTTAATGAATAAACGACTAGATCAAGGTTTAACTTGTAAAGGATTTGGTTCCAGGTTCCTCTCTGTTTCTTAGTAGTACAGGCTAGACTAGACCAAATTGAAGGATTCTCTTTCTTTCCGCTTTTTGAAAAGTCTTGGTGTTTGGTTTTTGAATTTGTAAAGCATTAAGTTGAATCTGTATCTGGCCAGTGGTTTTCTATTCCAAATGCCTTTTGGATGAGTCAGTGTGAGGTTTCATTAGGGCAGTATAAATTACCCTCACTTTTTTTCTCTTTTTCTCTTCTTGATCTCAGTATGACTGCTCCTTATTTCTGACATTGAGCCTCATGTTTTAATAAATAAAAGATATCTGTTTTCACATGGATCTCCTAAGTGTCCAACATTACATTTTATCCTACAAAAATTACACCACTGACAAAAATAAAATAGTTAATCTTGAAAGGCATAAATAACAAGAATGGTGGTGGTAGCCAGAAGTTACTGAGTGCTGACTATGTGCTGGGTAAGCACTGTGCTAAGTGCTTTCTTTGCATTGTTCTGTTTATTCATCACAGCAACCCTGTGAAGGAGATGCTGTCATTACCTCTGTTTTGAAGATGAGAAAACTGAGGTTAAATAAAGTTCACAGGGCTGCATAGACAGGCAGTGGTGGAGCCAAAACTTGAGCCCAAATCTCTTTCATTCTGGGACCTGTCTTCTTAACCACTATTTTTTTTCTGTTTTTTTTTTTTAATTATTATACTTTAAGTTTTAGGGTACATGTGAACAACGTGCAGGTTTGTTACATATGTATACATGTGCCATGTTGGTGTGCTGCACCCATTAACTCGTCATTTAGCATTAGGTATATCTCCTAATGCTATCCCTCCCCTCTCCCCCAACCCCACAACAGTCCCCTGTGAGTGATGTTCCCCTTCCTGTGTCCATGTGTTCTCATTGTTCAATTCCCACCTATGAATGAGAACATGCAGTGTTTGGTTTTTTGTCCTTGCGATAACCACTATTTTCTGCCTCAGAAAAGCCACGATACTTTGAGTCTGCTATATACCTAATGCTAAGTTTAAAATTTCTGGAAAGTTGCATTATGTCTGTAAATTCTTCTGCAGTTAGTGCTTCTGTATACTACTAGTGGTAGAAGATTGAAAGGGAACACTTAATACCTTGGACCTTGGAAAAACTTGACCCAGAAGTCTTTCACCAAAAATTTGCATTTACCTGAATAGCCAAAGCAATTTTGAGAAAGAAGAACAAATTTGAAGGACTCACACTTTCTGGTTTCAAAACACATTACAAAACTACAATAATCACAACAGTATGGTATTGACATAAAGACACACAGATAGACCAGTGTAATAGAATAGAGAGCTCAGAAGTGAACCCTTGCATATATGGTCAAATGATCTTTGACAAGCGTGCCAAGATGATTCAATGAAGTAAGGACAGTCTCTTCATCAAATGGGATTGGGAAAACTAGATAGATTCAATGGAATGAAATTGGACCCTTATCTTACACAATGTACAAATATTAAATCAAGATGGATTCAAGACCTAAATGTAAGACCCAAAACTATAAAACTCCTAGAAGAAGATGTATGGAAAAAACATAATGGTATTGAACTTAGCAATGATTTATTGTATGTAACACCAAAAGCACAGGCAACAAAAGAAAAAATTGACATAGGAAAGTCTTCTAGGTGCTAGAAAAAGAAAGAAAACAGACGAATGCTACTCCATTAAACTTAAAGTCTTTTATGCATCAAATGACACAATCATCAGACTGCAGAGGCAAACTACAGAATGGTAAAAAGTACTTGCAAATCATATATCTGATAATTGGTTAATATCCAGAATGCATAAAGAACTCCCACAACTCAATCACAAAAAATAAAATAACCTGATTAAAAAATTGGCAAAGGACTTTAAGAGACATTTCTCCAGAAGTGGTATACAGATGACCAACAAGCACGTGAAAAAGTGCTCAATGTCACTCATCATCTAAGAAATGCAAATCAGAACCACAGAGAAGTATCACCTCATACTCATTAGGATGGCTACTATTAAAGAAAAATAATGAGTGTTGTTGAGGATGTAAAGAAAGTGGAACTCTTGTGCACTGTTGGCGGGATTGTAAAATGATACAGCTGCTACGGAAAGGAGCATAGAGGTTCATAAAAAATTAAAAGCAGTAATCCCAGCACTTTGGGAGGCCAACGCAGGTGGATCACTTGAGGCCAGGGGTTTGAGACAACCCTGGGCAGCATGGCGAAACCCCATCTCTACTAAAAATAAAAAATTCAGCTGGGCATGGTGGCACACACCTATAGTCCCACATACTTGGGAGGCTGAGGCGTGAGAATTGCTTGAACCCTGGAGGCAGAGGCTGCAATGAATGGAGATCACGCCACTGCACTGCAGCCTGGGCAACAGAGTGAGACTGTGTCTCAGAAAAACAAACAAACCTCCCTCTCATGTGATCCAGTAATCCCCGTTTTGTGTGCGTATATATATATATCTCCAAAAGAATTGAAAGCAGGGTCCTATAGATAATTGCACATCCATGTTCATAGTTGTGCTAGTCACAATAGCCAAGAGTGGAGGCAACCCAAATGTCCATCAGCAGATGAATGGATAAACAAAATATGCTACATACATACAATGGAGTATTATTCAGCCTTAAAAAGGGAGGAAATCCTGTCATATGCCATGCTACAACATAGATGAATCTTTAGGACATTATGGTAAGCTAAGTAAGCCAGTGACAAGAAGGTAAATACCATATGAATCCACTTACATGACTCTGACTCTATATGTAGAGGAGTCAAACTCATAGAGACAGAAAGTACAATGGTGGTTGCTAGGGGGAGGGGGTAGTGGGAAAAGGGGAGTCGGTATTTAATGGGTATAGAGCTTCAGTTTTGCAAGATGAAAAAGTTCTGGAGATCTCTTGCACAACAATGTGAATGTAATTAACATCAATGAACTGTATATTTAGAAATGGTTAAGATGGCAAATTTTATGTAACATGTTTGTTTATTTGTTTTTTACCACAATTAAAAAAATTTCACATTTATCACCTGGTACTAATTTTACTACTTCATTGAGTATTTCAACATCTTACTTGATGTTGCAAACCCCAAGGCCACAGGCTGAATGTGGCCCATGGACAATCAGTTTTTGAGAAATGTGAAATAGTGGTCAATATTTTTTAAAAATTAGGAAATTTCACATCAAAACCCCTATATCTTGCTTCTCTTGGAAAACTGGAAAATCTGGAAATTCCAAGTCCCTAGTCTGTCCAATCAACAAATGGCTGGAGCTGAGGAGTAGCACCCCCCCTTTCAGATCTGGGCATGAAATTCAGATTCATTTCTCTCGCTCTCGAATTTCTCATACAAGACCCAAGTCCTCGTGCAGATATACTAACTTCCTGGCCACAGTATTTGTAGGTTTAATATATTAAACTTCTTAATTCCAAATGCATCCAATAATAATAGACTGTAGATGGTGGATGCTCTGCGAGCCCCCACACTAACTACTTTTTAGAGACACTAATCTCTAGGTTTCTGCTTCTGTTTGAGGTCCTAGAGTTATAATCTCTGTATTTCTATATGAACAAATATAGTCCCAATGCCCTTTTTTCTTTTGCCATTTTGCGTACAGCAAATGTTGTCCTGCAAGTCATGTTCTAAATATAGATGTGTTAAATTTCAAATGTGAAAGTTTTTGAAGGGTCTAAAGCCAGTTTGCTAATCAGGGAAATGCTGTGATTGGCGCCAGCACTTGCAGTCCCTGAGGGGGATTGTGAAATCTGGCCTCCGCAACTGTGATTCAAGTCTGGGATGAAAGAAAACTCCACGATCTCTGAAGAGCTCTCCAAGTTGTTTTCTTCTTAACAGGGTGGTGGTGGTGGTGGTGGTGGTTTGAGTGTCATAACATAGAAAAGATAAATACATGTCCCTGAGTTCATTTTACTAGTACTGGATTAATAGTATGGTAATAAATCATTATTTTGCAAGCAAAAACAACCATGTTTTGCAATTCTTTATGTGCAAGCTGTAAGAAAATGCCTGTCAATAGAAAGGAATCTAGAGACCCAAGACACTGCAGATCTCTTCAAGGCAAGTTAAGAAGAATGGCTCCTTTTGCAAAATATAAAAACCTTGGGTATTTGAAAGTTCAAACTGGCCCAGTTTTTTATCTTCTAAATCTTATTATTCTGTTGTTTTTCAAGATAGGGCTGGTGGCATCTAATGGCAAGTAGAGGCAAAATACTGGCATGCAGCAGTTGTGCATTTTTCAAAGTTATGCGCTGCATGACATCCCTGTGTGTGCATTTAAGTGTGTATGCAAGAGGCATTATTAGAACTGCCTATATGTTTCATGCTGGATCTATTTCATTGGTGCAGTGGAACTTGGAAAACGCAGTGTCATACTTTGAATAATAGTGAACAACAGTAGAGGAGGCCTTAGTTTCCAAGACTGGTGGAGCAGAGGTATTCAGGGAACTTTCTGGGAATGAGACTTGGATACTTAAGTTGCTGTGCCCTGAGAGTTGCTCCTTGAAGTGGAGACGGATGTGCTGAATCCTTATCTGTACTTGCCAGAAGTGAAGCTGTCATCTAGCACAGTTGGTGCCTCTGTTTTTGAAAAGAGATATGACTAGTTGATTCCATCACTATCTGATGCAGAATTTTCAAAGATGAGTAGTGGATCAGAGAAACAAAACAAAACAAAGCCAGTTGAACCAAACTGTGTTGCTAGCTGAAAGGGTCTGATAGTGAGCAAAGGGCCAGCTGTTTGGAGTTGCTTTCTCCAATTTTATTTCACTGCTTTTGTCCATTAAATTGGTCAACAGCAGCACTCACTGGTAAAAATAGGAACAACAGACTCAAGTTTTCCTGTGTGCTATTACAGTGACGCCCTTTCTTTTTTTCTTTCCTCTCTCATCTTGCTTTTTCCTTCCCTCCCTTCTTAAGCTCAAGCTTTGATTATATGATTTTTTAAATTCTAAAAGATAACGATAGTGTATAGATAAAATGTGGTTAATTTCTCTACTCACCATCCCTAATCTTACTCTTCTAAAGAAATCAATATTAACAGTTTGGTTTGTATCAACAATCCTTCCCCAACCCATGCAAATAAGATATGTATCTAGAGAAATTTGTTTTTCTAATTTTTACAAAAGTGGACTCGTTCTGTGTACAGAATCTTGTAACTTGACTTCCCTGGCATTATTTTATTGGCATCTCTCCAAATCAGTACATTTAGCTCAAAATCACTATTTTTAATGGCCAATTTTTTAATAGTATAGTTTTATCACAATTTATTCATAAAATTCCATATTGATTGATTCCTCTGCCCCACTAAAAAGTTCCTCTCTTCCACTAAAAAGATAGCATTGCATATTTTAATTACACATACATATTTTTAAAGCTTTACCCTGTGTAATATTTGAAGAGGAAAATTAAAGGGTTTGTAAATGTTTCATTTGCTTTGATTTATTACTTTAAATTTTTTCTTGTTTTATGAGCTAAAGTCTTTAGCTTTTTTTTTTTTTTTTTTTTAAACAGAGTCTCCCTCTGCTGCCCATGCTGAAGTGCAGTGGTGCAATCACAGCTCACTGCAACCTCGATTTCCTGGGCCGAAGTGATCCTCCCACTTTAGCCTCCTGAGTAGCTGGAACTATAGGGGCTTGCCACCACACCTAGCTAATTTTTTTGTATTTTTTGTAGAGATGGGGTTTCGTCATGTTGCCCAGGCTGGTCTTGAACTACTAGGCTCAAGCAGTCTGCCTGCTTTGGCCTCCCAAAGTGTTGGGATTACAGGCGTAAGCCACTGCACCCAGCCAGATTTTCTAATTTGCTAATTTACCTCTTTGAATTTTTGCATTATAGCTATCTATGCTGTATAGTGGAGGATTTCTCAAGCTCGGCGTTTTAGTCATTTTAGGTCATATAGCTCTTTGGTGTAGGGAGCTGTGCTGTGTGTTGTGGAACACGTAGCGTCCCTGGCTTCTACCCACTAGATGCTCATTGCATGCACCCTCTCGCAGTGCTCAAGTTATGATGACCAAAAATGTCTCTAGTCACTGCCAAATGTTCCTTGGGTAGAAAAATTGCTCCTGTTGAGAACCACTCCTATAATGTATATAAGGTATATATTTAAAAACCCAGTTATGTGGAAGAACACTACTTTTCTTTATATATTCACCAACACTTGGCAACAGGAATGTAATGTCACATGCATTAGAAGTGAATCTCAGTATTGGGCCCCAAATAGTGAGCTTCATTTAGTTCCTGTGTACAAGCCAGCACTGGAATGATCTTCAGTTTATGCCATTTTAGTATCCATGATGGCACATAGACAACAGTGTCCTCATTTATAAGCTGTGCTATCTAAATCAGACAGTTTGAATATTTTCTGGCTGTGGTGGGGCAACACCTACTCAAATGAGGCAGGAATGCCATTTGTGTCTGACATCATTTTCTTCGACTGGGATTTGAGCAGTTCACGAGGCGCACGCACATTGTCCCACCCATGTCACCCCAGCTATATGAAGTGTATAGGAGGCAGTGGCATCCGGGTAGCCAACCACCTCTTTCCTCTCCTAGTATCTTTTCTACAGAGTCTCCCCAGCTTCTGGCCTCGAGCAAAATAGCCCCCTTGGGAAGATCACTGAGGGAAACTGCTGTTTCCACATATTCTATAATCTTTTTCTGTGAAAAGGTGAGCTATATATATAATTCTTTTTTTTTTTTTTTTTTTTTTTTGAGACAGAGTCTTGCTCTGTCACCCAGGCAGGCTGGAGTGCAGTGGCGCAATCTCAGCTCACTGCAAACTCTGCCTCCCGGGTTCACACCATTCTCCTGCCTCAGCCTCTCGAGTAGCTGGGACTACAGGCGCCCGCCACCACGCCCGGCTAACTTTTTTTGTATTTTTATTAGAGACGGGTTTTCACCATGTTAGCCAGGATGGTCTCGATCTCCTGACCTCGTGATCCACCCGCCTCAGCCTCCCAAAGTGCTAGGATTACAGACATGAGCCCCCATGCCCGGCCATATAATTCTTTAAGTTTCTTCACATTTATAGGTGGCTATTGTGGTTGGTTTGCTTAACAAAATAGGGTGTGGTGTTTTGTATCTGAACAAAGCTGGGCATCAAGCCCTTCATCAGAAATGTGACCCCTTATTAAAGCATTGTTTTTTGTTTTTACAAAAAGTCAGATGGCTTTGTGTTGTTTGACTTGGTGCCTTTTCCAAATAGATGACTGTAAGATGATCTGATGATCCTATGGACTGGGCTATAAACTTTGTGCATCTCCCTTCTTGTGCCTTAATGGCAAGGTAAGATGCTGGAGAACCAATTCTCATGTCCTTGGTTGGCATTTTAATCGTGATAGCTTGGTCATCAGGGTAATGGCAACCCGTTAAAATTCACCTGCATTAAAAAAATAGCAGTGTCATCCAGGCTGCTTTGCATTTGTGATTTGTTTATTTATTTATACACAGATACACACCCATGTAGCTACTGCCCAGGTCAAGAATTAGGACATTTGCAGCACTGTAGAAGATTCCCTTTTCCCCATCTTAGCCAGTAAGCACTTCCCAAAAGAATCCACTAGTCTGACCTCAGTCACTCTGACTTAGCTTTGTCTATTCTTGAACTCCATGGAAATGGAATCAAATAGTATTTGTTCTTTTGTGACGAGCTTTTTTAGTCTGACAGTATAGCTGAAATACATTCGTACTGGGACATGTAACAGTAGTTTGTACTTTTTGATGCTGTGTGTGTGGTAGGCTCTGTATGAATAATTTATTCAATCTTTCTACTCATTATGGTGGGCATTTGGGTTCTTTCCTAGGTGAGGATATGAGGAAAAAAGCTGCCCTGAATATCCCTGTACATGTCTTCAGTGGATGATGTATTTTCTTTTGGGTAAATAATTGGGAGTGGAATGGTTAGCTCATCTTTTGATAGATTTATTCTTAGTTATTTAAATGTTTTGGTGCTGTTGTAAACAGATTTTCTTTTAAAATTTTAATTTTCTCCCAAGCGATGTATTATGTTTTCATTTGCAAACTAGTATATTTTAATAGATGCCATGAAACATGCCTTAAAATTAATATTTGCCTCTTTTTAAGAGAGCCTGATATAGAACGCTTCTAATTTTTAAAAAAAGTATAGAAAATTACGTGATAACTCTTGATATAAATATTGCATTTGGTTTTTAAAAAACAATGAATTATCTTACATTATTTAAAAATAAATCTAGGCTGGGCATAGCGGCTTATTCCTGTAATCTTAGCACTTTGGGAGGCCGAGGTGGGAGGATCTCCTGAGCCCAGGAGTTTGAGACCAGCCTGGACAACATGACAAAACCTCATCTCTACAAAAATTTTAAAAATTGGCTGAGCATGGTGGTGTGTACCTGTGGTCCCAGCTACTTGGGAGGGTGAGGTGGGAGGATCGCTTGAGCCTGGGAGGTTGAGGCTGCAGTGAGTCCTGTTTGCAGCATTGCACTCCTGCCTGGGTGACAGAGTGAAACCTTGTTTCAGAAAATAAAAGGTAAAAAATAAATCTAATTACAACATGCAAATATTTTCAGAATATTTCTCATACAAAGCTAATATATTAAATCAATCTAATTTCAAAGGCACGTATTTAAAAAATATAAGTATATAATACACGTTTTTAGATTATCTGTGATTTATTTTTGTTCGTATGCATACCACAACATTTTATATAGGGGTCTTTTACATCATAAATCAAATCCATTGTTATGAAGCAACATTTTAATCTTTTGTTGCTATTTTTGTTTTTGTTTTTTGAGACGGAGTTGCACTCAAGTCGCCCAGGCTGGAGAGCAGTGGCACCATCTTGACTCACTGCAGCCTCCGTCTCCTGGGTTCAAATAATTCTCCTGCCTCAGCCTCCCGAGTAGTTGGGATTACAAGCATGTGCCACCACACCAGCTAATTTTTGTATCTTTAGTAAAGACAGGGTTTCTCCATGTTGGCCAGGCTGGTCTTGAATTCCTGACCTCTGGTGATCTGCCCGCCTCGGCCTCCTAAAGTGCTGCGATTACAGGCATGAGCCACCACACCTGGCTTCTGTTGCTATTTTTAAAGATTGTGTTTAATTTGTATTCATTTTAGAACTATGGCAAAGCATTCTTTCTTATTTAGAAAAGGGAATCTAATCTGAAAGGATTTTTTTTTCTTTTAGTGCCTATGAGGAATTTCCTAAATAGTGTTTCAGGTAGTAAAACGTTTAAAGCTGCTTGAATGCACAGCAGTTTGTGAAGCGTACAAACACCGTCTTTCTAAGATAGTCATAAAACATAACCTGGGACAGAGTGATTTGTTAGGCCATATCTATTGCCTTGACAACAAACTGAACATTTCAAAATACTTGAGCAAATGCCACCAACAAGTGATGTGTAGGGGTTAAGTGGTTAAAGCAGAAGCACCAAGACATGTTTGTATGATAAAGGTTGCAGAAACCGTACCCATTTTATAGGAGACTTTTATTGCAGGTTTTCTAACTCTAACATAAGCTAAATACATTAGCAAGGAGAACATCTACTATTCTAAGTTTATAAATTATTTTTAATGGGAGTATGCAGGGATTTGTATCATAATTTAGTCCAGAGGGTATACCTCTAATTCGCTACCTTCAAGCCAATTTAATGCCACATGTGGATGGAAAATTGTATTACACCTATAACAGGTGCTGAAGGTCAGAGTGATACAGGAAACCTAAAATACCAACCTTTGTGCTCAAGGAGTTTGTTTGTTTGAGTTTTGTAACCTGTGTTCTCAGATTGTACATATTCAGAGAGGTATTTTATTTTTTGTCTTGATGGAAATTTCTACAAATCATATAAATGAAGATTTATTATAGCATCTAGTTTTACACTAAAAATCATTTATTAAATATTTTCTGGGAATGAATGGATTACAGAAGAGAAATGGATTCTTTTGGCCAGACAGGAAGGATTTTCTATTTTGGTGGACTAAAAAATAAATAAATAATAAAATATTATTTCTGCCTTAGATTTTGAAGGGGGATAGGTGTGATGGTGGAGTAAGTAAGAATCTAGAGAGCCCATTTCACTCTTTTCTGTTTTCTTGAATTCTCAGTTTAATATTGTCCTCTTTGTTTGAAAGCAACATCTATTTTCAGTCTTGATTTTAAAATGCTGACACTTTGACTGTACATTTTGTGAAGAAGAATACGATTCCCCAAGATGACTTGATTGTCAAAGTCATTTCTTCCACCCATGTTGGTGGAAATACCCAACATTTTTCATCTATAACCAAGGTTATCTTTATCTTTTTGCAGTCAGTGCCATGGTAACAGGTAGTGATACAAATCTGGGACCCCTGAGTGCCGTGGGTCAGAGATTACAATAAAAACATAAATGTTGGTTGCAGAAGCAACGTACATTTTAGATTTTTATGGAGGGCTTTAAACTGATGGCAGATAAAGTGGTGACTCATAGTTTTCATTTTTGATTAATCAGCATCCAAATTGAAGAGGAAAATCCATCCAGACTTTTTTGTTGGCTTCAGTGGATCTGAATCCCAGTACTCTGACTCTGAGCTGGGATATATGTACCCAGCTTAGGCCTGTAACTGATCTGGTTCTGCCTCAGTGTCCCCATGTGTAAAGTGGGGATAATGCTACCTACGTCATGAAGCTGGGAGGATTAAAAGCCCAGTTGATAGAAATGTGCCTAGCAGAGCTCCTGGCTGTATAGTAGCTGATATTCTTCTTATTTTTATAGTGAGGAAACCATGTTGTATTAGTGGAAGCCAGGCAGATCGACTTTATTGAATTGCTGCTGTATGTTTATGTCAGCTGCACAGTCTTGGCCAAGTAATTTAAGTCACTTAGTCCCCTTGGAGTCTTGGTTTTGTCACATGCAAAATGGGGGTCATACTATTTATCATTCAGGGTTGTTGTGAGGAAAACACAATATATTTAAAGTGCATAGCATGGTTCCTGGCACCTAATAAGCATTCAGCAAGTGATAGCTGCTACTATTACTATGATTGTGGTTGTTATTATCATTTTCATGATTAGACTGTGTGTCCACATCTCAGTGTTTTTGCTGCTATTTTCATAGCCTAGCTACTATCATCTCTCTGTGGATTATTGCAATAGCCCTCTAACCCTTCCCCCTGTGTTTCTATAAAGACCCAAATGGTCTGGCCTTTGCCAACCTCTCTGGTCTCCCACATTGCCTCCCCATAGTGCTTTAGCAACAGTGGACTTCATTCATTCCTGCAAATGCATTATACTCCTTCCCTGCACAGGGCCTTTGCATATGCTGCTTTTTCTTCTTGGAATAGTCTCATCTCTTTCTACCTCTCCTTCCACCCTTTCACTCTCCTACTCATCCCTTGTTAATACACTCATGGGTCCTGGTACGTCACCTTCATTTTGCCTTGTACTTAATTACTTAATTTGCTTGTCCTTTTACATTTATTTGTGTGATCATTTGATGAATTCTCTGTCCCATCCTAGGCTCTGATGCCCTAGGTTCTGATACAGCAGAGGGAGCTTCAGACTTGGATTACCATGGTATGTTTCTTTAGTTCCCCAACACACTCATTTGTTGTGGGAGTGAGTGAATAAATGCATGAATGATTATGATGATAATCTGATGATAATATAAAATATCTGCGCAACAATTGAGGAGATAGAAGAGGTTGTAGGATGTGAGGTTCATCCCTGGGAGAATGCATCGTGAGAAGGCAGATTTGCTAATGATTTGGGACACCAGTGAGGAAAAATGGTGTGTCCGTGCAGCAGGACGAATGGTTAAATGAAGAAATGCAGGGAGGGAGGAAGAAGCTGAGCAGGAAATAGTTGTGGAGTGTTGGAAAGAGGAAATAACTGGGAAGTGACCTGACAGAAAATTGGGCATGTATTTCCTTTGCTACAGTTTTTATTTCTCTGATTTAAGCATTGTCACATTGGCTCTTTTTTCTTGTTTTTTTTTAAGTCTGATTTACAATATTCTTTTTACCTGTAGGATGCCACGTCTATCTATCTACACAAAGTTATACACCCAAAACGGGCAAAGACACAGTAGCAGTTTAGCCTTTGTTTGTCTTCCTTTCCTAGGAGAAATGCCCCCTCCCTTTAAAACAGTTTCTTTCACTGTCTTATTTCTTTGGTCAAAAATCCACTGGTTTTTTTTTTTTTTTGTAGTTCTCTACTCTGATGTAATCTCCTTAGTATGCTCTTAGGGTAAACTGTTTCTCATTATTTAAAGTTTCCAGCATTGGTTTCTCATTTTTGTTGTTTGTGTCACTGAAGAGAGCAGGGGGATTTTCACAAAGAAACCTATACTGGGACCACTGTCAGGTGCTGTGTGGTTATAAGGGGTGAGGAACTAAATAAACATCTATAAATTTAGTGTTTTTCAGTCTCTACATTTTTCTTTTAGCATAATTTTAAATTGAGATGTAATTCACATAAATGAAATTTATCATTTTAACATGTACACTTCTGTAGTTTTTAATATATTCACTATGTTGTGTAGCTGTCACCATTATCTAATTCCAAAACATTTCCATCACCCCAGTAAGAAGCCTCGTACCTATTAGCAGTTAGTCCCAATTCCCCTGCTCCTATCCCATGGCAACCATTAATCTACTTTGTCTTTATGGATTTGCCTACTGGACATTTCATATAAATGGGATTATACATTATGTGGCCTTTGATGTCTAACTTCTTTCACTTAGCATAATATTTTTAAGATTCAGCCTTGAAAGGAATGACTTTTTTATGGTCATTCCTTTTTATGGACAAGTAATATTCCAGTGTAGGGATATACCACATTTTGTTTTTTCACTGTTCAGTTGATGGACATTTGAATTGCTTCCACTTTTGCCTGCTATGAACTTTCTTGTACAAGTTTTTGTGTGAACATATGTTTTCAGTTCTCTTGAGTATTTACCTAAGAGTGGAATGGCTGGGTCACATGATTAAACATACCATAGATCATCACATGCTATGTTTAATCTTTTAAGGAGCTGCCATGCTGTTCTTACAGCAGCCAAACCACTTTACATTCCCACCAGCAATGTGTCAGGGTGCCCGTTTTTCCACATCCTTGCCAATACTTGTTATTTTCAGTTAAAAAAAATTATAGCCATCCTAGTGTTGTGAAGTGGTCATTGTGTCTCTTTTATTCTTTTGTGGTGGCTCTTAGTGGCCTTAATTAGTTCCTTCCCCCTTTTCATTAAAAAAAAGTGGATATTGTTGTTGTCATTTTTATTAGCTCTAAATTTTGAATGGACCCTCTGTAGCACAGAGGAAATATAAAATAGAATTTGAAATACTACTTTATAATTGGGAAACAGCATGCTTAGAGAAAGTGACTGAACCAGAAAAAGGCAGTTATGGCCTACAAATTAGGATTTATTCTACCAAAGGAGACCTCAAGTAAATATTCTTATGTATAAATTATAGAAACTTCTCATTATAGGAATAAAAGTCAAAAAAGGAAATTGGGGTAATAACAATTCCTCTTAATGGTTTGTTCTTTTCCCTGTATAACTTTTTTTTTTTTTTTTTTTTTTTAACCTTTAAATGCTGTTCCTTATATGCTGTTACCGTGAAGGTTGTTCATTTGTAGACTAATCTTGTAAGATCCTTGAAATCCTGTAGAAAAAGCCTGGCTGATGTTAGCCAAGCTCATTTTGTATTCCATTGTTTCGAGTGGCTAAAATATCAGGACTAAAGGCCTGGAATTAAGAAGCTTAAATAATTATAGATTCCCTCTCCTCCCATTCATTAGATGTAATTTAGTACTGAAAAAAAATAAAATTACTCAACTTGGATTGAAGTTCAGCGGTCTTAAATCCTTCTAAAATTCTAAATATGACTTTTTCATTGTAAACTGTGACAATGCCAAATCAATAACAGTATAGTTTTCTTATATCCAGGGTCACCATCATCACCTAGAAATGTGTAATGAATACTTTATTTGTGGTCTCGGATTTCTAGGAACTTAACAGTTGAATATAGAGATCATTGATGCCAAGAGATATCAAGGGTTGTGAAGCATTTCTGCATTTACCACGCAGCAGGAAGTCATTAATGATAAGGTTGGAAGAGGCAACTGTGATATATTTTACATGGGGACTTTAAGAGACCATTTTAGATTCCATGCAGTAGGAAGGCATACCGAACTTTGATTATTCTTGGAAGAGAAAATTAAGAAAAATGTTTGAAGGAGACAAGTATTTGTTGAGGGCCTACTGGGTGACAAACTGCATTGGAAAATGGGCTATAGAGTATGGTGAAGAGCTCGGGGCCTTGGAGTCAGATGACTTCAATTTGAATTTTGGCTATGACAACTGCTATTTGGGTGCTTATGGGAATAAGAGAACTGCAATCTATATGATTGTAGTGAGGATTGGAGGGAATCAAGTGATTTGTCTCTGTTCCGTGCCTGGCATGTAATAGGCCCTCAATAAACATGGGTCTTATTATTGTCAGTATTGTCATTATTGTTATTTTTGTAATTTAATTACTACAACCATTACTTGAGGAGAGTGTATTGTACACATTTTTCATATGAGAAAACAAGGGTTAAGTAATCAAGAGATTTGCCTAGAGCAGTGGCTCTCACCTGAGGATGATTTTAGCTCCCAGGAGACATTGGGCAATGTCTGGAGAGCTGTTTTTGGTGGTCCCAACTGGCAGTGCAGGGCGTTACTGGCATCTCCTGGGTATAGGCCAGGGGTGCTGCCGAACATTCTGGAATGCATAGGACAGCCTCTGCAACAATGATCCAGCCCCAGATGTCAATCGTGCCAAGGCCGAGAAAGTCTGGCCTAGAGTCATGGACCTGCCAGATCAAGGAGCAGAATTTGAATTCTTTTCTGATTCATGCGTTTAGATGTTCTTTCTGAAACTATTCCATTCCTTCATGAAAATCCAGGGAGTAAAATAAAGTTAGTTTTTGGCAAGTCCCTTTAACTTTTCGGATGATATTCTGATGGCTTGAGACTCAAATATGGTGTCATGGGGTGGGTGACAGGCCAAGTACAGGGAAACTGAGGTGATGTGTGAGGGAACCGCCATCCGTTCATTATTCACCATTCATTTGTGTATTGAATCATTATTGATCATTAACTTCCCTAACACTTGGTGAGCACCTACTCTGTGCTAGTCCACAGTCCGTATTCTTTTTTTTTTTTTTTTTTTTTTAGACAGAGTTTGGCTCTTGTTGCCCAGGCTGGAGTGCAATGGTGTGATCTTGGCTCACCGCAACCTCCGCCTCCTGGGTTCAAGTGCTTCTCCTGCCTCAGCCTCCCTAGTAGCTGGGATTACAGGCATGTGCCACCATGCCCAGCTAATTTTGTATTTTTAGTAGAGACGGAGTTTCTCCACGTTGGTCAGGCTGGTATCGAACTCCCGACCTCAGGCGATCTGCCTACCTCGGCCTCCCAAAGTGCTGGGATTACAGGGGTGAGCCACTGTGCCCACCCCACAGTCCGTATTCTTATGCAGCTTCTGTTTTGCCAGCCAAACCTTACTGAGAAATGAAAGATAACATTTCTGACATGAAACATAAGAAATGAAAAATATGCCTCAGTGTACGAAAGTCCAGTTTATGAAGCTGTGTGTTTGGAGGCCTCACACTGATATTTGTTCATTTATTCATTGACTATTCAAAATACGTTTGTACACTGCCATCTTCTTGGGTATACCCCCTAAGAAACTCTGTTGTCTGTCTTTTCATAAACCCTGTGTTTAATGGCAGTTTTATCATTTCATTACAAGTAAAAATCCTTTCAGAAACAGGGGCTCTATTTTTCTGTGTCTCTGAGGACTTTTGGAAGTTAATGCTTGGAGAAGGAACTCTTCCTTGGACATTTCCTGAGCCCTGTGGTCTACTTTTAATAATTATTTTGGTATGAAATAGTTTGCTGGGTTTTGTGGTTAGTGTCATAAAGTACCTAATTTCCCTAAAGAAAAATAAAGCCTTGACCTATTAAAAAAAGATTGAATTGAATAAAAGTAAATCTACTTTTTTTAAGAAACTGTCTATTATTGTAGAAATTTCTTTAATGACAGAAAACAAGCACATGTGTGTGCACACACATATACATCTCAAAACGATACGTCTAAGGCCTTGCTTCTCAACAGTTTGTAATTTCCTCCTAGGAAAAAACAACAATTGCTGCTGCTGTTATTATTCTTATGAACTCCATTGATCTAATAACTCATGTTTTTTTTTTTTTTAATTAACCACAAATTTTCCCATAGTGAGGAAGAGGTGAACAGTTTCCTTGATGTTGGGAAGTCCCTTTTTTAGAAGTGTATAGTCACCGCAAATTAGCTAGGCTGTTAATTTTTTTTTCTTCGTTTCTGTTCTTGTCTAAATAGAAGAAAGAATCCATGAAGCA